>NC_045956.1:144313338-145038338 GCF_010909765.2 Amblyraja radiata
AAAAAGGTAACTTTGAGGGTATGAGACGTGAATTGGCCAAGATTGACTGGCAATTAATTCTAAAAGGGTTGACTGTGGATATGCAACGGAAGACATTTAAAGACTGCATGGATGAACTACAAAAATTGTTCATCCCAGTTTGGCAAAAGAATAAATCAGGGAAGGTAGTGCATCCGTGGATAACAAGGGAAATCAGGGATAGTATCAAAGCGAAGGATGATGCGTACAAATTAGCCAGAAAAAGCAGCATACCGGAGGACTGGGAGAAATTCAGAGACCAGCAGAGGAGGACAAAGGGCTTAATTAGGAAAGGAAAAATAGATTATGAAAGAAAACTGTCAGGGAACATAAAAACTGACTGCAAAAGTTTTTATAGATATGTGAAAAGAAAGAGATTAGTTAAAACAAATGTAGGTCCCTTGCAGTCAGAAACAGGTGATTTGATCTTGGGGAACAAGGATATGGCGGACCAATTGAATAACTACTTTGGTTCCGTCTTCACTAAGGAAGACATAAATAATATGCCGGAAATAGCAGGGGACCGCGGGCCAAAGGAGTTGGAGGAATTGAGTGAAATCCAGGTTAGTCGGGAAGTGGTGTTGGGTAAATTGAATGGATTAAAGGCCGATAAATCCCCAGGGCCAGATAGGCTGCATCCCAGAGTACTTAAGGAAGTAGCTCCAGAAATAGTGGATGCATTAGTAATAATCTTTCAAAACTCTTTATATTCTGGAGTAGTTCCTGAGGATTGGCGGGTAGCAAACGTAACCCCACCTTTTAAGAAGAGAGGGAGAGAGAAAACGTGGAATTACAGACCAGTTAGTCTAACATCGGTAGTGGGGAAACTGCTAGAGTCAGTTATTAAAGATGGGATAGCAGCACATTTGGAAAGTGGTGAAATCATTGGACAAAGTCAGCATGGATTTACGAAAGGTAAATCATGTCTGACGAATCTTATAGAACTAGTAGCGTGGATAGGGGAGAACCAGTGGATGTGGTGTATCTGGACTTCCAGAAGGCTTTCGACAAGGTCCCACATAAGAGATTAGTATACAAACTTAAAGCACACGGCATTGGGGGTTCAGTATTGATGTGGATAGAGAACTGGCTGGCAAACAGGAAGCAAAGAGTAGGAGTAAACGGGTCCTTTTCACAATGGCGGGCAGTGACTAGTGGGGTACCGCAAGGCTCAATGCTGGGACCCCAGCTATTTACAATATATATTAATGATCTGGATGAGGGAATTGAAGGCAATATCTCAAAGTTTGCGGATGATACTAAGCTGGGGAGCAGTGTTAGCTGTGAGGAGGATGCTAGGAGACTGCAAGGTGACTTGGATAGGCTGGGTGAGTGGGCAAATGTTTGGCAGATGCAGTATAATGTGGATAAGTGTGAGGTTATCCATTTTGGTGGCAAAAACAGGAAAGCAGACTATTATCTAAATGGTGGCCGATTAGGAAAAGGGGAGATGCAGCGAGACCTGGGTGTCATGGTACACCAGTCATTGAAAGTAGGCATGCAGGTGCAGCAGGCAGTGAAGAAAGCGAATGGTATGTTAGCTTTCATAGCAAAAGGATTTGAGTATAGGAGCAGGGAGGTTCTACTGCAGTTGTACAGGGTCTTGGTGAGACCACACCTGGAGTATTGCGTATAGTTTTGGTCTCCAAATCTGAGGAAGGACATTATTGCCACAGAGGGAGTGCAGAGAAGGTTCACCAGACTGATTCCTGGGATGTCAGGACTGTCTTATGAAGAAAGACTGGATAGACTTGGTTTGTACTCTCTAGAATTTAGGAGATTGAGAGGGGATCTTATAGAAACTTACAAAATTCTTAAGGGATTGGACAGGCTAGATGCAGGAAGATTGTTCCCGATGTTGGGGAGGTCCAGGACAAGGGGTCACAGCTTAAGGATAAGGGGGAAATCCTTTAAAACCAAGATGAGAAAACTTTTTTCACACAGAGAGTGGTGAATCTCTGGAACTCTCTGCCACAGAGGGTAGTTGAGGCCAGTTCATTGGCTATATTTAAAAGGGAGTTAGATGTGGCCCTTGTGGCTAAAGGGATCAGAGGGTATGGACAGAAGGCAGGTATGGGATACTGAGTTGGATGATCAGCCATGATCATATTGAATGGCGGTGCAGGCTCGAAGGGCCGAATGGCCTACTCCTACACCTAATTTCTATGTTTCTTTGTTAATACCATACCTACGGTGAAGCATGGTGGTGGCAGCATCATGCTGTGGGGATGTTTTTCAGCAGCAGGGACTGGAAGACTAATCAAGATCGAGAGAAAGATGAATGGAGCAAAGTTCAGAGAGATCCTTGATGAAAACAATATGTAGGAGTGGCTTCTTGACAAGTCTGTGAAGGTCCTAGAGTGGCCCAGCCAGTGCCTGGACTTGACCCCGATCGAACATCTCTGAAAATAGCTGTGCATCGATGCTGCAGTTGTACAGGGCCCTGGTGAGACCGCACCTAGAGTATTGTGTGCAGTTTTGGTCTCCTAATTTGAGGAAGGACATTATTGCTATTGAGGGAGTGCAGCATCGTTTCAGCAGGTTAATTCCCAGGATGGCAGGACTGACATATGATGAAAGAATAGGTCGACTGTGCTTGTATTCACTGGAATTTAGAAGGCTGAGTGGGGATATTATAGAAACTTCTAAAATTCTTAAAGGATTGGACAGGCTAGATGCAGGAAACATTTTCCTGATTTTGGGGGACTCCAGAACCAGGGGTCCCAGTTTAAGAATAAAAGGTAGGCCATTTGGGACAGATGAGGGAAAACATTTTCACGCAGAGAGTGGTGAATCTGTGGAATTCTCTGCCATAGAAGACAGTGGAGGCCAATTCACTGGATTTGTTTCAAGAGAGAGTTACAATTAGCTCTTAGTGCTGAAGGAACCAAGGGATAAGGGGGGAAAGCAGGTATAGGGCACTGATTTCGGATGATCAGCCATGATCATATTGAATGGCTCGAAGGGCCTACTCCTGCACCTATTTTTCTTTGTTTTCTATGTTTTCTGTGAACAAATTGTTTGAGAATATAAGACAGCAAGCTGTTCAGACCCTCAGGGTTGACCCTATACAGTTTAGATTCATTGAGACATATATTAGGGAACCAGGCTCTTCGGCCTTACCCTTCCTCCCAACTAAGTTTTTTAAATGAGCTACTTTGCATGAGTATGGCCCATGTCCCTCTGAATGTTTCCCTGCCATATACCTGTCTAAGTGTCTATTATCTATCGCCTTTGTACCGGCTTCTACAACTTTCGTTGGCAACTTGTTCCATAAATACCTCTGCATGAAGCAATTGCGCCTCTGGTCTCTTTCAAATCTTTTCCCTCTCACCTGCAATATGATTCCCCAACTCCTATAATAATACCCTAGCTAATTATTGCGAGCATGGCAAACGCTTTCATTACCCTAGTTAGCTGTGTCACCATTTTGGGTGAACTGTGCAAAGTCTCCAGGGGTCTGCCATTTTCTGTGTAAGTCCTGACTTACTAAAATGCTTCACGCCTCACACTTATTAGAGTTAAATTCCTTTTGCCTTTCCTTGGCACACTTTACTATTTGATCCAAATCCTTTTGCAAAGTTAGATAGCCCTCCAGTATTCAGATAGCCACCAATTTTGATGCTGTCTATAAATTTTCCAACCACATTGACTACATCGTCAACTGTATTGAACATTCATTTGGTCACATTCAACCTGAAAATTAATGGTTCAATGGTCCTTTATTATCACGTGTGCAGAGGTACAGTGATTTTTTTTAACGTACAGTTCAGTAAAGTTAGTGCTTAGCCTGATCATTTGTTTTTCTCAGCATTCCTTAATGTGAAGGTCTAACAAAAATTATAAAATATACTAGACCTAGTGCAGACCCGTTGGGTCTGTTCCCCCAACGTGCGGTTGTGGGGGGGAGGCGGCATTCAGCGTCACACACACTTGGGGGAGAGGAGGGGGGGGGGAGAGGAGGGGGGGGGGGGAGAGAGAGTGCCTTTTTAGTTCAACCCAAACCCCCCAAACAACCATTTGCAGGCAGTGCTTTTTTACTTTAACCATATTTTCATTTTCAAACCACATTAAGGGTACGTACTCACAGTTGTGTGGACATGTGTTCAGTGTTATTCACAGCTCAGAGAAACGTGACCCTCTGCCTTCCTCCAGCTTGCAGACTAATTGAGGCACACCACTTCCTGGTTTTATAGTCCATCCCCCTTGCCACCAGCGGGGGCAGCAGAGAGAATGGGGAATTTTGTAAAATCATTAATATCTCTGTCATTTTTCATCTGGAAAAATCCTCGGCACACATGCGGCGGAGGGGGGCTCTGAGCGAGGTGGCCAAAAATGACGGCCGTAGGTGGCGGCGTTCTCTCGGAAATTGCAGCACAGATCGCCAAAACCGGTCAAGAACAGACTTTTAGTAATATAGATTAATTAGCACAGAAACAAGTCCATTGCACACCACTCCACCTCATCCCACCCTGTACCTATGCTGACCATCAAATACCCACAGTGGCACAGCGGTAGAGTTGCTGCCTTACAATGCCAGCAATCCAGGTTTGATCCTTACTATGGGTGCTGTCGGTACAAAGTTTGTACGTTCTCGCCCTGACCGCGTGGATTTTCTCCAAGTGATCCCACACTCCAAAGACGAACAGTTTGTAGGTAAATTAGCTTCTGTAAATTGTTAAATTGTTACTAGTATGTAGGATAGTGCTGGTGTACCAGGTGATCGCTGGTCAGCACTGACTCAGTGGGCTGAAGGGCCTGTTTCCATGCTGATTTTCTAAAGTCTAAAGTAAAGTCTAACATCTGCACTAATTGTAATGTTCTTTGAAAGTAGAGAGAGCTTTAAATTTCCACACCCACTTCAGTGAGTCTTATGAGCCTGTTCCGCTTTGGCAACTTTTTAGGCGACTGCAGGAGGCTATGCAGTCGCCACATGGTCGCCACATGTTCACAGGTGGTTGCCGGGGAGTCGTCTTCATGGTCGTGAGGAATTCCCACATTCTGGTAACTAGTCGCGGCCTCATTATGGACTAGGATGGAGCTGCCATGGAGAGTAGCGAGAATTCTCCTGCCATAGGTGGGTCGCGGAAGGTCCTAGTGGGTTGCCAGGAGGTCGAAGGGTCTCGTAGGTTCTCATAGGTTGTAGCTGGTGCTGACCGGTGAATTTCATTGGCTCATTGGGAAAAAAAACATAAGCAGTAGTTTTCAGAACCAAAGATAACCGACCGGTAATGTTAATGTCCGCCGAGCTTCACAGCCATATATCTCTGGCTTCTTAAAAGATGTCTCCACTCCTTCTCTCTCCTTCTTCCCCCCTTCTTCCCCTCCAACCCTCTTTTAAAGGACTTACCGTACATTGTGCTTTAGCCGTCAGTGCCAACCTTCCTGTTCATCGCGGTGTGTGTCCGTATCACCTTGGCTTTGCACCATGTGAATTTCACTCAGACAGCGCTCCCCACGCTTGCACTGTCTCCCGCCTGCATAACAGGCTGATGAAGGAAGCGATGTGTGTATGTTCCACTCTGACAGTGGCCGTTCCAGTTGCCAGTTTTTCAGGCGACTGCCGGCAACTTGACAGTGGGACAGGCCCATAAGTTATCTAGCGGTAATTTTATTGCCTCAGTGTTGGGATTTTCTCCAAAAGATAGCAAATTTGCATCAATCTTTGTCATCAATAAATAGAATTAAAATGTGATAGTTTCACAATGGAAGTGTAATCTGTTCTGCTAAGGAGGAATAGGTGAGAATGCACAAAAAAAGTGTCTTTATTGTATAAAGAAATGTACTTAAAGAACCAACGTATTTCTGTCATGCATTTTCTGACAAATTTGTTATTATACAACAGTGTTTGGCAAACAAATGCAAAGCTTGGTTGAACATTCTTCAATTCACCTAATCGTTTAAGTGAATAGAAATTAAACATCCTGAACTATTACCTATATAACCCATTATAATTATCCTCTGTAAATGGTTTATTCCAGCCCTAGCTTCTGTTAACTGAATATTGATTACACATTTTCCAAACTCACAACCAAAATTACACAGTCACCTTCCATTAAACGTGTTGCTTAACCTGACATTTCCAGCCTTCCACCAAATTAAAGCGAGTTAAAAGCAATAATAACCAATTGTGTGAAACGATTTGCAATTTGGACAACCTTCTAATGCAATTAAAATGATACCTGTTATTTTACGAGTTACTGTACAGCATTAAATTCTTACTGATATCCAGTGTGACTTCCTGTTAACCAAATATTCTTTATCAGCCTTTACAATTTCCTGTATTTCTATCTGTTCAGAATGTTATCTCTGACAGAATTAAACTGGCAACAATCACAGCAATGAAGTCACGAGTCATTTATAAGCCTGAACAATCAAGGTCAACAGGTTCCTCACAACACAGGAAATCAAAGCTGAGGTAAATACTTCTCATGCAGTTTTCACATACAAGAATTTACTGGAGAGATGTCTATGTAACAATCAGAGATACAAACACTGGCATTTTTTAAGCAAATGGCCTAATTTTAAGATGGCTGACTTTATTTATCCAAATTTGTTATTCTTTGTATTTTTCAGAACATTTCTAGAATATTGGCAATCATTTTTTGTCCATGAATATTATTTTTGGTTAGATGCATATTTCTTAATGAATACAGAAGAGACGTATGTAAATGTCTAGAATAGTGATCACCAACTGCATGCAGGTGAATATGTAGATGGCAAAGACTCTGTGTTGATATAATTGATTTTAGGTGAGACACATTAAATTTCTTTAGTTTAGTTTAGTTCAATTTAAAGATACAGCGTGGAAACACGCCCTTCAGCCTACTGAGTCCGCTCCGACATTATCCGACACACACTAGGGACAATTTACATTTATACCATGCCAATTAACCTACAAACCTGTAAGCCTTTGGAATGTTGGAGGATACCGAAGATCTCGGAGAAAACCCATGCAGTCAAGGGAGAACGTAAAACACCGGAGAGACAAGCACCCATAGTCAGGATCGAACCCGGGTCGCTGGCACTGTAAGGCAGCAACTCTACCGCTGCGCCACCGTGCCGCCCTATGATCTATGCCATCTTTTATGATTCAATTTCAATGAAAATTCATCTTTCAAAGAACCTATATAGGTTTAAGGTGAAGGGGAAAAGATTTAATAGGAATCTGAGGGGTAACTTTTTCACACAAAGGATGGTGAGTGTATGGAACAAGCTACCAGATGAGGTAATTGGCACATGGACTATCCCAATATTGAAGAAACAGTTAGACAGGTACATGTATAGGACAGATTTGGAGGGATATGGACCAAACGCGGGCAGGTGGGACTATTGTAGCTGGAACATGTTGGTTGGTGTGGGCAAGTTGGGCTGAGGGCCTGTTTCCACACTGTATCACTCTATGACTATGACTCTGAATATTCAATAGACTGATGGTTGTTGAAACAAAGCTGTTCCTCAGCCTGGAGGTCACTGTTTTCAGTCTACAATACTAGAAATTATTGATTTTACTTCAGAGTCACGTGAGTGACTACGTGAAGAGCCCGCTCAGCACGCATGCGCGGCATTACGCCAGCAGTTGCAACAGCGGCGCATCGGGAGTCAGGCGCTCCCGCTACGGGGTGAAAGAACGGACCATCAGGTAAGCTCTGAGGTCGGGTTTTCTTTCACAGGAGAGCCTTCTGCTTTTCAGGCAGCGAAGAAAGGCTCTTGGACAAACCTGTCTCCCGCTCGACTCCACGGAGGAGCGTTCCATCTGGGGGGCGGCAGCAACAGAAAAGACCTGTCCCCCGTTCGACTCCACGGAGGAGCGTTCCATCTGGGGGGGGGGCAGCAACAAGGCGGTAGGACCGCTTACCGGGCACTCCACTATTTTCCGACACCGTGCCGAGCCTAGCCCGCTAGCGCCTGAGCAGCGGGCTGGATGTGAAGCCACGGAAGAGGCATCCAGCCGGTGGCTTCCGACTTGTCGGACGGGGACGTCTCTCCACCAGCACGGGGAGGGGAGACAGCCGCCTGAGCCGAATGGAGCGGCTCCTGGAGCAGGAGCTCCAGCGAGACGCGCTTGTGAGGGGCGCTCTCGCAGGGGGAGTTCAGGCACTCCCTCCACAGTGTCTAGTGCACTGTCCATTGCTTCCTCCTTACCTGAGGGTAGCTTTGGTGACCAGGATGGGCTGGTCAAAAAGAGGGGACGCTGGCTGAAGATGTCGGAAGTATGCAAGGGGTGCAGGAACAGGAAGAGCTGCTAGGTGTGGTGGACCGCTACGTGGCAACCCCACGTGCAGGAGGTCGTTAAAGGCCCTACAGGAGAGGTGGTCAGTGAGGCGTATACAGCTCCAGAGAACTGTGAGTCCCTTAAAGTGCCGGCTGTAAACAGCCAAAAGTGGGGGCACGTTGGGGCAACGTGCAAGACTCGTTGGACCGGCAGGAAACAGAAGAATACCCATAAACATGGAGGTAGGTGGGTCTGGTTCCTACCAGTGTATAGAAAATAGGGGCTTAATACTAACAGGGGGGAGATTACACCTGTTTAAAGAAGCACGGGAGTATATCATGAGTGATCAGTATATACTCAATGGCATTAGTGGATACAAAATACAATTCATACTAGGAAAATTGCCACCAGTTCAACATTCACCCCAGAGGGTATTTTCCCTCTCCGTTAAAGAAACAAGAGGGACAAGCTGAACTGGTGAGACTAATTACAAAGGGTATCATGGGAAAACATGAACCTTTGGAATTCGTATCAAATATATTCACTAAACCCAAAAAAGATGGTGGATGTCGCATCATCATTGGCTTAACTTCACTAAATATGTTTGTTAAGTATATACATTTCAAAATGGAAATGGTTGTTACTGGCAAACAACTAATTTCCAAAGGCTACTTCATGACAAGCATTGATCTTAAAGATGTTGACTATTTAGTACCATTCACAAGGATCATCGCAGATACCTGAAATTTACCTGGATGGGGCAGCAATGGCAGTTTAAAGCGTTACCCAATGGACTCACTTCAGCCCAAGATTATTCACCAAGATACTGAAACCAGCTGTGGCAATATTAAGAAGACAAAAACATATTGTCATGGCATATCTTGATGATGTCTTAATAGTAGGCAAGACCATGGAATTGACTATGTTAGCTGTATCAGCTACCAAACAGTTGTTCGAAACCCTGGGATCGTCTTACATCCAGATAAATCTAAGTTGAAGCCATCCACAATCATGGACTACTTGGGCTTCACAATTAATTCAGTCTACGTGACTGTAACATTGCCAAGAGACAAAACAGTTGAATTGGCACAATCATGTAACAATTTAATGGTCAACGAACGACCAACTATTCGACAAGTAACAGAGTAATTGGGAAAATGGTAGCAGCATTTCCGGCTACACAATTTGGACCTTTGCACTGTCAAAACTTACAAAGAGCAAATGTACAGGCACCAAAACGACTACAGGTCATTATGATCGTGTCATGAAGTTACCCACTGAAGCAATATCAGAACGACAGTGGTGGGCAAAAAAAACATTTGGCATAGTTTTCAGCCCTATTATCATCACTAACCCTACATTAGTTATCCAAACAGATGCCAGTGCTCAAGGCTGGGGAGCAACTAACTCTATATCCAGCACAGGTAGTAGATGGACTAACCCAGAGTCATCGTTACCACTTACACTGGGCATTAATTATCTAGAGATGTTGGGTGACTTTTATGGTTTAAAAGCATATGCACAAATATGCATCACTTACATGTACGGTTACAAATAGATAATACTACAGTGGTGGCCTACATTAACCATATGGGCGGCATAAAATCGGTATCATGCGACAAGTTGGTCAACACAATTTGGCAATGGTGTGTCGAAAGACATATTTGGCTATCAGCAACTTACCTGCCAGGTAAGCTAAATACAGTGGCAGACACCAGGTCACGTAAATTTAATGACAACATCGAATGGATGTTAAACCCCCAAAAATTTGCAGAAGTTATCAAGCAATATGGCACGCCAGATATCGATTTATTTGCATCAAGGCTAAATCACCAGGTACCTATGTATGTCGCTTGGGAACCAGACCCTGAGGCAGCAGCGGTAGATGCGTTCACGCTGGATTGGGGAAATTCTTCTTCTATGCATTTCCTCCCTTCTGCCTCATCAGTCGGGGACTACGCACAATACAAATGGACTCTGCTTCAGGTATTTTGATAGTACCCGACTGGCCTACGCAGCCATGGTTCCCAATACTCCATGACATGGTTGTTGAAACTCCGATGGTATTCCCCAGTGACCCAGAGTTATTAACACCCAGTGTCGGGCACAAGCCTCCCATGCCATGAAAAAATCAAACTCCTGGGTTGCAGATTTTGCACAAACCACTTCTGGGACTGGGATTATCATAACAAACCATCGACACCATGTCAGCATCCCTCCGAACATCCACTAAAAAACAGCACTTGTCCAGCATCAAAAAATGGGAGAAGTACTGCTTGGATACAGGGACCACCTACTCAACCGCTACAGTTACCAACGTACTGGAATTCCTGGCGAACCTTCACCACGGTGAAGGACTCAGCTACAGAGCCATCAACACAGCTAGAAGTGCCCTGCCTGTCTATTTAAAACCAGCTCCAGGACAACAGGCCATGGGGTCCCACCCGCTGGTGGTCAAACTAATGAAGGGTATTTACAACTCTAACCCCCTAGACCAAGGTACACCCATATATGGGATGTCAGTGTGGTCCTGACATACCTCAGGGAATGCCCACCAGCCAGATCCCTCAACCTGGAACAGTCTATGCTCAAAACACTCATGTTGATGGCACTTGTATCTGCACAGAGGGTCCAGTCACTACACTACTATTGCTACTGGACAGCATGCTCACAGCTCCAGACCAGATCTCTGTCGTTATCCAGGGATTGATCAAACAGAGCAGACCAGGAACACCTAATCCAGTTGTGGAATTCCGGGCTTACCCGCCAGAACCACGGTTATGTGCCATGACCCACCTACTATCCTACATAGACACAACCTAAAATATTCGAGGGAGATGAAAAGCCTTGTGGTCAGTCATAAAAAAACCTTATGGTCGAGTGACGAGCCAAACCATTGCGAGATGGCTCAAGCAGGTGCTAAAAGCTGCTGGGATAAACACTAACATGTACAAATCACATTCCACCAGGGCAGCATCCACTTCGACGGCTAAAAGAATGGACGTGCCTATAAACCACATCCTGGCTACAGCAGGATGGTCGGGGGAAAGACCGTTCAGAAATTTTAAAATAAGCTGTTGTAAAACCTGTTTTATTTGCAGAAAAAGTTTTTACAGACTGCAAATATTTAATTTAAACCCAGGGGAGCAATTTAATTTCTTTGTTGTTATTGTTAAAAAATACCATTGTGTTTTTTCTACAAACAGATTCATTGGTTGATTACGATAACACACTTCCTCCCTCAGGGACTTCGGCAGTGCATGAAGTAATACCTGTTACACGGTTTGAAATCACAGAGCTTTGAAGTCTTCACGTAGTCACTCACGTGACTCCGAAGTAAAATAGTAAGATTAAACGAGAACTTACCAGTTTGAAGTTTGATCTGTATTTTATGAGGAGTTACGATGAGGGATTACGTGCCCTCCGCTCCCACCCTCAATAATATGTGTCAAATTGATAAACTGATGTCTCCTTGTCTTTACTATGTTTACTTCAATAACTGTGTCTATCTGTGATTCCACACCGCTGCTTTGAAGTATGCCGCGCATGCGTGCTGAGCGGGCTCTTCACGTAATCCCTCATCGTAACTCCTCATAAAATACAGATCAAACTTCAAACTGGTAAGTTCTTGTTTAATCTTACTATTTTATCCACCACTGACCCGTGAATTGACAAGTTCATGGATTCTCGGCCTCCCTCTTCTAAAGTCAACAATCTGTTGAAAGCAAGACTGGTAGTGAGATCACGTTGAAGGTTGCGGAAATGTTGGAGAATGGCATAGGATTCAGAGGCTGGTGGGGTGAAAGCTGAGGACCAAGGAAACTCTATCTTTGTTCCATCCAGGGGAAAGGGGAGCGAGAACAGAATGGCAGATGAAAGAGGAGACGCTGGTGAGGTATCCATCTCTGACAGCAAGGGGGAAACCATGTTTACTGAAGGAAGAGAACATATCCAGTGTCCCAAAATGCAAAGCGTCATCTTGAGAGCTGATGCAGTAGAGATAGAGAAATTGAGTGTAGGGTATGGTGTATTTGCAAGAGGCAGGGAGAAGAGAAGGTGTAGACTAGTTAACTGCTAGAGGCAGTGGGTTTATTGTGGGTTTATCAGTCAATATCCATACCTCATGTTGGTGACAGAGTTGGAGACATAGAGAATGAAAAAGGGAGTGAGGTGTCAGAGATACTCCAAGTGAATTTGAGGGTAGAGTGGAGGTTAGTGGTAAAGCTGATAAAATCAATGGGTTCTGCACAGATGCAGGAGGCAACCCCAATGCAGTCATCGATGTGGCGGAGAAAGCGTTGAGGGATGGTGCCAGTATAAGTTTGGAATAAGAATTGTTAGACGTAACCAACAACAATGCAGGCATCAATGGAGCCCGTACAAGTAGCCATGGCTGCACCTTCAACTTGAAGAACCTTGTATGTTTCAATAGATTATCTCTCAGTCTTTGAAACTATAAATGCAGGCCTAATCCACCCAACCTTTCCCCATATGTAAGAGCTGCCATCCTACAAGCAAGATCAATCTGTACCTTTAGATCAAGTATCCTTCTTTCAGGAAAGGAGATATAATTTTACAGGATTGGCCTCAATAAGGCCTATATTACAACAGTAAGATCATTTTGGTCTTGTACCTAGGTTTTCAACAAATTAAGGTCACCAAACCATTTGCCCTCACAACTGCCTTCTGCACCTGCATGCGAGCTGCAGGTGTCTTATGTACAAGAACATAAATTCCCTCTGAACATCAGTATTTCCCTATCTGATACTATTTATAAAATGCTTAATATTGTTGTTTTTATTACCAAAGTGGAAAGCCTCACACCTTTCCGCATTTTACTTCATCTGTCATGGTCCACTGTTGGGTCCACTGTTGTTTGTCATGTACATCAATGATTTGGATGATGGTGTGGTAAATTGGATTAGTAAGTGTGCAGATGATACTAAGATAGGTGGGGTTGTGGGTAATGAAGTAGATTTTCAAAATCTACAGAGAGATTTATGCCAGTTGGAAGAGTGGGCTGAAAGGTGGCAGATGGAGTTTAATGCTAATAAGTGTGAGGTGCTACATCTTGGCAGGACAAATCAAAATAGGACGTACATGGTAAATGGTAGGGAATTGAAGAATGCAGGTGAACAGAGGGATCTGGGAATAACTGTGCACAGTTCCCTGAAAGTGGAATCTCATGTAGATAGGGTGGTAAAGAAAGCTTTTGGTGTGCTGGCCTTTATAAATCAGAGCATTGAGTATAGAAGTTGGGATGTAATGTTAAACTTGTACAAGGCATTGGTGAGGCCAATTCTGGAGTATGGTGTACAATTTTGGTCGCCTAATTATAGGAAGGATGTCAACAAAATAGAGAGAGTACAGAGGAGATTTACTAGAATGTTGCCTGGGTTTCAGCAACTAAGTTACAGAGAAAGGTTGAACAAGTTAGGGCTTTATTCTTTGGAGCGCAGAAGGTTAAGGGGGGACATGATAGAGGTCTTTAAAATGATGAGAGGGATAGACAGAGTTGACGTGGATAAGCTTTTCCCACTGAGAGTAGGGAAGATTCAAACAAGGGGACATGACTTGAGAATTAAGGGACAGAAGTTTAGGGGTAACATGAGGGGGAACTTCTTTATTCAGAGAGTGGTGGCTGTGTGGACTGAGCTTCCAGTGAAGGTGGTGGAGGCAGGTTCATTTTTATCATTTAAAAATAAATTGGATAGTTATATGGACGGGAAAGGAATGGAGGGTTATGGTCTGAGCGCAGGTATATGGTACTAGGGGAGAATACGTGTTCGGCACGGACTAGAAGGGTCGAGATGGCCTGTTTCCGTGCTGTAATTGTTATATGGTTATATGGTTATATGGTGTTGAATATTCACCCAGCTTTTCTATATCTTCTTGAAACCATTTTGCACCTTCAGTAATACACATCGCTGCTTAATTTTGTTTCATCAGCAAAATAAGAAATGTTACATTTGGACCCCTCACCAAATGATTGGTATAGGTGGTGCGTATTTGGAGTCCAAACATTGATCCCTGTTGAAATCCACCAGTCATAGCCTGCCAAACTGAGAAGTATCTGTTTATGCCTACTCTTTATTTTCTGTCTTAACCAACTGTCAAGCCATGATTTTGCATCAGCCCTAACTCACTTTAATGGGGTTGCACAAAATTCTGCTGGGGATCTTTACAATTTAAGAAGCACTCTGCGAGTCAACTTTGAGTTAGCAGAATGGATTGAATTGTGCTTGTCTTCATATTTTATTAAATCAGAGGTGCTAATCCAAATAAATCACCTTTGCAAACTCATTTCACCTGCTTCATTTCCTTCTTTCTTCCACTTGTTTAGTCCCATTATTGTCTGCTTATTCTCCCAGTACTCGTATTTCAGGGTGAAGGGAGGGGGAGGGGGTGTGTGGCAGAGGGCGGTGTGTGGGGGATGTGGGGGAGAGGGTTGTGGGGAAAGAGGGGGTGTGGGGGAGGGTGGTGGGGAAAGGGGTGGCGGGATGGGGAAAGAGGGGGTGTGGGGAAAGGGGGGGGTGGGGGAAGGGGGGTGGGATGAGAGGGGGAAGGGGGGTGTGGGGAGGGGGGGGGGGTGTGGGGAGGGGGGGGGCTCGCACACTGCTCAACCTGCACCTACAGCTTTCGGCCTCATGCAGCAGATCCTGTTCCCACTCTGGCCTCACTCAGAGGCTTCCGGTTCAACTCAGCTGCTTTCGGCTGGTCATGCTGGTCACCGCAGAAGCAACCTGCAAGCTGCTCACTCTCCTCAGGCTGCACACTCTCCGTTGGCTTTGCACTCTCTGCAAGCAGCTCAACACACTGCGGCCCTTCAGCTTTTTATTTTCCTCACTGCGTTATTGACAGAGGGTTACAGAAAGGGCGGTTTTTACGATTTTTAAACCTTCATAACTTTTGTACAATTTCACCGATCAGAACAAAACTTATTTGAAATGGCGGCGCGACTCACGTCGCAGCGGCCTCTGCAGTCCGTCTGTCTTTGTTTTGTTGTTGTCTCGTTTGAGTGTAGTTATAGTGTTTTTTTTTAAACTGGGTATGTGTGTTGGGGGGCGGGGGGTGGTGGGGGGGGGGGGGGAGGGGGAGGGGTGAGGAAACTTTTAAAACCTTTTCCCTGTACGGAGGACCCAACCTTTTCTCTGTCGGGTCTCCGTTGTCGTTGGGGCTTAGCAGCATGGAGCGGCCTCCAACCGGAACGACCTGGGGCTCCAGTCGCGGAGCCTGCAGACTACTTACCATCGCGGAGCTGGCCGAGTTCGGAGCGGGAGGAGCTGTGGTGGCGCGCTGCTGCGGCCCGACCCCAGAGATTCGGAGGCTCCAGCTGCAGGTCAGGTGGACGGTAACACCGGGAGCCCGTGGGTCCCTGGTGGGAGACCGCTTTTCGGGGCTTCCACAATGGCGACTTCTCCCGCCCAAGTTGCAGGTTTGAGGATGACCTGGTGCGGGGACTTACATCGCCCGGCGCGGCTATAAATGGCCGCGGGACTTGCTAGCGCCCGCCGGGGCTCCAACATCAAAACCCGGAGCAGTGCCTTGCATCGCCCGGCGCGGCTTTAATGGCCGCGGGACTTATTTACCATTGCCCGCCGGGGGCTTTGACTCTGACATCGGGAGGAGAATGGGGAGTGCAGGGGAGAGATAAGACTTTGCCTTCCATCACAGCAAGGAGGAGATTCGCTGTGATGGATGTTTGTGTAAATTGCGTTGTGTCTTGGTTCTTCTACTTGTTTGTATGACTGCAGAAACCAAATTTCATTTGAATCTCTTCAAAATCCGGCACTCAAATACACCTGGACTATTTCCGACACTTCCCTACCATTCCTTGACCTCACTATCTTCATCGCAGGTGATAGACTTCTGACCGACATCCACTACAAATCTACTGACTCCCATGGCTATCTGGACTACACTTCTTCCCACCCTGCCTCCTGTAAGGACTCCATCCCCCACTCCCAATTCCTCCGCCTACGCCGCATCTGCTTCCAGGATGAGGTGTTCCACACCAGGGCATCTGAAATGTCCTCATTCTTCAGGGAACGGGGATTCCCCTCCTCCACCATAGATGAGGCTCGCACCAGGGTCTCTTCCATACCCCGCAACACTGCTCTCTCTCCCCATCCCCGCACTCGCAACAAGGGCAGAGTCCCCCTAGTCCTCACCTTACACCCCACCAGCCGTCACATACAACCAATAATCCTACGTCATTTCCGCCACCTCCAACGTGACCCCACCACTCGCCACATCTTCCCATCTCCCCCAATGTCTGCCTTCCGCAAAGACCACTCCCTCCGCAACTCCCATGTCAATTCTCCCTTTCCCTCCCGTACCACCCCCTCCCCAGGTACTTTCCATTGCAACTGCAAGAAATGCAACACCTGTCCCTTTACCTCCCCCCAGGACTCCATTCAAGGACCCAAGCAGTCATTCCAGGTGCGACAGAGGTTCACCTGTGTCTCCTCCAACCTCATCTACTGCATCCGCTGCTCTAGATGTCAGCTGATCTACATCGGTGAGACTAGGCGGAGGTTGGGCGATCATTTCGCCGAACACCTCCGCTCGGTCCGCAAGAACCTACCTGATCTCCCGGTGGCTCAGCACTTCAACTCCCCCTCCCATTCACAATCTAACCTCTCTGTCCTGGGTCTCCTCCATTACCAGAGTGAGCAACACCGGAAATTGGAGGAACAGCACCTCATATTCCGCTTGGGGAGCCTGCATCCTGCGGGCATGAACATTGAATTCTCCCAATTTTGTTAGCCCTTGTTGTCTCCTCCCCTTCCTTAGCCCTCGAGCTGTTTCCTCCCATCCCCAGCCCTGGGGCTCCTCCTCCTCTTTTTTTCCCTTCCTTCTCCCTGCCACCCCCTATCAGTCTGAAGAAGGGTTTCGGCCCGAAACGTTACCTATTTCCTTTGCTCCATAGATGCTGCTGCACCCGCTGAGTTTCTCCAGCATTTTTGTGTACCTTTCATTTGAACCTCAATGAGATTCAAATGACAACAAATAAATTGTGTCATTGTATCATTGTATCATTGACTTGCAGCAGAGGAGAATGGTGAGGAAGGTGGCGAAAAGTCATAGCATTATGGGGGATTGTTTTTGCACAAATTTAAATACAATGCAGACTGGAGGTGGTCAAGATGAGAGTTTTAGTAATAGTATAGGTTGTCTCAAGCCAACAATTGGCTTCAAGGAATTTCCTTATCTGACATCATCTGTTGCCGTTTCCGTTTTGTCCTTGCACTTCTCTTTATGGATGGGTCAGTGGTGGAGAGAGTCAACATCTTCAAGTTCCTGAACATGCCTACTCTGAAGATCTGACCTGGGTCCAGAAAATCGATGCAATCATAAGAAAGCCCACCAACACCCTCACATCCTCAGAAGATGAAGGAGATTTGGCATGTCAATTAATACTCTCTTGCACTTCTACAGACGTTTGGTTGGGAGCACATTATCTGGTTGCATCATGCCTAGTTCGGCAGCTCCATCAATTTGGAATGAACGAGACTACAAAAGTTGGTGGACACTGCCCAGTCCATCACTGATATGCACCTTCCCATTATTGAAGGAATCTATAGGAAGCATTGCCTCAAGAAGGCAGCCCTCATCATCAAGGACCTATGCCATCCTGGGCACACTTGTCTTTCACTCCTACCATCTGGAAGAAGGAATAGGAGTTTAACCTCCAGATTGAAGATTGAAGAGCATCTTCCTCCCGACAAGAGCCTTCCTCAGGCTCTTGAACATGACAAAAACACTACCCAACAGACGAACTATGAACTGTTTTGATCGCACTAAGGATTTCAAAGGTTTTGCACTAACATGAGGGTTTGTGATTGATAAAATGTTGTTTTGTTTATTATGTTTCCATGTGTACTGTGTGTATAGGCTGCAAGTAAAAACCTACTCTTCAAAGTAATAAAAAAAACAGAACAAAAAGACAGTAATGAAATGTTATCAACATTTTTTCACACTTTCTTTTGCAGAAATAATAATGTTCTTCATCGGCTTACTGTTTGGATCATTAGTGCCACAGTATATATACACTCTGTTATTTATTTCCACTGTTATTGTTATTAGTCTGTTTTTCACTGTCCTTCATCAGGATCATTCTTTGGTACAAACACTTCTGTCACTGGTCAGCACTCAATTACTCAGTGGACACCATTCTTGTTTTTTACGTGAAATTTCTCCTGCGGCTTTCACAGTAGTCAGCATCTTCTTCGAAGCTGCCGACCATGAAAATCCAAACCCTTCTAAGCTCCACACGCTTCTCATTCCTGGGAATCATGTCTGTATGTAGCAATGAGTTGAACATGTTATCAGGAGACGTAAACTCCATATGGTCTCCATGAGGAGTAGTGTTACCTCTGGACCGCTGCAGCATGTTTTTTACAGTAATTGGTCATTGATGCCTGGGTTTATCCCTATAACCTTTTCAGTGGGGAGAAAAAGTGGTTTCCAATCTCCAGTTTCTCTTGGTGCTTTCCAGTTTGTTATCTTGTCAGAAAGCAGATCCCAAATGTGTAGCTACCAGTGTCAGACTGAGTTCTGGTGTCTGATCATTTGAGAGCTGTGATGATATCTGGAATCGCATAGAGTTAAATAGCACACATGATATACCACAGGGAGGTACTATGATATGGTCTTTTTAAAGGAACAACTGAGTAGTTATGGTAATATTGCCTCTTTGCTTTAAATAGGAATGAATAAAGTCTGTATTAAATCGACAACATGCAAAGAAGCTTCATTAATCTCTACATTCACCAACTTCACAATGCCAAGCAATTTAAAACAAAATCACACAATTAAGCTGCAGCCTGTATCTATGAGGCAGTGATCAGTTCCAAAGCTGATTAACTGACAAGACCGCAGACCAAAGCATTTAATCAAAGCAAGAGGAGCACTTTATTGCAAAGAATATTGTAGATAAATGGAGATTACTTCTATTTTGTGTGCCATTTAAAACAAAACTGTGAATGTGCATATAAACATTTAGAGAGCCTACTGTGATAATTCAGAAGGCCAGGATTCAATACATAATTTGTGTTGGATTAGCTTGTACCAGGTGGAAGAATGTGACAGGGGCAATGCAATTTTCCCCAGTGTAATTTGATGAGAAGTAAAATGCAGCTCAGGCTTTCTTTATCTGCTTTCCGAATGTACTGAAAATGTGCTTTATTGAAAAATACTGTAGATTATAATTTTCCCAATATATGAAATCCAAATGAAAGCATCATCATAGGCTTCAGAAGAGTCATCTATTTGAAAGCACTATACGTGAAAACAGACAATAGACAATAGGTGCAGGAGTAGGCCATTCGGCACTTCGAGCCAGCACCGCCATTCAATGTGATCATGGCTGATCATCCCCAATCAGTACCCCATTCCTGCCTTCTCCCCCTATCCCCTGACTCAGCTATTTTTAAGAGCTCTATCTAGCTCTCCCATGAAAGTATCCAGAGAACCGGCCTCCACCACACTCTGAGGCAGATAATTCCACAGACTCACAACTCTCTGTTTAAAAAGTGTTTCCTCATCTCCGTTCTAAATAGCTTACCCCTTATTCTTAAACAGTGGCCCCTGATTCTGAATCGGGAACATGTTTCCATACAGTGTGTCCAAACCATTAATAATCTTATATGTTTCAATAAGATCTCCTCTCATCATTCTAAACCGGAGTATACAAGCCCCGCCGTTCCATCCTCTCAGCATACGACAGTCCCACCACCCCGGGAATTACCCTTGTAAACCTATGCTGCACTCCCTCAATAGCAATAATGTCCTTCCTCAAATTTGGGGACCAAAACTGCACACAATACTGTACAACAGTACCAATAACCTCCATTGGTGTAGCTACTTTAACACAGCAAAACATCTGAAAGTGAGACTGGCTGACTATTAATGAAAAAATTATGGCAAGCACATAAAGTAATAATACTAAGGCAGGATGGTCAAAGAGATACATTTTTTGAATATCTTTTAAAGGAACAGGTAAATGTAGAGTGTGTGAGAGGGAACTACAGATGCTGGTTTAAACCGAAGATATACTCAAAAAGCTGGAGTAACTCATCGGGACAGGCAGCATCTCTGGATAGAAGGAATGGGTGACATTTCGGGTCGAGACCCTTCTTCAGACTGGTTCGGGATAAGGGAAATGTGAGATATAAAGGGTTATGTGGAGAGATTAGGAACAATGAATGAAAGATATGCAAAAAAGTAACGATGATAAAGGAAACATGCCATTGTTAGCTGTTTGTTGGGTGAAAATGGGAAGCCAGTGTGACTTGGGTGGGGGAGGGATAAAGAGTGAGGGAATGCTGGGGCTACATGAAGTGAAATAAATCAATATTCATACCACTGGGCTGTAAGCTGCCCAAGCAAAATATGAGATGCTGTTCCTCCAATTTGCATTTAGCCTCACTCTGACAATGGCGGAAACCTTGGTCAGAAAGGTCTAGGTAGGAATGGGAAGGAGAATTAAAGTGTCCAGCAACCGGGAGATCAGGTAGGTTCACGCGGGCTCAGCGATGGTGTTCCGCGAAACAATCACCCAGTCTGCGTTTGGTCTCGCAGATGTATAACATATAATCTTGAACAACGGATACAGTAGGTGAGGTTGTAGGAGGTGCAAGTGAAACTCTGCCTAACCTGAAAGGACTGTTGGGGTCCCTGGACAGAGTCAAGGGAGGAGATATAGGGACAGGTGTTGCATCTTCTGCGGTTGCATGGGAAGGTACCTGGGGAGAGGGTGGTTTGAGTGGGAAGGGTTGAGTTAACCAGGGAGTTGCGGAGGGAACGGTCTCTGTGGAAGGCGGAAACGGGTGGAGATGGAAAAAATGTGGCTAGTGATGGGATCCCGATGGAGGTGCGGATATTTCGGAGGATTATGTGTTGTATGAGACGGCTGATGGGGTGTAAAGTAAGGACAATAGACAATAGACAATAGGTGCAGGAATTGGCCCTTCGAGCCAGCACCGCCATTCAATGTGATCATGGCTGATCATCCACAATTAGCACCCCATTCCTGCCTTCTCTCCATATCCCTTAACCCCACTATCCTTAAGAGCTCTATCCAACTCTCTCTTGAAAGCATCCATAGAACCAGCCTCCACTGCCCTCTGTGGCAGAGAATTCCACACACGCTCAACTCTCTGTGTGAAAAAGTGTTTCCTCACCTTCGTTCTAAATGACTTACTACTTATTCTTAAACTATGGCCCCTGGTTCTGGACTCCCCCAACATTGGGAACATCCCTGCACACTTACCCAACCCTGCATCCTCATAGCATCCTCCTCCCAGTTCACACTGCCACCCAGCTTTGTGTCATCTGCAAATTTGGTAATGTTACTTTTAATCCCTTCATCCAAATCTATAATAATTAAATAGCTGCGGTCCCAGCATCAAACCTTGCGGCACCCCACTAGTCTCTGCCTGCCATTCTGAAAGGGACCCGTTAATTCCTAACCTTTGTTTCCTCTCCGCAACCAATTTTCTATCCAAGTCAGGACTCTACCCCCAATACCATATGCTCTAATTTTGCCCACTAATCTCCTATGTGGGACCGTATCTGTGGGACTAGGGGTATCTGTCTCTGTTGCGACTAGGGGGATGGGGAACAAGGGCAGATCTGCATGGTACCGAGGAGATACGAGTGAAGGCCTCATCTATGATGGGAGAGGGGAACCCCCGTTTCCTAAAAAATGAGGACCTCGGATGTCCTAGTATGGAACACCTCATCTTGGGCACAGAATACACACAGATGCAGCATAGATGGAGGAATTGGGAGTAGGTAATAGAGTCTTTGCAGGAAGCAGGGTGGGAAGAAGTGTAGTGGAGATAGTTGTGGGAGTCAGTGGATTTGTAATAGACATCAGTCAATAGTCTATTTCCTGTGATGGAGACTAAATGTAAAAATTGAGACTATTTTAAGATATTCGTCAAGCAACTGAGAACATCAACAAGTGGTGTTGCCTGGCGGTCATCATTTCATGAATTGGCTGATCACAGCACTTCAGTGGAAGTTTGTTTCAACTTCTCTGAGATTTCTACTGATTTTCCATTGAAATTGTAGTATAATGAAAGGGGGAAGAAGTGATATTCTTGTTATAATTTGTGCGGCAGATGCCAGAGAATGTTTACATAATGTGGTCCTTTATTGCTTTGGGGAGGAGAGAATATGTCCAATTTATCTTAAATTTTAAAACCAGCCTCACTCCGGTCATTCGCTCTTTTCTCTTGTCCCATCAGGCACGAGGCACAGAAGTTTGAAAACGCATACCTCCAGATTAAGGCACAATTTATTTCCAGCTAAGCAACTGAACTGTCCTCTCACCAATTAGAGAGCTGTCTTGACCTTCCATCTACCTTATTGGAGACCTACAAACTCTCCACTAATCAGACTTTAGTGGAATTTATATTAAACATTATACCCTTTATGCTGTATCTGTACACTGTGGACGGCTTGATTGTAATCATGTTCTCATCTTGTTACTGACTGGATAACTTACAGCAAAAAAGCTTTTCAATGTATCTCAGTACACGTGACAATAATAAACTTAACTAAACCAAACTAAAGGCTTATTGACTTATCGACTTGAGGAAGCATTATGGAGTACATCAATCATGCGTAAATGGGAGTGGTTGAAAGCTTCAAGTTCCAATGATGTGTCATGGGCCAACCTCATTGATGCAACAGCCTGGAAGCCACACCGACATCTCTACTTCCTGCGAAGACTGAGGGAATTCAGCAAGTCACAAATGACTCTTACCATCTTCTACCGGGGCACCATAGAAAGCATACAGTTGGATTGCATCACAACTTAGTTTTGGAACTCCTCTGCTCAAGACCGCAAGAAATTACAGAGAGTTGTAATATGGTCCAGCCCATCACACAGACCAACACCTCCTTGCCATGGACTCCTTCTACTCTTCACACTGCCTTGGAAAAGCAACCAACATAAACAAAGATTAGTCCCACCCTGGTCATTCCTTCTTCTTCCTGCTCCCATCTGACAGAAGATACAGGCATTTGAAAACATGCACCTTCTGACTCAGGAACAACTTCTTCCACAATAATTAGGCTTCTTAACAATCCTTCCATAAGCTAGGATGCTGTCTGTTTCACTTCAACCCCATTGTGGACATTGGACTTTGTCTATGGTGCTGATGCAGTACAATGCTGAGAACTATATTCTGCACTCTGCATCTTCCCCTTTGCTCTAATGGTGCTTTCTCACGGTGCGACCTGAAGTAAGGCTTAACAAGAGTTTAACATCGTGGGAACCTCTGCGATAGCAGTACGGCATTCGTGGACCACCGAGGACCTCTTTAATGACAATTTAATGTTATCCATGATTTAAAAACATACAATGCTACAGATGTAAAAGTGCTGTTTTTGCAGGGAACAGACAGACTTTTATAAGATAAATTAAAGGAAATTGCAAAAACAGCACTTTTACATCTGTAGCATTGTATGTTTTTAAATCATGGATAACATTAAATTGTTCTCCTGTACATAAACTAATATATTGTTATAGATATTCACTACTGGGGAGGCAATCTCAAATCCACCTTGATCACCCTCTCCGTGCTCCAAGGAGCCCACAGGCAGTGGTATCTCTGGCATCTCCTCTTGCCTCTCCACCTGTCTCTCTTGCTGAGTTTCCTCCTCATTTACCTGCATGGCTAAAAACCTTCTGACTTTCTTTGACCCCTTTCTTTGCGCTTTTCTGAGAGGCATCTCTGCAAGTCTTTTTACTGTGAAAAAGATTCTCAAACAATGACAATTAGGTGGGACGTCCTCGATGGACACATGGTCCATTGGCGATATTGAGACCACCTTTTTTACTCACCTTATGTCCCTTCTGTCAAGCTTCCGGGTTTACCGTTCGCAGGAGTTCCCACGGTACCCGCAAGTGTCATTACGGATATCGCACGGATATCGCACTGGCATCTGCGTTCATACAATGTTGCAACGCTGCTCAAGTCACTCTTGGAGAAATTCAAAAATGTTTGAATTTTCTCCCGACCTTACAAAGTTACACGACTACCTGCCGTTAGCGCCACGGAGGTCCTCGGTGGTCCACGAATGCCGTACTGCTATCGCAGAGGTTCCCACGATGTTAAACTCTTGTTAAGTCTTGCTTCAGGTCGCACCGTGAGAAAGCCCTTTAACTGTTGTATTTAAGTTTGAGGATTGTATTTATGTATGATATATCTAATCTGTTTGGATAGCATGCAAAACAAAGCTTTTCACTGCACCTTGGTACACATGACAATAATAAACCTAAACCGACACCTCAACCTAATGAATTGAATAATTTGGCACAGATGTCAAATGAGGAAGTCCCACCATATAAACCTAGAGATCACAATTGATCATAAACTGATCTGGATCAGTCATACAGATACCAATGCCACAGACCAGGTGAAAGACTGTTTCAAGTGACTCACTGGCTTACATCTATGAGACAGAATAAGGGAGCTTAAAAGAAGACTCAGCACTTGGCTGGGTGAGAGTACTTCCAACAACTCGAAAAAAAACTCAACACTATGTTGGACAAAGCAGGCTGTTTTAGAAGCATTTTGTTTATTCTAAACACATACTCGCCCCATAAGTGTTGCTACAGAATATACCACTAAATGTTATTTCCTTATCATGCATCAATACACTAAGGTTCAACTGTAATCATGTATTGCGTTTCTGCTGACTGGTTAACACGCAACAAAGGCGTTTCACTGTACCTTAGTACACGTGACAGTAAACTAAACTGCAGAGCCATTACTCACATTGGCCTCTCTGAAAGGACCTGTCAAATCCATGGCCTTTATCATGTAGAAGGACATGGGGGCACAGGCACCTTTTGATGCACATTTTACTGATTTTGAAATATTTCAGTGGTCCTTCAGTATTGCTGGATATAAATTCTGGAATAAATTTCAGCACATGTATTGGGGTAGAGTGAAAAGCACTGTTTGGTGTGCTGTACAGTCAAATCAGGTAACACATACATGAATATAATCAAGTCAAACTCAAGTAGAAAAGGTTGAGTGAAGGATGATACCAGAGAGCAAAATATAGTTTCTCAGCATTGTAGCTGAACAGTTGCAGAGAAAAAGCCCAATGTCTGCAATGAGGTAGGTTGGAGTATCGGGACTGTATGTTACAATAGACAATAGAAAATAGACAATAAGTGCAGGAGTAGGCCATTCAGCCACTCGAGCCAGTACTGCCATTCACTGTGATCATGGCAGATCATCCACAATCAGTACCCCGTTCGTGCCTTCTTCCCATATTCCTTGACTCCACTATCTTTAAGAGCTCTATCTAACTCTCTCTTGATACTTTCCTTGACCCTTCAGAAGTCTGATATAAGAGGGGAGAAATCTGAGTCACAAGCTTCTGCATCTCCTGCCAGTTGGGAGCGGGGAGAAGAACGAATGACTGGGGTGGGAAAGATCTTTGATTACGATGGTTGCTTTTCTGAGGCAGCATGAAGTGTAGATGGACTCAATGGTCGTCTGTGTGATGGACTGTGCTCCATATACAATTCTCTGCAATTTCTTGCAGTCTTGGGCAAAACTATTGTCAGACCAAGCTGCGATGCAACCTGACAGTATGTTTTCTATGGTACTTCTGTAGATGTTTGTGTGAGTCGTTGCAGACGTGCCGAATTTACTCAGTCCCCTGAGGAACTAGAGGAGTTAGTGTGCCTTCTTCATTGTGACTTCTATATGGTAGGTCCATGGCAGATCATTGGTAATATGCACATCAAGGATCTTGAAGGAAATTGAACTATCCACCTCAAAAGGACTGTTGGGGTTCAAGAAAATTCAGAAGGACAGTAAATGCTGGCTTTCCCGGCATGCCCAGATTACTAAAATAAAATTTATAGTATGAATAGTTTTCTCTGGAGACACCCTAAAAACATAACAAACTCACAACAAAAGGCTGATGATCCTATGAGTACAGTGTAGTTTTTCAATGTTAGATAAATGTCATCAATACATTGTAGATTTTCTAGAAAATCAGAAAAGTAAAAATTCAATTGTAGCTTTTGGGACATAAATTCGTCATGGGGATACATACATCTACAGAGTGTCATATTGCACTTCTGAAATTCACTATAATTGAAGTCAATTAAGTCACAACCATAACCACATCCCTATCAAAAACTTTCCATTACTATGGTCGCTCAAAGCAATTTGATTTTTGCATGATCACAGTTACTTACAATAACTCATAATTTGTTTCATATATTTTTTGTTGATACTATGTCAAATATGTGGGTAAAGCTGCAGCAAGTAAGCATTTCATTGTTTTGGTTTCATAACGGTGCAGATAACAGATAAACAATACAATACAATACAATTCAATTTATTGTCATTTGGACCCCTTGAGGTCCAAACGAAATGCCGTTTCTGCAGCCATACATTACAAACAAATAGACCCAAGACACAACATAATTTACATAAACATCCATCACATTGCTGTGATGGAAGGCCAAAAAAACTTATCTCTCCACTGCACTCTCCCCCCCGATGTCAGAGTCAAAGTCAAAGTCAAAGCCCCCGGCGGGCGATGGCGAATGTCCCGCGGCCATTAAAGCCACGCCGGGTGATGCAAGGCCGCACACCGGGTCTTGATGTTAGAGCCCCCGGCGTGCGCTCGCAGTCCCACAGCCATTCCAAGCCGCGCGGGGCGGTGCTGTAAGGCCCCGCTCCAGGAGCTCTTCAACCCCGCAACTCGGGCGGGAGAAGTCGCCGTTGCGGAAGCCCTGAAAAGCGGTCTCCCTCCAGGGACCCGCGGGCTCCCGGTGCCGCCCGCCAAACCCGCAGTTGCAGCCTCCGAATCTCCGGGGGTTGGGTCGCAGCAGCGTCCACCACAGCTCCACCCGCTCTGGACTCGGCCAGCTCCGCGACGGTGAGGTGAGTAGTCGGCACCACAGCCCCCGGTCTTCCTGTTGGAGGCCGCTCCTCGTTGCAGCCCCAACGACAACGGAGACCCGACAAAGAAAAGGTCGGGTCTCCCATGCAGGGAGAGATTTAAAAGTTACCCCCACCCCCCCACACACATACCCCAACAAAAATAACAAAAACTACATAAAAACATAAGACATAAAATAATAAAAACGCAGACGGACTGCAGAGGCCGCTGCTGACGAAAGTCGCGCCGCCCACCGAAAACACTCTTGATACTCTTGAAGCACAGTTGCGATTTAGACCACACCACAGCACCGAGACGGCTCTTGTTAAGGTCTTCAATGACATTCACTTAAACACAGACAATGGCAAAATTGCAGTCTTAGTATTACTAGATCTCAGTGCTGCATTCGGAACAGTCGATCACAACATATTACTAGACCGTCTGGAAAACTGGGTGGGACTTTCGGGCACAGCATTAAAATGGTTTGAATCCTACTTGAAGGACAGGGACTACTTTGTGTCTATAGGTAATTACACATCTGAGCGTGCAAAAATTACATGTGGAGTTCCCCAGGGCCCCATTCTGGGGCCTCTTCTGTTTAACATCTACATGCTTCCACTGGCTCAGATCATGAAAAACATCAAAATATGTTACCATAGTTACGCAGACGACACACAAATCTACATAACAATATCACCAGGAGACTATAGTCCAATACAAGCACTGAGTAGATGCATTGAGCAAATCAACGATTGGATGAGCCAGGATTTTCTCCAATTAAACAAAAAAAAAACTGAAATAATTGTTTTTGGAGCCAAGGAAGAACGATTAAAAGTTAGCACCCAGCTTCAAATGGTAATGCTAAAAACAACAAACCAAGCCAGAAACTTAGGAGTAGTCATGGACTCAGACCTGAACTTCAACAGCTACATAAAAACAGTCACAAAGTCAGCCTACTATCACCTAAAGAATATATCAAGGATTAAAGGACTTATGTCTCAGCAGGATTTGGAAAAACTTGTCCATGCATTTATCTTCAGCAGGCTCGACTATTGTAACAGTGTCTTTACAGGTCTCCCTAAAAAGTCGATCAGACAGCTGCAGTTAATTCAGAACGCTGCTGCTCGAGTCCTCACTAAGACCAAAAAAGTAGATCACATTACTCCAGTTCTGAGGTCTTTACACTGGCTTCCTGTCTGTCAAAGAATTGATTTCAAAATACTACAAAGCACTGAATGGTTTAGGGCCAAAATACATTTCTGATCTTCTGCTTAGCTACGAACCACCCAGACCTCTCAGATCGTCTGGGACAGGTCTGCTCTGTGTCCCCAGAGTCAGAACTAAACATGGAGAGGCAGCATTTAGTTTTTATGCACCACATATCTGGAACAAACTCCCAGAAAACTGCAGGTCTGCTGCAACTCTCAGCTCTTTTAAATCTAGACTGAAGACTTTTCTGTTTGCCGCTGCCTTTCAGTAAACAATACAATTTATTAATTACCTATACTGCACTGTAACTTCTATTCCTGGTTTTATTCTATTTTAAATATTTTATTTGATTGCTTTTAATTTTGTAATTATTTTATCTGAATAATCTAATAATCGTTTTACATCTAAATGTCATTTTATATGTGTTTCTTTCCAATGCTTTTAATGTTTTATGTAAAGCACTTTGAATTACCTTGTTGTTGAAAGGTGCTATACAAATAAACTTGCCTTGCCTTGCCTTGCCTTGCCTTGCTATTGTGATGCAAATTTAGTGCATGTGCCCAGGACAAATTTCTATCCGAGTGCAATACTTTATTCATATCACAACAATGCAATAGTGTGTATCAAAAAATCAAAGCAAGGTAACCGTTCCACTCTTATGATAACTAAGATTAATTTTATCTCATTTTTTTACTCTATCTTCTAATATTGAGACATTATTTAAAATCTTGTACTCAATACAGTACTCAATTTAGTAAAGTCAGCAATTATGTCAGGGAGTTGCAAAATATTTAGGGCACTGGGAAAAGGGAAGTAAATGATGGGAGATGAGAGCGTATCAAATGATTAATGTGACATTATTAATGTTAATAATATTAATGAGAGCAGTGTTGAATGCATTTGGCTTGACATCCATCTTGGACAGTAGTGCAAAACAAATGATATTGCAAGGACCGCCTGTTATGTTACCTGCCATATATTCAGTTCCATTGATATTAATGAGCCAGATAACACTGACAGCAAGTTTACTCGTCTGATTGTTCTGGGCATGTATATCTGTCTATATGCTGCACTGCGGAAGTACGGAATATATATCAGATATAGATATGTGTGTTTTCTTGCTCCATTTCTGGACAGTGCTATATTTGGTGCATTCCATAGCTTAGTAACCTGTGGGTTTGGGTACATTGCATATTTGTTTTGTTGACATTATGCCAGCTGTAGTGGTAAATCTTACCCATCCCTGTTCAATTGAATGGCATTACCAGCCTTTATTAAATTTAGCTGAATCTTTCATGCATATATGTTTTGTTCTGCCATACATTTATATATGCAATTGGTTGACAGCCTCTAATCTTACAATTATTTATGTCAATTTCAATTCTTGTTAAATGTATTTGAATATCAGAGACATTATTGAAGGGTGAAACGGGGCTTTGACAGCATGAGAGGTCAGTGGCGCAGCTGGTAGTGCTGCTGCCTCACAGTGTAATGGGCCTGTCCCACTTAGGCGACTTTTTAGGCGAGTGCAGTGGACTCTGCGCTCGCCTCATAATCGCCACATGGTCGCCACATGTTCGCTGGTGGTCTCTGTTGAGTCTCCTTCATGATCGCGAGGAGTTCTCGCATTCTGGGAACTAGTCGCAGCCTCAGTATGGTCGCCACAAATTTTTCAACATGTTGAAAATTTTTCTGCGACCAAAAATTGGTTGCCATGGAGAAAATCGATAATCCTGTAGTCGTAGGTGCAGTTGTAGTGGGGTCGCCATGTAGTTATGGGTAGTCGAGGTAGTCGTAGGTAGTTTTACTTAATCGCCTTTGCTGACCGGACATTTTCATTGGCTCATTGGGGGGGAAAAACGTAAGCACGAGTTTTCAGAACCAAGGATAACCGACCAGTAATGTTAAATGCCCACCAAACTTAACAGCTGTGTATCTCTGGCTTTCTTCCTCCCCCCCCCTTCTCCCCCCCCCCCTCTTTCGTCCCCCCTCTTTCGTCCCCCCTCTTTCGTCCCCCTTCTTTCCCCCCTTCTTTCCCTCCCCCCCTTCTTCCCCCCCTTTCTTCCTCCCCCCTTCTCCCCCCCCTCTTTCCCCCCCTCTACCCCCCTTCCCCCTTTCATTCCCCCCTCTTTTGCCCCCCTTCTTCCCCACCCTTCTCCCCCCCTTCTCTCCCCCCCTTCTCCCCCCCATTCTCCCCCCCACCCTTCTCCCACCCTCCCCCCCCTTCTCCCCCCCCTTCTCCTCTCCCCCTTCTCCCCCCCCTTCTTCCCCCCCCTCCCCCCCCTCTTCTCCCCCCCTTCTCTCCCCTCTTCTCCCCCCCATTCTCCCCCCACCCTTCTCCCCCCCACCCATCTCCCCCCCCCCCTCCCCCCCCTCTCCCCCCCTTCTCCCCCCCCTTCTCCTCTCCCCCTTCTCCCCCCCCCCCTTCTCCCCCCCCCCCCCCCCCTTCTCCCTCAGCTGTCTAAATTAACGGGAGTTTGAACCTCAAGGTGCATTGTCTAGAAGGAACTACTCTGACTGCTTCTCCTGCGGGATAGTTATTGGGCCAAGACCCCCTGGTTGTAGGGAGCTGCACAGAACTCAGAGATCAGGGCTTGTATGAGATTTAGCAGCAGATTGGTTCAAACATGATCAGGCCCAATGTTCCAGTGAGCTGCCCACAATGCTTCTCTATCTCATTTTTTTCAATTTATGATAAACTTACTGAAATGATTACCAAACTGAATTTGATATTTGGAGATGGCAAAAAAAGCAATACAATTGAAAATGAAGAAACATAAATGGAAATCAAACTGATTTGGAAGGTAATGTTTAGACTGAAAAACAAACACAATACAGTCTGGAAATAATTCAATTCAATTCAATTTATTGTCATTTGGACCCCTTGAGGTCCAAACGAAATGTCATTTCTGCAGCCATACATTACAAACAAATAGACCCAAGACACAACATAATTTACATAAACATCCATCACATTGCTGTGATGGAAGGCCAAAAAAACTTATCTCTCCACTGCACTCTCCCCCCCATGTCAGAGTCCGAGTCAAAGTCAAAGCCCCCGGCGGGCGATGGCGAGTTGTCCCGTGGCCATTAAAGCCATGCCGGGTGATGCAAGGTCGCACACCGGGTTCTTGATGTTAGAGCCCCCGGCGTGCGCTCGCAAAGTCCCGCAGCCATTCCAAGCCGCGCGGGGCGATGGTGTAAGGCCCCGCTCAGGTGACCTTCATAAGTCTCTATCAATTGGTAGCAGGCTCACCTCATAGCGGGAATCTGTTATGGATCTGCACATAATCTGAATAACTCAGCAAGTCAGGCAGCATCTATGGAGGACATAGATAGGTGACGTTTCGGATCAGGACACTTTCTCAGATTGATTGTAGCAGGAGAGGGAAAGCATGAAAAAAACCTGGCGAGTGATAGGTGGATACAGGCGAGGCTTTTAGATAGGCAGACAGATATTCAGAAAATTGAGGGAAATGGATCATGTGCTGGCAAGTTTCTTTAACTTGGCACCATGTTTAGCACAGACATTGTGAGTCACAGTACGTGTTCCTGCTCGCGGTTTCAATGCGGACGGGATCCAGCTCGAGGCTTTCCAGGCGTGTGCCCTCGAGCTGGAAGGTCAAAGACACTCTTTTCAACTCGCCGATTAGGTCGCTGAAGTGGGACAGGCCCTTAAGAAATATTTAGACAGGTACATAGATAGGACAGGTTTAGAGGGATATGGGCCAAATGCAGGCAGGTGAGACAAGTGTAAATGGGACATGTTGGCCGGTGTGGGCAAGTTGGGCTGAAGGGCCTGTTTCCATGCTGTATGATGGGATTAGGGTAATTGCTCATCATGGCAAAAGGTTCAAATACAAATTACTTCAGTTTTTCTCCTTTAGGCTTAAGTCTTTCCAGTAAATACCTCCTGGTCCAAATCATGCTGATCCACTCCTCTCACCTGCTAACCCAGTCCAGGAAATGGAGCCAATACATCAAACCTTTCCTCAGGAATGATTATGAATCCCAAGAATGTTTTCCATGGGATTTTGTAGCTTTCTTCAAAGAATTGTGGAGACGGGTTAGGTCAGATCATTTACATATGATCTGCACACGATTTATTCCATTGTTTTATGGTTAATGGCAGTGCCCAGAGATGCTTTCATTAATATTTAGTTTTGTTTAGTTTAGTTTAGAGAAACAGTGCGGAAATTGGCCCACCGAATCCGCACTGATTTACAGAAGCCAATTCACCTACAAATCTGTACGTCATTGGAGTGTGGGAGGAAACCGGAGCACCCAGATAAAACCCACGTAATTCACGGGGAATATGTACAAACTCCGTACAGACAGCACCCGTAGTCAGGATTGTACCCAGATCTCTGGCGCTGTAAGGCAGCAACTCATCCCGCTGCACTGTCATGCCGCCCAGGTTATCATAATTTAGATTTAGGTGCCAGAGAAGCCAGTTTTGAAATGTCTGATATCTCCACACCCAACCCTACATTCCCGCTGGACATAATGAGTCTCTCATAATGACTGTTAATGCCACATATATTTTCCATTTGCCTCTTTCCGTCCCCTGCAACAACTGTCAACTATCCTCGGGGATTTATCTGGTCTTTATTTTAGACTGCCGCGACAATAGTACTTGATTGGCATATTCAAAAGCACTGATGGTAATGTCTAGGATTACAGCCCATAAGTGGGACATTACTGATGATGAGCTGAATGCCTTCTTTGAGAGTATGTTCCTTTAAAAAAAAGATGCATTTCCTTCATAACAACAGAATGGTTATAGTAACATACGTAAGTCTCAGGATGCACTTGGCAGAAATGAACAAAATCCAGACTAAACTGCCCCAATCTTGTGCGGATCCCTGAAGGGACCTTATATTAACCAATTTCTAGAAGTTAAGCTGTTTTTAAAACTGTATAATTAAGCTCTATCTTCTATTTATCTGGTGTGTATGAAGTATTAAGCAGTTCCCATGCTGATTAACTGCCAAGACAGCAGGCCAAGGCATTTAATCAAAGGATGCAAGTGATTTATTATTGAAAGCATTTGAAATAAACAGCAATTTTTGCATTTTACTATGAGAAAAAAAACTTCTAATTTCAAAAAAATGGAATAAGAATTGTTATTTGAATATATTACTATTCACCAATTATTTATTTTTAATTAATCTTATTTAGGACATCAGGTTTAAGTAGCTTCTGGGAAATTCCGAGTTTGAAAATTGAATTTATTTCCACTGATGGTGTTGGTTTATTAATGTCAGACGTACTGAGATATTGTTAAAACTTTGTTTATGTATCCAGTCAAATCATAATATACATGAGTACAATCAAGTCACACACAGACGGTGCAAAGGGAAAAATAACAGAGTGCAGATTATAGTGTTCCAGTGTTATAGCTTTACAGCTTCAGAGAATGTGCAGATAATAAAAAAAAATATTAAGGGCTGTAAAGAGGCTGTAGTGTGTGAAATTTGCAGGACATGTATTCAGAATGTTAGCAGAATGTGCACCTAAGATAACAATGACATGGCAACCTGACGGAAGAAGGAAAAGAGGCCGACCAAAACTCACAAGCAGGCGAACATTCTAGAAGGATTTGGAAGCCCGGGACGCAAACCTATCGAGGGTGGAAGACGTCGCACATAACCGACCAGAATGACGAAAGCTTGCTGCCCAATACACTCAACAGTGTGGAAGGAACTAAGCCCAAGTCTAAGTAATGAGGTAAGTTTGGCGATTAGGACAACATATTAATGAGAGGATCAATCAGTAGTTGTTAGTAGTGGGGAGGAAGCTGTTCCTGATTCTAATGGTTAATGCTTTGAAGCTTTTGTACCTTCTAACTTATCGGGCAAAGGAAATGCGAGAATGATGAGGTGTGAATGGTCCTTGATTATCCACTCGTTGTCAACTTCTCCACAGCCAACAATAGACCATTGTGGGCTCCACCTTTCCTTGATCATCTGGCTGGCTGATTTATTCTTCTCATACCTTTCACTCATTTGTTCTTTGTACCTTTTCATATCTCTAGTTTCCCTCTCCCCTGACTCTCAGTCTGAAGAAGTGTCAACCCGAAACTTCACCTATTCCTTTTCTCCAGAGATGCTGCCTGACTTCCTGCATTACTCTAGCATTTTGTGTCTATCCTTGATTATGTTGGTTTCTTTCCAAAGGCAACATGAAGTGTAGATGGAATCTTTGGGGAAGGGATGCGGGGGAGGGTGGTTTATGTGATGGTCTGGGTTACATCCATGACTCTGCAATATCTTGCGGTCTTGGGCAGAGCTATCACCCAACCTGATACATTCAGATAGGATCACTTCCACAGCACATCTTTAGAAGTTGGTAAAAGTTGTTGGAGAAACTTCTTTAGTCTTCTGGGCAAGTAGAGGTGGTTGGTCCAGGAAAATATTGTTGGTGATATTTATACCTCAAAACTCTCATCCATCTCAAATTTGACACCATTGATGTTGACTGGGGCATGTGCACCATCTCCATTCCTGAAATCATTAACAAGCTCTTTCATCTTACCGATATTGAGGGAGAGGTTGTTATCTTGACACCACGTTACTAAATTCAGGAGGACAGGACAGGCAACTTAATGCTCCAAAGTACAGATTATGCTAGCGAGATAGAGGTGGGGGGGTAAAAGGAGGTAGGATGGGTCACTTTACTGATTAGGGAGAACATCAACGTAATATTTCAAGATTATATTATTGAAGGATCAGTGGGTGAGATGCTATGGGATGAGCTGAGCAACAAAAGTGGAAGTTCCTTGTTGAGATTGTGCTATAGGCCCCAAATAATAGATGAGAATTAGAGGTACAAATATGCTGGGTAAATGCAGACAGTTGCAAGACTAATGAGGCAGTCTTGGTCGGGGATTTTAACTTTATCATAGTGCCAAGGGCTTAGATGGACTGGAATATGTTTGGAAAGGTTTCCTCAGGCAGTACAGGGCCCTGCAAGGGAGAAGACAAAACTTGACCTACTTATATGGAATTGGGAAAGGCAAGTGGATGAGCATTTTGGAATCAGTAACCACAGGACAATTAGCTCTCCTGATTGCTTTCTTAGGTGTGCTTCGCAATCCCCTATTCTGAGCTATAAGGATAAAGTCCTTCAACCTTAAGTCCCTGAAGGCTGATGCACAATCTTACTGAGACATATAAATTCATGAGAGTAATAGTTAGGGTAAATGCACAGATTCTTTTTACCAGGGGAGACAAATCAAGATCTGGAGAGCATAGGTTTACAATGAGAGGGGTAAGATTTAATAGGAACCTGATGGGCAAACTTTTTCACACAGACAGTGATGGGTGTACGGAATGAGGTGCCAGAAGAAGTAGTTGGGGCAGGTACAATAACAACAAATAAACACCATTTGGCCAGCTACATGGATAAGAAACATTTTGTGGTATATGGGTCAAGGGCGTACAAAATGGGATTAGATTAGACAGAGCATTTTGGTCAGCATGGATGAGATGGGCCGAACAACCTGTTTTGCATGCTGTACAACTCTATGTTCCAATAATGCAAAATCTCTCAGTGAATGTTCAACTATGTGAAGGCATATCTTACCATAGGAATATATGGTATGATAGGCAGCCATTCACCCCAGCATGCCTGTGCCTTAGAATCCTTCCAATCAATGTGGCAGGCTGCAATTATAAATGCAATAGGGTAAGAGAACTGATAATGCATGTACTTTAAATTCAAGCAAATTTATGGAGCATTTTTTCTTGTAAGAACCTGCATTTTTCTGCGATGATATTGCATGTAAATGCAAGTAGAAGATCATTACTATAAATATCCTACACAGTAGGATATTTCTTAGCATGGCACTGTGGCACCGGGGTAGAGTTGCTGCTTTGCAGCGCCAGCGACCCAGGTTCGATCCTGACTACGGGTGCTGTCTGTGTGGAGTTTATACGTTCTCCCTGTGACCGAGTGTGTTTTCTCCGGGAGCTCCGGTTTCCTCCCACACTCTAAAAGACGTACAGGTTTGAAGGTTGATTGGCTTCGGTAAAATTGTAAATAGTCCCTAGTATGCAGGATAAGATTAGCATATGGGGTGATCGCTGGTTGGCACGGACCTGGTGCTCCGAAGGGCCTGTTTCCATGCTGTGTCTCGACAGTCTAAAAGTCTAAAGTCTAAAGTAGGGTAGGGGATTATTTTGAACACCTGGTGGAAGCATATTACGGAAAATTACAGACTGACAGCCTATAATTTTCACCTGTGTGTGTAATGATGAAAATCTATGGGCAGAACACCTGCAAACTGGCAGTATGACAAAGGCTGGAGAAAGGCAGATAATTTATAATGAGCATAAAAGATTGTGAGTGGGAAAAATGAGCTAATGCTTTGCTGGAGCTGCAATCAGAATCACTGAATCACAGAATCACAATTTTCAACCGTACCTGTGAAAAGGTGTCAAATCTTTGTCTGATGTCTATCAAGTGAGTAAATCCCAGTCCATTTCCCATATGCTGAATGTCTTACAAAATCATGCATGTGGGTAGGTAGCACTTTATCACCATTATCAATTTACAATAGATAAAGAGAGAAAGAAAAGCACGCAGTTGAACATAAGGGAATTGAAATTCCGCAGAGGTTCTGCAGCTCTTTTCCAGTTTACAATAGGTCAACAATAAAATCCCTTGGTATTTCAGCACCAATGCACTGTTACATTTTAGAACTGCTTTCAGGAAAGTGTTATTACTGTTACAAGCAGGCAGCATCACCCTCTATGCTTCAATCCCTTTCTAAACCCCTTCATCTCTTCCTACTCTTTGAAGGCAATCCTCAAAACTGAGCTATCTTTTAAAGGCTTGGTGAGAAATTTGGTCACCAATGATGGCATTTAAAAAAATAATAATTCCAGTAAATACAAATTGTGTATTGAAGGCTATCTCCATTCCCTGTTTCTGCTTGGCAGCAAAAATAAAAGAGTGAATCAGTTTTCAATGCCAAAATAACATGACTCTACTGCTGGGATGAAGTACGTCAGGCAGTTCACGTTGCCAGTTACAGCTGCTTGTGAAGATATTTAGATAGGGTCAGGCAATTTTCCCTGCACATTGCAAAGAATGCATTCATTAATCATAACATCGGGTGCCGCCTGCGCGGGCAGCCTCGCCAGCAGTCTGTCCGTCCTTTCACCCTTTTTGTTATTTTTAGTCTGTTTAAAAGTATGTTCCTGGAGGATTCTTTTTTATGTGGGGTTGGTGGGGAGGGGAAGGGGGAAACCGTTTTCCAGTCAATACCTGGTCGGGATGCGTCTATACGCCGAGTCGCATCTTCGCCCCCCCCCCCCCCTTCGCGGCCTACCATCTGGATTGGCGTGGCCCTTCCTGCCGGAGACAGGCCAGAGCTTCAGCAGCGGCGCAGCACTGAATTACCATTGTGGAGCGGGCGATGCCTTACCGGGAATCGCCGTGTGGAGCTCCGGAGTGTTGGGCCAGCTGCTTTAACATCGTGGAGCTGTGTTTTGCGGAGCTTCCAGTCACGGGCGGCGCTGACTATAACATCGGGGAGTCCTGGGATCCTTTGCCGGAGATCGCCAGTGTTGGAGCTCTGCCCAGCTCGGCCTGTGGACTTCAGAAGCCATGGTCTCTGGTAGGAAGCGGCCGATTCGGAAACTCCAAGCCGCTGAGAGTGTTCTTCCGTTCCGACGTTGGAGTTCCATCAACCCGGCGAGAGGGCCTGATCATCGGGCCGCCTGTAGCGGCGAATACGGAGGTCTCAAAGGCCCCGACCACGGGTGAACAAAGAGGAAGATGACTGAACTTTATTGCCTCACCTCACAGTGGGAACGTTGATTACGCTGTGTGGGGATGTTTATCTTAAACTCTATCATGTAATGTGTTAGAAACATAGAAACATAGAAAATAGGTGCAGGAGGAGGCCATTCGGCCCTTCGAGCCAGCACCGCCATTCTTTGTGATCATGGCTGATCATCCCCACTCAATAACCCGTGCCTGCCTTCTCCCCATATCCCTTGACTCCACTAGACCCTAGAGCTATATCTAACTCTCTCTTAAATCCATCCAGTGATTTGGCCTCCACTGCCCTCTGTGGCAGGGAATTCCATAAATTCACAACTCTCTGGGTGAAAACGTTTTTTCTCACCTCAGTCTTAAATGACCTCCCCTTTATTCTAAGACTGTGGCCCCCGGTTCTGGACTCACCCAACATTGGGAACATTTTTCCTGCATCTAGCTTGTCCAGTCCTTTTATAATTTTATATGTTTCTATAAGATCCCCCCCCCCCATCCTTCTAAACTCCAGTGAATACAATCCTAGTCTTTTCAATCTGTCCTCATATGACAGTCCCGCCATCCCAGGGATCAATCTTGTGAACCTACGCTGCACTGCTTCAATCACAAGGATGTCCTTCCTCAAATCTGTTCTTTTTATTTGTATGGCTGCATGGTAACTCAAATCTCTCTGTTCCAATTGCTGCATGTGACAATAAATGTAACTTTAACTTGAACTTGAACATGAACAAACATCTGATCTTCTAACCTAAATCAGGTGCATTTGTAACTTATCTACCAGTGTCGATCCATCTGACCCACTAACACTCTGACGGTTTTGTTTTCCCTGTTTAGTTTCGGTTTTTTCGTTTAGAGATACAGCTCAGAAACAGGCCCTTCGGCCCACCGAGTCCGCACCGACCAGCGATCCCCACACATTAACACAACCCTACACACACTAGGGACAATTTAACATTTATACATTCATACCAAGCCAATTAACCTATACATTTGTATGTCTTTGGAGTGTGGGAGGAAACCGAGGATCTCGGAGAAAACCCATGTCGGTCACGGGGAGAACGTATAAATTCCGTACAGATAAACACCTGTAATCAGGATCAAACCCGGGTCTCTGGTGCTGTAAGGCAGTAGCTCTACTGCTGATCCACCATGCCCCGTCCACTCCAGGCTTATCTGTAATGTTAGTAGAGTTCAAACAGACAATCTAAATGCTGGTTTAATAATGGGAGCAGCAGATAATGCTACACATTATTCACCAAGTTTATTTTTCTAATTGTATCCAACTAAAATAACATTCCTAGAGTTGTAGACCAGAAATGGCCCCTTAAACTCACCACATCAATGCTAATATATATTTCTCAGCTACTCTAATCCCAGTGGTCTACATTAAGATTATATCCTTCTCTGAGATTACATTTGCTGCTCTAAATATGTCTTAAACATGGTGATTATATATAATTCCACCTCCTGCTCTGCCAGCAAGTTCCAGGCATCAAACATTCTCTGTATAAAAAAATGCTCCTCTCAAACCCTCTTTAAAACCTTTCTTTCATCACACACCTATGCTCTCTTGTTTTTGATTTTGTACTGAGCCCAGGTCCCTGGCACTGTAAACCAGCAACTCTACCAATGCCCCCACTGTGCCGTTCATTGTGGCAGATCTATGTTCATTGGAAATTGGGGAAGAGGGGCTGTGGAGAGTAATATAAAAAATAATGGGCGGCACAGTGGACATTGAAGGAGAGGTTGTTGTCTTGACACCATCTCAAAACTATCTATAAGACACCATCTCTGCACCATCTTGACACTGCTTGATTGACACTATCTCTGTACTCATCTTGACTATTTATAAGTTTGCAGATGACATCACTACAGTGGGCCAGATCTTGAAGAAACTTTTAAATGGAGTTAGATCAAAATTTGTGCACATTCGTGGGTGTATAGCGAGTATGATAATGGACTGAGAATGCATCCTAGTTGGGCACTGGTGTGAAGAATTATTGTCAAGTATGTTTTCGTCACCTATACTCACTGATTTTTGTCTATGAGTCAGGAAGTTAAGGATACAGTTGCAGTGGAGTGTGTTGGAGATGAGATTGTTTGGGAATATGGTGCTTGAAGGCAGAGCTATAGCCAATAAATAAGAGACTGATGTACAGTGTAGGTGTCCCTGTCAACTAGATATTCCAGTGATTAGCATAGGGCCAGGGAGATTGTGTCTGCCATGGATCTGTTTCAAAGGTAGGTGGGCAAACTGCAGCGAATCCAGGTTGGAGTTATTGTGTACCACAGCCAGCCTCTTGCAGCCCTTCATGATGGTGGATGTCAGAGCCATCGTCAGAGTCATTGAAGCAAGCTATCTTGTTTATTTTCAGCACCGGAATGACAGTAGTACTCTTAAAGAGAGTGAGAACGTCAGAATAGAGTTGGGAGAAGTGACTGTAAGTATGTCCAGAAATGCTCCTACCAGCTGATCCATGCAGTGCTGAGGACAAGGCTGGGGACTCCATCTGGACCAGTTGTTTGCCACAGGTTTACTCTCAGGAAGGTTGATCTACTATGGTGACTGTGGGCAGAGGCACACCGGAGACGGTCAGAGTGGATGACGTAATTCCATCGACCTTCTGGTAAAAGCGATCATAGATGTATTGAGCTCATTGGGAAAGGATACATTACTGCCTGACTTACATTGTAGCACCTGATAGCATGCAAGCCTTGCCACAATCGATGGATGTCCATGTGGTTTGTTCCAGCTTGATCTGGAATTCTCCCTTATCATCCTTTGTGGCTTTGCAAAACATAGATTTCTTCTAACTCTCAGGATTATTTGACATAAATGCTGCGGAGTTGGTCTTCTGCCTTTGACTGTGATAACTTCACCTGGTGAAGAAAGTAAATGAAGGTGATAAAGCGGAAGTTGTCCTGGCTACTCTGGGGAATTAAAACACCACTTCCTTTTTTATTTAAAAAAAACTGTTCTGAACAGCCAGTTCTGAACAACTTCAGTCACTCACTGAATATGTGCAATAAGGTTTTGATTGATGTTCAGCAGATCCAAGTTCAATAGTATCCGAAAACAGGCATTGGGTTTGCTTCTTGTAGAAATAGCCTGTACCCTTTGCTTCCAGTGCAGGCAGCAGTCCAACTTATTGCCATCTGCTAATTATCACGATTGCAGCATGCAGCCAATGTTAGCAATACTGTTGTGTGGCTACAAGCCTCAGGAGAGGACCGCACATTTCCGAGAAACCAACATCGTTGCAAGAACAAATGTAATGAAAAGGAACTGCAGATGTTGGTTCATACCATAGATAGACACAAAATGCTGGAGTAACGCAGCATGTCAGGCAGCATCTCTGGAAAAAAATGGATAGGTGACGTTTCAGGTCAGGACCCTGTGTCTATCATTTAAAGAATGCCTGCAGTACATCAAGTCAGCCCTTGTTTCCCAGTGGCAAATGAAAAGAGAAAATGCTGGAAATGTGTTGTGGCTTTCTGTTTCTGTCTCAGAGACCTATTGTATTTATTTTCCTCTGGAATGGGTTAGGGTTAAGGTTAACCCTAATTAACCCTAATTGTGTCTCTGACGTGGCAGATATTATTGAGGATTTCTTTGTTCTAGCATGAATGTTGCATAAAAGCAGAGAATGAAAAGGCTGAAAAGCTAAATTAAAAAAAGACAAAATGCTAGAAATACACTCCCTGTGGAAGAAGAAGCAATGATTTAGGTTGATAATCGTTTGTAGAATTATAGTATCATGTAGAGATTTAGCACATAGACAGGCCCTTCAGCGCACCGTCAGGGTCAACGATCAAGCACCTATTTTTATACTAATCCTACCTTAGCACATTTATTCCCTCCATTTTACAATCAAATCTCCCCTAGATTCTACCACTCACAGACACATTAAGGATAATTAACCTACATATCTGCACATATTGTTTCTTGGGAACATAGGAGGAAAATTGAAGGACTAAGAATCGCACAGTGGCAGAGAAAATTATGGTGAACCCCCAGAGTAAAAACAATTCATTTTCAATACCGAGGGACTGCCTAAGATGAAGAGGAGACAAGAAGGATTCCTAACCCGAAAATCCATAAAACCATATAACCATATAACCATATAACAATTACAGCACGGAAACAGACCATCTCGGCCCTTCTTGTCCATGCCGAACACTTATTCTCCCCTAGTCCCATCTACCTGCACTCAGACCATAACCCTCCATTCCTTTCCCGTCCATATACCTATCAAATTTATTTTTAAATGATAAAATCGAACCTGCCTCCACCACTTCCACTGGAAGCTCATTCCACACAGCTACCACTCTCTGAGTAAAGAAGTTCCCCCTCATGTTACCCCTAAACTTCTGTCCCTTAATTCTCAAGTCATGTCCTCTTGTTTGAAACTTCCCTACTCTCAATGGGAAAAGCTTATCCACGTCAATTCTGTCTATCCCTCTCATCATTTTAAAGACCTCTATCAAGTCCCCCCTTAACCTTCTGCGCTCCAAAGAATAAAGACCTAACTTGTTCAACCTTTCTCTGTAACTTAGTTGCTGAAACCCAGGCAACATTCTAGTAAATCTCCTCTGTACGCTCTCTATTTTGTTGACATCCTTCCTATAATTAGGCGACCAAAATTGTACACCATACTCCACAATTGGCCTCACCAATGCCTTGTACAATTTTAACATTACATTCCAACTTCTATACTCAATGCTCTGATTTATAAAGGCCAGCACACCAAAAGCTTTCTTTACCACCCTGTCTACATGAGATTCCACCTTCAGGGAACTGTGCACAGTTATTCCTAGATCCCTCTGTTCAACTGCATTCCTCAATTCACTACCATTTACCATTTACGTCCTATTTTGATTTGTCCTGCCAAGATGTAGCACCTCACACTTATCAGCATTAAACTCTATCTGCCATCTTTCAGCCCACTCTTCCAAATGGCCTAAATCTCGCTGTAGACTTTGAAAATCTACTTCATTATCCACAACACCACCTATCTTAGTATCATCTGCATACTTACTAACCCAATTTACCACACCATCATCCAGATCATTGATGTACATGACAGACAACAATGGACCCAACACAAATCCCTGTGGCACCCCACTAGTCACAGCACCAAAGATCAGGATTGAATCTGGGTCACTGGAGATGTGAGGAAGCAGCTCTACTAGTTGCACCACTAGGAAACCTGAATTTCACCAGAATGGATCACAGGTCACCCAAAGGTCGCCAATCTAATTGGTTAATGTTGTTGTTCTTCTGTTCAGTTTAGGTTATTGTCACGTGTACTGAGGTACAGTGAAAAACCTTTTGTTGCATGCTAACCATAGGCTGCTGGCGGGTGGGCGGCACGACTCACGTCGCAGTGGCCTCTGCAGTCCGTCTGTCGTTTTTTTTTTTTGTCTCGTTTATATGTATTTTTTTTTTTTTTTTAAACTGGGTATGTGTGTGGGGGGCCGGGGGGGGGGGGAGGGGTGGGGAAACTTTTTAAAATCTTTCCCCTGCATAGAGAACCCGACCTTTTCTCTGTCGGGTCTCCGTTGTCATTGGGGCCGAGCACCGTGGAGCGGCCTTCAACCGTTACGACCTTGGGGATCCAGTCGCGGAGCTGTGGACTTACCCAACATCGTGGAGCTGGCCGAGTTCGGAGCGGTGGTGGTGCGCTGCTGCGGCCTGACACAGGAGATTCGGGGGCTCCAGCAGCTGGCCCGGTGGGCGGTGACACCGGGAGCCCGCAGGTCCCTGCTGGGAGATCGCTTTTCGGGGCTTCCGCAACGGCGACTTCTCCCGCCCGAGTTAAGGATGACCTGGAGTGGGGCCTGTTAGCGCACGCCAGGGGCTCCAACACCAAGACCAGGAGCGCGGCCTTGCATCGCCCGGCCCGGCTTTAATGGCCGTGGGACTTATTTACCATCGCCCGCCGGGGGCTTTGACTCTGACATCGGGAGGAGAACGAGGAGTGCAGGGGAGAGGTAAGACTTTGCCTTCCATCACAGTGAGGAGGAGATTCACTGTGATGGATGTTCGTGTAAATTGTGTTGTGACTTGGTTCTTCTTCTTGTGTGTATGACTGCAGAAACCAAATTTCGTTTGAACCTCTGGGTTCAAATGACAACAAATAAATTGTATTGTATTGTATTGTATTGAATATTGCAGCATTTTCTATTCATACATCAGGCACACTGTTTCTCGTTACGTTTAAGGTAGGAGACTACAATTATCTGTTGAGAGCACTTCTCACTACTCATCTGGAAACTTCACCTGCCTGCTTGATGTGCTTATGCAGATAGCTGCATGTATTATTTCCCTTCTGAATATGGCATCTTGCATAATTTAACCCATAAGTTTCTGCAATAATATTGCAGAGGGAAGTCAACTACAAGGATAGGTTGGATAGATGTGGACTGTTTTCTCTGGAATGTTAGAGGTTGAGGGGAGGCTTGATAGAAGTTTGAAAGGCACAGAGGGAGCAGACATTCAGAACCTTTCTCTTAGGGTAGAAATGTCCAACACCTGAGGACATAGTTATAAAGTAGTAGTGGGAAATTTAATGGTGATGTGCGGGGCAAGATTTTTACAGAGAGAGTGGTGGGGACCTGGAACATATTGCCAGGTGTGGTGGTGGAGGTAGATATGATACAGGTGTTTAAGAGGCTTTTAGATAGGCACATGGAAGTGCAAGGAATAGAGGGATATGGATCATTTGCAGGCAGATTTGATCAGTTTAACTTGGCATCATGTTCAGTGCAAACATTGTGTGCCTAATGGGCATGTCCCACTTAGGTGACTTTTTAGGTGAGTGCAGGAGATTCTGCGCTCGCCACATCTTCGCTGATGGTCTCTGGTGAGTCTCCTTCATGGTTGCGAGGAGTTCCCGCATTCTGGGAACTAGCCCCGACCTCAGTATGGTCACCGCAAATGTTTCAACATGTTGGTCGCCATGGAGAAAATCGATAATCCTGTAGTCGTAGGTGCCGTTGTAGTGGGGTCGTCATGTAGTTATGGGTAATCGAGGTAGTCGTTGGTAGTTTTAGTTAATCGCCTTTGCTGATCGGTCATTTTCATTGGCTCATTGGGGAAAAAAATGTAAGCAGGAGTTTTCAAAACCAAGGATAACTGACCGGTAATGTTAAATGTCTGCCGAACTTCACAGCTGTGTATATCTGGCTTATTAAAATTTGTCTGGCTTCTTAAAAGTTGTATCCATTTCTTCTCCCCCCCTCTCCGCCCTCTTTTAAAGGAGTTAGCGTACACTGTGCGAGCCGCCTTAATTACAGCGCCAACCTTCCTGTTCATCGCGGTGTGTGTCTGTATCACCATGGTTTTGTACCATGTGAATTTCAGACAGCGCTCCCCCACTTGCCCTGGCCCCCGCCTTTGCGATGTGTTTGTGTGTGTGTTCCACTCTGACAGTCGCCGTTCCAGTTCCCGGTTTTTCAGGCGAATGCCGGCAACTTGACAGTCTCCGGCAGTCCGCTGAAAAATCACCTAAGTGGGACAGACCCATTAGGACCCGATCTTCAGCTGCACTGTTCATGTTCATTGTTCTAAATCCTACAGTGCTCCTGAAATCTCTCTTATAGAATTCGCATCCCTAGTTTTTTTCAAGGATAACTTGAAAGCAATCACACTTTTCTAAGTTGTCATCACTCAACTGAAGCGCCACTCGTCCTTTTTCTCCAGAGATGTTGCCTGACCCGTTGAGTTACTCCGGCACTTTGTATCTATCTTTGGTATAAACCAGCATCTGCAGTTCTTTGTTTCTTTCACCGCTTGGACTTGCCTCAGTTACAAGGTCTAGAGTCTTTGAACAGAGAGCCACAGATCTAAGAAACATGAGATGGTTGCTGGTTTAAGTTTCCAGGCCAAACTTTTGTATTTTACTCTTCTCATGTTAGCCCAATGCACAATTTTGGAAGACATCTACTTTTTAATTGGCAGATGTTTCAACTGTCAAAACTGCCGGATAGGTTTAAGCCCGTGGTGGCATTTTATTTTGATTCAGGAAGAACAGAGGAAAATAAATAACTTGATGGGGTATTAAATGAATGATATTAAATCGATATTATCACCCATCTGCTTTTTGTGGCATTGACTCATTTTGCAGACAAAAAAAGATGCTCTTAGTTTGGATTTGTGAACCACACGTGAGCAACAGACTGAACTCATGACATTTTGAGAGATCTTGAAGCTAGGTTTGACCTTCAGTTGATGCTGTGCTGACCTGGGAAATCGTTCATCAGAGGATGATATTTCTCACCTTGCTTTCATGTAGGTACGAAGGAACAGCCTGGTGCTTATACTATTTGTGGGTTTATGACAGAAGCTTGAAGCCCCAGTAATTAGATTCTCCACAAAGTGACAATTTGCAGATCAGCAAAGTTTAGTGAATGGCATAGGAATACTAATTTGTTGGGAGACATGCCTCCATTTGAATGCTTATCAGTATTCAGCAAAACCTGTGCAGCTGTGTACTGTTGCCATAATTTTCTGTTGATGATTAACAACCACATGTAAAAAAAATGGAAGGTTTAAATTTTACACACCTCAACAAATGTTTGGGCACTTTCAATCTTCAATTAAAAAAAACACACTCACAGTTATTTATCTAACAGTAAATGATATTCCACTATTTTATTTCTCCTAGTGAAATAGAAAAGAACATTTCTCATTTATGATCAAGATGAAATAATAATCAGGCTAGTCTGAAAGAATTGAGAAGGTCAGTTATTAAACTTCTGACGTTCTAACACTGGAAGTAAAACTCACTGAACAGTGTTAGCTCATTCACATTGGTTAGGTCTAATTAATTTTTCTAATTGTGCGAAAATAGTGATCTTCCCTCAAAACATAAAGTAACATAATACGTTCACTGTACACTCAAACAACACCCAGCTTGGATTTGCAATTCAATAGGAATTTTGTGCCAGATCAAAATGTGGAAAACTTCAGGCATCCTTTTTTCTCCAGAGATGCTGCCTGATCCACAGAGTTACTCTTTGTGCCTATCCTTGAAATTCTGTGCTGTTCTCTCTTATGCATCCTCATGTCTTCCCGGTGGTGAACTAGGTGAAACTTCAAGCTCAGCGATGAAAGAGGAAGCTCAGAGATGTAAATATCCCTCTGCAGTAACTCTGCCTCAGACCTAACAAATGCAACATAGCTGCATCAGATGCCAGAAGTCACATGGCAGTTTATAGAAAATACAATTGATCCAACAAATCCTCATTTTTGTCCTCTTACTACGCTGTATTAACATTCATTTATGGATTGTGATCACAGTCAAATTCAGTATTTATGCCTAAACAGTGGTTTATTAGGCCATTTCATTGGTAAATTAAGAGGGCAGTTAAGAATCATTAACATATCTGTGAATGACTATGATGGCATAATTTAATGGTTTCATAGTCGTTATTTCTACTAGAAATTTAGGTAATTTAACTGAATTTTCATCTTATTTGCTCACATTAATTTCATGTTGTTGAATCATTAGTTCAGGCCACTGGTTTCTCATAACTTAATGATTCCACTAGTTCACCCCTATATATTAAATGCATACAATTCTACTGTTTTGCAGTTCCTGACAATTTGATTTGGCTTAAAGTCTTCACCAACCAGTGAATAATAATGTTGAGGGCGGCACAATGGCACAAGGGTCGAGTTGCTGCCTTACAGTATCAGAAACCTGGATTTGATCCTGTCTGTATGGAGTTTGTACATTCTCCCTGTGACCTCATGGATTTTCTCCGGGTTCTCTGGTTTCCTCCCATACTCTAAATACATAAAGGTTTGTAGGTTAATTGTCTTTGGTAAAATTGTAAATTGTCCCCAGTGTGTAGGATCGTGCTAGTGAGATGGGTGATTGCAAGTCGGCGTAGACTCGGTGGGCTGAAGGGTCAGTGTCCGTGCTGTATCTCTAAAGCCTAAGTCTAAAACCGAAATACACCAGTATTTCTGAGAACCTGTGTTGAAGAATAGAAAGTAAGCACAAAATGATGGATAAGTCAGCAGGTCAGTCAGCATCTCTGGTGAGAAGGAATGGGTGACGTTTTGGGTCAAGACCCTTCCTCAGACTGATGTCAGGGGAGGGGTTGGATAAAGATAGAATGTAGTCAGAGACTGTAAGACTAGTGGGAGAACTGGGATGGGGGAGGGGGATGGAGAGAGAAAGCAAGGGCTATCTGAAGTTAGAGAAGTCAATGTTCATGCCCAAGCAAAATATGAGGTGTTGTTCCTCCAATTTACGCGCTGATAATGGAGGAGGCCCAGGACAGAAAGGACATTTGTATTTAATACTACCTTAGCCTTTGCCCTCTATAAAGAGTAGTTCCACAAATTGTGATGTGCAGGAAGGAACTGCAGATGCTGGTTTAAACCGAAGATAGACACAAAAAGCTGGAGTAACTCAGCGGGACAGGCTGGACTGAAGAGAAGGAATGGGTAACATTGTCGACGGTGACAAACGGGTGAAATTGTGATATGATGTCAGATTTGAGCTTTTGATTTTCAATAACTTTTCCTCAAACAGGCAAAAACTGAGCTGGAACGATGAAAGTTATGACGAACCTTCGGAGTAGAAACAAGTAATTCTCAATGCTGAGGGACTGCCTAAGATGAGGAGCATATGAGAATGATCCCAAACCGAAGAATCGCCTCTCCAATCCCTCCACAGATGCTGTTTGGCCCGTTGAGTTTAGTTTAGCTTAATTTAGTGTCAAAATAAGCTTATCAGCCCAACAAGCTGACCAGTGATCACCGTCCACCAACACTATCCCACACACTAGGGACAATTTACAATCTTTACCGAAGCCAATTAACCTACAAGCATGTAAGACTTTGGAGTATGGGAGGAAACTGGAGCACCTGGAGAAAACCCACGTGGTCATGGGGAGAACGCACAAGCTACTTACAGACAGCACCCATAGCCAGGATCAAACCCGCGGTCTCTGGCGTTGTAAGGCAGCAACTCTACCACTGTGCAACCCTGCCGCTCCTCATGTTTTGCTCAAGATTCCGGCACCTGGAGGTCATTGTTTCTCCAGGAAATAATGCTATTCTGGATTGCAAATTATCCCGTCAGCATTCAGTTCTGCTTTAGGATGTGGTATCACTGCATCCTCCTTCACCTATGCATGGCATCACTTAGGGGCTGCTGCTGCGTGAGTGTTAGATGTGAGTGTGGCCCACACAGAAGCTGATACCACATCCTATTTAGTTAAATTCACTTCTTCCCAGGGGAGATAGCTTTGTGTACCAGCTTACAAACAACACGAATAATTGTAAAAAAATTATGTAACAAAAAAAGATTACCTCGTCTCAACCAAGGTTTTGTTTTTGAACATTTTCTTGTCTGATTTGTTTCATAGTCAGAGAACAGTAATTTAAAAAAAAGAAACCAAAATACTTGAATTCATGTAACGCCATTGAAGGCCTTAAGATGTACCAAAGCTCCCATGACCAATTAATTACTTTTGAAGTGCAGTCACGGTTACTTTTCAGGCAAATGTGGCAGCCAATTTCTGCATATCAAGATCCCACAAACAGCAGTGTGATAAGTGATCAGTTAATTTGTTTTTGGTTGTGTTGATTGAAGGATACATTTGGGCCAGACACCAAATAAATTTCAAAGGGTGCTTTGGGATTTTTTTTATGTCCACTGGAATAGGCAGACAGATTCTCAGTTTAACATCTTATCTGAGCGACTGCACCTCAGAAAGTGCAGAGATTCTCTGCTTGTGCAAAGGCAGGCTTTGAACTCACAACCTTGTGACTCACCACTGAAAGTTCTGCTGCAAAGCAAAGCTGACGTTAAATGACTTTCATGTTGACTTTATTTCCCAATGTGCGGATATAAAATCTATCTGCATTAAAGCCTTCCGTACGCCATAATAGCTCAGAGTCTGCATTTTGAGCTTCTACCAGATAGGTGAAACCTTGCTTAAATAAACATGAAAAAGGAACTGCAAGCTGGATGGTCAAAACATTTCTTCTAAATATGTGTGTGCCATATGAAATGTACCAGATAACCAGAAGCTAAGTTAGGCTTGTGCGAATCAGCAGAATCAAAACACTTGCTTTTGATTTTCTAAATCACAATAGCCAACACAGATTTTTTGGGGGGTTTTGAAGTGGTCCAGAACATTGAAAAGTATAGAACAAATGTGATTGCAACTGATAGCAATAGCTGTGCATGCATTGACTAAAGATATGCTTCACATCTGAAGTCTCAGATCCTTTCAACAGACTGCTGCCTACACCTATCAATATGAAAATATATTGATTAGGCATATGTTTTATTTTCTGGCTACATTAATACTATGTTTCCTGTTTTATATAATGTGTATGTAGTACCTAATCACCCACTTGCTGAAAATTTTGTTTTTTACCAAATTTTCATTATCTACATTTACTTCCAATATCTTCAGTGCGTTCATGAATTAGTGCATTAACATTATCCCTTTAAAAACCTATGTGAAATCAATATGATAAACTCTAAACATTCACTACTGTCATTGAAAACTTTCTTTGAGGTGCAAGCTGGTGACAAAATAAAATGTCCCAAGGGCTTTTCCCCAGTTGAAATATCTGCCAATTGAAAGGCAGGTGACTGGAGGCAAAGTCTAACAGCATATTACCAACTTCTCTCCAACACTTTCAAAGACAATGGGATTTTTTGCACTTTTCAGGCTCAAATGTTCTATGAGTTGGATCATGGTCTGATTTAAGATGTGGAATGATGGGTATCACTGGTGGTTCCTTATTGGTAGTGTCACCAAACGGTGTGTGCAGGATTTCCCATCATTTTTACAAAGGTTGGAGGGAAGTTGATACAGGTAAAAAAATAACAAAAGAATGGGGAGGTGGGGACGGGGTGGGAGGGGTTGAAATTCACTGCCAGAAAGGATGTGAGAGGGAGAAACAATCATTCATGACACTTCAGCCACATCACATGGTCCTCTGGGTGAGTAGCCCTTGCTGCCAGCCAACTGCAAACTCTGTTTGTCCTAAAAGTCAAATGCAGTGACATTTTTATGCTTTCGTTTAAAATGAATGAAAAAGCTTAATGAACCACTTGAGTTTAAGAAAACTGCTAATAGATTGAAGTAAATGCTATGGTTGTTCGGGGAAAAGATGTGTACTTATTTACTTCATAGTTAGAAGATCTAGTAATCTATAAAATATGGTAAAATGTTACAGAAGTATCCAGACGATATTATGGTTAATCATACCTCTGGGTTTTGTTACTCCATATGAGAGTGTAATTGCTCCATTAAGTGACTCATCTAAATGTAATTGTTTTGCCATATGACAGTTTAACTGTTTAATTTGAGTCTAATTCTTCATTTATTATGAGCGTTTTCCATGTGAAATAATAAGTAACAAGTATGGGCACTTGAGGGAGTACTAAAATGTGATTACTCTAGTCTGCACAAAGCCTTCTACTTTTCGTTTTGACTGAGTAAAATAGCGAAGAGATTCACCAGAAACTGAACCATTCTCATCACTTTGTAAACTACAACGCTTTAGTATCAAATGTTTAAGACTTGATGGAGTTTTGGGTACCAAAGTGGAATGTGCAATATGTGCGGAAACTTGCATTGCAAGTATATCACACAGGATACTATAATGGTGAGGGTATTCGTTCATATAAAATGATGAGGCCATTTATCATTCTACAACTGATATAACACCAACAGTACCATTTTGGAGCTCATGCGTTGAGCTAATATATTCTCATAATCATGCACTCCTGAGAACATGTTGTGTTGCATTAAAGACCAACCATTTAAACAGAAGGGCAAAGAAAGTACAAAATGCACTCACAAACAAAATTATCAAGATTAGGGGATTTAAACTCCTGGATCTATTCATTATTTCTTTTGAAAGATAAATCTCATATTTAAGCATTAAGATACCTGAAACTTTCAAAAATGAATAGGCTTATGTCTTGAAAAAGGACATTGATTTTTGTCAATCTGTTTCCTTCATGGTAAAGTGCCATTGTTAGCTACGTAGCTCTAGGCAATTTATTCAGTTACTGCAAGACAATGCACACATGAGCAGAGGTTTACTTTCAAGGTTTAATCCTCCAAGTAAGGAGAAGTACATCAAACATTAAGGAAATCTCTTTCTGGCAATTAAGGTGTATCAGCTCCACAATACTTCCCAAGTGGAATTCAAAGTCCCATAACAAATTTGATACCATTTTATACCATTTCAAGATTCAAATCAATAATCCTTGCAATGCATCCAACTACATATATTTATGGTTGATGGGAAAAGTTATAGTATTGATTAAGATGGGTGACTTAATCTCATAAAACGTTTTCACTTTTCCAAACCTTCCCCCTTTGAGGTCAAGAGACCAGGTTTCTCACAGTAATATACTGAACATTGTCTTTTCATGCTATAGATAATAAGTGTGCAGAAAAGAAAATGATTATCACAATCACAATCATAATAATACTTTATTAGCCAAGTATGTTTTGCAACATATGAGGAATTTCATTTGCCAAGTCAGTCATACAAATAAAAAGCAAAGGAAAGCACAAAACACATTTTAACATAAACATCCACCACAGTGACTTCTCCACATTCCTCACTGTGCTGGAAGGCGAATAAAAGTTCAAATCTCGTCTCTTAGCTCTCCCGCGGTCGGGGGCTTTGAGCCCTCTGTTGACGGGATGATCTTGACTCCCATAGCCGATGGCGTTTTGGCCCTCCGTATCGAGGCAATCAGCTCCTGCATCAGGGGGATTTCAGCTCCCCTGGCCGGATAATCGGACCCCACGTCGGGGCCAGTCGAGCCTCTGCATCGTTGGAGCTTCCCAACTAGCTTCTCCTGAGACTGCGAGCTCTTGATGGTAAAGTCCGCAGGCCGCGGTTTGGAGCAATCCCAGGCAAGGGCTCGGTTCCGATGTAAGTCCACACCCCGCAGTGAGGCCCAAAGTCAGACTGAGGAGGCCTCCAGCTCCATTGATGGTAGGTCGCAGAGCGACCAGAGAATGCGATCCGAAAATTAATTGCATCTCTGGCAAAGTAAGAAACTGAAAAAAAAGTTTCGCCCAACCCCTCCCCCTCCCCCCCACATATAACAAACTGGAGAACATTTACACAGACTTTTAACACACACAAACACACACAAACAATTAAAAAAAATGAAAAAACACAGTTGGCGGGGCTGCCAATCGTGCAGCGCCCCTGGTGGTTTAATTGTTAATGTGCAGATGGTTGTCTTTGTAAGGGAAAGGTTGAATTGATGAAATATTTCTGGGACATTTGCATGGATATCTTTGATTTGGGAGTGTTTTAAAATAGCAATGGGAGGAATGGTGAGTTACTCTGTCCTCTGGTTGAGGAGGGACAGTGAGCCCAGCCAGAAGGTTAAGGTGAATGGGGAAAGATTTTATAGGAATCGGAAGGGTAACTTTTTCACACAAAGATTGGTGGGTGTATGGAACGAGCTGCCAGAGGAGGAAGTTGAGGCAGGGACTACTGCAATATTTAAGAAGCAATTAGACAGGTACATGGATAGGACTGATTTAGAGGGTTATGGGGTAAACGGAAGCAAGTGGGACTAGTGTAGATGGGACATGTTGATTGGTTTGAGCAAGATGGGCCAAAGGGCCTGTTTCCACACTGTATGATGCTACGACTCTATATGAACATCACTATTCTCTGAATAGTTCTCAAAATCCAATAATGTCAATCAAACAGATCAGACTTCAGTTAAAAGAAGGATTTTTTTCACATTGCAGACCTCAGTTAGCACTGCAATGAAATTATATCTTTGGTTTCTTGTGGGGCTAAGTACTCAAAATCTTTTGACTCGAAACAACATCATATACCATGTCAAATGTGTCCTGCTGTAACATTCCCTTTCTGCTAAATCACAGCTTCATTCCCTCATTAGCTAAATCACAGCTATTGTTTTATGCTTGAATTATTGAATATGTAAGAATAGGTCTAGGGTATGGGGTCAGGGTATTCAGTCCTCTGACTCCATACCCTAGACCTATTCTTACATATCCAATAATTCAAGCATAAAACAATAGGAATATGAAGCTGTGATTTAAATAGCTTACGGCAGAAAATTCCCCTGCTCTTACTCTTCAGTTATGCAATTGTTATGTTATTGAAAGCATGGATTGATTCCGTTTCATCCATCTTTCCAAACAGCTAGCGGCATTAAAAATAATTTGTTGTCTATCGTCTACTATCAGATCACCCTGTATCTTTTACTGATTACTTTGAGTTTATATCCTTTGAGTCATGTGGCCTTGAAATATGCAGTGTGGGAACAGATGACACAAAGCCTGGTGGCAGTGGGAGCTGCAAGGAGGATGCTATGAGGCTGCAGCGTGACTTAGATAGGTTGGGTGAGTGGGCAGATGCATGGCAGATGCAGTATAATATGGATAAATGTGAGGTTATCCACATTGGTGGCAAGAACAAGAAGGCAGATTATTATCCAAATAGTGTCAGATTAGGAAAAGGGAATGTGCAACGAGACCTAGGTGTCCTTATACATCAGTCACAGAAAGTAAGCATGCAGATAAGCGGATAGTGAAGAAAGCTAATGGCATTTTAGCCTTCATAGCTAGAGGATTCGGGTATAGGAGCAAAGAGGTCCTACTGTAGATATATAGGGCCCTGGTGAGACAGCACCTGGAGTATTGTGTGCAGTTTTTGTCTTTTAATTTGAGGAAGGACATTCTTGCTATTGAGGGAGTGCAGCGTAGGTTCACCAGGTTAATTCCCGGGATGGCAGCTGACGTGATGAAAGAATGGATCGACTTGGCTTATATTCACTGGAATTTAGAAGGATGGGAGGGGATCTTATAGAAACATATTAAATTCTTAAGAGATTGGACAGGCTCAATGCAGGAAAAATTTCCCCGATGTTGGGGGCGTCCACAACCAGTGGTCACAGGGGTAGGCCATTCAGGACTGAGATGAGGAAAAACCTTTTCACCCAGAGAGTTGTGAATCTGTGGAATTCTCTGTCACAGAAGCCAGAGGAGGCCAACTCACTGGATGTATTTAAGAGAGAGCTAGATATGGTTTTTAGGGCTTGAGGAAGTTAATAATGATTTAAACTCACAAAATGTATTCCGCTGAAACTAAGACAAGCTTTAACCTTCTTTTACTAAATTGCAAAGCCAGCGAAACGTACTAACCTTTGCTTTCAGTACATTAACAAAGCTAGCAGACTGTTGATGTTCCCTTTCCAATAACAGAAGCGAGATAAGAGCTTCATGAATGTCACCTTTATAATGTAAACATTGAGAGAGAATTCAGACTATAAGATTTTGATATGCGTCATGTAGAAAAAAACAAAATGCTTGTTCTGCAGAAATATAACCTTCTCATATAACCATATATGGCTAAACCTTCCTCTGTCAGAAGAACCTGTCAATCTTCTGATGCTGTCTATTTTAAGGATATGTCAATCTTAATAAGCAAGAGGCTGTACTAAGCTTTATCGATAATGTATTGCTGAATCGTCGAGTAGTGGGGTATATATACAAGTACTGAAATCAGTATCCCTTTGTGTGGGACTTATCTGTATAGTCTGTTATAAGAATACTGTAAAGAGTTTTTACCACACCCGCCTGGCGAAATAAAGATTTTACTGCTTATACTGATTTTATTTGCGTTTCTGACTGATTAAGAATATTTGGACCACGACAGGCTAGCAGAATCAAGGGATATGGAGAAAAAACAGGAATGGTGTACTGATTCTGGATGATCAACCATGATCATATTGAATGGCGGTGCAGGCTTGGTACCAAATGGCCTAATTTTGCACCTACTTTGTTTGTTTCTATGTTTCTATGAAGGCACTGGGCCTGTACTCACTGGAGTTTAGAAGGATGATGGGAGACCTCATTGAAACTTACAAATAATGAAAGACCTGAATAGAGTGAGTGTGGAAAGGATGTTTCCACTAGTGGGAGTCAAGAACCGATGACAATAGCCTCCAAGTAAAGGGACGTACCTTTAGAAAGGAAATGAGGAATTTATTTTGTCAGAGGGTGGTGAATCTGTGGAATTTATTGCCACAGACGGCTGTGGAGGCCAACTCAATGGATACTTTTAAGGTTGAGATTGACATATTCTTGATTAGTATGGGTATCCGCGGGTTATGGGGCAAAGGCAGGAGAATGGGATTGAGTGGGAAAGATAGATCTGTCATGGTTGAATGGAGGAGTAGTTATGATGGGCCAAATGGCCTAATTCTGCTCCTATACCTTAGGAACTAACTAGACATTGGAAATTCTAAATTAAACCAAAATATTAAAATGACATTCGCTGGTTGATGACTAATCAGAATTTACTTTCATTGATGTAGTTTCAATGATCTAAAGTGTTAATTCTATTTCACCCTCGATAGATGCTGAGTGACGTGCTTAGTATTTTCAACAATTTCAGATTTTATTTTAAATCTCAACCTAGTCTCTTTGCTTCAAAGAGAATGACAACAGATTAAAAGACGGCAAATGTAACCCCAAAATTAAAGAAGGGATGTCGAGAAAATGCATGTTGATCAGCTTTATGGAAAATTCTGCAATTTCTTATTAAGGAACTCACAAGTGAACATTAAGGTAATAATGTTAGGATTGTCGAGAATCAAATTGGACATATAAGAGGGCATCACATCTGGGAACTATTTTAGCATCTTTTGAAGTTATAACAAGCAAGATAGTTAAGTGTGAACCAGATGCAGCGAATCGTCCGGTCAGCTGAGAAGGCTATTGGCAGCAACCTTCCCTCCATTGACAAACTGTACACTACAAGGGCCAGGAAGCGAGCAGGTAAGATCATCTCTGACCCCTCTCACCCTGGCCACAAACTCTTTGAATCACTTCCCACTGGAAGGCAACTCCGGACTGTCAAAGCTGTCACATCCAGACATAAAAACAGCTTTCTTCCATGAGTAGTAGCTCTGCTCAATAACCAAAAATCTGTAGCCTCCTTTTGCTCTGGTATTTTATTTAATTCACATGTTTAATCGATAATGTTTTATTATTAATGTTTAATGTTTTATGTGTCATTCCTAACTGTCACTGTACGTCATGTTGTCACTTGTGGGCGGAGCATCAAGGCAAATTCCTTGTATGTGAATACTTGGCCAATAAGCCTATTCATAATGTTCAGTAATCATGTTATTCATAATGATGTGTTGTTCTCTGACCCCCGACGCATGTGGCAAGGCATCCAGGCCATCACGGACTATAGACCCACCAACATCACCCCCACATCCAGCGATGCCTCCTTCCTTGAGGAGCTTAACCACTTTTATGGCCGCTTTGACAGGGACAATCTAGAGATGGCCATCAAGGCTGTGCTCCCTGCTGATCACCAGCCTCTCACACTCACCCCGTACGACGTGCACATGGCACGGAGTAGGATTAATGCACGTAAGGCCGCTGACCCTGACGGCATCCCCGGGCGCGTCCTCAGGGCCTGTGCTGCGCAGCTGACAGACATCTGGACTGACATCTTCAACCTGTCACTTGCCCAAGCAGTTGTCCCCACGTGCCTTGAAACCACCTCCAACGTGCTGGTGCCAAAACACTCCACTGCGGCGAGCCTCAACGACTTCCGCCCAGTTGCACTTACTCCCATCATCAAGAAGTGTTTTGAGAGGCTGGTCCTGGCTCACCTCAAAGGCTGCCTATCCCCCACACTGGACCCCTATCAGTTCGCCTACTGCAAGAACAGGAGTACGGAGGATGCCATCTCAATGGCACTTCACTCCGCCCTCTCCCACCTCAACAACAGAGACACCTACGTAAGCATGCTGTTCATCAATTAGAGCTCAGCATTCAACATCATTATACCATCTAAACTGATCACCAAACTCGGCGACCTGGGCATCGACCCCTCCCTCTGCAACTGGATATTGGACTTTTTAACCCCAGTCTGTTAGGTTAGACAAGCACACCTCTTCAACCCTCACCCTGAACAGGGCTGTGTGCTGAGCCCCCTAATCTCTACTCCCTCTTCACCTATGACTGCACACCTGTACATGGTACTAACACCATCATCAAGTATGCAGATGATACAACGGTGATTGGCCTCATCAGCAACAACGATGAGTCGGCCTATAGGGAGGAGGTCCAGTTCCTAGCAGCATGGTGCGCTGACAACAACCTGGCCCTTAACTCCAAGAAGACCAAGGAGCTCATTGTAGACTTCAGAAGGTCTAGGGGCGACACGCACACCCCCATCCATATTAACGGGACGGAGGTGGAACGTGTTTCCAGCTGCAAGTTTCTGGGGGTCAACATCTCCGATGACCTCGTTTGGACCCACAATACCTCAACACTGGTCAAGAAGGCTCACCAGCATCTCTTCTTCCTGAGGAGACTAAAGAAGGTCCATCTGTCTCCTCAGATTCTGGTGAACTTCTACCGCTGCACCATCGAGAGCATCCTTACCAACTGTATCACAGTATGAAATGGCAACTGCTCTGTCTCCGACCGGAAAGCACTGCAGAGGGTGGTGAAAATTGCCCAACGCATCAACGGTTCCTCACTCCGCTTCATTGAGTCTGTCCAAAGCAAGCGTTGTCTGCGGAGGGCGCTCAGCATCGCCAAGGACTGCTCTCACCCAAGCCACAAACTGTTTATCCTCCTACCATCCGGGAGGCGCTACAGGTCTCTCCGTTGCCGGACCAACAGGTCCAGGAACAGCTTCTTCCCTGCGGCTGTTACATTACTTAACTCTGTACCTCGGTGATTGCCAGTCACCCCCCCCCCCCCCCTCTCCCCTGACATTCCTTCCACCAGAAAAAAATTGTATGTACGTAAATATATTTATTGCTCATATTCTATGTTCGCTCTTCTTAGGAGATGCTAACTGGATTTCTTTGTCTTTGTACTGTACACTGCACAATGACAATAAAGTTTGAAACTGAATCTGAATCTGAATCTTTTGGACTTTCAAATAACTTTGAGTTGATGTCACACAGGACTATGCTAGTCACAATTCGAGCACACAGTGTTGGGAGGAATTGAGAGGTGTAGATTGCTGAATGGATAAAAAATAGAGTAAGAGTTAGTAGATAATTATCAGGCTCGGAGGCATTGACTAATAGGATGCTTCAGGGACTAGTGGTGTGGAACTAGCAATTCACAATCTATAATTTTAATAAGTGAATCATCTGCACAATATTTGAATTTGCTGGAGATAAAGCTAGGTGCCATTGAGAGCAATAAGAAGTTGTAGCTAGGCTTCAGGAGGATATAGACAACTTAAGTGAATGGTAGACTGAAAAATAAGAGGTCATCCCATTTAGCAGAGGAAATGGAAAGTGAGAAGGTATTTTTAAATGGTGAAAGATTGAAAGTTGTTTCGCTTCAGACAGCACTGAGTGCTCTTACATGTGAATTCATCTACACGGAGAGGTTGGATACTTGGAAAGGTTGAGGGGAGACTTGAGAAGTATTTAACATTATAGATAAGGTAGAACTTTTTTTCCCATGGTGGAAATATCCAAAAGGTGGCAAAGCTATAAGTTGAGAGGGGGGAAGCTTAACGGAAATGTGCGGGTCAAGTTTTTTTATACAGAGAGTGGCGGGGACCTGGAATGCATTGCCAGGAATGGTGGTGGAGGCCGATACGATAGTGGCATTCATGAGGCTTTTAGATAGATTCATGAAAGTGCAGGGAATAAAGGGATCTGGATCATGAACTTGAGATCAGGTTAACAGCATCTTATATTTCGCTTGGGCAGCTTACAGCCCAGTGGTATGAGTTGTGATTTCTCTAACTTCAGGTAGCCCCGCATTCCCTCTCTCTCTCTATCCATCCCCCACCCAAGTCACACTAGCTTCTCATTTTCACCCAACAAACAGCTAACAATGACCTGTTTCCTTTATCATAGTTACTTTTTTGCATATCTTTCATTCATTGTTCTTTATCTCTCTACATCATCGTCTATATCTCTCATTTCCCTTATCCCTAACCAGTCTGAAGAAGTGACTCGACCCAAAACATCACCCATTCCTTCTCTCCAGAGATGCTGCCTGTCCCGCTGAGTTACTCCAACTTTTTGTGTCTAACTTCAGTTTAACTTGGCATCATGATTGGTACAAACATTGTGGGCAGAAGTGCCCATTCCTTTGCTGTACTGTTCTGTGTTCTAAGAATTGCTGAAAGTTAACATGCAGATGCAGCAATTAACTGCAAAGGCAAATGATATCTTGAACTTCATTGCATGTACATTTGAGTGTAAGAATAAAGATGTACAGTGTACTTCTGCAATTAGGCAGCATCATGGTGAAACCCTACCAGAAATAGAGGAGGTTTATGATGATGATTGGGATTAATATATGAGGAGCGTTTAAAAGTTCTGGGCCTGTACTTGCTGGGGTTAAGAAGGACGAGAGGTTATCTCAATGAAACCTGCTGGATAATAAAAGGCCAAGAAAGAGTGGATGTTTCCAGTAGTGAGAGAGTCTAGAACCAGAAAGCACAGCTTCAGAATAAAAGGACAGACCTTCAAACTAGAGATGAGGAGAAATGTATTCAACCAGTGGGTGGTGAATATGTGGAATTCATTGCCACAGACAGCTGTGAAGGCTGAGACATTGGGTATTTTAAGGCAGAGATTGATAGGTTCTTGATTAGGAAGTGCATCAAAGATTATGGGGTGAAGACAGGAGAATGCAGTTGAAAGGGAAAAATAGATCACCCTTGATTGAATGGCGGAGTAGACTCGATAGACTGAATGGTCTAATTCTCAATGTATGTCTAATGGTCTTATGATCTTATTGGTTAGAAAAACTGGAAGGGGTGCAAAAAAAGATTTAGTTCAGTTCAGTTTATTGTCACGTGTACTGAGGTACAGTGAAAAACTTTTTGTTGCGTAACCAATCCATTTACAGTGTATAGACACATGATAATGGAATAACATTTAGTGCAAGATAAAGCCAGCAAAGTCCGGTCAAGGATAGTCCGAGGGACATTAAAGAGGTAAATAGTAGTTCAGCACTGCTCTCTGGTTGGGGTAGGATGGTTCAGTTGCCTGATAACAGCTGGGAAGAAACTGTCCCTGAATCTGGTAGTGTGCGTTTCACACTTCTGTACCTTTTGTCGGATGGGAGAGGGAAGAAGAGGGAGTGGCCAGGGTGCGACTTGTCCTTGATATGCTGCTGGTCTTGCCGAGGCAGTGTGAGGTATAGATGGAATCAATAGAAGGGAGGTTGATTTGTGTGATGGCCTGGGTTGCATCTACAATTCGCTGCAATTTATTATGGTCCTGGATGGAGCTGTTCCCAAAATTCATCCTGATAAGATGCTTTCTACGGTGCATCTGCAGAAGTTGGTGAGAGTTGTAGGGAACATGCCAAACTTCCTAAGCCTTTTAAGGAAGTAAAGACATTGGTGTGCATTCTTGGTCGTGGCTTCAATATGGGTGGTCCAGGAGGAATTGTTCGTGATATTGACACCTAGGAATTTGAAGTGTTCAACCATCCCTACATCGGCACCTTCAATGCTTCCTGGTCGATCACTATGTCCAGATGGTGTTGAGAGAAAGGTTGTTTCCTCAACACCAGGACACGAGGTTCTCAATCTCCTTCCTGTACTCCATCTCATCATTATTTGATGTCGGGCTCACAATGGTGGTGTCGTCTGTGAATTTGAAAATTAAATTAGATATGTACACGGCTGCACAGTCGTGAGTGTAAAGGAGTAAAAGAAGGGGCTGATAACGCATCCTTGCAGTGCCCACGTGTTGAGGATTATTGTGGAGGATGATTTGTAATCTATCCTCACTGATTGGGGTCTGTTGGTCAGGAAGTCGAGGATCCAGTTGCAGAGATGAGTGCTGACCCCAAGTCCTGCGAGTTTTGTGATAAGCTTGATGGTATAATGGTATTAAAGGCAGAGCTGTAGCCTATGAATGGGAGTCTGACGTAGGTGTCTCTCTTCTCCAGGTGTTCCAAGGATGAGTGTAAGGCTAGGGCAATGGCATCATGCGTCGACTTGTTGTGGCGGTTGGCGAACTACAGTAGGTCAGGGCCACTGGACGGTAGTTGTTTAGGCATTTACATGAATGTTACAGGGGCTGATGTGTACAGGAGCAGTTGGGGGTTAGCATGGACTTGGGTAGGTTGAATGGCCTGTTTCTGCACTGTATTACTCCATGACATTCATGAATTCATGAAACATACAAAATTCCTCTGTGGCATGACAATGATGCTGCCTGACCCGCTGAGTTACTCCAGCATATTGTGTCTATCTGCGGTTTAATCCAGCATCTGCAGTTCCTTCCGACAACATGACAATATAGATGTGGAGTTGATGTTTCCTTATCCAGGGTGTCTTGAGCTAGCATTAACATTCACAAGAAAATGGAGAAATAAGAACCAGCAGATGCTGTTTAAAACACAAAAGGAGGCAAAAAAATCGGAATTTGAAAATTCTCGATCCGAAACATCACCCATCCATTTTTCCAAAGATGCTGCCTGACCAGCTGAGTTAGTCCAACAGTTTGTGTTCTTTTGCACAAGAAAATGGGTTGGTCATGCAGGGCAGAGATGAAAAAAATGGTGTCCTCCTGGGGGTAGTGAATTCTCCATCAAGGAACTGTGTAGGGTTAATGGCAACTCAGAGATAGATTTTTAGCTATGAAGGCAATAGAAGGCTATGAATGATAGTGCCGTGGGGTGGAACTGAAGATAGAATCAGCTATGATATCAACAAGATCACTGAAGGAGGCAAGAGGTGCCAAATAACCTGCTCCTGCTTCTATTTCTTATGTGTTTATGCTCTGATGAAACACAACTTCTCCAAATGAATTGAAATCCATTGTCCTTGGAACTATTCTTACAATTCTTGGATCTTTAGACCGATTGGAAGATATAGTAAGTCCGAAATTAAAACAATAGTGGACACACAGTTACCAGTGTTTAATACAGTTTCAATGTTGCCTTTCCTCTTTTGTAAACTTTGTTTATAAAGCTGAGGATCCCATGCTTCATTAATTGTTTTCTTAATGACTTCTGCAACTCCAACAATCAGTATGATTGCCATTGAGGGAGTGCAGCGTAGGTTCACGAGGTTAATTCCCAGGATGGCGGGACTGTCATATGTTGATAGAATGGAGCGGCTGGGCTTGTATACTCTGGAATTCAGAAGGATGAGAGGATATCTTATTGAAACATATATGATTACTAAGGGATTGGACACACTAGAGGCAGGAAACATGTTCCCGATGTTGGGGGAGCCCAGAACCAGGGGCCACCGTTTAAGAATAAGGGGTAAGCCATTTCGAACGGAGATGAGGAAAAACCTTTTCACCCAGAGAATTGTGAATCTGTGGAATCGCCTGCCTCAGAAGCTGGTGGAGGCCAATTCTCTGGATGCTTTCAAGAGAGTTAGATAGAGTTAGTGAGGTGGCTCTAGAAATAGTGGACGCATTGGTGATCATTTTCCAATGTTCAATAGATTCAGGATCAATTCCTGTGGATTGAAGGTTAGTTAATGTTATCCCACTTTTCAAGAAAGAAGCGAGAGAGAAAACAGGGAATTACAGACCAGTTAGCCTGACTTCGGTGGTGGGAAAGATGCTGGAGTCAATTATTAAAGAGGTAATAATGGGGCATTTGGATAGCAGTAAAAGGATTAGTCCAAGTCAGCATGGATTTATTAAAGGAAAATCATGCTTGACTAATCTTCTGGAATTTTTTGAGGATGTGACTTGTAAAATGGATGAAGGGGAGCCAGTGGATGTAGTGTATCCAGACTTTCAGAAAGCCTTTGATAAGATACCGCACGGGAGACTGGTGACTAAAATTAGAGCACATGGTATTGGGGTTTGGGTGTTGATGTGGATAGAAAATTGGTTGGCAGACAGGAAGCAAAGAGTAGGAGTGAATGGGTCCTTTACAGAATGGCAGGCAGTGGCGAGTGGAGTGCTGCAAGGCTTGGTGTTGGGGCCGCAACTGTTTACCATATATATTAATGATTTGGAAGAGGGAATTAGGAGCAACACTAACAAGTTTGTGGATGACATAAAGCTGGGTGGCAGTGTGAACTGTGAAGAGGATGTTAGGAGGTTGAAGAGTGACCTGGACAGGTTGAGTGAGTGGGCAGATGCGTGGCAGATGCAGTATAATATAGATAATTGTGAGGTTATCCACTTTGGCGGCAAAAACATGGGGGCAGATTATTATCTCAATGGGGTTAGGATAGGTAAAGGGGAGGTACAGAGAGCCCTGGGTGTCCCTGTACACAAGTCACAGAAAGTTGGCATGCAGATACAGCAGGCAGTGAAGAAAGCTAATGGAATGTTGGCATTCATAACAAGAGGATTTCAGTATAAGAGTAAAGAGGTTCTTCTGCAGTTGCATAGGGCAGGACTGTCATATGAGGAAAGATTGAAAAGACTAGGCTTGTATTCACTGGAGTTTAGAAGGATGAGGGGGGTCTGATAGAAACATATAAAATTATAAAAGGACTGGACAAGCTAGATGCAGGAAAAATGTTCCCAATGTTGGGCGAGCCTAGAACCAGGGGCCACAGTCTTAGAATAAAGGGGAGGCCATTTAAGACTGAGGTGAGACCAAATGGCCTCCTTCTGCACCTATTTTCTATGTTTCTACGTTTGTATGAGCTCTTAAAGATAGTGGCGTCAAGGGATATAGTGAGAAGGCAGGAACGGGGTACTGAGAAGGTTCACCAGACTGATCCCTGGGATGTCAGGACTTTCATATGAAGAAAGACTGGATAGACTCAGCTTGTACTTGTTAGAATTTAGAAGATTGAGGGGGGATCTTATAGAAACTTACTAAATTCTTAAGGGGTTGGACAGGCTAGATGCAGGAAGATTGTTCCCGATGTTAGGGAAGTCCAGTTTAAGGATAAGGGGGAAATCTTTTAAGACTGAGATGAGATAAACATTTTTCACACAGAGAGTGGTGAATCTCTGGAATTCTCTGCCACAGAAGGTAGTTGAGGCCAGTTCATTGGCTATATTTAAGAGGGAGTTAGATGTGGCCCTTGTGGCTAAAGGGATCAGGGGGTATGGAGTGAACGCAGGTACATGATACTGAGTTGGATGATCAGTCATGATCATATTGAATGGTGGCGCTGCCTGGAAGGGTCGAATGGCCTACTCCTGCACCTATTGTCTATTGTCGATTGCCCACTTCACTGTGCTCCTGCTCACCCTTCAGAGCTACGACATTCAGTCTGTTATCTGTCCTTGTTTTTTTCCCATACTTTTCTGTATTCAATTTCAATATTCATTTGCTTTCCCATTCAGTCAGCTTATCTGTATCCTCCTCACCTCCAGCATGCATTCAAGGTTGATGTCATCTGCACATTTTGAAATGTTACCTTCCATATTCAGGTCATTAATATATATCAACAAAAACAGTGGTCTTCCACTGATCCCTTAGGGAAAAAACCATCTCAACCATTCTCAGTCTAAAAAACAATCACTTTTTCTGACACACTGCCTTCCATCTTTAATCTATTTTTCTTTTTAACCCATGTGTTTAACCCATTTGCAAAACAATCTTCTTCTGGTTGAAAATAAAAATAAATGAGATGTTGGAAATCTGAAATGTTTTTTTGCTGTACCATAAATAGTCAGCAGATCAAGCACAACCTGTGAGGAGAAAACAGATTTCTTGACCAATGGCCCATTACAGTCCGAAGAAGGCTTCCAACCTGAATTGCCATCTCTCCATGTTCTCTGGAGATACTTCTTGACCCACTGAGTAACTCCAGCATTTTGCGCCCATTATGTCAACTGGAAAAGTAAGAAAGCAAATGTGTAGCAGAGGGGGTGGTGGAGAGAACAAACGGAATGCATGTAATGGATGGGCCACCAAGGTTGGCCTAGTGAAACAAGGTTTTTGGTGTCATCTTGTTAATGGATGAATGAGAGCAATTAAATAGAGAAACATGAAACAAAAGAACGTAAAGATGCCAAACAAAACTACATTGGGGAATTCAGGAAATGTCTATCAGGTCAACAACATCTGCGGATAGAGAAATGCTTGAGTTAATGTTATTAGTGAATGACTTTGTGATATTGGCCTTTTCCAATACAATCAGGAAAGACTGGTCATCCAATATTGTTGATTTCACTGTTGACTTCCAGGGGTTGCTAAGTACATCAACAGAAGATAAGGTGCTGCTCAGATTTACATTTGTTTATTGTCACCCATATCAAGGTGCAATGTAGTTCCTTGCTCACAGGAAGCTCGCAGAGTACACATAGAGCAATGATAACAATAGTAATAAGTAAAACAACAAGTGCAAAACAACAGAACAATGCAAACTGAAATAGTGAAAAAATATTAAAATGCAAGACTGGAAACGTTGAAAACAGTGGAGGTTAGAATAAGATTACATGACAGCACCTTTGGTAAAGGGGTGTGAACAGGTGATTGGTCTAGGAATCTGATAGCAGTGGAGAAGAAGTTTTTCTTAAGTCTGGATGTGTAGGAAGCAACTGCAGATGCTGATTTAAGATAGACACAAAATGCTGGTGTAATACGGCAGGACAGGCGGCATCTCTGGAGAGAAGGAATGGGTCAACACCCTTCTTCAGACTGGTTAGGGATAAGGGAAACAAGAGATAAAGACAATGATGTAGAGAAATAAAGAACAGGGTTGCCGTAACAATGTCAAAGGCCATTGTTAGCTGTTTGTTGGGTGAAAGCAAGAGCTAGTGTGACTTTGGTGGGGGAGGGATAGAGTGAGAGGGAATGCCAGGGTTACTTGAAATGAGAGAAATCAATATTCATACCACTGGGCGTATGGGCTTTCAGATTGCTGTATCTTCTCCGAGATTTTAGAAGTGAGAAAAAGGTATGACCTGGGTAGCAGGTATCCTTGGTGATACATCCATTCTACGTCTTACATTGCACAATGAAGATAGATGAGGATGGAAGTAAGTGATGACCCATTGATGGACTGGGCATGTTCACCAATCTTTGCAGATTCAGGCGGTCAAAAGCAGAGCAGTTGCGATTCCAAGCTTGAGCTTATCTTGGTAGTGGAAGGTAAGACCGTTTTTTTCACCCAGTTTTATTCCACCAGGGAAGTCTTACCTTCCACTACCTACAACCTCCGGCAACCACCTTCAACTAGCATCGCAGCCGGCTTCGACTAAAAAATTACCGATTTTTAAAACGGCAACCTATTTTTAGTCGGGGCCGGTTTAGAATTTTTTTGAAATAATCGCCGGAACATAGAATAAGCGGAAACCACTTTCGACCATTAGGGAGACTGACAAAAACCTCCGGGAACCTCCGGGAACAGAACGGAAACCTACGGTGGGGCGCAATGTCTCCAGAAGTTTCCGTTCAGGTTTCCCAAGTGGGACAGGGGCATAAGGTTGTTTCTGTCCTTTATGTTTCTTAAAACATACTCTTGGGATTATGATTTTTCAGGCTGAATACTTAGTTGTGTTACACAGCAAGATTTGCCTGTTTAATTTTGGACATGTACTCTGAATGTCAGAAATAAACTTAATATAACTAAATATATTTCTGCGATAGATTCCGAATACTAAATATTGTCTACCATGCTTTAGTTATAGATCTTGCGAATCTACTATACTTATTGACAAAGTTTATCAATAATTGGGTCTGAGTGTGAGAGGCAGCAATATTTAGCTACTTGGAACATGGAATATTGAAGTATGTTTGAGATATGTGATCTGCTTATTTTTGGAAAATTCGCCTCTCCCTTGTACAAATAAAGTATTTTGTAAATTTCAGCCATGATCATATTGAAAGGCAGTGCTGGCTTGAAGGGCCGAATGGCCTACTCGTGCATCTATTATTCAGTTTCTATGTTTCAATGTTTCCTAATAAAATTTTAACAGTTACTGTTACTGTTTTTTTCTGTACATATGCTGGTGTTAGCAGTTTAGTTCCATTGGCAGCTGCTCATCTCTATATGTAGACTGCGGCCAAAAGATTCCAGAATCTCCTGGCATGATTTTCTTAGTTTTCTTTCCAGGTGTGGAAAATCAGTTTTTATTTGCTTATGTGCCTCAGTGCGTCTCTGAAAGACATTCCAACTGTATTGATTAGGAAGGAACTTCTTCATCTTGCGTATGGCGTGCACAGCCTAAAGTTGTAGGTCAACTTGTTCTATTTGATCTTTTTGTTTGTGCATGTCGGGTTGATGGCATTAGTCGAAACAGGGTGGACCACATGAACGTTGCAATCTCCCACCCCATGGAAGGAACTGCAGATGCTGGTTTAAACTGAAGATAGGCACAAAATGTTGGAGTAACTCAGCGGGACAGGCAGCTTCACTGGAGAGAAGGAATGGGTGATGTTTTGAGTCGAGACTGGGTCGCGACATGAAACATTGTCCGTTCCTTCTCTCCAGAGATGCTGCCTGTCCTGCTGAGTTACATCAGCTTTTTGTGTCTATCTTCTTTTCCAACTGTACTGATTTGTCTTATGAAGGGCCCCGACCCTAAACATCACCTATTCATGTTTTCCAGAGATGCTGCCTGATCTGCTGAGTTAAGTGCCTGATTTTTTCGGCAACTGCCGGCGTCATTGACTGAAGTATCAGGGTCGCCGAAAGATTTTGAACATTTCAAAATCCAGCAGCGGCAAAAAAAGGAAACAGCGCGCATCAATACGTCAACACGCCGCATCACGCCGCGACTTTTTCGGTGACCTGATACGTCAGTCAATGATGCCGACAGTCGCCAAACAAATTGCCAAGTGGGTCAGGCCCTTTACTCCACCACCTCGTGTCCTTTTTTTTGTAAACTAGCATCTGTAGTTCCTTGTTTCTATTTCTTCTGTACTCATTTGTTACCTGGATTCAATTGCTGCAGTCTCCTCTGTTGATATAGAGTCATAGTCATACAGTGATGAAACAGGCCCTTTGGCCCAATTTCCCCACATCGTGTATAACACAATTGTGATGCAAAGGAAAGATAACGCTAAACACATCTCAACAAATCAACAAAAATTACTGTTGTCAATATGTTCAGCAAGAAAGGGAATTGCTAGTGCATCTTCTAATATGTTTTTATTGTTAATTTTATTTTACTTTAAGGTCATTTTATAAGCAGACATTGGATGCAATGAAGTCCAACCTCATCCTTGCAAATGGTGTATGAAAGGAACATTAGGTTGTAGTATACATAGATATGTCCTACACTAAAACATAGAACAGTACAGTAGGGAACAATCACTTCTAACCACAATGTTCATGCCGAACATAGTGTCTCGTTAAACTAATTTTCTCTGCTTGCATGTGACCCATACTCCTTCATTTCCCTCATATCCACATGCCTATCCAAAAGCTTCATAAATGCCACTATCGTATCTGCCTTCACCACCACCCTGGCAGCACGAACCAGGCACCCACTACCCTCTGTAAAAAAAATTCCTCCTGACATCTATGGATTTTGACCCTATCACTGACTCTCTTATGTCCTCTAGTTCTTGACATTTCTACCCAGACAAAAAATGTGCTAGATAGAATTTTACTTTGTATTTCATTTTGAAGTCCAACTACCTACTGCAAGAAATGGTAATATGTTTATGGAATGAATGCCTAATTTGTTCTGTGTGTTTCAGGTTAAATGCCATCTAGAAGATCAGACTGCAATGTAATGTACCTGATCAGCATTTAGAATTTGATTGCATGGAAGGAAGTTGTCTTTTATGTGAATAATACTCATCAATCTATTTTCGTTCAACCTTATCCATGATTTCCATATTTGACTTGGTCGACTAATTAACAACAACCATCATTAATTACATAAAATTTGCAAGTACAGAGGAATGAAAGATCAATATCTCTATGAATGCATTTTTGGCAGCTCCCTTTCAAATTGCTACTACTACCTCATTTTTTATATAATGAGGAATGACTAAATATTGGTGTTTCAGAAGGAACGAAGTGCTGATTCATGAAATATGGAAAATAAACATACTGATTCTGCAATCAATTAGGATGACAAATGGTATGTTGGCCTTTACTACAAGGGGTTTGGAGAAAAAAAGTAATGAAGTCTTGCTGAGATTTCTTTTGTTTGATTTTTGACTCAAAAGCTTCATAGAATCAGAGGGGGGATGGGTTCAGTCTCATTGTAACACTACCTCCATCAGTTTGCTGCATGCACTCAGAAAATATCACCAGATCACCCTAAAAGGCACAATTCCCTTTCAGCCAGACAGAGACCAAGCGGAGGTTGGGCGATCGTTTTGCCGAACACCTCCGCTCGGTCCGCAATAACCAACCTGACCTCCCGGTGGCTCAGCACTTCAACTCCCCCTCCCACTCCGTATCCGACCTCTCTGTCCTGGGTCTCCTCCATGGCCAGAGCGAGCAACACCGGAAATTGGAGGAACAGCACCTCATATTCCGCTTGGGAGTCTGCATCCTGGGGGCATGAACATTGATTTCTCCCAATTTTGTTAGTCCTTGCTGTCTCCTCCCCTTCCTCAGCCCTCCTGCTGTCTCCTCCCATCCCCCAGCCTTCGGGCTCCTCCTCCTTTTTCCTTTCTTCTCCCCGCCCCCCCTCCCCCGATCAGTCTGAAGAAGGGTTTCGGCCCGAAACATTGCCTTTTTCCTTCGCTCCATAGATGCTGCTGCACCCGCTCAGTTTCTCCAGCTTTTTTGTGTACCAGTAATAGACAAACTGTCATGGAGGAAAGACAACAGAACAGTAGAGAGTACTTTCAAACCTGCCACATTGTCTCCTTGTTTGAAGTCCTGCATGATAATTATTGACCTAAACATAGCAATAAAACAAAGAACAGGGGAATCGAGAACCAGAACTCAAGGGTTTAAGGTGAGAGGGGAAAGAGATAATAGGAACCTGAGGGGTAACTATTTTTACACAAAGGGTAGTGGACATATGGAATGATTGCCTGAAGCCGCGGTCTCTGGTTGGGAAGAGCCATTGCCAGAGGAGGTAGTTGAGGCAGGTACTATCGCAATGTTTAAGAAACATTTAGCGAGATTCATGGATAGGGCTGGTATAGAGGGATATGGGCCAAACAGCGGGCAGGTGGGATGTGTAGATGGGGCATGTTGGTCGTCATGAGTAAACTGAGCCACAGGACCTGTTTCTGTGCTGTGTGACTCTAATACTTTAAACTGTATCACCTGCCTCCTCTAGTTTCTGATAATCATCTGTTTATTGGAAGATTTCCTTTTTCCACTCTGGAAAATATATTCTATGCCCCAATGCCATCAACCATCAATAGGCAATATTCTTTCATTAGATTAGATTTTGTGTTTCCTTCTCTCTCCATCCATTTTCTTTTAAAGTAGTTCATTCCAAAAACTGGATTGGCCAGCTGCATGCTAATTGCACTGATTAAATGCTCGTCAGCTTGTTGAGGAGAAATTATTGCCAGCGTTTCCAATAGGCTGCTCAATTGTGAATCAATTTTAATGCCTTGTAACACATCGGAGGCATCAAGAAAGTAGACAGAGGTTAAAAAGAAGGAGAGAAGTATTCCATTTATTATGGATAATACAGAATAGGATGAATCAGACCATAAAATAACTTTGAAATATTGAACTGTGTAAATATATGATGTAGAAACGGGGCTAATCATCTCATCATGACAGTGCTCTCTTCTTCAAAGAGCAGTCGCAAACTAATCCCTCTGCTTCATTTCTGTAATTTATTATATATTGTTTAATTACATTGATTGTTGTTAATTTATCGTTGATGAGATTCTAATGCTGTTGGAATGAGTCGACCAGTTGTGGCTCAGTAAAGACCCTCTTGCTTCTGTGTATGGAGTTTATTGCTCGGAGCCCTACTTCAGGATTTAGGTTAATGGGCAACTCTGTGTTATAGCTATACAATAAAAGCTCAGAAATACACCCTTCAGCCCCACTTTCCACGTAGACCGGGATGGCTAAGCTCATCCCATTTGTCAGCATTTGACCCATATCCTTTGAGCTTAGTTTAGTTTACTTTATTGTCACGTGTACCGAGGTACAGTAAAACATGTTTGTTGCATACTAACCAGTCAGTGAAAAGACAATCCATGATCACCATCAAGCCATCCACAGAGTACAGATATATGATAAAGAGAATAACGTGAATAATGTTTAGTGCAAGATACAGTCCAATAAAGTCCAGATCAAAAATAGTCTGAGGGTCTCCAATGAGGTAGATAGTAGGTCAGGACTGCTCTCTCTAGTTGTTGGTAGGATTTCCTATCCAATTACCTGTAAAAATATTTTAATGCAAGGGCCTGACGGGTAAGGCAGATGATCTCAGGACATGGATTGGGATAAGCGACTAGTTGTAGCCGTGACTGAAACCTGGTTAAGGGAGGGGCAGGACTGGCAGCTCAATGTTTTGGTGTACAGGAACTTCAGGAGAGATGGGTGCGGGAAAAAGAGGTGGGGTTGCTTTGTTAGTTTCAGAGGATGTCACGGCTGTGTTCAGAGGTGACATTACGGACGGTTCGTCTAGTGAGGCTATATGGGTGAAGCTAAGGAACATGAAAGGGATGATCATCTTGTTGGGGTTGTCCCCAGACCCCCGAATAGTCAACAGGAATTAGAAGAACAAATGTGCCAGGAGATTGTAGACAGCTGCAGATCAAATAAGTTTGTTGTAGTAGGGGATTTTAACTTTTCCAATATAGACTGGGGAAATCATAGCGTGAAGGGTTTAGATCGGGTACAATTCCTCAAAAGTGTTCAGGAGAGTTTTCTTAAACAGTATGTGGAGGCCTCCACATGTGAGAGGGCAACGCTGGATCTAGTACAGTATTTGGAAATTGGGAGAGGCAAGTTAATGAAGTATGCGCGGAGGAGCCTTTTGGGACCAGTGACCACAGTTCGATTAGGTTTTAGTTATGGATAGGGATGGAGAGGGTCCACATGTTAAAATGCTCAACTGCGGTAAGGCCAACTTTGAGGTTATGAGAGAAGGTCTCGCTCAAGTTGACTGGTGCAGGTTATTAGAAGGAAAAGGAACATCGGCCAAGTGGGTTGTTTTTAAAAGTGTACCAAAGAAAACTCAGGATGTGTACATCCCCATTAAAATGAAGGACAAAGCAGGCAAACGTAACAAAGCTTGGCTGACAAAGGAAATTGAGACGTTAGTCAACAACAAGACGGATGCATGAGACAGGTATAGGCAGCTGGGATCAAGTGCATCCCTGGAGGAGTTTCGGGAGCTAAAGGAGTAAACTAAAAAAGGAAATCAGAAGGGCAAAAAGGGGCCAGGAGATATCTCTGTTGGGTAGCATTAAGGACGATCCCAAAAGATTTTATAAATACATTAGGGGGTAAAGGGTAATGAGAGAGAGAGAGTGGGACCTCTCAGGGTTCAATGCGGTCACCTCTGTGTGGAGCCACAGGAGATGGGCAAGGTCCTATATGAATAGTTCTCCTCAGTATTTACCAAGGAGAAAGACAGTAGGACAGAGGAAAGTGGAGTAGTCACTGGAAGTGTCTTGAGAGCAGTCAGGGTTACTGTTGCAGAAGTACTGAAGGTACATCGTGTTTGAAGGTGGACAAATCTCCAGGGCCTGATCTAATATATCCGAGGACATTGTGGGAAACTAGAGGGGAAATTTCAGGAGCGCTGGTTGAAATTTACGAGTCGTGCTGGAAGACTGGAGTCGTGCTGGAAGACTGGACGGTGGCAAATGCTATTCCTCTTTTCAAGAAGGGCTGCAGGGAAAATGCTGGGAACTATTGGCCGGTGAGCTTAACATCTGTACTTGGTAAGTTACTGGAGAGTATTCCAAGGGATAGGATATACAGGTATTTGGATGGGAAAGGGCTGATTAGGGATTGTCAGCATGGATTTGTACTTGGGAGTTCGTGTCTAACAAATCTGATTGATTTATTTGAAGAAGTGACCAAAAAGGTTGATGAGGGCAGAGCTGTAGATGTTGTGTACATGGACCTCAGTAAAACATTCAACAAAGTTCCGCATGGTAGGCTGCTCTCGAAGGTTAGATCGCAAGGGATCCAAGCAGAGATGTCTGATTGGCTCCATGGAAGGAAGCAGAGGGTAATGGTGAAAGATTGCCTCTCAGACTGGATGCCTGTGACTAGTGGTGTGCCTCAGGGTTCGGTGCTGGGCCCGTTACTGTTTCTCATTTACATCAGTTGATTTAGATGAGAACATACAGGGCAAGATTAGCAAGTTTGCTGATGATACAAAAGTTAGTGGTTTTGCAGATAGTGAAGATGGTTGTGAACGATTGAAGCAGGATCTGGATCGATTGGCCAGGTGGGCGGAGGAATGGTTGATGGAATTTAATACAGAGAAGTGTGAGGTGTTGCATTTTCGGACGTCGAACAAGAGCAGGACATAAACAGTAAATGGTAGGCCTCTGGGTAGTGTTGTAGAGCAGAGGGATCTAGGAGTACAGGTGCATGGTTCCTTGAAGGTCAAGTCGCAGGTAGATAATGTGGTCAATAAGGCTTTTGGCACTTTGGCCTTCATCAGTCAGAGTATTGAGTGTAGAAGTTGTGAGGTCATGTTGCAGTTGTATAAGACATTTAGAATATTGTGTTCAGTTCTGGGCACTTGTTATAGTAAAAATATTGTCAAGTTTGAAAGGGTTCAGAAAAGATTTATGAGGATGTTGCCAGAACTAGAGGGTGTGAGTTATAGGGAGAGGTTGAACAGGCTGGGTCTCTATTCCATGGAGCACAGGAGGATAAGGGATGATCTTATAGAGGTGTATAAAATCATGAGAGGAATAGATCGGGTAGATGCACAGAGTATTTTGCCCAGATTAGGGGAATCGAGGACCAGTGGACATAGGTTCAAGGTGAAGGGGAAAAGATTTAATAGGAATCTGACAGGTAACTTTTTCACATGGTGGGTGTATGGAACAAGCTGCCAGAGGAGGTAGTTGAGGCTGGGACTATCCATTGTTTAAGAAACAGTTAGACAGGTACATGGATAGGACAGATTTGGAGGGATATGGACCAAGCGCAGGCAAGTGGGACTAGTATAGCTGGGACATGTTGGCCAGTCTGCGCGTGTTGGGCCAAAGGGCCTGTTTCCACACTGTATTACTCTATGACTCTACGATTATATACTTCAAATGTTGTTATTGTACTCGCATCAACCACTTTCTCTGGCAGTTTGTTCCATACCACATTTTCTGTGAAAATTTGCCCCTCAGGTTTTTAATCAATCTTTTCCCTTTTTTCTCTCTCACTTTAAAACCATGAACTCTGATTCTTGATTACATAACTGTGGGGGAAAGACTGTGCATCCATCCTATCCATCATCCATCATGAATTAATAAACTTCCATAATCTCTTACACTCCAATAAAGTAAGGCCTAGACCACCCAGTCTCTTTCTGCAACATGATCATAAATCTTTTCTGAACTCTTTAATGACATCTTAATAGCAGGAACTTTTTGTATTGCTGAAAGTTGCATTGTGGAAATTTGATCATCTTGATCAGCTTCTGCTATGAATTGCAATGGTCCTTTAACCTGTACCATTGTGAGCTGTTCCTACATGGGATGTATGTGTATGTATGAACCTAATTCTACTGTATCTAGTCTGTGTTGAACAAGCTTTCTGAAATTGCTCGTAATTTCTTAGGTAGAGAAGCATATAGACCCGGTAGTCATTGAAATCGATTCTGAAGCCTCAATCTAAAGAAGTGGTGAAGGAGAATGATGTCAGGAACAAGTGCTTGCAGCTTTCTACATTTAGCCAAGGTCGGTGAGTGCATCCACATATTGTATCTCTCTGTTAGAGCTTCCACAATTCTTGAGCCCAGTTCTACGCTCCACACCTCTCGCACTCATCTATTCAAAATTCTACCAATTAAGATTCATCCTTTATATTCTTACTCCCCACCAGATATTTATTTTCCAACACATGTTCACACCTCTCACTGTTTGCGTAGACTCACTCCATATTCAACATTATTGGGGTGACGCGATCTAGCAGTGACAAGAAAATTGTTTTCATTGTGACAGTCAGTCATAGAATAACACAGCACGGAAACAGCCCAACTTGCGTTATCGATCAAGATTCCCCATCTACACTCGTCTTACCTGCCCGCGTTTGGCCCATATCCTTCTAAACCTTTCCTATTGATGTACCAGTCCAAAAGTTGTTTAAAGCACTCTTATTTAATCATCCTTCTCACATTCTCATTCTATTGAACCCAAATTTACCTGTGAATCTTACTCTCTTCACCAATCAACATCAATGCACCATGACAAAACCTCTTGTATCCATGCAGAGAACCAAACACCTCCAACTGCCCAGCCTCTGACTTCTGAGCACGAGAACATTGAAAAGAAGAAGACACTTCCAAAAGAAAGTGATACTCACAGTTGCCAGATCAGGTATTAACTTATTACCTACAGTCAGATGTTTAGATACCTAATTCACACACTGTGAGTCTCAAGATAAAATTATTCTATAGCGTGGTGACCAGAACTACACATAATATTCCAACTGTAGCCTCATCAATCCTTTATAACATAGTAGACCTCTTGCACATATATTTTATGCCGCAACCATCTCACATCCTTTCTTCACCATCCTTTTTAATGGGCATGTCCCACTTAGCCGACTTTTCAGGCGACTGCCGGCGACTGTCAGAGTGGAACACACATACACACACATTGCTTCCTTCACCAGCCCATTATGTAGGCGTGGGACAGGGCAAGTGGGGGGGAGCACTGTCTGAGTGAAATTCACACAGTGCAAAGCCAATGTGATACAGACACACACCGCAATGAAAAGGAAGGTTGGCGCTGTAATTAAGACGGTGTAAGCACAATGTATGGGAAGGTTCATGTAAACCCTTTAAAAGGGGGGGGGGGGGGGTTAGAAGGGGGGGGGGGAGAAAGGGGGGGGAAGGGGGGAGAAGGCGACTACCTGGCAATCACCCACGACCATGAAGACGACTACACGGCAACCACCCGCGAACATGTGGCGACCTCATAGTCTCCTGCAGTCGCCTCAAAAGTCGCCTAAGTGGGACAGGCCCATAACTGTGTTGCCATCTTCAAGGATCTTCCAGGGTGTATCTGTTCCCCTCTTTTCCTTTGGGTCCTAGCATTTGTGGTATGTTTCCTACCCTGTGACATGTTCTCATCCTGGTGCATCACCTCACACTTATCAGGTTTATCTTCCATCTGCCATTGCCCAGTCCAATATCATTCTATATTTGAAAATGGATCATTAGTCAATGCACGAATATTTTGATCATGATTCAATGTAAACATGTGATTTGGCTGGTTGACTATGGAAGGTAACATGAGAGCTGTGAAGCGTTGTAGATTTTGCTTTCTTTTTTACCTTCTACAGTTATGGGCAGATATATCTAACAAGTTAGCATTTCATAATCACCTCTAATTACCCTTAAGATCATAGTGAGAAGCTTTAAAGTGTCCCGCTACAGTCCTTGTGGTAAATCCCATGTGAACATTTTTGTGGCTAAAATCAGTGCTGCATAAGGATTAGCATTTTCAGATAATCTCTCTGCATTCCTGATATGGGCACACAGTTTCCAATTGTTAATCAACAAAATTGCCATCCATGACACTGAAATAAATTATACCATATGATCACGTTTCTCAGTTGCTGAATGTTAAGTAAGGCCGTTTCTGCAGGGCAGATACAGGGAACACTGCAGATACAGTGTTTATTCATAGTGAATCAGGGCAACGCAGGCTTAAAATTCATACCGTGATGTAATGCAGCTCTTAGGTCAGAACCAAACAAGTGATACATCCTTTGAGATTTATGTAAATAGAAAGATGAGAAGTTGTAGGTTGGCAACGGACTGGAATATCCATGTAGAGCTCACAAGACCTTAGAAGCAAGAATAGGTTCTTTAGTCCATGGTGCCAATTTCACCACTGAATGAAGTTCTGTTATTCTGTGACCTAATAATAGGAAAGGATTAGAGGGATATGAGCTAAATGAGGGCAGGTGCGACCAGTGCAGATGGGGCATCTAGGTGTGCATGTGGCCCTGTTCCGTGCTGTTTGACTCTGTGACTCTATCTAGACCACAACTATTGAGTCATCTACCACAGTAGGTAAACATAATTTCTGTCTTGACATACAATCATCTCTGATGAGAAAATTGCAAACTTCAGTCAAAAAATTGCTTAATCTTCTAAACTTCAATAAATGAAATCTGTCATTTTGAAGGCACATCAAAATTTAATCTTGGATTGCAAACCAGTCTTAAATCCCTCTAAGGCCATAACATCTCTCTAAAAATGTGCGTTGGTTGCATCTGAGCAGAATGAAAGGCTGTACCGTAACTTCTACCTTCATGTATTTTGTTCCTCTTAATATAAAGTCCAGAATTTGATTAACATCATTAAATCTGACAAATGGCATTCCAATAATTGCTGTATTAGGACCAAGTCTCACTGGTCTAAAATTCTTGCAAATTGGTCACCAATTATCTATCTCATTGATTCTCCTTATGTCAAATTTGAAGATCTCGTACTTGCCTGCATTAAAATTCATTTTCCTCAGTTTTGATCTTTGATTTAATATCATTTTTTTAAAACATTTTTATTTTTATTTTTAATTGATATCAATAAATGTTAACCTTTTATGGGTGTTAAAAGATACTCTAGGGTTAACAATTCAATCTTATGCCAGTACGATATAAGAACAGTTATTTTTATTCTACCTGCAAAGTTGATGTATGTTTGTATTAGGGGGATAATTATCAACACTATATAAACCCATGTGGCCTATTCCAGCACTGGGCTCGGAGCAAGTTTTTCAGGATCATTATATGGATCAAAGTCCCAAACAAGCCTTACCAAGTACTCGGAGACACAAGATAGTGCAGATGCTGGAATCTTGAGCAAAGAAACAGTGCTGGAAGAATGCAGGGAGGTTGGGCAGCATCCGAATAGATTGACAATGATTTGGGTCTGGTCCCTTCTTCAGAATGATGGAGTATGGGGGAAGAAAGGTTCCCCTCTACTCCAATCAGTCTGAAGAAAGGTTCTGATCCAAAACACCATCTATCCATTCCATCCACAGATGTTAACTGGCCCATTGAATTTGTCCAGCGTTTTGTTTATTGTCCAACCTAGTATTTCTCTCTTTCTTGTAAATCAAAGAAAGGTTGGACGACCCAGGATGAAGGTGCAAGATTCTGTAGGTTTGTAACTTCCCAAAGGCTTTGATTTTGCTGTGAATCGGACCAGCATTTCATTCTGAAATAGTTGAAGAATAAATTTATAAACATACTATCCACTTATGCTTCCACATTGTCAACAACTTTGTTCTCACCAAAACTGAAAAGATATGATCTTTCTGCAGCTGGTTGAAAAAATGTCCTCTGTGGATTACTATGGAACAAGTATTCTCTCACAACCTGCCTCCCTTAGCAGTTTCAGCACAACAAGTGGCCTTTCAGAGTTCGTTTTTCAAACTTAACTTTTTCATTTGCACTTGTTCATCACATTACCTGTTAACTGTATACATTTGATCTATCCCAATGCCCTGCTTGGTTGCCTCCGATCTACGGACATAAACAACGTCTCCTACAGGCTGGCATCGCTCCCCCAGACATCAGGAGAGCTGTCGCAAATAGGACAGACTGTCTGAAACAACTGACAGACAATAGACATTGATTACACAACATCCTAGGCAGTTAAAATCCCGTAAGAGCTTCCTAACCAGCGTCACCCCATTGGAAACAACACATATTGAAGCTCGCCTCCAGATGTGGAAGAACAGACTAGCCACCGTCCCTATTTCCACCTAGATGGGCATACCAGCAGCTGAGCGCTTACCACCAGGTGCTGATGAACACTGGCTGAACTGGAGATGTCTCAACCGACTGCGAACCGGGGTCAGGAGTTCAAGGGTGACAATGCACAAATGGGGCTACATCAAGGGGACAACAACCTGTGACTGTGGCACATAGACCCAGGCATTGCAACACCTACTGCAATGCCCATTGCCGGATAATCAATGTACTACTGCAGACCTTGCACTTAACACTCCAATAGCGCAACGATATGTACAGCAGTGGCGAGCCACTATATAGCATGATGACATGAAAGAAGAACTGTATACATTCTATAGACTTTTAGAGATACAGCGGGGAAACAGGCCCTTTGGCCCACTGAGTCTGCGCCGACCAGCAATTACCTTGTACACTAACATCATCCTACACACTAGGGACAATTTACCAAAGCCAATTAACTCATAAATCTGTTGTCTTTGGAGTGTGGGAGGAAATCGGAGCACCCGGAGAAAACCCACATGGTCACAGAGACAACATACAAACTCCGTACAGACAGCACCTGTAGTCTGGATAGAACCCCGGTCCCTGGCGTTGTAAGGCATCAACTCTACCGCTGCACCACTGTGCTGCGCTATACTTGCAAGATTTACCATACCTTAATTATACTATTGTCTTTAACACATTCTATCTGTGACGTTAGCAAATCTAGATATGTGTCAGTTTTTCCATTCATCACAGTCAAAGTCAAATTTATTTGTCAGGACCCGGAAGGTGCAGTGAAATGAATTTGCTAGCAGCGAAACACTTAAAAAAGAACACACAATACACAATAGAATTTAACACAAACATCAACACCTTTTAATAAGTACAATAAATATTTGAGATGCAACATACATATTGCTTTTGTGCTCAGATCGTTCCAAATTCAGCAAAAGCTCATTATGTTCAATCTCAGTCCCTTGCCATGCAATCGATCTAAACATCTAGTCAATAATTTGCCCTCAATTCCCTAAGCCTCAACCTTAGCTATTATTTAATTACGTGAATATTTAATGAATGCCGTTTGGAACGCCATATAAATGACATCCTTTGACCTCCCACTGTCCATTAATTGAGTCACTGTTTCTAAATCATGCATAATCCTGACTTGGGAATATGTGATCAATCCTTCATCATCAGCATCTCGATATCCTAGAAATTACTGTCCAACAACAGACAGTTGCAAGTCAAGGCTTTCGGCACTTTGGCTCTCATTAGTCAGAGTATTGAGTATAGATGTTGGGCTGTCATTTTGCAATTTTATAAAGACATTGATGAGGCCATATTTAGAGTATTGTGTTCAGTTTTGTGCACCATGCTATAGGAAAGATGTTGTTAAGATGGAAAGGGTGCAGAGAAGATTAAGGAGATGTTGCCAGGTCACAAGGGCCTGAGCTATCGGGAGAGGTTGAGCAGGTTAGGACTCTATTCCTTGGAGCGCAGGAGAATGAGGGGTGATCTTATAGAAGTGTACACATTTGTGAGAGGAATAGATTAGGTAAACACACAGAGTTTCTTGCCCAGAGTAGGGGAATCAAGAGCCAGAGGACATCGGTTTAAGGTGAGGGAAAAGATTTAATAAGAACATGAGAGGTAACCTTTTTACACAGAGTGGTGGGTATAAGGAACGAGCTGCCGAAGGCGTTAGTTGAGGCGGATACTATTGCAACATTTAAGAAACATTTAGACAGGTACATGGATAGGATGGGTTTAGGGAGATATGAACCAAATGCAGATAGGTGGGATGAGTATAGTTGGGACATATTGGTCGGTGTTGATAAGTTGGGCCGATCGGCCCGTTTCCACACTGTATGACTCTATGGAGACTCACCATTAAATTCTCAGGGGCCTTTAGAGATGGGAAATATCCACATCGATGAATGAATGAACAGACATTGAATCAAATTCAAAAGGCATGATCAACCTTTCGTAAATCCACCTTGATTCTTTCACAACGGCTTGAACACATTAAAGTATACAGTCTTTGTCCTTAACTATAGATTTCAGTAATTACATGACAAAAGATATTAGATTATTTGATCAATACTTCTGTACTGATGAGCTCAGATGAAAACCATCAACATGAAATATTAGCTTTGATTCATTTTTGAGGCATTGCCACATCTGTTGAGTATTCAAGTATTTTCTGTTTTCATTTCAGTTTTCTCGCACCTGCAATATTCAGCCTTTAGTCTACATTTCCCTTATTTTCATCTGTTTCCTTTCTGGCCAAATAGAATGAGTGAACATTTTCAAATCTGAGAAGTGCATCTTCTCCTCCTGCCTCTCTCTTTAAGGTCAGTGAAAACTGAGAGAATTAACTGTTCTTCAGCAACTACCAATAGCCCTTACAAGTATTACACTGATGGTTAGCATATTTATAGGGATCAATTCATTATTCCTGATGGGCATTCAAAACTTCAATAGTTGCTACGTGCCAGATTCAATGGCAAGTTTGTGTGGGAAATTACTTCTGGGAATCGGTCAAAACATTGGCAGCAATTCCATAAATTCATATTACATAGCAGCAGAATTAGGCCATTCGGCCCATCAAATCTACACCATTCAATCATGGATTATCTATCTTTCCCTCTCATTTTGCTACACTGTATTCCATCTGCCACTTCTTTGCCCACTCTCCCAACCTGCTCAAGTCCTGCTACATCCTCCCTACTTCCTCTACACCACCTGTCGCTCCACCTATCTTTGTATAATTTGCAAACTCGTCCACAAATCTATTCCATCATCCAAATCATTAATATACAACGTGAAAAGGACCCAACACAGACAGCCAACCAGAAAAGGTCCCCTTTATTCCTACTATTTGTCATCTGCTGTTCAGCTAATCTTACATCTATGCTAGTAGTATCTTCCCTCCATGGGCTCTTTCAGTCCACAACCACAATTATTCCTCTCTCAAGCTTTCTAATGAGCTGCACTATGTTAGCTAAATCTATCGATTGGGGTACATCCTCGTATGACACAATACAGTTTATATTTACATGCTAAGTTTATTTTAGCTTAGTTTAGTTTAGAGTTGCAGCAAGGAAAATGGCCCTTTGGCGCACTGAGTTCATGCTGACAAGCAGTCCCCATACACTAGATCTACTCTGCAGTCTAGGGACAATTTACAGAAGCCACTTTGTCAAGTGTGGCGCACCCAGAGAAAACCCACACGGTCACAGGAAGAATGTACAAACTCCATGCAGACGGCACCCGTGGTCAGGATAGAACCGGGGTCTCTGGCGCTGTGCCATCGAACAATGCCCCTAAGCCATTCAATTACCAAGAAATGAAGCCTTCATAATAAGAAAAAAGTATTCAAGTAACTAGCTTTCTGTTCTTACACCTAAATCTAAAACTGTGGCTGTGAGCTCATGTTTTATACAGAAAATATGACACATTAACTTTTCTATTGTAAAGGTTGACACAAATGATATGCCAATATTTTTTTCTAAAATCATAAAGTCACTGCACAGCAATAAATATAAATGATACCAAAGTAATCAACTGGTTGTTGTATCTTTATAATAGTGTCAACATTATGTTCTTCAGCTGAGATCTTTCAATGTTCTTTAGCTGAGATCTTTCAATGGTTATTAAATTGGTTTGCTGTAAACTAATTTAAACAGATTATTGTTCTGCCAACTGGAGCACAACACAAATGCACAGGGTCAGAAGTTCATCAATACTTTCTCACCATGAACAAAAAATTTACAGCACTCAAAGGGTGCCTCATCAATCAGTTTGTCGTAACACGGTTTAATTAACTATATCAACTCCCTAATATCTATCATATCGGAAAAAAACACAACTAATTTTGTTGAATGACTCATAGCGTGTGGAGATATACAAAGCAACTGATGTTGATTTTACAAGATGGGAAAAATATTGAACGCCCTCTGGTCATCTTGGGCATTTTCTTTTGGGATTACATGTTCAGAGATGAATTAGGTGCGTTTAGGATCAATATTTGTTTTTCTTCATAGTAAAAGATGGGATTTGTCAACATTTTGAGTATAGGCTTTGTACTGTCAAATCAAAATCCTTTCAACATTGAGTTATTTTTCTTGTAAAATGTTGAAATGTAGCACCAGCCTAGGCTTCTTTAGAGGGTCACTTTAGAGGTCAGAATATTGTTCTGATGAGAAATAACAGATTGAAAGGTGTTATATGACTGAACCACTAGGCATTTATTACACCCCAGTTTCAATCAGGAATAATCCTTGACCTTTGTTAAATCATTTTTGAAGGTTATGTATAGCCCTTGAACCTGATATTTCTTACAACAGTGGAAAGATTGGCTTGAAATTTTGCTGATCCTGCAAAGGCCCCTTTGACTCATTGTATAAGAATGCGGGATTGATTGAAAAAGCAATACCAAAATGCACGAGTCCTCAATAATCAATAAATCAGAGTTTGTTGAATTGATTTGCAAAAGTGATACAATAACCTTAATTTTCCCAGAGTGAGGCCCTGACTAATAGGACTCTCTGCATAATCAGAAAGCATGTGGCGCTTCTTTGGACAAGGCACAACTATTATAATAGCTTAAAATATTTGAGCAGGCACCTAGTTTAACTGGATCTCAAACATGTCTTAAGCTTTGATTATTTCTGAATGGTCTGACATACATACATAAGCAAAAACATTCAATAATTATTGAAGAATCAAAGAAACTGGGACTTGAAAATGGTGCCAAAGTGGTGACTCTGTATACTGTTTCTGTTTTTGTCTGCTATACTCTTCTACTGTGGCTGAGATGCTTATCTAATACTAGACTAAGTGGGACCTGTTGGGTCTCAGGTTCACACGGGAGGGCTGGTCCCCCAACACAATATTCCACCCCTCCACCAATTCCAATATTAGTGGCCAGTGGCGGAGGGGGACTTTCTGGAGCCCTCACATGGGTGTTTGGGTCAAGTCAAGCACAGTGAGTGCAGGGCGAACAATCCATTTCAATCCATTTCAAGTCAAGTCAATCCATTTCAAGTCAAGTCCAGTCAATCCATTTCAAGTCAAGTCAATCCATTTCAAGTCAAGTCAATCAATTTCAAGTCAAGTCAAGTCAAGTCGATCTATTTCAAGTCAAGTCAAGTCAAGTCGATCTATTTCAAGTCAAGTCAAGTCAAGCACAGGACAGGCGGGGCCAGCCTACAATACAATCCATTTCCTTTCATTTCAGGTGAGGTTAAGCAAAGCAAAGGCAAAGCAAAAGCAAAAGCACTGGGCAGGCAGGGCTAGCCAACAATATACAACCATTTGCTTTCATTTCAGGTGAGGTCAAGCAAAGCAAAGGCAAAGCAAAAGCACAGAGCAGGCGGTGCCAGCCAACAATATACAATCAATTTGCTTTCATTTCAGGTCAAGCAAAGCAAAGGCAGAGCAAAAGCAAAATCACAGGTTTGGTGGGGCTCGCTAGAGAACAATACAATCCATTTGCTTTCATTTCAGGTCAAGCAAAGCAAAATCAAAGCAAAAGCACAGGGCAGGCGGGCCAGGCAGCCAACAATATACAATCCATTTGCTTTCATTTCAGGTCAAGCAAAGCAAAGGCAAAGCAAAAGCAAAAGCACAGGGCAGGCGGGGCCAGCCAGCCAACAATGCAATCCATTTGCTTTCATTTCATGTAATGTTAAAATTGGGATGTAATGTTAAAATTGTACAAGGCATTGGTGAGGCCAATTCTGGAGTATGGTGTACAATTTTGGTCGCCTAATTATAGGAAGGATGTCAACAAAATAGAGAGAGTACAGAGGAGATTTACTAGAATGTTGCCTGGGTTTCAGCAACTAAGTTACAGAGAAAAGTTGAACAAGTTAGGGCTTTATTCTTTGGAGCGCAGAAGGTTAAGGGTGGACTTGATAGAGGTTTTTAAAATGATGAGAGGGATAGACAGAGTTGACGTGGAAAAGCTTTTCCCACTGAGAGTAGGGAAGATTCAAACAAGGGGACATGACTTGAGAATTAAGGGACTGAAGTTTAGGGGTAACATGAGGGGGAACTTCTTTACTCAGAGAGTGGTAGCTGTGTGGAATGAGCTTCCAGTGAAGGTGGTGGAGGCAGGTTCGTTTTTATCATTTAAAAATAAATTGGATAGTTATATGGATGGGAAAGGAATGGAGGGTTATGGTCTGAGCGCAGGTATATGGGACTAGGGGAGATTATGTGTTCGGCACGGACTAGAGGGGTCGAAATGGCCTGTTTCCGTGCTGTAATTGTTATATGGTTATTTCAGGTCAAGCAAAGCAAAGGCAAAGCAAAAGCACAAGGCAGGCGGGGCTAGCCAACAATACAATCCATTTGCTTTTATTTCAGGTCAAGCAAAGCAAAGGCAAAGCAAAAGCATAAGCACAGGGCAGGCCAGACAACTCATTGCATTTTAATTGCATTTCCATTTCCATTGCAGTTTCAAGCACAGGTTGGGCCAAACAACTCATTGATTTTCATTTAGGGCTAACAAATCATTTATTAAAAGCACATTAAGGGTTAACAAATCATTATTCATTGCAAGCACATTGCTGGCAAACAAATCATTTATTGCAAGCACATGAAGGGTTAACAAATCATCATTCATTGCAAGCACATTGCTGGCCAACAAATCATTTATTGCAAGAACATTAAGGTCAAGTCATCATTTATTGCAAACACATCACAGTTCAGTAGACTCACAGCTTAGAATCAGAGTTGTGGCCTCTCACCCGCGATCTTCCAGAGTGACTGACTCAAGTCCAGGCATCCAGGGTTTTATGATCCTGCCCCCCCAGAAGGGCCGTTTCCTTCATCATGGTGATTGACAGGCGAGAGGACCAATCAGCTGATCTCAAGATGTTTTAAACATTCATAACTTTTTTATTTTTCAACGATTGGAAAAATCCTTGGGGCTGCTGCAGCAAAGGAGGACTGTGAGTAAGATGGCAAAATAATTATAGCAATATAGCGTAGCATTTTTTCTAAAATCAATTAAAAACGTAGACAGGAAGTGGTCAAGATGAGACTTTCAGTTATATAGGTGTATCTAAGTGCCTATGCATGGTGATACATACTAAAATCAATTAATTTCACTGTACCTCTGTACATGTGATGAATAAAGTACCGTACCATACCAAATAAAATATCATTTTAATCATAAATAAAAAGCCGTTCACAAAATATTTTACAAATTATTGTAAAGATCTGTCATGCGCACAATGAATCTAAGAAAATGTCTAAATAACTTATTACCTTTTATGTTGCAGCTGCTCTCTTCCAGTCAAATGATTTGAGGTAAAAAGACACTGAGTGCTGGTGTTAAAGTTCAATTTGCTTCAAACAGATAACACAAAAGTCAGTAATACAGTAACATTTTTATTTCGCCCAGGCACGTGTGGGAGGACAGCTCTCACAGTATGTAAATACTGACTACAGAGTCCCTCTTTCTCCACACACATAGATAATGTTCAATCAGATATATTTATACCCCAATAATCAGCAATTCAGCAATTCTTTATCTTACAGAGCATTGTACAGCCTCATCCATATATGGTTAAAGTCAGAGGATTGATATGTTCTTCTGATAGAGGAAAGGTTAGCCTGGTTATGCTGAAGGAGCTATTTTTTACAGATTCAAGCACTCTTGTTTTTTGACCTTGTTGGTTAACTGTTTGTACATTACAATCTGTAGAGTAGAGGGTAAGAACTGAGTTGTCTGAATATCTATCTGATTGTTTATATCATAGAGCAAAATATCAAATGTTATTGTGCTGAAATCTCATTTGTGTAATAGAAGAAAGGCAATACATTCATGTTATTGTGCTGTAATCTCGCTAATGTTTATATTATAGGACAAGACACCTGGTGTTTTTGTGCAGAAATCTCGCGAGTGTAATAGGAGAAAGGTTAAGCATTGATATTCTAACCTAAATTTACAGAATATTCCATTTTGTAACTTCTATATCTTTAAACTTTTCATTGGAGGAACTCAATGGGTCAGGTAGAATAACCATTTGAATTCTCCAGCCTGTGTCTTTTTTTGTAAACCAGCATCTGCAGTTCCATGTGTCTCCAAATGATTTGAGGACCTGTTCTTGCAACAGGTCAGGCCTGGCACACATTCTCAAGATTAGATTAGATTAGATTAGATTAGATTAGATTAGATTAGATTAGATTAGATCCTTTATTTGTCATTCAGACCTTTTGGTCATAACGAAATGCCGTTGCCTGCAGCCATACATATAATAATAAACAACAAAACACACAATAAACACAAATTAACATCCACCACAGTGAGTTCACCAGGCACCTCCTCACTGTGATGGAGGCAAAAGTCTTAAGGTTACTGTCTCTTCCCTCCTCATTCTCCCTCTGCGCTGAGGCGATATGTTGTTACCCCACCGGGCGATGGTAGTCAGTCCCGCGGCTTCAACCGAGCTCCGCGAACGGGCCGTTTCAAGCTCCGCGACCCGGGGTGGTCGAAGCTGCCGCCCTCCAGTCCAGCGGACGCAGTTGTTGCCGCGGGAGCTCCGGAAAACTGGCACCAGCCTGTGACCTGCGAGCTCCCGATGATGTCGTCCACTGGCCCGCGGCCGAGCCCCGGATTCAGGTCGCCGCCGCCGGAACGCCACCTCAGCCACCGGAGCACCGTCTCAGCCACGCGCCGGGCCGCCCTCACCGGAGTGCCGTCTCAGCCCCGAGCCGGGCCGCCCTCACCGGAGCGCGTCTCAGCCCCGCGCCGGGCCGCCCTCACCGGAGCGCGTCTCAGCCCCGCGCCGGGCCGCCCTCACCGGAGCGCGTCGCAGCCCCGCGCCGGGCCGCCCTCACCGGAGCGCCATCTCAGCCCCGAGTCGTGCCGCTGACACTGGAGCACCCAAACGCCGCCACAGCTCCGAATTCGGCCAGCCGTTCAACAGCGCCGCCACTTCCGAAACGTCACCTATTACTTTTCTCCAGAGATGCTGCCTGACCCACCGATGTTGCTCCAGCTTTTTGTGTCTATTTTGGTTTAAACCAACATCTGCAGTTCCTTCCTACACTGATTTCCCAGGTTCCATGAGGCATCCAACACTGGGGAAATTGACATCAAAGGCGGGAACAGGGAGATACGGGACCTGAATGTATGGCTGAGAAACTGGTGCAGGGGGCAGGGATTTAGATTTTTAGACCACTGGGATCTGTTTTGGAGTAGGGGGGAACTGTATAAAAGGGACAGATTGACTGGGGGGAGGGGGGGGCAAATGGGATAGTCAAGGATGGAGTTTAAAGGAAAGGGAGTAAAGGGATAGTTAATGACCCCAGAATTAACGGGAAAGAAAGCTCATAAAGGGATAGGAGAGTATGGCCAAGTGTAGACAATAGACAATAGGTGCAGGAGTAGGTCATTTGGCCCTTCGAGCCAGCACCGCTATTCAATGTGATCATGGCTGATCATCCCCAATCAGTACCCCGTTCCTACCTTCTCCCCATATCCCCTGACTCCGCTATTTTTAAGAGCCCTAACTAGCTCTCTCTTGAAAGCATCCAGAGAACCTGCCTCCACCGCCCTCTGAGGCAGAGAATTCCACAGACTGTAATAGGGATCGATGTGAAAGGTGAGTTGCGGAAGGAATTAAAAATATTGTATATGAATGCGCGAAGTATAAGAAGTAAAGTAGATGAGCTTGAGGCTCAGTTAGAGGTTGGTAGATAGGACATTGTGGCGATTACTGAGACGTGGCTGCAGGAGGATCGGGCATGGGAACTTAATATTCAGGGTTATACATCCTATAGAAAGGACAGGCAGGTGGGCAGAGGAGGGGGGGTAGCTCTGCTGGTGAAGGATGGAATTCAGACCCTTGAGATGGAAGACATCGGGACTGACGGGGTAGAGTCACTGTGGATTGAGTTGAGGAATTGTAAAGGCAAGAAGACACTAATTGGTGTTATCTACAGACCCCCAAATAGTAGCCCAGATGTAGGGTGTAAGTTGCAGCAGGAGTTAAAACTGGCATGTAACAAAGGTGTGGTGATGGGGGATTTCAATATTCGGGGAGACTGGGATCATCAGGTTGGTTCAGGACCCCAAGAAAGAGAGTTTGTAGAGTGCCTCCGAGATGGATTCTTCGAGCAGCTTGTAATGGGGCCGATCAGAGAAAAGGCAATTCTGGATTTAGTGTTGACCAATGAACCAGATTTGATAAGAGGTAAAGGAACCGCTTGGAGGTAGTGATCATAATATGATTAGTTTTAATCTGCAATTTGAGAAGGAGAAGGTTAAATCGGAAGTGGCAGTGATGCAGTTGAACAAAGGGGACTATGAAGGCATGATGGAGGAGCTGGCCAATGTAGACTGGATAGGGATCTTAGCAGGAATGTCAGTGGAACAGCAATTGCAGGAATTTCTGGGCATAATCCGGAAGACGCAGGATCACTTCATTCCAAAAAGGAAGAAAGATTCTAAGGGGAGTAGGAGGCAACTGTGGCTGACAAGAGAAGTTAGGAATAGAATAAAACTAAAAGAAAATATGTATAACACAGCAAAGGGTAGCCGGAAGCCAGAGATTGGGAAACATTCATAGGACAACAAAAGGAAACAAAATGGGCAATACGGGCTGAAAAGATGAAGTATGAGGGGAAGCTGGCCAGGAATATAAAGAAGGACAGTAAAAGGTTCTTTAGATATGTTAAAGGAAAAAGAATAGCAAAGTTAAATGTGGGTCCCTTGAAGGCAGGCACGGGTGAAATTATTATAGGGAACAAGGAAATGGCAGAAGAGTTGAACAGGTACTTCGGATCTGTCTTCACTAAGGAAGACACAAACAATCTCCCAGAAGTACTGGAGGACAGAGGATCTAAGGGCGTAGAGGAACTGAAATAAATTGTCATTAGGCGAGAAATAGTATTGGGTAGGCTAATGAGACTGAGGGATGATAAATCCCCTGGGCCTCATGGTCTGCATCCCAGGGCCCTCAGGGAGGTGGCTCTAGAAATAGTGGATGCATTGGTGATCATTTTCCAATGTTCAATAGATTCAGGATCAGTTCTTGTGGATTGGCGTATAGCTAATGTTATCTTTTCAAGAAAGGAGCGAGAGAGAAAACGGGGAATTACAGACTAGTTAGCCTGACTTCAGTGGTTGGAAAGATGCTGGAGTCAATTATTAAAGAGGTAATAATGGGGCATTTGGATAGCAGTAAAAGGATTAGTCCAGGTCAGCATGGATTTATGAAAGGAAAATCAAGCTTGACTAATCTTCTGGAATTTATTGAGGATGTGACAAGTAAAATGGATGAAGGGGAGCCAGTGGATGTAGTGTATCTAGACTTTCAGAAAGCCTTTGATAAGGTCCCGCACGGGAGACTGGTCACTAAAATTAGAGCACATGGTATTAAGGGTGTTGACGTGGATAGAAAATTGGTTGGCAGACAGGAAGAAAGGAGTAGGAGTGAACGGGTCCTTTTCAGAATGGCAGGCAGTGGCGAGTGGAGTGCCGCAATGATTTGGAAGAGGGAATTAGGAGCAACACCAGCAAGTTTGCATATGACACCAAGCTGGGTGGCAGTGTGAACTGTGAAGAGGATGTTAGGAGGTTGCAGGGTGACCTGGACAGGTTGAGGGAGTGGGCAGATGCATGGCAGATGCAGTATAATATAGATAAATATGAGGTTATCCGCTTTGGCGGCAAAAATATGAGGAAAGATTGAAAAGACTCGGTTTGTATTCACTGGAGATTAGAAGGATGAGGGGGATCATATAGAAACATATAAAATTATAAAAAGACTGGACAAGCTAGATGCAGGAAAAATGTTCCCAATGTTGGGCGAGTCCAGAACCAGGGGCCACAGTCTTAGAATAAAGGGGAGGTCATTTAAGACTGAGGCGAGAAAAAACTTTTTCACCCAGAGAGTTGTGAATTTGTGGAATTCCGTGCCACAGAGGGCAGTGGAGGCCAAATCACTGGATGGAATTAAGAGAGAGTTCGATAGAGCTCTAGGGGCTAGTGGAATCAAAGGATATGGGGATAAGGCAGGCATGGGTTATTGATTGGGGATGATCAGCCATGATCACAATGAATGGCGGTGCTGGCTCGAAGGGTCGAATGGCCTCCTCCTGCACCTATTTTCTATGTTTCTATCTTGCAAGCTAAATGTACAGAGATCTCAAAGTCGGAGGCACTTTTATGATCAAGCTTCTTTATAATAAACACACAGATTAAAAAGGATGGTTTTTATACTTATTAATGTAATGATCTGCGGGCTACATTTAAGTTTCAAAGTGGATGAGTAATATTTACTGATTGGGAAATAACACAGGACATTTTTTAGCTTGGCAGGACCAGCGAAAATGTCTGCATTACCATTGTTTGAAATGTCTTTATTGAACAATCTCTGATTAAAACTTCATGCACAAATCAACAGAGGTTTAATGCATTCATTCTTCTTCCTGCAATTTTTAGCTGGAGCATACATTTGTCCATCTTAAGCAGAATTTCATCTGTATGGAAGTGACAAAGAAAGGAACTGCTGATATGAAAGTAGTAATGCAGACTTGACCACACATGCACTTGTATCCCAGGGAAACCATGTCATCTTAGTAGAATCTAAAGTATTAATTTCACAACATATCATTTTCACTTCAGGAAAATTCCATCATTCACCTCCATTCCTTCTGCATATATTGGATTGATATAATAGGAATATTTCATTTAGTAGTACCAATGATTATCTGCCAGGAAATTAAATGACGTTGGCAAAGGTTTGTTAAACTGCTTTTATGCGTTACATCAATTAATATTTTGTTCAAGAGCTCAGTGTTATGAAATTTAGCAGCATATGAGGCCCAATTTATTGCACTGAAAGAAACCAGGTAAAGAGTACATTTGAATTGGATTATATCAGTTTATTATTCGGAGACACACGAGACTACAGATGCTAGAAGCTGGAGGAACATACAATCCACTAAATTAATTCTATCAGCCAGTGAAATAGATAGATTATGTTTCGGATTGGAATCCTTCATCGGACTGATGAAGGCATATCATTTATAATCTTTAACATTAAAGAAAACCCATGGAAATCAGGTAGGTCTAGCCTGATTCATTTGGTGTAGGTAGGAACTTAAAGGGTAGGGACATCCAAGGTTTTAAAAAAAAGACAGAGGTTGCAGTCCCCTGTTTCTAACAATGAACAAGGGACTGGAAGGGGGATCAGACATCAAGGATTGGAAGAATGATTGGGTGGAGTCTTCAGTGGAGTTTCACAATGGAGACTTGTTGATGGGGAAAGATGGGAAAAGTTTGGCTGGGATAAACGTGGTGATTAACAACATTATTAGTTGGTAAGATAATTGTTTGTTTTGGTGGGTGGGGGCATTATTTTAACTCCACAGATCTGTAGGAAACAGGGGAACATGGAGTTATGTGGAGACACTAGTCTCATGCTACTGGGCACTACTGCACAGGTTCTGGTTCCACTGAGGGCAGACGATCAGACAGAAAACTGCAACTTGCAGGGAGTCTCTGATTTTTCCACTATAATTGATTTTTCATTAAGATTGAATTGCACAAGAATATGGTGCTAAACAACCCAATACTTTAGTATGAAAATTAAATTATAAGAATAAACAAAAGTATGATTTAAAAATCCTTCAAACATAGTTGTAGAAGGGTAAACAATGATAGGTCAAAATAAAGGAACAATTTGTGATTTATTTTCACACTGCTTTATTCAATGTTGAGTGAAATTACAACTTAGTTGTAAGGCAAACAGTTGCACAACAGTGCAATCCATTCCTGGTGGTGAATGAGGCATAAGGAAATTGCTCAAAGTATACGTTCATTGTTAAAAATGTTTGTTCTGCTCCTTAAATCAAGAAACGTGCAGAGCAAGGTAATGTTCCCTTAAATCAAATGCTGTTATTGTATCAACATCTGTCATGGGAAAAATCTTAGAAGTTATTATTGGAAAATCAACAAGCATTTATGAAACAGAAATCATGTTTGATCAATTTAGTAATTTATGCTGCAAATAAAGGGAGGCTGGCGGATATGAAATACTTAGATTTCCAGAAAACATTTTATAAGATGATGCATCAGAGGTTATTGTAGAATATGAGCTCATGGCGGGGTGTACAGATATTGGCTTAGGCAGATTTTTTGTTTAGCAAGAGAAGGTGTGAAGGCATCAATGGGTATGTCTGAAGAAGGGTCTCGACCAGAATCATCACCCATTCCTTCTCTCCAGAGATGCTGCTTGTCCCGTTGAGTTACTCCAGCACTTTGTGTCTATAATGGGTAAATCCCAGTGTGTCAGGATGTAAATGTGTGGTAAGTCACTGTGATTTGTGTTGGGATGTCAACTTTTCTAACTTTATATGAATGATGTGGATATAGGCACCGAAGGAATGGTTGCAAAAATTGCTAATGCCACAAAGAGGTAGGAAAATGAAAGTAAAAAAATTGCATATGCATAAGTTTGCATAAATTTGACTTTTTGCCAGTTTGTAAGGGGAAATGTCAGCAGGATTTTCTTGTAATCAGCAACTGTGAAATGTAAATAATAGAGAAGTCATTTAAGGAAAGAAAATAGTTCAGTTTTTGCTTCAGCATTTTAAAAACACTATCAGTTAAGTTAATATTTCTAAGGTAACTCAGCATCTGTAAACCAGCATCTGTGGTTCCTTCCTAAATATTTCAATGGTGTTTGAGTTTTCTGTGATGCAGATGATTATCGATTGTCTACTTGGTGTATTGCATTAGGAAGGCTGGAAGTATTTTTAAGAATGACTGCAGAACCTGACATTTCCTTTTCTCTCTTCACCATTCTGGGATGAGATAAATGTGCTTGAAAGTACAGATGTGAAGACGTAAGAACAGCTTCTTCCCCACATCTGTCAGGTCTCTGAACAAATCACTACCTTCACACCCCCTTCCCAGAGGTGCTGCCATGTACTCTTACTCCAGACCCCATCTCATTTGTTTTTTTCCATTATTGTGCTTTAGTATATTTTTACACTACAACAGATTGCTCCATAACCTTAACAATATTCTGTTGTTTTGCATTTGTCATGATATTTATTGTTGTATCTGTCATTATTCTGTATACACTTTGCTCTATGTGCTTGATATGCCCCTTTGTATATAACATAAACTAATCTGAATCAGAAGATCTAAGTCTTGAAGATAGTTTCTTTTGCTACACCTGTGGAAGATACAACAAGAGCTAAACCACAGGTCAAAAATGCACCAACACAACATCGGGCTTTTATTTAGTTAAACTGGATAGGCGCTTGATACCATAGTTCTTGTGGTAAGTTCAAGATAGAGATCAATAGATTTTTAGACATTAAGGGAATCAAATGATACAGTGTGTGTTTGGAAAGTGGCATCCATGTAAAAGCTTAACCATAATCTTCTTGAATGATAGATCAGGCCTGAGAGGCCAAATGTTGACTCCTGCTTCTATCTATCATTTATTTAATTTACACTCCTAGTGCTGGCTTTTCAATGGATAAAAAAGAGAGGCTTGAAACTAAAATTTGATGAAAACCTCCTCCCTATCAACGGTTAATATTTCAAACAAAAGCACAAAGTGCTGGAGGAACTTGGAATTCATCTAAGTTCGCAGTGGTTTAGTTTTTAATTTAGAGATACAGCTCGGAAACAGGCCCTTTGGCCCACCAAGTCCGCACCGACCAGCAATCCCTACACATCAACACTGTCCTACACACACTTAGGACAATTTACACATGCACCAAGCCAATTAACCTACAAACCTGTACGTCTTTGGAGTGTGGGAGGAAACCGAAGATCTCGTAAAAAACCCACGCGGTCACGGAGAGAAAATACAAACTCCGAACAGACAGCACCTATACTCAGGATCGAAACCGGTCTCTTGTGCTGCAAACGCTGATGGATGGAGGAGAGAAACAGTGCTGGTGAGAAGGCAAGGGGTTCTCCTCCCATTTCCTTGGATGTGTTCTGGATGTTCTGAGGTTGGCTGCGGAAAATGCCTTGGTACAAGGGTGGACGTGTGAGGCGAGAGAAGGTGTGTTCGGATCAATGTGTTGGTGGAGTGGGCGGCTTGGTTGCTGTATGTGGAGTTTGTACATTCTCACTGTGACTGCATGGATTTCCTCTGGGTGCTCCGATTTCCTCCCACATTCCAAAGACGTGCGGGTGTGAAGGTTAATTGGCCTCCGTAAAATTGTCCATTATGTCTAGGGAGTGAATACAAAAATGGGTTAACATAGAACATATAATATTCTTGGAGGATTGGACAGGATAGATGCAGGAAAAATGTTCCCGATGTTGGGAGAGTCCAGAACCAGGTGTCACAATTTAAGCATAAGGGGTAGGCTTAGGTGAGACTGAGATGAGAAAAAACGTTTTCACGCAGAGTTGTGAATCTGTGCAATTCTCTGCCACAGAAGGCAGTGGAGGCCAATTCACTGGATGTTTTCAAGCGAGAGTTAGATTTAGCTCTTAGGGCTCAGGGAATCAATGGGATATGTGGAACGGGGTACTGATTCTGGATGATCAGCCATGATCGTATTGAATGGCAGTGCTGGTTCGAAGGGCCAAATGGCCTACTCCTGCACCTATTTTCTATGTTTCTATGTTTCTAACGTGTGAAAAGGTGATGAATAGTCAGGGCCGAAGGGGCTGTTTCCATGCTGTATCTCAAAACTAAATGCAAACGCAATACTAGCATTTATTTCAAGAGGACTAGTGTTCAAAAACAAAGATGTAATGCTGAGGCTCTATATGGTGCAAATCAACTCCTACCTCGACAAAAACCTGGACCCACTGCAGTTCGCCTACTGCCACAACAGATCAACGGTGGATGCGATCTCGCTGGCTCTCCTCTCTGCTCTGGACCACTTGGACAACAAAAAATCATATGTCAGGCTGTTATTCATTGATTACAGCTCGGCATTTAATACAATCATCCCCTAAAGCTGGTTACCAAACTCGCAGAACTGGGTCTCTGCACGTCCCTCTGCTATTGGATCCTCGACTTCCTCATTCACAGACCACAGTCTGTTCGTATTGGTAGAAATGTGTCAGCCTCGATAACAATCAGCACGGGAGCACCTCAAGGCTGCGTGCTCAGCCCCCTGCTGTACTCACTCTATACTCATGACTGCGTAGCCGGTCATGGTGCGAACTCCATCATCAAGTTTGCTGACGACACCACTGTTGTGGGACGTATAACTGATGGGAACGAGTCAGAGTATAGAAGAGAGATCGACCGACTGACCAAATGGTGCCAGCACAATAACCTGGCCCTCAACATCAGCAAGACCCAGGAACTGATGGTGGATTTTGGAAGGGTAGGATGGGGACCCACAGTCCCGTTTATATCAATGGGTCGATGGTGGAAAGGGTCAAGAGCTTCAAATTCCTGGGTGTGCACATCTCTGAAGATCTCTCCTGGTCCGAGAACACTGATGCAATTATAAAGAAAACACATTAGCGCCTCTACTTCCTGAGAAGATTACGGAGAGTCGGTATGTCAAGGAGGACTCTCTCTAACTTCTACTGGTGCACAGTAGAGAGCATGCTGACCGGTTGCATCAATAGACAATAGACAATAGAAAATAATTGCAGGAATAGGCCATTCGGCCCTTCGAGCCAGCACCGCCATTCAATGTTATCATGCTTATCATCCCCAATCAGTACCCCGTTCCTGCCTTCTCCCCATATCCCCTGACTCTGCTATTTTTAAGAGCCCTATCTAGCTCTCTCTTGAAAGCATCCAAAGAACCCGCGTCCACCACCCTCTGAGGCAGAAAATTCCATAGACTCACCACTCTCTGTGAGAAAAAGTGTTTCCTCGTCTCCGTTCTAAATGGCTTACTCCTTATTCTTAAACTGTGGCCCCTAGTTCTTGACTCACCCAACATCGGGAACATGTTTCCTGCCTCTAGCGTGTCCAAACCCTTAACAATCTTATTTGTTTCAATGAGATACCCTCTCATCCTTCTAATCTCCAGAGTGTACAAGCCCAGCTGCTCCATTCTCTCAGCATATGACAGCCCCGCCATCCCGGGAATTAACCTTGTAAACCTATGCTGCACTCCCTCAATAGCAAGAATGTCCTTCCTCAAATTAGGGGACCAAAACTGCACACAATACTCCAGGTGTGGTCTCACTAGGACTCTGTACAACTGCGGAAGGGCCTCTTTGCTCCTATATTCGATTCCTCTTGTTATAAAAACCAACATGCCATTTGCTTTCTTCACTGCCTGCTGTACCTGCATGCTTACTTTTATAGACTGATGTACAAGGACCCCCAGATTCCGTTGGCATTGTGGCTTGGTTCGGCCCAGGAGCACTCAAGACTACAAAAAGACTACAAAAAGTAGTGAACACTGCCCAGTCCATCATCGGCTCTGATCTCCCTACCATCGAGGGGATCTATCTCAGTCGCTGCCTCAAAATGGCTGGCAGCATCATCAAGTAGAAGGTATATGAACGTATATGTTACGACTCCCGAATGCAAGTACTTCAGAGCCACGTAACACAAGTCAAAAACCAGGTTCAGGTTCAAAAAACAGTTTTAATTATTCCTTGGAACACAAAACTCAAACCTGATTTAAACAACCCAGTCAGGGATATGGATAAACCGACAAACAATTTAACAATGCTCCAGCCAGCCACGCCATGGGCCGTCGAACCGGAGATTCCAAAACCTGCCCAAAGAGATACAACCCTGAAACCAAAATACCCGAAAACTCTAAGGTCAGCCCTTATCCGTCCCAATTCAATATCTATTAACAAGGAATGGTGAAAATACACAAAGTTCTATGCCATGTGGTCAGGCTTTCTCGGCCCCACACCAACAGACTGCTCATCAGTCAGAGTCCACGACGAAGAGAGGAATCCTGGGAAGCTCTGGTATTTATACTTCAGATGAGTCACCCGTCACCTGACGCAGCTTGGCCAATCGGGTACAGGAGCCTTTAACCCCTCGATTCCAGACTCACAGCCACGAGGCCTGTACTTGGGATAGAAACAGAGAAAGGTTAGTACATAGCATTCACCAGGAGGGGGAAGCGCCTAACACCCCCACCCAAAGATACTGAATAAGTTTCTGAAAATGAACTAAAAAACACCACCAAATTTCAGCAACTATTCAGTAACACAGACATCACTGGCGCGACAATGCATCAGCCAATACATTATCTTTGCCACGGATATGCCAGTCAAATGAGACAACCGCAAGGGAAGCGTCTCCAAAGTCTCAGAGTTACTCAGCTTTCCCTGCGTTACTGCCACAGACAACCGTGCCTCCCCCACATCACCACCCGTGTCAGGGGGCAGCACCACTGCAGCCAAAACAGGCTTAGAAGGACATAGCTCCGACCCATCAACCTCCACAGGCTCCTTCCTGTCGAACCAGTCCTTCATCCTAGACTGAGCAGAGGCAAGATTACCCATTGCCAGTTCGCATGCCCTCCTCAGTCTAGAGCGAAAAGTACAGACGTGGTCTAAAATACTACGTTTTGTATCCTCCTGCAACCATTTCTCCTTCAGGACCCTCAACGGACCACGTACAGTATGCGCGAACACCAGGTCAGCAGGACTGAACCCTAAAGACTCCTGCACGACCTCACGCACTGCAAACATAACTAGATGAACTCCCTCATCCCAGTCTTTTTCAAACTCCAGGCAGTAAGTCCTCAACATAGATTTCAAAGTCTGGTGAAACCTCTCGAGAGCTCCCTGGCTCTCAGGATGATACGCACTGGAGTAACAATGCTTAATATCTAACAACTTCATTACCTGACCAAAAACCTTCGACATGAAGTTGGTACCTTGGTCACTCTGCACAACCTTGGGCAAACCGAACAACGAAAAAAACTTAGTGAGAGACTTAACAATTGCAGGGGCAGTAATTCTACGCAAAGGGACCACCTCCGGAAAGCGGGTAGTCGCACACATAATCGTTAATAAAAACTTGTTGCCCACCCTTGTCCGAGGTAGAGGACCCACACAATCAACTAGAATCCGCTCAAACGGCTCACCGACCACAGGGATTGGATATAAAGGCGCAGGAACAATCGATTGGTTCGGCTTTCCTGCCACCTGGCAAATGTGACAACACCTGCAGTGCTGTTTCACGTCCTTTTTGAAACCTGGCCAAAAAAAATTCCGTAAGATGCGGTCATACGTCTTATTGACCCCCAAATGTCCACCCAGAGGACCATCATGAGCCAAACAGAGTATCTCGTCCCTATACCGATGAGGCATCACAATCTGATCAACCACGCTCCAATCATCATGCCCAGATATATCCAAGGGAGACCACTTTCGCATCAGTAAGCCATCCCTTAGAAAATACCCCTTTGCTGTGGAATCCATATCCCCCTCAGGCACTGCGCAGTCGAACAGATTAGATAAACCTGGATCACTCTTTTGCTCCTCAACCAGCCGGTCACGTGACAGTGACACCGGCACATTTCCAGACACTATCCCATCTTGAGATGGAGAAACACCCTTCACAACACAGGATCTATCATCCTGATCCCCAAAAATGCTCTCACTCAGGTCCACCACATCCTCAAACTTCGCCTGGCTCTTAGCCATAGCCCTCGTGACAGCACAAGCTGCGAAGACCTTTGGATGCTGCATAGCCAATCTATCAGGACTCTGCACCATCGGAACAGCCGTCACCTCAGGAGTGACTAAAACTCTACCTCCTGCCAAGTCATTCCCCAAAATCACAGAAACTCCCCCAACGGGAAAACACGGCCGTAACCCAACAGTTACCCGGCCTGAAACCAACTCGGATTCGAGACGCACGGTATGCAAAGGCACTACCATGTCATCCATCCCGAATCCTACCACTGGGACACTTGACCCAACCGATGATTCCCCAGAAAACGGCAGTACACCATCCAATATAAAGGACTGAGTAGCACCAGTATCACGCAAGATGGATACTGGAACTCTATCACCCCCATCCTCTAGAGAAACAAAACCATTCATGATGAACGCAGAATAATTCCTACACTCATCAGACTCAGGCACCTCAGGCACGACAGGTGCCTTCTGTGCACCCACCAAAGCCACAGGCTTTGCATTTTTCTGCTTCAGAACGGGACACGACTTTAACATGTGCCCTCTCCTTCTACAATAGTAGCACACAGGACCTTCATTTGTCCTCACATTTCCGTCAACCCTATCAGCTCGGACCTCCCCCTGTATCAACGTGCTGCCACTTGCAGGCACAGAAACAGCTTTGACACTGCCACCGGCGACACCACCACGATCTACCGGCCGTGCACCAAAACTATAGGATCGCCCAACAAAATCAGGTTTATGAGTCAATACATACTCATCTGCCAACACCGCAGCCTTAGACACCTCATTCACCTTCTGCTCATTAAGGTAAGTAGTAACCCTCTCAGGGAGACAGTTCTTAAAGTCTTCCATAATCATCAAGGCCCGCAGTAGCTCAAAATCCTTCACTCCTTGAGAAGCGCACCACCTGTCAAAAAGTGCCTCCTTCTCCCTAGCAAACTCCACATAAGTCTGACTATCAAACTTCCTAAAGTGCCGGAATTTCTGCCGGTACGCCTCTGGAACTAATTCATAAGCCCTTAATACTGTAGACTTCACACACTCATAGTCCAGACTGCTTTCAACAGATAAAGACGAGTACACCTCCCGTGCTTTACCCACAAGGACACACTGCAATAGCAAGGTCCACACGTCCCTAGGCCACTTCAAGGACAAAGCCACCCGTTCAAACACTGTGAAATACTTGTCCACATCCTCCTCACGAAACGGGGGAACCAGGCGGATGTTCTTGCTCATATCAAACTCCCGTTCCCTAGAAGAAACCCGGGAATTATCTATTTCTTTTTCCCGCAGCTGAAATTCAGCCCTTTTGGTTTTCTCCTCAAGCTCAAGCCGTTTCATTTCAAGAACATGCATGAGCTCTTTCTCTTTTAACAAAGAGGCAATTCTCTGTGACTCAAGCTCCATCTCCTTCAGTTTAATGACGGCCTCCATGTTCTGAACTGGCTGAACAGAAGGTGGGGGACTGTCTGCACCACCAGGCAAAACTCCACCCTCCACCAACGCAGCCCACAACTCCGATTTAATGGAGTGTTTCTTTGAATGCTTGTCAATAGTCACGGCATAGTTCTCAGCCAGCAAAATCAAATGCTCTTTCGTACATCTATCAAACAACTCCCGACTAGGAGCCTCAACAAATTCTTTCACCTTAAATTCCATTTCTAATGTAGCCCCAAACCACCAGCTAAAACTTGGGCCTTAATGCTACCACAAACAGGGAAGAAAAAATTCCCTCTCAACACACAGACTTCCTCTGTCCAGAAGCCTACCAAAAAAACCCCCCTAAAAACGTCTAGGGTCCTCAAAACTTAGGACGAGCCCCCATTTTGTTACGACTCCCGAATGCAAGTACTTCAGAGCCACGTAACACAAGTCAAAAACCAGGTTCAGGTTCAAAAAACAGTTTTAATTATTCCTTGGAACACAAAACTCAAACCTGATTTAAACAACCCAGTCAGGGATATGGATAAACCGACAAACAATTTAACAATGCTCCAGCCAGCCACGCCATGGGCCGTCGAACCGGAGATTCCAAAACCTGCCCAAAGAGATACAACCCTGAAACCAAAATACCCGAAAACTCTAAGGTCAGCCCTTATCCGTCCCAATTCAATATCTATTAACAAGGAATGGTGAAAATACACAAAGTTCTATGCCATGTGGTCAGGCTTTCTCGGCCCCACACCAACAGACTGCTCATCAGTCAGAGTCCACGACGAAGAGAGGAATCCTGGGAAGCTCTGGTATTTATACTTCAGATGAGTCACCCGTCACCTGACGCAGCTTGGCCAATCGGGTACAGGAGCCTTTAACCCCTCGATTCCAGACTCACAGCCACGAGGCCTGTACTTGGGATAGAAACAGAGAAAGGTTAGTACATAGCATTCACCAGGAGGGGGAAGCGCCTAACAATGAACCTGAAAACTGCAACGTCCAGGTTCAGAAATAGCTCTTCCCCACAGTCATCAGGCTATTAAACTCAACTCAAACTCTGAAAATTAATAGACCATTATCTGTTTATTTGCACTTTTTCTGTTTATTTATTCATGTGTGTATATATTTATATAATAGTATATGGACACACTGATCTGTTCTGTATTCATGCCTACTATATTCTGTTGTGCTGAATCAAAGCAAGAATTTCATTTTCCTATCTGGGACACATGACAATAAACTCTCTTGAATCTTGCTAGTGATGTGTATTTGGTGTATTATGAGCAATTTTGGGCACCATATCTGAGGAAGGATGTGCTGGCTCTGGAGAGGGTCTGTTAATCCTGGCTAAATTGGACCAGCTAGGACTTCAAAATGGGGTTATGTTTCAGGGTTGCTGGGAGATTTGGTCAAATTGGAATTACTCTCTGCAGAGCTGGGACAGGCTGCGAAGAGGTGCCAGAGTGTCTGGAGCTTAGATACAATTTGCAAGCAAAGAATGGGAAGCTCTGCAAACCCTGTCAATCTGGTGCAAAATGCATAGAATGGATTGGATGGCTGCAACCCAGACATACACCTTGTAAATAGTTGTAAATAATGTTGCAGAGTCTGACTATGCCAAGTGTTGATTGGATGAGGTGTTGAGCCTTGTCCGGGTTTTCTGTTAATCAGGGTAAATGTTTCCAAATTGACTTATTCTCGAAGTCCATTGTGAATACAATGTATTGAACTGTTGTATCATTGGGTTATGGAAATGCCTGTTATGTATGGGGTTAATCGATATCTGTAATTGGGTTATTAAGACCCCCATGTGGTTCGGCCCCTCGAGGTCCCGGGACATATAAAAGTCCGCGATCATGAGGCTCAGCGTCGATCTTCTGGAAGAGCCCTTGGAACCACGTAAACGTCTGGGTTGCCTCTGTCTGAGCGAGGCCTAGAGGGCTTGAACAGGCAGATGTGAGGATCGAACCCGCGGTGGGATAAGTACAGTGTGTGATCTGTGAAGCGCTTTTGGTAAAATAAAATGTAGTTGTTTCAAGTGCTTGGTTCAGTGTTTTTACTATAACTAGACTAGGGGGGAGCTTAGAAACGAGCAATTATCAGGTCCAGAGGAGGTTTACAAGATTGATTCTAGGACTTAGTGGGTTAACATATGATGAGCGTTTGACGCCACTGGGCCTGTACTCACTGGAGTTTAGAAGAATGAATGTGGACCTCCTTGGAAAGTACCGAATCGTAAAAGGCTTGGACAGAGTGGATGTGGAGAGGATGTTTCCACTAATGGGTGAGTCTAGGATTAGAGGTCATAGCCTCAGAATTAAAGGATGTCCCTTTAATAAGGAGATGAGGAGGAATTTCTTTAGAGGCTGGTGAATCTGTGGAATTCTTTGCCACAGAAGGCAGTTGCGGGCCTCAATGGATAGTTTAAAGGCAGAGATAGATAGATTCTTGATTAGTATGGTTGTCAGGGGTTATGGGCAGAAGGCCGGAGAATGAGGTTAGGAGGGAGAGATAGATCAGCCATGAATGAATGATGGAGTAGACTTGATGGACCGAATGACCTAATATTGCTCCTATCACTTATGACCTTATAAATTCTGACCCAGTGTTACTTCTAACGTGCCTTTATGTCAAAGATACACTTTTAACAACTTTGAAATTTGACGGATGGCACCAGAAAATTGGTGACTCTTGTGTACTGCCTCATTGTAATCTGCTATTCTTATTTATTGGTACCTAAGTTTTATTTTGCTTATGTCGAGTAAGATTTTTTTTTTCTGAGCTGCATGCGATAAATACATTTCACTGTACCACTGTAATAAACGTGACAATAAAGTGAATCATTGAACTCAATGGGCCAGGTAGCATCTGGGAAGGGAATGAACAGGCAACATTTCAGGTCGAGACCCTTCTTCAGTGATGTTAATATTTCAAATCTGATTGATTTTTCCATGGTGCATGTTATTAAGAATAATTGTTGTTTATATCTTGGGCAAAAGCAGTCCTTCACCGCACAAACTAGAACTAGAACAGTTCAAGAAAAAATAACAGCATGACCTTCTCAAGAATAATGAGTGATGGTCTATAAATGCTGACTTTAATTGAAGTAGGAAGAGCAATTCAAGTTACTTGTGGCCTTAATTAGTTTTGTAAAATGGCACATACTTCCATTAAAGTTATGATGGCCTGGAAAATTGGGCAATGGTATTAGTTAAGATTACATGACTGAATGGCGAGTACGGAAATTCCTTTGTAATTCCTTATGCCCATGTGTTATTCCTACTAAGTCAACCACTGATCTGGTTGAGAAAGATGAGTAATGAGATTGGAAACTAGGGTCAAACAAGTTCAGAGCTGGACACAGGGAACTGCAGATGCTGGTTTACAAAAGAAGACATAGATTGCTGGAGTAACTCTGCGGGTCAGGCAGCATCTCAGGCGAACATGGATCGGCGACGTTTGAGGACGAGAAGGGTCCCAACCCAAAACCTCACCTATCCATGTTCTTTGAAATGCTGCCTGACCCTCTGAGTCACTCCAGCACTCTGAAAGTTAAGATCTACGGGTGGCCAATACACAGGTCACTACACGCGTCCATACGGCCCATACAAGTCCATTTCACAAACCAACCTCCATTGACTCTATCTACAATATCTGCTGCCTTGGGAAAGCAGCTAACATTACCAAGGACCCCTCCAACCCTGGTCATGATTCTCTCCTCTCCTGTCGGGCGTAAGATACAAACCTTTGAAATTAAGTACGACCAGAGTCAAGAGCTGCTCATTCCCACTGTTATCTTGAATGGTCCTCTCACACGTGAAGAGTTGTGGTAGTTATGTAGTCATGGTAGATGTGGCAGGGACTATCGCAATGTTTAAGAAACAATTAAACAGATACATGTATAGGACAGGATTAGAGGGGTATGGGCCAAACACAGACAGATGGGCCTAGTGTAGATGTTGGTCGTGATGGGCAAGTTGAGCTTAAGGGCCTGTTTCCACACTGTATGATTCTATGACTCTAACGCTATCCTTTTAATTTCAAACTGATTACTGATTGCATTGTACATTGGCACAGGTATTCTGAATTTTGTATTTTGTTTGAATTAAAGATAACCACATTCTATAACTCCTAGATAATCCCCAGCAGGTACTATGACTAGTAAATTGTAATACATGTCTTCTTTTGTAATAGTTGCTCTTGTTCAGTACATGGTCTAGCCATAACATAATTTAGAAACATAGAAACATAGAAAATAGGTGCAGGAGGAGGCCATTCGGCCCTTCAAGCCACCACCGCCATTCATTGTGATCTTGGCTGATTGTCCCTTATCAATAACCCATGCCTGCCTTCTCCCCATATCCCTTTAGACCACTAGCTCCTAGAGCTCTATCTAACTCTCTCTTAAATCCATCCAGTGACTTGGCCTCCACTGCCCTCTGTGGCAGGGAATTCCATAAATTCACAACTCTCTGGGTGAAAATGTTTTTTCTCACCTCAGTCTTAAATGACCTCCCCTTTATTCTAAGACTGTGAACCCTGGTTCTGGACTTTGATAGCAAAGACCCCAAACTATTACATTGTAGCAGCACCTGCTGGCGCACGCAGGTATCGAACTCGGCGTTCAGAAGCCGTGGTCACGTGACTCGGGAGGGGCTGCTGTTTTCGCACGGTTTCGCGTCACAGTTGTGTTGCCGACCACCGCTGTGGTCAGACATGTTTGCAGAGACCTGTGTGCCAAGAGATGATTGTGTAAATTTAATCAGTTCAGAAAACTTGGTTGTCATCTTTGCATCCGCCAAATTGGTGACCCCGACCTGTCTAGCCGTCGTTAGACAAGAGATCATGCAGGAGGTATAAGTCTCCGCAGAATCGGCTGGCACGAGGCAGGGCTCACCGGGCTTCAAGCTGCCTTCCTTTTGGCCAGATCAACCTCAGGTGCGGTTCGCCCACGTTGAGGCACAGTTCCATCTGCATCGAATAAATGCGGACGACACAATGTACTTCCATGTGGTAGGAGCTCGGCCACAGGACTGTGCCTCGAGGCTGTTGCCGTATATTAGAGAACCACCAACGATCGCAAAGTACAAAGGTTTGAAGGCCCTGCTGTTACGTACCTTTGGTCTCAGCCGTAGAGACAGGGCGGCGAAGATCCTGCACATGGACAGTGTTGGTGATCGGCGGCCATCCACCATCATGGCGAAGATGCTGGCCCTGACGGACGGGCATCGCCCGTGTCTGCTATTCCAACAGGCGTTCTTGGAGCAGATGCCAGAGGAGGTCCATTTGATGCTCGCCGGAGCTGATTTCAGCGACCCCCAGCAACTCGCAGAGAGAGCCGACGAGCTGTGGACCCACAGACAGCGGAATGTTTGTTCTTTCACCCGCCCCACTGCCACCGCGCGGGTGCAACCGAGACGACATCGGGACAAAGGTCAGGATCTGCCCAGCGCCGAAGAAGCATCGCTGCAGCCGACGACGTTGGTGCTGCTACCATCTCCGTTACGGTGTGGAAGCCTGAAGATGCCGAAGCCCCTGTTCGTTTCAGGGAAATGCCTTGGCTGATCGCCCATAGAGGCGAACGCGATCGGCCTGAACGAATGCCTCTACGTCTGTAATCGCCACTCCGGCCACCGTTTCCTGGTCGACTCCGGTGCCATAACCAGCATCCTGCCACTGACCGCCCGAGATACCCGCATCGATAAGGTAGGACCCGTTCTCTCGGCCGTTAATGGGAGCGACATTCGCACTTACGGTATGAGGACCCTGGACTTAAATTTCGACTTCCACCCGTATAGGTGGAAGTTCACCATTGCTGACGTCGCCTAGCCGATATTGGGGGCCGACTTCTTACACGCATTTTCCCAGTTAGTCGATGTGCGAGGCGGGAAAATGGTTCCATTGTCGGACCTGTGCCCTGCTAAGCCACGCAATCCGTTCACAACTCAACACCAACTAGACGAGGTAGCTGAGATCCAGCAACCTTTTGCAGCCCTTCTCACTGAATTTCCTGGGTTGCTCATGCCCCGGTTCGACGGGGCTGCATGCCGTCATGGCGTGGTCAACCATATCCCCACCGCGGGCCCACCGGTTCACGCCCGCGCGCGCAGCCTCCCGCCCGATAAACTGTGCATCGCACAAGACGAGTTCCAGCTTATGCAAGATGGGTATTGTCCGGCGGTCGGATAGCCCTTGGGCTTCACCTCTGCACATGGTGCCCAAAGCGTCTGGGGGATGGAGACCTTGCGGTGATTACAGGTGTCTAAATGCAGTAACCACAGCAGATCGGTACCCCGTCCCGAACATCCAAGATTTCTCGGCTCATTTGGAGGGCGCTGCATTCTTCTCGAAGGTCGATCTTGTCCACGGGTATAATCAGATCTAGGTCCATCCCGACGGTCCATTTTGGCCTGAAGAACGGCGCTCAAGCGTTCCAAAGGTTAATGGATCAGGTCGGGCGGGGTTTGCCGTTCATATTCATCTATCTCAATGATATATTACGCGGCCCGCAGGTCGCAGCATGGGCCCGCGCTTGTATCCCCTCTCAGACTTCCAAGGTGCTAGGGCATGTGTGCCCGCCTGTGCAGGATTTTGCTGTACCAGACGGCAGGTTCCTGCACATCCATGTTGACCTGGTGGGTCCCTTGCCGTGTTCGTGTGGGGTCACTCACTTACTGACTATCGTGGTAGGTTCACCAGGTGGGTGGAGGCAATACCGTTAACTGATACCTCCGCTGAGGCTTGTGCACTTGCCATTGTCTCCAATTGGATCGCTCGTTTCGGGGTCCCTTCAGATATCACTACTGATCGTGGGGCCCAGTTCATGTCCTCCCTGTGGTGTGGTATGGCGCAACTGTACGCCGCGAAGCTGCACCAGACCACCGCGTATCAACCGGAGTTGTACGGTTCACTGGAGCGGTTTCACAGACACCTTAAGTCGGCGTTGAAGACCCGGCTCACCGGCCCCGATTGAGTTGACCAGTTGTCCTGGGTTCTGCGAGGCATCAGAACTACACCTAAGGGAGACCTCGACGCCTCCTCGACCGAGCTGGTTTTGCGGGTACCCGGCGATTTTTGTTCGCAACCCGCGGTCAGGAGGTCCCGGCTTCGGCGGTTCAAGCTGACCTTTGCGAGCGGGAGCGCGCGTTAGTCTCGATTCCCACTTCCAGACATGGGTCGTCCGCGGTTCATGTGCCTACTATGTTACGGGATTGTGCTTATGTTTTCCTTCTTAGGGATGCTCACCGCTCGCCGTTACAGCGGGTGTACGAAGGTCCGTACAGGGTGCGAGACTGGTACCTCGACATTCACGTTGGCCATGGGCAGCAGGGAGGAGTTTGTTTCCCTCAGCCGCCTTAAGCCAGCCCACGTCGATGAGGGTAGCCCGGTGGCGGTGGCCATTCCACCGGCCGTTTTGCCGCCCTCTGCACCTGTTACCCCCGGTTATGTTTCACCGGTACCCTATGTTAGGCCCGTCCCTCGTTCGCGTTTGTCGCGTCCCTCGGGTTCTGTTTTGCCGGGCCCGAATGTTACGCTCGTCCCGCGACCTCGGACAACGCGTTCAGGTCGAACCTTCCGGTTACCCGTGCGTTTCCGTACTGCGGATTCTGGGGGGGGGGCAGGGCCATGTAGCGGCACCTGCTGGCGCACGCAGGTATCGAACCCGCCGTTTGGAAGCCGCGGTCTCATGAATCGGGAGGTGCTGCTGTTTTCGCGTGGTTTCGCTTTCGCGCGGCAGTCGTTTGCTGACCACCATTGTGGTCAGACGTGTTTGCAGAGACCTGTATGCCAAGGGGTGATTGTGTTAATAAACCAGTTCAGAAAACCTGGTTATCGTCTTTGCATCTGCCAAAACAACTCCTATTGTCAATGTTTAGTTTTGGCAAGCATCAACTGTGTGCTGATCTCATTTTGTGTATTTTGTCGAGTTCCCAATGTAAAAATGGGCTGTTATGATTTCCTGCCATAGAGAAATGACGTGTGTAGGAAGAAACTGCTGATACTGGTTTACACCGAAGCTTTTCACAATATGCTGAAATAACTCAACAGGACGGGCGTCATCTCTGGAGAGAAGGAATGGGTGACATTTCGGGTCAAGACCTTTCAGAGATGTGTGCCAGGCCAGACAAGAAGAGGACCTGCAATCATTTGGAGGCACAAGGAACTGTAGATGTTGGTTTACAAACAAAGACACAGTGCTGGAGTAGTTCAACAGGTTATTCTGCCTGACACTCAATGGGATAAGCAGCACAGGCAATGGGACAGAGACGTGTTTGATTGCCAGTAATTGATTGTAAGTCAAGTGCTTGGTGCGGTTTCTGGTTTCCCTTTTTTAAACCATAGTGATTCAAATTTTGCAAACTTACGTTTAATCTCCCAGAAACAATCACAAACATGAAGTGTGCCTTTCAATAAGTTTTTAGAACGTAGACGAGGAAACACTTTTTTTGAACGTAGACGAGGAAACACTTTCTTTAGAATGGAGACGAGGAAACACTTTTTCTCACAGAGAGTTGTGAGTCTGTTGAATTCTCTGCCTCAGAGGGCGGTGGGGGCTGGTTCTCTGGATACTTTCAAGAGAGAGCTAGATAGGGCTGTTAAAGATAGTGGATTCAGGGGATATGGGGAGAAGGCAGGAACGGGGTACTGATTGGGGATGATCAGCCATGATCACATTGAATGGCGGTGCTGGCTCAAAGGGCCGAATGGCCTACTCCTGCACCTATTGTCTATTGCCTATTGTCTGAGTCAAAGTTCTTCCAAAAAATATCTGAATTACTCTGAATTTAGTTACTGTCAGAGATTAATAAACCTGGTGAATGCTTTACCCAAGAGGATCAGGAAAGCTCAGGTGCTACATATATTCAAGTGGTCAAAAGATCTTGTGGTGGATGAAGTTCCTTATTGCACCTGACCTACAAACAATTCTCTAAATTGTGGAATCCATGAATCAAAGATTTCCCAACTCTTTTAATTATCTAGGAAAACTCAATAAGCAATGGTTATTGTTCATGAAGGAACTGCAGATGCTGGAATATCGAAGGTACACAAAATTGCTGGGGAAACTCAGCGGGTGCAGCAGCATCTATGGAGCGAAGGAAATAGGCGACGTTTCGGGCCAAAACCCTTCTTCAGACTGATGGGGGGGGGGGGGGGGGGGGGAGAAGGAAGGAAAAGGGGAGGAGGAGGAGGAGGAGCCGAGGGCGGGCGGATGGGAGGGTGGGAGGAGACAGCTCCAATGGTTATTGCTGCCTTAACTGGAGACAAACATTGTTCCTAAAAAAAAGCTGATAACCTAACCACATCCTGAAAGTAGAGTAGTTGTTTATCCTACCTTTGAAAATAGAATTGTTTTTGATAGTTACAATTATTTATTATTTTACTTCCCTCCCATACCACAGTTTCCCATTTTGGGGGAATAAATACAATATATCATAATCAATGTGCATTACTTGTCAATGTATAGCGTTATCTGCTTGACTCCAATGGATGCTCAGATCTATTATATCTGGCAAAATGAATCCAGAAACTGAATACCTTACAATTAATAAACCAATTATGCAACATTAATAACAAAGGATTTATTCAAAATTTGTTATAGAATCATAGTCATAGAGTCATATAGCACAGAAAATTTTCATTTGGCCCAACTTTTCAGGTTGAAGCACGATGTTCCATCTTCAAAAGTCCATTTGGCCAATATACCTCTAAACTTTTTCTTTCCATCTACCTATCCAAACTTCTTTTATTTTTTTTTATAGTACCAATTCAGTGCAGTCAGTGTTACAATTAAAGAGGTGCAAAGGATATTATCATGTATGAACAAAGATAAATTTCCAGGGCATGATCATATATATCCGAGGACTTTGAGGGAAACCAGAGAGGAAAGGGCAGGAGCGCTGGTTGAAATTTATGAGTCATCTTTAAATACAGGAGAGGTGCCGGAAGACAGGAGTGTGGCAAATGTGCCTTTATTCAAGACAGGCTGCGGGGAAAATGCTGGGAACTATAGGCCAGTGAGCTTAACCACTGTAGTTAAAAAGTTACTAGAGAGTATTCTGTGGGATAGGATATACAAGCATTTAGACAGACAAGGGCTGTTTAGGGAAAGTCAGCATATTTTTGTACAATGGTCGTGTCTCATGAATCTGATTGAGTTTTTTGAAGACGTGACCAAAAAGGTCGATAAGGGCAGAGCAGTAATGTATATTTGGACTTCAGTAAAGCATTACACAAGGTTCCAGATTCCGCAAGATTTCTCATGGTAGGCTGCTCTGGAAGGTTAGATCACAGGGGATACAAGGAGACATAGCTGAATGGATAGAAAATTGGTGTCATGGTAGGAAGCAAAGATTTCAAAGGTTTCAAAGCTCTTTTATTGTCACGTGTACCAATTAAGGTACAGTGATATGCGAATTACCATACAGCCATACCAAAAAAAGCAACAAGATACACAACTACATAAAAGTTAACATAAACATCCACCACAATGGATTCCCCACATTCGTCACTATGATGGAAGGCAATACAATCTAATCTTCTTCCCTCATCCGTCGGGGTGGTCAAAGCTCCTGCAGCCGGAGGTCGAAGCCCCAGCGAAGCTCCCGCGTCGGGGTGATCAAAGCTCCCGCGTCGGGGCGGTCAATTCTCCTGCGTGGGGTGGTCGAATCTCCCACGTCTGGGCGGTCGAATCTCTCGTGTCTGTGTGTTCGAAGCTCCAGCGGCTTGGAATTCCCGATGTCAGTCTCTAACCAGAGACCGTGAACTCCATGATTTCAAAGTCCGCAGGCACCCGTGGTAGAGCTAAGAGGTCGATCCCTGGCAAAGGGATTGCGGGCTCCGCGATGTTAAGTCTACAGGCGACCGCGGTGGAGCTCTCAAAATCAGTCACCAGCAAAGGCCGCCAACTCCTCGATGTTGGGCCGCATTGCGGACAGAGATACAATATGGAAAAAAATTGTAACTCCGTCAAGATAATAGATTAGAAAAAGTTTCCCCCAACCCCCTTCCCCATCCCCACAGAAAACAAGCTAGAGAACATTAAAAACATACATTTAACGCATACTAATAAATGAAGAAGAAACGGACAGACAGACTGTTGGCGAGGCAGCCATTACTGGCACCACCTGGTGATGGTGGGAGGTTGCTTTGCGGACTGGAGGCGTGTGACTAGTGATGGGCCTCAGTGTTCAGTGCTGGGCCCGTTACTGGTTGTCTTCTATATCAATGATTTGGATGAGAACGGCAAGATTAATAAGTTTGCAAATGATACAAAAGTGGGTGGTTTTGCAGATAATTAAGATGATTGTGAAAAATTGCAGCAGGACATTGATTTGAGGAAGGACATTCTTGCTATTGAGGGAGTGCAGCATAGGTTGACAAGGTTAATTCCCGGGATGGCGGGGCTGTCATATGCTGAGAGAATGGAGCAGCTAGGCTTATACACTCTGGAGATTAGAAGGATGAGAGGGTTTCTCATTGAAACAAATAAGATTGTTAAGGGTCTGGACACGCTAGAGGCAGGAAACATGTTCCCGATGTTGGGGGAGTCCAGAACCAGGGGCCACAGTTTAAGAATAAGGAATAAGCCATTTAGAACGGAGACGAGGAAACACTTTTTCTCACAGAGAGTGGTGAGTGTTGAATTATCTGCCTCAGAGGGCGGTGGAGGCTGGTTCACTGGATGCTTTCAAGAGAGAGTTAGATAGGGCTCTGAAAAATAGCAGTCAGGGGATATGGGGAGAAGGCAGGAATGGGGTACTGATTGGGGATGATCAGCCATGATCACATTGAATGGTGGTGCTGGCTCGAAGGGTCGAATGGCCTACTCCTGCACCTATTGTCTATTGTCTATTGTCTATTGTCTATTGTCTATTGATCAATTAGCTAAGTGGGCTGAGGAATGGTTGATGCAATTCATTACAGAAAATGTGAGGTGTTGTATTTTGACAAGTCTAACATGGGCAGGACTTACACAGTGAATGCTAGGGCTTTGGGTGTTGTAGAGCAGACGGATCTAGGAGTGCAGGTGCATAGTTCCCTCAAGGTGGAGTCGCAAATAGATTGGGAGGTCAAAAAGGCTTTTAGCACATTGGTCTTCATCAGCCAGAATATTGAGCATAGAAGTTGGGAAGTCATATTGCAGTTGTATAAGATGTTGGTGAGGCCACATTTAATATATTGTGTTCAGTTCTGTGCACCATGTTATAGGAAAGATGTTGTCAAGCTGGATAGGGTACAGAGAAGATTTACGAGGATGTTGCCAGGACTAGAGGGTCTGAGCTATGGATAGAGGTTGAATAGGTGGGGACTCTATTCCTTGGAGCGCAGGACAATGAGGGATGATCTTATAAAGGTGTATAAGGTCATGAGATGAATAGATCGGGTAGATGCACAGAGTCTCTTGCCCAGATTAGGTGAATCGAGGACATATGTTTAAGGTGAAGGGGAAAAGATTTAATAGGAATCTGAGGGGTAACTTTGGTGGTGATTGTGTGGAATAAGCTGCCAGGGGAGGTAGTTGAGGCAGGAACTATCCCAACATTTAAGAAACAGCTAGACAGGTACATGGATAGGACAGGTTTGGAAGGATGTGGACCAAATGCTGGCAGGTGGGACTAGTGTAGCTGGGATATGTTTTCAGGTGTGGGCATGTTGGGCCGAAGGGCCTATTTCCTCACTGTGTCACTCTATGACATGCTTTAAACTTTAAACTTCTAAGAAAGTAAGCTGTGGCTGAAGTTAAACTCTATGACTCTAATTGTATGTTCATTATTTAGTTCATAAGGAGGCTGTAAAAAGATGAAGATAGTTAAAGTGAATGGGCAAAGATCAGGAGAACAATGTGGGAAATAGTGAAATTGCCCATTTTGGCAAGAAGATTTATTAGCAAAGCATATCTAAATTGTGAGAGATTGCAGCACTGTGAGATACAGAGTGTCTGAGTGTCCAATTGCATCATTTGCAAGAGGCTCATGTTCAGCTACAGTGAATAACTCAGAAAGCTAAGAGAATATTATTGCTTATTGCTTGAGGAATTGTACACACAAGTAGGGTTTGCTTTAGTGATGTCCTGTTTGGTTGAGGTTCACAGCTGGAGCACTGTGGACAGCATTGACTTGTTTGTTTATTTATGGATGTAAATGCATTGGAAACAGTTTAGAAGTTGATCAGACTGGTAACTACAATAGGAGGAATAGGGGGGCAAGGTTGGAGAGGTTAGACATGGATTGCTAGAGTTTAGAACAGGATGAGGGGACATGATTGAAAGATATGTGATCCCAAAGAGTCAAATTACAGAAGCTGTTTCTCCATGTGGTAGAATTTAAAATTGTGTGTGTGTGGTGGATGGGTGAGGGGGGCGGGTCACTATTTGAAAATAAGTAGTCAGCCATGTTAAGACACTTATGAGACAAATTTATTTCTCAGAGGGTTGTGAGTCTTTGGAACATTTTTCCTCAACGGGAAGTGGAAACTCGTAAATATTATTAGGAAAGAGGTATAGAAGTATTTTTATCAGCAAGTGGAATGAAATGTGACTGTGGGTAAGCGAGAATGTGGAGTTGTAATGAAAGTCACGTCAGCTATGGTCTTATCTCAGCCTTTAGTGGAATAGGTACAAATGGCCGAGCAGTCTTTTCCAGCCTTGCATATCCTTGCATATTTAGAATTTGAAATGCAACCCAAATTATTTATGTTTACATTTTATTAAACTTGAACCTTAAAACATGGACTTGAACATTCAAACAAGTTGCATTTAAATAGCACCAGTATAAAACGTGAAGGAAATGCTTCTTTCATCATTAAAATCATAAACTAAAGAAAATGCTAGGAATTCTATAATTAAATATTTGCCTATGGTCAATTCATCTTAAAAAGAGTCCCGAAGATCTGCGGATGCTAGTTTACATAAAAAAAACACAAAGTACTGGAGTAACTCAGTGGGTCAGGAGGGAGGAGAGTGGGGAGAAGGTGGGAAGATTGGGGAGAGTGGGGGAGAAGGGGGGAGTGGGGTGATAGGGAATGGGGAATAGAGGAAGAGGAGGGCAGTGGGGGAGGTGAGGAGGGAGCGTGTGGAGTGCGATAGGGGGGAGGTGAGGAGTGGGGGTGGAGGGGTATAAAGGGAGAGGATGTGGTAGGGAGGAGAGAGGGGTTACGGAGGGAGAGATGGAGTGACTGAGAGTAGGGGAAAGGAGAGGGAGGGAGTGCTGTGGGATGAGAGGGAATGGAGGAGGATAAATTTGCCTTATACATAGATTTAGTCCTATTACCTGAAAAAAAGTATATAGTAGCATTTGAGAGCCTAAAGGCTTAGTTTAGGCAACACTCCACCATCACTTGTCACCCAGTGAAGGCAAGTGGCACCTCTCCTTTCAGAAGGGTACCACAACTTCAATCTGCAACAACTGAATTAACCTGATACTGGCATTATTCCAGAAGTGGCGGCGCTGTTGAACAGCTGCGGCTCGCCTGCAGTCCGTCTGTTTTTACTTTTTGTTGTTGTTTTTGTTTGTTTTTGTTTTGTTTTAGCTAAATTTTAGTTTATTAGGTTGTGTTACGGGGGGGGGGGGGGGGGTGAAACATGTTTTTTTGTCTCTTCCTTCGGGGGAATGCGACTTTCTTGTCGTATCCCCCTTCTCTGCCTCCGTCGGCGCTGAGGCCTAATGGCAGAGCTGGCGGTCTCCAACCTGCGACCGACCTCGAGGCTCCGGAGGCAGAGCCAGCCAGGACGCAACAACGCGAGGCTGGCCGTCTTCGGGGCTGAGGCAGCGGTGGCCCGACTCGCTGATGCGGCGTTCCAGCTTTCGGCAGCGGCCCGGAGCTGAGGCTGCGGGACTCGGAGCTGAGGCTGCGGGACTCGGAGCTGAGGCAGCGGGACTCGGAGCTGATGCAGCGGGACTCGGAGCTGATGAAGCGGTGGCCCGACTCGCTGAGGCAGCGGGACTCGGAGCTGAGGCAGCGGGACTCGGAGCTGATGCAGCGGTGGCCCGACTCGCTGAGGCAGCCGGACTCGGAGCTGAGGCTGTGGTGGGCCGACTCGTAGCGGAGACGGCGTTCCGGCTTTCGGCAGCGGCGACATCACCACGGATGTCCGCTGGACTGGAGGGCGGCATCTTCGGCCTGGATCGATCGCCTCAGCGCAGAGGGAGAACAAGGAGGGAAGAGACAGAGACTAAGACTTTTACCCCCATCATAGTGAGGAGGTGCTTGGTGAACTCACTGTGGTGGATGTTAATTTGTGTTTATTGTATGTTTTGTTATTTATTATTTTTGTGTATGACTGCAGGCAACGAAATTTCGTTCAAACCGAAAGGTCTGAATGACAATAAAGGAATCAAATTCAAATTCAAATTCAAAAATTCAAATTATGTAATGAAATCCTGCATGCATGTGAACTCATGGTGAGCTCATGATACTAAGGGGTGTTCATACTATTTTCCACATCTGGCAACAGATCAGATAGTGTAGGAAGGAACTGTGATGCTGGTTTACACCAAAGATAGACACAAAATGCTGGTGTAACTCAGCGGGTCGGGCATCATTTCTGGAGAAATGGAATAGGTGACATTTCGGGTCGAGACCCTTCTTCAGTGTGAAGAACAGATCAGATAGGTTCAGATTCGTCGCGAATCATTGCACATTTTCCAGTCCTTTACAATTTGTCTGACTGTAGGTTCCTCAGACAACACAATGTTTGTTAAACTACGCAGGCTTGGAAATTCTAAATTTATTTTCACTTTCACAATTTGTTGACGGTGAACACTAATATTCCTGCTCACATTACAGTCATACAATCTAAGCCATTACCAACCTCCACATCTTCTCTGGGTTGACTATTTCAGGATTTATTATGCTCAGTCTAACACCTAACAATATATTCTCAAGGTGCAAATAAAAACAGAAAAAAAGACAGAGCAATGTTTTGGTTGGTAGACACAAAGTGCTGGAGTAACTATGCGGGACAGCCAGCATCTCTGGAGAGAAGGAATGGGTGACGTTTTAGGTCGAGACCCTTCTTCAGGTTCTTTTGGTTGACTTGTTTTCAGAATTCCGAGTTTTATTGCAAGCAGTGCCATATTATTTTCCCTGTCAGGCACACGGCATTTCCCAACTTCTTTGTTTTCATTCCAAATTCCCAGTTTAGCAGTTGTTCTTTTTATCTTGGCATCCAACTAACACAATTTGCAATGAACCATTTGCACATCAAATGCACATCAAATACATCAAATTAAATCAGAAAAATTCTGAATTAGAGAAACGGCACGTTGAATATCATTCATAGTTAGAACACGTTCGTATTATTTAGACAACCTGACTGTGGTGTTGTTAAGTTAATGAGCCAGATGAGAATAACAAACTATGATGATGACCTACAATGCCACAGTTAAACCATATTTATAATACCGCTTTTTCTATGGTTATTATAACCGAATGAACTTTCAATCCCAATAGATACAAACATTTATGTTTTGCTAGTAAGATATTATTCTAATTCTAGCTGCTTCCTTCCTAAATCCCCAATTAATTGCTCATATTAAATAATTACATTGGGATGAAAAAGTTGCAAATTCAGTTGTTTGCGGCTCTGGTTGCCTTTTAATTAGACTCTGAATGGAACTAATGAATATCATTAAAATAAATACTTATTTCATAACATGTCATCTTTAATATTAATTACTTGCTATGAGAAAATGAATCATACATGTGCATCACAGATTTCACAGTAAATTCTGCATCTTAAAGCCATATACCAAAAATTGGGATTGTGCTTAAATTTCATGCAAGGTATACAGCATTGTATTTTGTTTTATGAACCTAGTTTAGTTTAGTTTATTGTCACGTGAACAGAGCTACAGTGAAAAGCTTTTGTTGCATGCTACCCAGTCAGCGGAAACATAGAAACATAGAAAATAGGTGCAGGAGTAGGCTATTCGGCCCTTTGAGCCTGCACCACCATTCAATATGATCATGGCTGATCATCCAACTCAGTATCCTGTACCTGCTTTCCCTCCATACCCCTCAACTACATTCTGTGGCAGAGAATTCCAGAGATTCACTACTCTCTGTGTAAAAAATGTTTTTCTCATCTCAGTCCTAAAAGATTTCCCCTTTATCCTTAAACTGTGACCCTTTGTTCTGGACTTCTCCAACATCGGGAACAATCTTCCTGCATCTAGCCTGTCCAACCCCTTAATAATTTTGTACGTTTCTATAAGATCCCCCCTCAATTTTCTAAATTCTAGCGAGTACAAGCCGAGTCTATCCAGTCTTTCTTCATATGAAACTCCTGTCATCCCAGGAATCAGTCTGGTAAACCTTCTCTGTACTCCCTCTATGGCAAGAATGTCCTTCCTTCACTACTGAAAGTCAATACATGATTACAATTGAGCCATTTACAGTGTATAGATACATACAACCATGGTTTATTAGTTCATTGGCTTCACTTGCTTACTGCAAGCATCATTCAAAGGCAAGGGATGGCTTGCCCTGCATGGGGGTGACAACAGCAAGATTATCTGGCTGGGATAGTGACAAAAATCCTGTTGTGAGGCTGGAAAAGGTACAGTTATTAGTATCAGGCAAGGTGAAGTATAGCGTTCTTAGTCCAAGGGTTGAGACGTAAACCTCAATGGGAAATGAACTATTAGCTGGATCCCTTCCGGGCAGGAAGGAGGAAGATGCATTTGTGTAGCTGAAGTGAAAGAAAATCAGAAAGAATAAACCATCATCATTGCTTCCACCGGTTGAAGATAAATTATTAAACTGAAATGATTTCATTTGAGTACCATCTTTTACATGAATTCAAAAAGCTTCATTAGCAATGCAGTACTTGTCTCACATTTGTAATTAGGACACAGAGGTAAGGAGACAGTAAAATCCTTATTTGCATTATCTTTGGTTGATTTAATGTTTTTTTTTAATTATTAAAAAATATTTTGATGTATTTTTGCGTTCAGTTTATCTCATTTTATTGAATAAATCGTAAAATATGTATGTGCTTTATTTTGTTTTCTCAGGCCAGTAGTTCCAAGGGGGTTAGCTGGCTAGGTCCTATGTCTCTGCACCAATGTACTAAGTCCAGTAACGTGCCAGGCTGAACAACCATATCAATTTGCAAGCTGTTCTTCAGCTTTTCCTCAGCTTGGTTGATAAGGGTCATTGGTTCATTTAAATAGAACTGTGGAATTTGTGCAATAAAGAAAGATTTGCTTTCTTTTGGTAGACAAAAATGCTGGAGAAACCCAGCGGGTGCGGCAGCATCTATGGAGCGAAGGAAATAGGCAACATTTCGGGCCGAAACCCTTCTTCAGACTCATGATCCCAGCTTTCTTTTCTTCATTTTATGCCAATGTGTTTTAATTCATTTCTAGTGCTTTATTGTGTTTTCATGTTATATGATTACTTAAAGCTATTTGCACAGATGTTTAAAATCACTGGTTTGAAATTCAGAAAATGGAAGGATATGGATCATGTGCAGGCAGATGAGATTAGTTTATCATTACACCTTGTTCGTCACTGACATTGTGGACTAAAGGGCCTGTTTATGTGCCGTAGTTTGCTATGTGTTATTATTAGTTTAGCTTAGTTTAGAGATACAGCAAAGAAACAGGTCCTTCTGCTCCCCGAGTCTGCGCCGACCAGCGATCATCCCGTGCACTAGTTCAATCATACACACTAGGGGCAATTTACAAAAAAACAATTAACCTACAAACATGCACTACTTTGGAGTGAGGGAGAAAACCGGAGCACCTGGATAAAACCCACATGGTCGCGAGGAAAAAGTACAAACTCCATATAGGCAGCATCCATGGTCAGGATCAAACTCAGGTCTCAGGCACTGGAAGGCAGCAACTCTACCACTGCGCCACTGTGCTGCCCCTAGAAATATTAGAAACGCTAAAAATATTGCAAAGACAATTGACAAGAGTTAGTATTTGACTTATTTGTTGGTTATAGGCCATTCATTGTGGAGAGACTTTTGGATATGGAATGACAATTCAGTTAGACAAATTCAGAAACATTTAAAATGCATGATGACTTTTGACACCTGGCAGAGCTGATGTGAGACAATCCAACTGTTAAAGATGTCAGGATGTGTAGGAAAGAACTGCAGATGCAGGTTTAAATTGAAGGTAGGCACAAAATGCTGGAGTAAATCAGCAGGACAGGCAGCATCTCTGGACAGAAGGAATGGGTGACGTTTCGGGTCGAGACCATTCTTCAGACACATGGGTGACATTTCGGATGTTAAAGATGTCAGATGAGATTGGGAGTTGGGCTTCCCTATTGAGTTGTTTGTGGAACCTTACTGATATCAATGGTTCTATTTTGTCACATATGCACTGCACAGTGAAATTCTTACACCCATCATCATAATTTTGCGCCATTTACAAAAAAAATATAAAGAAAAAGTCTAATGTCCGGTCCACATGCTGGATGTACTGGACCGCCCCTGATTCAGGTAAACTCAGGTATGCCCAAAGCTGCTGCAGAGCCACCTCCGTTGCCTTCAACTAACTCGGCCCACCCATATACCAACGTCCCTCTCCACCTTTGCCCAACCACCTTTGTGTCCCTGAGGGCGCAGTTGACCTTGAAGGAACTGAAGGCAATACCCCTCTACTACCAGCCCCCTCCTTATGTCCGTCGTCATCAGCAGGTCCCTCCTCCTTGACTCACCAGTCTTGATTCTGTCTCCTAATTTGAGGAAAGGCATTCTTGCTATTGAGGGAGTGCTGCATTGATTCACCAGGTTAATTCCCGGGATGGTGGGACTGACATATAATGATTGAATGGATCAACTGGTCTTATATTCACTGGAATTTAGAAGGATGAGGGGGATCTATAGAAACATATAAAATTCTTAAAGGGTCTGTCCCACTTAGGCGACTTTTTAGGCGAGTGCAGGAGACTCTGCGCTCGCCACATGATCGCCACATGTTCGCCACATGTTCGCTGGTGGTCTCTGGTGAGTCTCCTTCATGATCACAAAGAGTTCCCGCATTCTGGGAACTAGTCACGGCCTCTGTATGGTCGCAGCAAATTTTTCAACATGTTGAAAAATATTCTGCGAGTAAAAATGGGTTGATAATCCTGTAGTCGTAGGTGCCGTTGTAGTGGGGTCGCCATGTAGTTATGGGAAGTTGAGGTAGTCGTAGGTAGTTTTAGTTAATCGCCTTTGCTGACCGGGCATTTTCATTGGCTCATTGGGGAAATAAAACGTAAGCACGAGTTTTCAGAACCAAGGATAACTGACCGGTAATGTTAAATGCCCGCCGAACTTCACAGCTGTGTATCTCTGGCTTATTAAAAGTTGTCTGGCTTCTTAAAAGTGTCTCCCCCCCTTCTCCCCCCTTCTCCCCCCCCCCCCCTTCTCCCCTCCGCTCCCCTCTCCCCCCTCTTTTAAAGGACTTACCGTACACTATGCTAACCGTCTTAACCTTCCTTTTCATTTCAGTGTGTGTCTGTGTCACCTTCGCTTTGCACCGTGTGAATTTCAGACAGCGCTCTCCCGCTTTCCCTGACCCCCACCTTTGCGATGTGTTTGTGTGTTCCACTCTGACAGTCGCCGTTCCAGTTCCCAGTTTTTCAGGTGAGTGCCGCGAACTTGACAGTTGCAGGCAGTCTACTGATAAATCGCCTAAGTGGGACCAGCCCTTAAGGGAGTGGTGGAGTCCAGAATCAGGGGATCACAGTTTAAGAATAAGGGGGAGGCCATTTAGGACTGAGATGAGGAAAAACCATTTCACCCAGAAAGTTGTGAATCTGTGGAATTATCTGCCACAGAAGGCAGTGGAGGCCAATTCACTGGATGATTTCAAGAATTAGATGTAGCTCCAAATGAAATCAAAGGATATGGGGAGAAAGCAGGATGTTGGTACTGATTCTGGATGATTAGCCATGATCATATTGAATGGCGGTGCTGGCTCAAAGGGTCAAATGGCCTACGGCTGCACCTATTTTCTATGTGTCTATAGTTCTATGTTTCCATGTCTTCAGGGCCAAGCTCAGCAGGTTCCGAGCTTCCCCAGTAGGGATCGTGGGGTCATTCTTCAAAGTGGCGAACAAGGCGTGCCATTGCACATGGGTTTTCCCGCTGGATCCGTCCTTGTTTTCGGTGGCCGCTGGGTCTGTCCTTGTTCTCAGTGGTACGCTGGGATGTTATTGGCAGCCACCGGGTCCGTCCAATATTTAAGATCTTGCCCAAGATCTTTGTAGCGCTTCTGAACCCTCAGCAGATTAGGTAAATAGCAGGTGATGAAACCATCTGGCAAACTCTTGTTTAATAAAAAAGTGAAATATTGCTTTTGAATGCCATTAAAAATCCATGCAAGGCCCTGCTTGGAATTTTCATAGTAACAGTGATAAAGGAAACAGGCCAATGTTACCTGTTGCTTTGTTAGGATGACATTTTGGTGTGACTTGCGTGGGGGAGCATTATAGAAAGAGAAATGCAGGGATTACTTGAAGTTAGAGAAATCAATTATCACACCCCTGGTAGCCTGCTCAGGCGGAATATGAGATGCTGTTCCTCTAATTTGCGTTTAGCCTCACTCTTACAGTGGAGGAAGCCTAGGACCGAAAGGTCAGGATGGGAATTGGAAGGGGAAATAAAGTGTTTAGAAACCGGGAGTTTGGGTTGGTCCAGGTGGAATGAGCGAAGGTGTTCAGCGAAATGATCGCCCAGTCTACGTTTGGTCTCGCGATGTATAAGAGTCCACATCTTGAACAACGGATATGGTAGATGAGGCTGATGTAGGTGCAAATTAATCTCTGCCTAACCTGAAAGGACTGTCAAGGTCACTGGACAGAGTCGAGGGAGGTGGTAGTTGATGCATGTACTACAACACTAAAAAGGCATTTGGGCACATACATAGATAAGAAAGGTTTATAAGGATATGGGCCACACTAGGGCAGGTGGAACTAGCGTAGATAGGGAATCTAGGTCGGCATAGACAAGGTGAGCTGAAGGGCCTGTTCTGTGCTGTTTGGCCAAGACTTAAGCTTGGGACCCATGCTATCACAAAGAAATTAAGGTTTACGTGGCTTAAAGTTTTAGACTCTGGCAAGCAAAAAACTGTGTCAGTTAGATAACAAGATTGCAGCATTACTCACGAATACTTTCAAAGCTGTTGGAATAAATTGGCAAGCAACCAATATATATGACATCATTAATGTTGTTGCTCATCACTTGTTTTTGAGTAAGTACATGGTATCTAGTCTATAGTATTGTCATGCGTATTGAGGTATTTGATTAGTGCGATCTGCGTTCAAAAGTTCCTTTCACACAGGCTACAAAGGTACAGGGATGCTGTAGATTTTCAAGATTCTCTTTTCCATGTTTGTTTCCTTCTTTCTAGCTTCTTCACATGGGCATGCATTGCTCTTTGTGCTGGTACATAAAACAGGAAAGGTGTGCATGTCAATATTGAAACTTCAGGAATGTTCAGTGCTGACTATATGGAGTTTGTACATTCTCCCTGTGACCACGTGGGTTTTCTCCAGCTGATCCGGTTTCCTCCCACATCTCAAAGATGTTCAGGATTGTAGGTTAACTGGCTACTGTAAATTGTCCCTAGGGTGTTGGATAGAACTAGTGTACAGGTGACCATTGATCGGCATGGACTCGGTGGGCCGAAAGGCTTGTCTCCATACTGTTTCTCTAAACTGAACTAAACTAAGAGTCTTTAAATATGTTTTTTCTGTCCATCACGTGATCAGTTGTCTTCTGTCAGCTCTTCATAAAGCAGCTGCTTTGGTATTCTGTCATCGAAAGGTAACGATTTGACATCAGGTATCCCAGCAAGCTTTCGGAGGATATTGCTAGCTAGAGACAGACAGAGACAAAGAGAATGGCTGGGACCACGACAATAAAGCTGTACAATGAAAATGGTCAGGTGATTCACATTTGGTGAGAGCATAGCTGAAGATAACTTCATGGCTACGTAATGTGGCCTTGAGAAGAAAATGTATCGAGGAATGGCCATTTTGCAAAGGGACTATATGATCGGAGGAACATATCAATAGACAATAGACAATAGACAATAGACAATAGGTGCAGGAGTAGGCCATTTGGCCCTTCGAGCCAGCACCGTCATTCAAAGTGATCATGGCTGATTATCCCCAATCAGTACCCCGCTCCTGCCTTCTCCCCATATCCCCTGACTCCGCTATCTTTTTTAAAAATTTAATTTTTTTAAAATTATTTTTATTAGAAGTACGGTAAATTACAATAATACACAACACATATATCTTAATACATTTTTTGTACCGCTTCATTTTTTTGAGCTTTAAGAAAAAGATAGAAGTAAGGAAAGTAAAGAAAGTGCGCAAGAGTCGTGAAGTGCAAGAGAGTGTTGGGAAAAGAAAGCCCCTTAGAAAAGAAGTTGGAGAAGGAAGTAAAGTAAGAAAGTAGACCCTAGAAAAGAAAGAAAAAGAAAGTAGGGACAATCGCTCTATTATAACATTAAACTCCGCAGAAAGGGGACTACCAACCAAGTCTGTTTTTGTTGTTTTACCTCCCATTGCCAGGTCCTGATACCATTTATTTATTTATTTATTTTTAAAATTACTATTGCACCCCATGCTTGTAATAGGTCCATAAACGTAGACCACGTCTTTTGGAATTGGTCTGCTTTACCTGCTAAGAGGAATCTCATCTCTTCCAGATGTAATGTTTCAAACATATTTGATGTCCACATTTTTATTGTTGGTGTGGGCGCATTTTTCCAGGATTTAAGTATGAGCTTTTTTCCCCATTATTAGCCCGTAATTGAATAAATTCTTCTGATACACGTTTAATTCAGGGATACCTTCCGATATTCCAAAAATGATCCATTCTGGTTTTGGTACCAGTTTTATTTTAACTCCGCTATCTTTAAGAGCCCTATCTAGCTCTCTCTTGAAAGTATCCAGAGAACCATCCTTCACTGCCCTTTGAGGCAGAGAATTCCACACACTCCCAACTCTCTGTGGGAAAAAGTGTTTCCTCATCTCCGTTCTAAATGCCATACCCCTTATTCTTAAACTGTGACCCCTAGTTCTGGACTCCCCCAAAATCGGTAACATGTTTCCTGCCTCTAGTGTGTCCAAACCCTTAATAATCATATATGTTTCAAAAAGATATCCTCTTATCCTTCTAAACTCCAGAGTATACAAGTCCAGCCGCTCCATTCTCTCAGCATATGACAGTCCCGCCATCCTGGGAATTAACCCTGTAAACCTACGCTGCACTCCCTCAATAGCAAGAATGTCCTTCCTCAAATTAGGGGTACAAGACTGCACACAATACTCCAGGTGTGGTCTCACTAGGGCATTATACAACTGCAGAATGACATCTTTGCTCCTTTACTCAACTCCTCTTGTTGTAAAGGCCAACATGCCATTCGCTGTCTTCACTGCCTGCTGTACCTGCATGCTTACTTTAATTGATTGATGAACAAGGACCCCAGATCCCATTGTACTTCCCCTTTTCCCAACTTGACACCATTTAGATAGTAATCTGCCTTCCTGTTTTTGCTACCAAAGTGGATAACTTCACATTTATCCACATTAAACTGCATCTGCCATGCATCTGCCCACTCACCCAACCTGTCCAAGTCACCCTGCACTCTCATAGTATCCTCCTCACAGTTCACACTGCCACCCAGCCTTGTGTCATCTGCAAATTTGCTAATGTTACTTTGAATCGCTTCATCCAAATCATTGCTGTGGTCCCTGTACCAAGCCTTGTGGTACCCCACTAGTCACTGCCTGCCATTCTGAAAGGGACCCGTTAATCCCGACTCTTTGTTTCCTGTCTGCCAACCAATTTTCTATCCATGTCAGCACTCTACCCCCAATACCATGTGCCCTAATTTTGCCCACTAATCTCCTATGTGGGACCTTATCAAATGCTTTCTGAAAGTCTAGATACACTACATCCACTGGCTCTCCCTTGTCCATTTTCCTAGTTACATCCTCAAAAAATTCCAGAAGATTAGTCAAGCATGAATTTCCCCTTCATAAATCCATGCTGACTCAGACCGATCCTGTTTCTGCTATCCAAATGTGCCGCTATTTAATCTTTTATAATTGACTCCAGCATCTTCCCCACCACCGATGTCAGGCTAACTGGTCTGTAATTCAGTTTCTCTCTCCCGCATTTCTTAAAAAGTGGGATAACATTAGCTACCCCCCCAATCCATAGGAACTGATCCTGAATATATAGAACATTGGAAAGTTATCATCAATGCATCAACGATTTCTTGAGCCACTTCCTTAAGTACCCTGGGATGCAGACCATCAGGCCCTGAACAGGCAACATAATTAAGAACAGCTAACCCATTAAGGAATAAAGGTGCGCTTTGTTTGTCTGTCTGAATTAGGATTCTGACCCAAAATGTCACACGTCCTTTTTCTCCAGAGCTGCTTCCTGACCCGCTGAGTTAATCCGACACTTTGTGTCTATTTTGTTTATTCAACCCCAGGATGAGTAACAACATTAAATCATTGACTTCCCAGTCATGAGAGCCTTGGGTTAGAACAAATGCTTCCTTTAGACGATTGACAGGAAAAATAGTGGAAAAGAACGGTATTCCAAGACATCAGCAGTGCAAACTATTGCATGAAGGAGGGAGCTGAGTTTGAAGTTTAGAGAAAACTATGCTCTACTAGTGAATCTGGTCAATTCATTCAAATGGCCAATATCTGACACCAAGTCATGAGTCTTGTGATTTACTGTAAGAAGCCAGAATAGTAAAGCAAATTAGAAGTTATTAGACGTTAGTTGTTTGCATGCATGCTTAAGTAATTTGAATGCTATTAAATTAAATTAAATTTGCTTAGATTAAATGTACTTAATCTTGGTTTAGAGTCTTTTGTTCGACATGTCAATTCATACCCTATAGAGGTAATAGAGTCAATACATCAGTTAATATTCTGACATGATAGTCAGACAAAGAGCATGGAAATAGGTCTTGTGGTCTAACTCGTACATACCAATCAAGATGGCCAACTAATCTACTTCCATTTTTGGTCCATATCTCACAAAATCTTGCCTGTCCATGCACCAGTCTAAATGTCTTTTCAATGTTGTTATTATACCTGCCTTGACTACTTTGGCAGCTCATTCCTTATATTCGCCACCCCTCTAGAATCCTGATTCAGACTCAAAAACAAAGCACACCTTCATTCCTTAATAGGTTAGCGGGTTCTTAATTATGTTGCCTGTTCATATGTTCCTCCCTATCATATAGTCCCTTTGCAAAAGCTGCCCCTCGTTCCTATTCAATCTTCCCCTCTCACCTTAAACATATACCCTCTAATGCTTGGTATCCCTACCATGGGAAAAAAATACTCTGTTCATTCACCCTGACTATTCCCCTCCTGATTTTATACACCCTCAACTTCCTGCACTTCAAGAAACAAATTGCTAGCCTCTCCAAGCTCTCCCCATTGTTCAGGCTTTAAATCCTGACAACATCCTTGTAAAATTTGAGGAAGGACATTCTTGCTATTGAGGGAGTGCAGCGTAAGTTCACGAGGTTAATGCCCGGGATGGCAGGATTGTCATATATTGATAGAATGGAGCAGCTGAGCTTGTACACTCTGGAATTTAGAAGGATGAGAGGATATCTTATTTTCCAGAGATGCTGCCTGCTGATACGATACAATACGATACAATAGAACTTTATTTATCCCAGGAAATTGACCAGCTGAGTTACTCCAGCACTTTGTGTTTTTTTTTTGTAAATCAGCAAGTGCAATTCATTGTATATATATATTCTGTACACCATTTTCGGACTGATGAAGGTCAATGTGCCAAAAGCCTTTTTTGCCACTCGATCGATATGTGAAGCCACTTTCAGGGAACTATGTACTTGTACTTCTAGATTCCTCTGATCTGCACAACTGCCCAGAATCCTGCCAGTCACTGTTAAGGTCCTGTCCTGCATTGACTTCCCAAGATGCCTCATCTCACACTTATCGGAATTGAACTCCATTAGCCACTCCTTAGTCGACTTGCCCAGCTGGCAGAAGTCCTGTTCTTTCAACAATTTGAAAATGCCATGCATGTTTGTCAGAGACACAATTTGTGTGTCCAGAATCTTGCTTTGTCACTTGGTAGTATTTACTAGATCTCAGTATTCCTATTTATGACAAATGTATGGAGACTTTGTGGAGCAAACTTATTAAATTGTAAGTGGATATTTATTGAAATATCCTGATTCATAAGAAGTCTGAGAGATGGCGGTCACATAAAGATCTTTTTATTCTCACTTTAAATTACTTTCATTTCTTCTTCTTTGGCCTTGAAAGTGCTTGCTTATCCATGTTAATGTTGCCACCATCTGCCGTCCCTTTCTTAAGAATAAACCAAAGCAATGGGCTAAATAGTGCTGAACTACTATCTACCTCTTTGATGACCCTCAGACCATCCTTGATTGGACTTTGCTGACTTTGACTTTGCTGGCTAAACATTGGTCCCTTATCATGAATCTATACACTGAAAATGGCTAGATTGTAATCATGTGTTGTCTTTCTGCTGACTGGAAAGCACGCAACAAAATCTTTTCATGGTACCTCGGTACACGTGACAATAAACTAAACTGAACTGATGCCGTCTGGCATATCAGCTGTACACTGCCCATGTCTTGTAAGCGTTGCGTAAGGTGGATGTGACAACAGCAGTATCCAGCTTCAGCTTGGTCTTCAGGCTGATTTCATTTTTCATTTCCACACTTTAGTTCGAAAAGCAAAAATAGTTTTTGCTATCCTGTTGTTATCCTTGAGATAGTGTTGCCTAGATATGTGAAGTTGTCCACTATTGAATGCCTCTGACCATTCACGTGGATAATTAGTTTTGTATCCGAGGTATTCATGCAGGTCGGCGCATAATTTCTGTTTTATTTGTGCAGATTTAGAGGCCAAAGTAGCCACAAGCGCTGGCAAATTGGGCACACTGATCTGTTTTGTAGTAAATGCCTACTATGTTCTGTGTGCTGAAGCAAAGCAAGAATTTCATTGTCCTATCAGGGACACATGACAATAAACTCACTTGAACTTGAACTTGAAATTTGTCCAGGCCTTCCTGGATTTCTTTCTGTATTTTAGCTTAGTTTAGTTGAGAGATACAGAGTGGAACCAGGCCCTTTGGCCCACCAAGTCCACGCCGACCTGCAAACCCCATACACTAGCACTGTCCTACAAACCTGTACATCATTGGAGTGTTGGGGGAAATCGGAGTATCTGGAGAAAACCCACACGGTCACAGGGAGAACGTACAAACTCTGTACAGACAGCACCCGTGGTCAGGATCAAACCCAGGTTTCTGACGCTGTAAGGCAGCAACTCTACCACTGTGCCACCATGTCACCCTATCAACTTCTGATTTTGCATTGAGCGCACGGTCTTCAGCAAAGTGGAAGTCCCTTTCTTGTACATTGCTTTTGGCTGAGAGTCTCCTTAACGAGCACCATCAGTCTTGTATATAATGTTGATTCCATCTTTTTTCAGGTTAGGCATTAAACAGCATTGCAGAGATCATTAATAAATGGAAAAGCAATTTATTCTCAAATTACAAATCTGAGAACACAACAATAACTGTGGTGAAACTGGTATCAAACATCAATAAAATAAAATAACATGGACATTTATCCAGAAGGACAAAGTTTGATTTGAGGGAACCAGCAAGGCCTCTGAAAGGTCAATTTGTGTCTGACCAATTTATTGAATTTCTTTAAGTAGTCTGCAGGTATGATGGATAAGAGTGACACAATCGGTATTCTTTACCTGGATTTCAGTGTAGTTACACTTAAAAAAAACAAGACACAGGCAATTGATAAACAATAAAGTAGCAATTTAGTTGATGCATGACATTTGCTGGGTGGTGTCAAGCTTCTTCAGTGGAGCTGTATATTTTATGTGGAGCTGTATATTTTCAGACAAGTAATCCATCACATTCCTGCCTTTTGCATTCTCAATATACAGTTTTTACACCTCAGTTTCTGATTGCTGTTCTATGACACTCTTTTCTAACATTTGGAGAGTATGCTCTGTGTTCTCCACATAGTTTAGATAGGCAGTTAGAGACCTAGTCACAAGGTTCAACTTCCTTTAGTCTTGGAAGGACACCAATGATCTTCAATAACATTGGATCACTACTTTGTTTAGAACTACCTTCTCCCAGACTGGCCTATCACCCAAACCCTACTTTTCCCCGCATTCCCTGATATTAAAATGTCCAAGATTCATCAATTTATTTTTCACCCACAGCCTCTAGCCCTTAGTTAATGATACCTTAATGCAGTAAATGTCAACCCCATCTCCCAATATGAATATCTTTTTCTGAGTTATTGCAGCAAAGCATTTAATGATTTTGAATACCACTATTACATCCCCCCTTAGCCTTTGAGGCTGTAAGAACAATCACAGATTATCCAAGGGGAACTTCAATTTATTATTAATTTTCAAGGGATGAATTATCTGTCTCCAGATAACTCATTCCCTGAAAATTAATAATAAAAAGCTGACTTGCCTAACTTTTATTACATAAAATTTTAAATATCTTCTTTTTAAAAAAAATTCTCAATGCATATCTTTACCTATCAAAAACTATTATTCAGTCTGCCCATTTACATTATTATTTGTAATCATTTTACTCAATTAATTATCCTAATCAGATGAAGCAATTTTCTTAACGCTCAGTGTACTGTGGGGAATACGGCATTAGTCAGAGCGGTGATCTTAGAGGCAAAAGATTGTGGGAGTCGGATCATCAATGCTTGCTTCACTGTTACATTCTACTGGAATGGAAAACACGGATATAATAAATCAGCAGTATTTTGTAATAAATAAAGCGTTGCAACTTTTAATCTCTTGGACCAGTAATAACCCCCTACGTTTCAAGGTGGTTTTCACAATGGAATAATGATTGACTGTTATAAATGCTGCACCTACAGTCCCGAGGACAATAGGTTCTAAACCACATGTAATCTATCAGTGCAACAGATGATTATACATGACAAAATCCAATTGGTTATTGGAGGAAAATTGTGAAGCCATTATTTTACTAATACAGCACTTAATATGACAGACACCTTCTAAACATGTGGTAATAGTGAACATTTTTGATTTCATTATGTTTATCTCTCTTAAATCATTTAATGAGTGTCTTTATTACATGATATTCATTATTATAACATTATAATATTATTATAATATATTCATTTAATATTAACGCTTTAAACATTAGTACAGGTAGTTGCATAAGTGCACAGTATTTAATATATGCCTTATTTAAAAAAATATATTTTTTTACATACCTTTTCATTTTTGTACATTTGCTAACCTATGTAAAACATTTACGAAGTTGTTCCAAAATGGGCTTTTATGAAAAATTATGAATGTTATCGCATTTTAGATGAACAGGTTAATAATATTGTCAAAATACCTACATGACGACTACATAGTTATGTAATAACTTATGTTAACATCAGTCTTTAGTTTAATACAATAATTTTCTGTAATCCAATCAAATATTTCTGCAGTGATTCAGATTTAATGTATAACTAGACCAAGTGCAGACCCATTGGTCTGTTCCCCAAAAGTGTGGTTGCGGGGGAGGGGGGGGAGCAGCAAAGGTGTCACACACACTAACTACCCCCTGCACACACGCTAACTACCCCCCCTGATATTATATGAATATTATTAATGTTCTCCTTTTACTCCATAACCGCCCTATCCACTGACGCATAGCCCCCAACTCGCAGGCACGTCTAGAGAGGGGGGGGGGGGAGAGAGAGTGAGGGCAGAGAGAGAATGGGGAGAGACAGAGAGAAAGGGACAGAGACAGAAGGGCAAGAGACAGAGAGAGAGGGGGGTGGATGGGAGGAGGAGAGGGAGGGTGGGTGAGGGAGGGGAGAGAGATGGGAGGAGAGAGAGATGGGAGGAGAGAGAGGGAGAGAGGGGGGGAAGGGAAGGGGGTAGAGGGACGGGCGGTTGGGGAGGGGGGCTGGGTGGGTGGGGTGTGGTCGGGGCGGGGGCGGTAGTGGCTGGGAGGGTGGGGGGCTTGGGAGCTGGTGCGGGAGGGCCGGTGTTTTGTCGTGAGAGGCTCGTGGGCTCGCGGCGGTGGGTCGGAGAGTTGAGGAGAGAGACAGAGAGAGCGAAATGCAACCGTGCGTCACGCGTTCAGAATGTTCTGGAAATGAATGCGTGCGCGTCTCATGTACGAAAGCTGTCGGCAGCTCTATGGAATTCAGGGGAGCAGCCTGCCGCGTCACACACACTAACCACCCCCCCTCCCTCTAACCACCCCCCTCCCTCTAACCACCTCCTCTCCCTCTCCCCTCCTCCCCTCTCCTTAGTGATGTTAAGTAACAAACAATTAAATTAATTTCAATGAAAACAAATGGAATCTACAACCGGGCAGGCTGCGGGGGCAGGGCCAGTTGGGCCAGGTGCAATGGTATTGTGAGGTCAGCGGGTGGGGCCCGGCAGGGCCACCAGGCAGGCTGGGGGGGGGGGGCGCAGGGCCTGGCGGGGCCTGTTGGGCCAGGTGCAAAGGCATCGTGTGGTCAGTGGGCGGGGCCGGGCAGGGCCACCAGGCATGCTGGGGGGGGGGGGGGGGTTGTGGAAGGGCCGGGCGGGGCCAGTTGGGCCAGGTGCAAAGGCATTGTGAAAGGGAGGGAGGGAGGGGGAGAGATCTCCCACCCCTGTCCCATTTTGATCAGACATCTGTGAGATGGCACTCATGCAGAAGTTTGATTTTCATGGGACCATGTGAAGGTTCCATCCTCCCACACCTGTCCCATTGTGATGTCATATTATATGTAAATGAGATCCATTGTGATTGGACATCTGTGAGATGGCACTGTGACATGCAGCAGTTTGATTTTAGTGGGACCACGTGAAGGTTCCAATCTCCCACCCCTGCCCCACTGTGATGTCATATATGTAAATGAGAACCATTGTGATTGGACATCTGTGAGGTGGCACTAACTCATGCAGCAGTTTGATTTTAAAATGTTTTGATGTTTTGTGAACAATTTTATTCAAAATCTGGGGAAATAATTGACGAAATCTAGAGAGGAGTGGATTTCTGCTCATAAGTTAAATCCCTACCGAAATTGTAAAATCTCCGCGTTTTTGCGCTGGTTTTTGAGGAGATATGTTTCACATGCAAAATTACACACACACACACATCCACACACACATACACACACAGAGTTTTAATAGATACTAGACCAAGTGCAGACCCGTTGGGTCTGTTCCCACAACGCGTGGTTGCAAGGGGGGGGAGGCCTGATGTCATCGCACAACGCCACGCGTAAGGCGTACGCCATCAAGACGCTGCGTACGATGTCAAGACGCTGCGTACGATGTCGAGACGCCGCATACGCCCATCGAGATGCTGCATACGCCCGTCGAGCCGCTGCGTACGCCCTCAATGCGCCTGCGGGCCGATAGGTCATTGACGCTCGGGATTTTCGGACAGTGCAAGCCCGCGGGGATGGCGAAATGCAGCGGGGGACCAGCCGATCTGTGCCTTCTGCCAGCGTGACAGAGCCGGGCCGGGGGGGGGGGGGGGTGGAGGAGAGCCGGCGGCAGCAGCGAAAATCGCTAGTGAAATGTGAAAAATGTCGACGTTTTTGCAGGATAGTCGGGCGGCAGCAGCCGTTATGGTGGCTGGTCAGCAGGAGGTGAAAAAATGAGTGAGTGAGGGGAAGGATTTTATTAAAAATGTGTACAGAAAAAGATCTAAATGTAATGAGGAGCGGATATGCGAATGTAAAAGTGAAATCGCTAGCGAAATGGAAAAAAATATCAGAGTTTTTGAGTGTGGTTTTGGCGGACCAAGGAATCAAAGGCCAAAAATCTAATCTGAAATTCTAATCTGACATACACCCACAAACAAACACACACACACAGAGTTTTAAAAGTATATGGATATGATATATGATGGCTAATGTTTTCCTGTTACTCTTGGAACTTCTTTACATAATTTATTTTTATTAAACTTGAGGGTTTTTTTCAGATTTTTTCTCCTTCATTCCAATTTATCTTTCTTCTACTGCCAATTTGTGCCAAGAGTTGGCTTTTGACATTAAGTATACCTTCCTCTTATGTGGGACTGACTGTAATTAAACCAGACAAGCACCTACTCATAGAGCACGTATATGGATCAATGGCAATAACCTTAAACTGGGTACCAAGGGGGACATCCTTGAGTAAATGGAGGAAGCTTTTGTAATGATACACTAATCGGTTGACACAGCCTAAACAAGTTAACTGGAGAATGCTATGGAGAGATATTCCTCAGCATGAAAATCAGCAAAGTCAAAGTGAAGAATCACAAAATAAGGAATAAGAAATATAAGGGTAAATATAAGGCACATGGGTAAACTAAATTCATAATATTTGTTTTAAGCGTGAATAACCATAATTTTTAGTGCAAATCCACTATTTATTTTTTTTGCAGGTTTAGTTGCTTCAAAATAATAATTAAATCTTTTAATGGACTCACTCCAGACAGGTCTCATTTGGTACCCTTAATATTTTTTAATTGACTAGATGTAAAAACGTTGATAAAAGGTTATGTTTAAAACTTGATTGTCACATCAAATTTCTGTCCTTTGTCCTTGTCAACATTACTATGTCGCAAAAAAGATTCAACATTAGTGGTTTTTATTTGCAGAATGTTCCAAAGCATTGCATCTAACAAAAAACAAAGCAATTTGAAGATATAGGACAGGTGCTAGAAATCTGATATAAAATCAGAAAATGTTGCAATGCCGCAGCATCTGTGGAAAGAGAGAACAGCGAATATTAACATCAAATACCCTGCATCAGAACTGAGAAAGCACGTGATTTTAGGTAGCAGAGATGGTGGAGGAGGGTGGGGGGTGTATGAGAGCAAATATCTATAAAAGGGTAAAATAATGTTTAAATTGAGTTAAATGAACAATTGAACAAAATAAGTCAATTGCTATTCTACAGTTATCCAACAGAGAACCATGTATAATTCAGCCAAATACATTTGTTTGGCATATGGCATTTTACAGTAGTTTCCCTTATATTTGTGATATTTTGGTGATGAGTTGTATGGTGGATGAACAAACACATTTTTCTGAGTCCCTTATTTATGTACAGGTTTGTGAAATTTAAATACCACATCATCTAATTAGTGCCAATGGTGAAACCATTATGTCTCTTCGGCTATCTATTATATCAGGACACAACTGTACCTCATATCCATTTCATAGCTTCACTCCATGCCACTTCCGGGTCATCAGAACCCGGGTCGCAAGGGAGCCTGGGTCAACAGAGCGGCTGACGGAGCCCGCGAATGGGGCCGGGGTCAGCGCTATGGAGGCCTCAGGAGAGGACCCGACAGCATTAGTGGAGAGGTTGGAGTGGCGGCCGATGAATGCACTGACTGATGTACGAGGACGGACCACCTGTAGCAAGGACTTCGCTGCCTAGGGAAGGAACGAAGGAGGATTCGGCATAGGGGGACTGCCGTGAGGGAGGGGAGAGGGGGGGAAGAGCAAAGAGGGAACTGCGTGGGGAGGGGCGAGGTGGGGGCGGTGGGAGGGGAAGAGCAAAGGAGGAACTGACCTGGGGAGGGGGAATTTGTAACTTTCTAAGCACCATTCATGGGCGACAATTTTTTTAATTTAAGGTATGCAAGCAAAGAATTTCACTGTGACGTCACATGGGCCAATAAAGTATTCATTCATTCATTCATTCATTCATTCATTCATTCAATCATTCACTTGACAATCTTTGCAAATGATATCTATCAACCTCAGCCTTGAAATCTTCAGTCCACTTCATGTCAATGAACTTGTTGAATTATGTCTAAATGTACTAAATTGATTCTGAATTACCTGTGCCCTCTTATTGCAGAAGAACCTCTAAGCAATTCTAAAGATTAATTTTTTCCCGTGATGAAATTCCCAAGAGAAAAGAAAAATTAAATAGTTTGGTCTTACTAATTCAACTGAATTTAGCCAAAGACCATAATTTTTGTATTGATCAGCAGTGAGAATGAAATTGCTAATGAGAAAATGAAATTGCAAATGAGATTACAGTGACATATATACAGTGTTTAATTTATTTGAACCAATTTCCAGGAGTCTGGATCATGTCTCAAGTTTTATTCATAATGTTTCCTTCCAGACCTGAGGTTAGAGGATGCCATATCATATCTGGTCACTGAATGAATTTGGACAACATTTTCATTACGTTTTGTTCTTAAACATAACTTTGACATATATTTGCAACATATATCATTATATGGTTATAAAACTGTGCAACTTATTGTTGTGTATTTTCATTTAGTTATATCTTGCTAATTCAAGTTTTGTTCTCGTATTTCAGTTTCTTCTGCTGCTTTTCTCATTTGCACTTTGATGAGATTATTTTGATTCCCTTATTACTTCGGATATATAATTCTGCCTTTACCTTAATGTTGAAGAATTGTTGATGTTTATGTAGTTTGCTTGTGGACAAATATTTGCTTCAAATTACATAACACCTTTGGTTTCTGTTTAAGACTGAATTGGTGCATTTGCCAATTGAAGCTTTCTCAATTTCAAATACTATTTAGGGTTTCTTTGGGGATTTAGGGTCCCTTATTTAGCAAGCACCCAACATAACCAAAGACTTGTCCCACCCGAGTCATTCCTTCTTCACCCTGCACCCTTCCAGCAGAAGGTACAGAAGCTTGAAAGTTCACAATACCAGACTCGGGAATAGCTTCTTCCCCTCTATTATCAAGCTTCTCAATGTTCCTTCCAACAGCTTGGGTACTGTCTGATTGACATCTACCCCATAGAGAACATTGGATTTTGTCTATGGAACTGATACTCTACAATGCTAAGAACTATATTCTGCACTCTTTATTGTCCCCTTTGTTCTATCCTTTGCACGAGTTTGACGATTGTATTTACGTATGCTGTGTCTGATCTATTTGGACATTGTCTGTTTAACCCTTATACTACACTAGTATACAAAACAAAGTATTCCAATGTACCTTGGCACATGTGACAATATTAAACCTTTATACGTTCATGTCATAGGAACAGATTTAGGTCATTCAGCCCATCGAGTCTACTCCATCATTCAATCATGGCTGATCTATCTTTCTCTCTTAACCCCATTCTCCTGCCTTCTCCCCTGTCAAACCTAAGCTTAAGACTAAACCTAAACAATTGAGGGAAGGGGGCAGCAGATTGAAAGGATAACATAAAAATACATAGATACATACCTCATATTATAGTGGTTTCAACAGAAAAATATAATTTCATGTCAACCTTGGAACAAGAATGCATCAAAGGGAACATTTTTGAACTTTAGTGAGAAATGTAAGTATTTATTGTTTTAGAACAATAAAGTGATATCTGACAAACAGATCACGGTATATTTGAACTTCTTTTTGTTTGGTTGTAATTTGTCTCAAAGATTTTTCATCAGCTTTAAGGCCTTTGGTTCTTGAGCATGGATCTTATATGGAGTACATTGACATTTTCTCAATAGATCTTCTTTGCATTTGGAACATTTTACATAACTTTCCCAGTGTTTTGTAATATTTTGGTGATGAGATTGTATGCATGAATGAACAACATTTTCTGAATCCTTTATTTATGTATTGGTATGTGAAATTGGAATACCACATCAGCCAAACAGTTACCTGCAATGCACAATCACATTTCAACTGATTGTATTGATTAACCTATTAAGTTGAAAAAAATTGAAAAGTAGTTTACAATGATTAAATATTGATTTAAATTAAATTCCAATATATCAGTGCATGCCTTATGCCAAGGTTTGACATGGAATGTCACGTGCTTTAATTGGCTTTTTGCTTGCATGTATATTGCATATTGACAACATAACAAGCTTGAAGGAGGCATTAAGCTTTTGGATTTGTAACTCCTTTCCTCGTTTGATTTACTTTACCTGCATAAGGTTTTTCACGCATTAAATCCCAAGAATTGTGTAATTTAAGGTTAATCCCTCTTGAAGCATCAATATTGTGAAATTATAGCATCAACTTTTGATTAGCAATGTTCTAACTGAATTTAAATTCACCAACTTGAGTTTAGGGCGGCATAATGGTGCAATGGTAGAGTTCCTGTCTTAAGCGCCAGTGCCCCTGGTTTGATCCTGTCTATGGGTGCTGTCTGTGTTGAGTTTATACATTCTCCCTGTGGCTGTGGGGTATCTCTGGGTGCTCCAGTTCCCTCCCACATTCCAAAGACATGCAGGTTTGTAGGTTAGACACAAAATGCTGGAGTAACTCAGCGGGACAGGCAGCATCTCTGGAGAGAAGGAATATTTGTTTTTGTTACTTTTTTACATATATTTCATGTCTCTGTTTTATAGCTCTCTATAACGCTGTCTCTCATTTCCCATTCCGCTCTCTTAGACTGAAAAAGGGTCTTGACCCAAAACGTCACCCATTCGTTCTCTCCAGAAATGCTGCCTGCTCCGCTGAGTTCCTCCAGCATGTTGTGTCTATCTTTGGTGTAAACCAGCATATGCTGTTCCTTGTTACAATATTTGTAGGTTAATTGGTTTCTATAAATGTCCCGAGTGCATAGGGTGCAAAAATGAGATAACGTAGAACATGTGTATGGGTAATCGATGATCAGTGTGAATTTGGTAGGCCGAAGAGCCTGTATCTCTAAACTTAACAAAAATCAAATACATCTGGAATAAAAATCTATTATAAGTAAAGATACCTATTAAATTATTGGATTGTTGAAAGACAAACATTTTGTTCTCCGAGTTCTTGAAGGAAGGAAGTCCTCCAAATTTTCAACAGTATATTTTCTCGGAGATCTTCGGTTTCCTCCCACACTCCAACGACGTGCATGTTTGTCGGTTAATTGGTTTGGTATATTTATAAATTTGTTCCTAGCGTGTGTAGGATAGTGTTAATGTGCGGGGATTGCTGATCGGTGCGGACTCGGTGGACCGAAGGGCCTGTTTCCACGCTGTATCTCTAAAAACTCTCCATTGCACAGCTCATCTATATACACAGGCAAGTTTGTGTAACTGTAAATGAAACGCAAGTCATGAACTGTTCCTTCTTTATGTACTGTAGCCTGGGCCTGTTCCTGAGCTGGATAAAAAAAAACACATTAATCCTCATCAACTTGGTCATATCACATTACTGCAGCACTGGGGATCCAGTCATCAGATATTAAAGCTCTTCAAATTGTTTATCGTGGTCATCAGTCTAATAGCGCACTGCGTATCCTTTGCATTTTGCATTTTTGGTCCTTTTGTGATATTTGCAAAGCTTATCTTGCAAAGATATTACTCAAGGTCATTTTTGTCAGTTGTTTTTTTCTCATAGATTTCTCATTGGTTACTTTGCTCTGCTACTTTGAACTTGTGTTTACTCATTCTGCTTCATGGTGCATTTCTTTCAACTTCTATACTATAATTTTCTAACACTTAATTACACTTATTTGTTCTCTCACTGATTAGAATATCATTTGTAATGATTTTTTCTCTCTTATTCAATTCCACTTAGCATTGGTGACATTGCACTATGTAAAATGTCCAGCAGCTGCCAGAATGTCCATTAAATCTTCTACGGGTCTACACCCAATGTCATTTGCCAGTAACCGTAATTTTAATTTCACGAACTTACAATCTTACTAACTATGCGCCTTTTTAACGGTTCTTGGAACATATTCTATTTTTCATCAAAATGTTTAGGCGTAGGAATATTCTTGTACATTTACAGTTTGACAGGTATATTTCCAATATTGCTGAACCATTAAATTGGTTCAAAGATTTCCTTTAATATGGTGAGATTTGGAAATCTAATTTATAATGAACTTCACCACTAAATAATGCTGTCACTTTCTGTTTTATGCATGTGTGATTGATTTTATGCAATTTGTTATATTCTCTGCTTCCCAATCTAAGACTTTAAAAAAATACAAGCTGATCTCTGTCATTTTAAGCAATTATCATCAGTCAGTCTTTCAATTCTTTGATCAATCCTAACAGTTATCATATTGGAAATCCAGGGATTATCTGTACCTAGCATCATACTGCAGCAATGAAATTCTAGAAACTGGTATTTATATTGACAATTCTATTCCATGTTATGTTTAACAATTACCCTGATGCAGTGATTAGCAACATCACCAATTTTGTATTGGAGTTGCTCACTTTTATGGTTATTTTGAGCTGGCTGATACAGCAGAACATTGATTTTAAAATAAACGAATCTGTTGTCATATTTGACGAAGCATTGGACGTTGTGTTCTCTTGTGTGACTTCTCAGAGTACTTACAATCCATGGCTAGTCTGCCTGGTCAAAATAAAAAGCAACGCTGTTTCACACACATTAATTAAAGACCAGAATATTGAAAAGTTGAACTTGCTAGCTTCTGCTCACAGTAAACTTCAACTGCCTTCAATGGATCTAAGGGGACACATTATCTATTTTGCATACCTTTGTCAAGTTTTATGCTCTGCATGGTTAATTCCCGTGCATCTGACAAACTCTAGCACTGCTCAATATTTGGTCATTAGAAGCTGGGCAGGATGGCAAGAATGTACGGATCATTGAAAAGTACAGTACAGAAACAAGCACTTTTAGTTTTTACTTTTAGAGAAGCAGGCCCTTTGGCCCACCGAGTCCACACCGACCAGCAATCCCTGCACATTAACATTATCCGACACACACTGGGAACAATTTACACTTTATACCTAGCCAATTAACCTGCAGGCCTGTACGTCTTTGGAGTGTGGGTGGAAACCGAAGATCTCATAGAAAACCCACGCAGTCACGGGGAGAACATACAAACTCCATACAGAAAGCACCTGCAGTCGGGATCGAATACGGGTCTCCAGCGCTGCAAAACAACAACTCTACCGCTGCGTCAGTGTACCGCCCCCAAACATTTACAGTTTATCCAAAATTTGTTTCCCTCTCTTTGGTTGCTTCCTGATCATCAAAGTATATTAAATAATTCTTGTTTTCATATTTTTAATTTACAGCATCATCAGTATTTGGATTTTGAAATGAAAGAACATATTACTTCACAGCTAACCTCTGCTGTTTTGGCCTGGGAATGCTTGATGTTGCATGCCCAGGGTGAGTTGATGTCCATCATCTTGATAAGCAGAAACACTTTAGGGGGGAAATTCACACTAAAGCAGAATGAAAATGTACCTAAACTATTCATGGAAAGCAGATCCAGTGAGAATTTCAAGACCTGTTTCTTTCAACAAAATAACAATTTGTGTCTCCAGCCTGAGGCAATGATTTATTCAAGATGCAATCTCCTATTTAGAGTTGTACACTCGGCAAACATTGCATGGAAACATTGGATTTCACAAACTGGGTTTTACTGAATGATTTCTGCGAAGTTATATACGCTGACATTTTTTGTAAGGATATTTTAACCAACTTCTGTTCCTTTCAATCCATCATCCCAGCTATCTAATTACACGTGTCCATTAAATAAACGTGTCTGATGTAAGCACTTGAATGGGTGGCATGGTAGCACAGTTGGTAGAGCTGCGACCTCACAGTGCCAGAGACATGGGTTTGATCTTGACCTTGGGTGCTACCTGTGTAGAGTTTGCACGGTCCCCCTATGACTGAAGAAGGGTTTTGGCCCGAAACGTTACCTATCTCCTTCGCTCCATAGATGCTGCTGCACCCGCTGAGTTTCTCCAGCATTTTTGTGTACCCCCTATGACTGTGTGGGTTCCCTCTGGGTGCTCAGCTTTCCCCGGCATCACCAAGATATGCAGGTTTGTCGGTTAATGGGCCGTAAATTGCCCATAGTGTGTAGGGAGTGGATGCAAAAGTGGGATAACATAACAGTAGTGTGATGGTTGGTGTGGGCCGAATGGCCTGTTTCCATGCTGCATCTCTAAACTGGGTCTTAAACTGGGGCAGGCTGGAGTCCACTGGGTGGCACACGCAATGGCTGCCTCGCCAACAGTCAGTCTTGTCCCTTCCTTCTTTGTTTTTGTTTTAGTATGTGTTAAATGTATTTAGTGTAAATTTAGTGTTCTTTAGCTTGTTTTATGTGGGGTTGGGGGAAACTTTTTTTGAATCTCTTACCTCGACGGAGATGCAATTTATTTTTCCATATCAAATCTCTGTCCAGACTGCGGTCTAACATCGTAGAGTTGGTGGCCTCTGCTGGAGACCGACCTCGGGAGCTCTAACCGCGGGAGCCTGCTGACTTAACATCGTGGAGCTGGCAGTCCCTGGTTAGGGACCGACTTCGGGAGCTCCAAGCCGCAGGAGCTTCGACCGCCCCAACGCGGGAGCTTCGATCGCCCCGACTGTGGATTGTTCGACTGCCACGACCACGGGAGAATCAAGAGGAAGAGGATTAGAGATTATTGCCATCAATCACAGTGTGGAATGTGAGGAATCCGCTGTGGTGGATGTTTATATTATTTTTTATGTAGTTGTATGTCTTGTTGCTTTTTTTAGTATGGCTGTATAGAATTCGAGTTTCACTGAACCTTAATTTGTACATGTGACAATAAACTGACCTTTGAACCTTAGAAACTAAACTAAACTTTATCTTCCTACTTTGAACATCTATCAACTTTCCCTGTTGAATATATCTTTTGTGTTTTCCAGTGGCTTAATCAGCATATTTTCAACTTGTTATTCACATCGTTATATAATTGAAATATGAAGAGTACAGTGAAATGTGTTGGAAGATGTCAGGAAAACTATGGATTAATGGGGCAGGCAGGAGGAATGGTAGTGGAGGGGGTGTTGTTGGAGATAGCAAAGAAGATTACTGTCAACAAAGTAATTAAATTTCCTTCAGGAGGTGTCCAAACTCACTGATAAAGAGAACTCCATGGACATTGATTACATAGACTTTTCATGCAGTACCGTAGAGGAGGTTGATCTGTGGGGCTGAGAAGTATTTTACTGCAATCTTTTACTTTTGCTTGTTAAAGATTTGTAGCCTGTCAAAAGGCCACATGGGGACAGGATCCATGCTAGTTCCTCAGAGCTCTTCTAACAAGGATGGAGGGTGAAATAACCAGTGGTAGGCTGAGACAGCCTGAAGGCACAACTGATTGCTGTAGGGGTGTGGGAAAGGATCCTCAGAGGCAATTTAAATGTAATAGATTTTCCGTGCAACTATGTTGTGCCCCAAGTATTTTCTTCATCACATGAAAATCTTTCCTTTCATTCTCCTCCATCAATCCAAACGCTCGGGCCCTAGAACAAGAAAATAATGAAGTTACCTGGTACTGTGGAGAGGTGCTGTTTAGGGAGGTAGTTGCAGCATGCAGGAAGAATATGAGAATGTGGGATCCAAGTCCCCAGTCATTTTGGGGATGAGTATGGAGAGTCATGGAGTTCCAATACTCGGACCAACTTGTCCCTGCCGACCAACATGCCCTATCTACACTAGTCCCACCTGCCTGCCTTTTGGCCCATATCCCTCTAAACCTACCCTATCCATGTACCTGTCTAGATGTTTCTCATTTGGTGAATAGAACCAGATGAGTTTCAAGGGAGCATGGGAACTGGAGCCTCAGTAAGTAGAAAGGTTTAGATTTAGTTTTTGGTGTGAGATTATTAATGTCACGTGTACCTAGGTACAGTAGTAAGTTTAGTTTTTACATGCTTTTCCAATCAAATCAGAAATACCATATATGAATACAATCAAGCCAAATTCAAGTACAGTAGGCAGAGCAAAGGGAAAGAGAAAAAGTGCAGAATATAGTCCTCAGCATTGTGCTACAACAGTTCAAGAAATTAAGTCCAATGTCCACAATGATATAGAGGAGAATCAGACTATACGCTAACTTATGGCGGGACCATTATAATCCATCACTAGTGGTGGGATCCCATTGGAGGTGGTGTCCTCCGATATTTTCACCATCTCCAACTGGATCCAACCACTTGTCCATCTCCACCCTTTTCCACTTTCCACAGAGACCATTCCCTCTGCAACTCCCTGGTTAACTCATCCCTTCCCACTCAAACCAGCCCCTCCACAGGTGCCTACCCTGCAACCGCAGGAGATGCAATGCCTTGACCTATACCTCCTCCCTTGACTCTGGCCAGGGACAAACATTTCTGGTGAGGCAGAGTTTCACTTCCACCTCCTCCAACCTCATCTACTTTATCCACTGTTCCAGCAGTGGACTCCTATATATCGGCAATGCCAAGCAATCATTTTATTGAACATCTTCGCTCAGTCCACCTTGGCCTACGTGATCTCCCATTTGCCAAACACTTCCTTTCCCATTCCCACATTGACCTTTCTGTCCTGAGCCTCCTCCATTGTCAGAGTGAGGCAAAATGCACATCGGAGGAACAGCACCTCTTATTTTGCTTGGGCAGCTTACTACCCAGCGGTATGAATATTGATTTCTCTAACTTCAAGTAACCCTAGCGCCCCCGTTGAAGTCTTCACCCGAGGCCCCGGACTGGGCCCCAGACTCAGCCCCGGATGAAGCCCCGGACTGGGCCCCGGACAAGACCCCGGACCAAGCCCCGGACAGAGCCGAGACTGGACCCCCAACTGAGCCCCCAACTGAGTCCTGGACTGTGCCCCAGATAAGGCTTCCCCTACTGTTCGCTCCTCGCTCGGCTCCCATTGAATATATGGGCTCGGCCTTGCGGCAGCCGCTGCACCCGCCAGGCCAGGAGGCGGAGTAAACATGCGGGTGCCCTGGTAAGGTTGAAGAACCTCCCCCGCGCCCGTTTAACATCAGCTTACCTTGCCCAGCGCTGTGAGGACGGATCTGGTCGGCCCTACCGCACCATCCATCGGCGGTCCCTCGAGCCCAGGATTGCTTCTCTCCGGTCGATTTTCCCGATCTGTCGGCCCACGGGCTCCCAGCCAGGCCCTGTGTGAAATGCAGCGGCATGGTCTCCCTGAACCTCCGCCCGCTGGCGTGGGAGCTGCGACCGGACCACAACTCACCTGCAGTCCCTGCAAACGTAGCCCTGATCAATGCGAGAACCGTACTGAACAAAACTTTCATCCTCAATGACTTCTTCACCGCACATGGATTGGACTTTCTACTGATCACAGAAACCTGGCTTAATCCTGGTGAGCTTGCTCCACTCGTGGAACTATGTCTTGATACCTGTAACTTTTTCAGCTTGCCTAGGCTCTCCGGTCAAGCCTCTGTGTTTAAGAAACATTTAAATTGATGATTTTTGAACGCTGATCCTTTCTCCAGCTTTGAACCTCAACGAATCATAGTTGGTCTAACCTGTCCACTTTTAATTTTATTGTGTATCGCCCACCAAAAATGCATAAAAACTTTATCTCACAATTTGGTGATCTTATCGCTAGCTTGTTGCCCAAATTTGACCGGGTCCTGATTCTTGGTGACTTTAACATTCATGTCTGCTGTCCCACTAAGCCTCTTGTGAGTGAATTTATGATCCTGGTTGAGTCCTTCAATCTGTCTCTACTCACCACTGGATCCACGCACAGGCTTGACCATACATTAGACCTAGTGCTTTCGTCTGGTCTCCCAATTTGTAACACAGATACTATTGATGCCTGTCTGTCTGATCATAGTGTTATTATATTCGATGCATCTCTGCCTTTCTCTCCCTCAAAATCCCATCTCCGTGCTCGCTACTCCCGCTATGTAAACTCCTCGACTGCCAGTAAGTTCTCTGAGGCTCTCATAGCTGCCCCCGACATCTGCACTATTGAGGCGTCTCCCCTCCATCTCAGCACCGACGACCTAATTTCTTTATTCAATACTACTTGCTCTTCCATCCTGGATTCTGTTGCTCCTCTTAAAATGAAAAAGCCTAAGCCTAAAAGGTGGCTGTGGCTCAATGACACCACCAGAGCCCTAAGAAGAGAATGCAGAAAATCATAACGGAAGTACAAATCTGATAAGCTTCAAATTTCCTTTGAACTTCTGAGAAACAATCTTCACAAATACCAGGAAGCAGTAAAATCTGCAAGAACAAAATACTTTTCCGCCCTTATTTCCAAAAACACTCATAACTCCAAGGTCCTTTTCAGTACCATCACCTCCATCATATGTCCTGCCCCCAGCACCAGCTTAACTGGGTCCCCTGCTAAGTGCGAGGAATTTAATACATTTTTCACAAGCAAAGTTAAGAACATCAGATCGAATATTTCCCCTCCCATCCATGACCTAGCTGTCTCATTGGTTTGCTCTTCAAAATTAGACTGTTTCCAACCTGTTACTCTAGCCTCCCTTGTAAAACTGGTCACCACCATGAAACCTACTACCTGCCCCCTCGACATTGTCCCCTCTGCCCTTCTGAATGATGTCATCACATCCTCGCCATCTTCAACAGTTCTCTGGCCACTGGCACTGTACCTACCTGCTTCAAGCATGCAGTGGTCCAGCCCCTCATGAAGAAACCTAACCTCGACCCTACCTTGCCATGCAACTACAGACCTATTTCAAAACTGCCTTTCCTTTCAAAAGTCCTTGAAAAGGTAATTTTAAGTCAACTTATGCCTTACCTTCACATAAATACTCTCTTGGAAACTTTCCAATCAGGCTTCAGGGCTCACCACAGCACAGAGTCTGCCTTGTTGAAGGTACATAATGACCTACTGCTCACCATTGACCCCAGCGACTGTGCAATTCTGCTCCTTCATGACTTCAGCACAGCATTCAATACTGTCGACCACACCATCCTAATTGACCATCTCCGGTACGGGGTTGGTATTGATGGCACTGCCCTGAGCTGGTTCATCTCCTACCTCAAAGGTAGGAGTTTCTCTATTAACATAGGCAACTATTTCTCCTCCCCAGCTAGCCTCTGCTGCGGGGTTCCACAAGGCTCCATCCTTGGCCCCATTCTCTTCTTCCTGTATATGCTCCCCTTTGGCTAAGTAATTGAAAGGCACGGCATTTCCTTCCATTGCTACGCAGACGATACACAACTCTATCTCTGCCTGAAGCCCAACAACCGATCAAACCTTATCCACTGCCTCGAGGATATAAAGTGCTGGATGGCCTAGAACTTCCTCCAACTAAACAAGAGTAAGTCTGAGATCATCCTTCTCGGCCCCGCGGACTCAATCAAAACAATAGCAGGCAGCCTTGGAAGCCTTACCCCATTACTCAAACCTCACGTCAAAAACCTTGGCGTGATATTTGACTCAGCATTGAAATTTGACAAACAAGTCAATGCCGTGGTAAAAGCCAGCTTCTTCCAGCTTCTGACGATAGCTAAAATAAACTATTCCTCCAGTTTGACGACCTCGAAAAGATCATCCACACATTTATCTCCTCCCGCCTCGATTACTGCAACTCCCTCTATGCTGGCATCAGCCAATCTTCCCTGTCCTGCCTGCAACTGGTCCAAAACGCCGCAGCGAGACTCCTGACGGGCACCCGAAAAAGGGACCACATCATCCCGATTCTGGCTTCACTCCACTGGCTCCCGGTGCGGTTCCGAATAAATTTCAAGATCCTTCTTTATGTTTACAAAGCCCTTAATGGGCTTGCCCCCACCTACATCAAAAGTCTGCTTACCCACCACACCACCTCCAGGTCCCTCAGATCGGCCGACTTGGGGTTACTGAACATCCCGCGGTCTAGGCATAAGCTCAGGGGCGACCGCACCTCTGCGGTTGCAGCTCCTAGACTGTGGAACAGCACCCCTCTTCCCATCAGAACTGCCCCCTCCATCGACTCTTTTAAGTCGAGACTTAAAACTCATCTTTACTCTCAAGCCTTTCTTGACGTCCTCTGAGGGAGGGCTATATGCATGTATTTATGTATGTATGAACCACTGTTGTATAACGTTAGTACCTCCACCAATGTAAAGCACTTTGGTCAACGAGAGTTGTTTTTTAAATGTGCTATAGAAATTAAAGTGACTTGACTTGACCTGAAACATCACCTACTATTACTTTCCTCCAGAGATGCTGCCTGACCCACTAAGTTACTCCAGCATGTTTTGTGTCAATTTTCGATGTAACCAGCATCTGCAGTTCCTTTCTACACAAACAGAAGGGGAAAAAATGTCCCTGAGTGTTGGTGCACGCTCTCAGGCTTCTGTATATTCTACTCATTGTGAACGGAGAGAAGAATGAAAGACCTGGGCGTGAGGGTGAAGGCTGCTTTCCCAAGGCAGTGTGGTATAGATGCAATCAATGGTGGGGTAATAATAGTAATAATAATAATTATTATTATTACTGATGCTGATTTGGGCACGTACTCCAAATCAGCATCAGTAATAATAATAATAATAATAATAATAATAAAATATTTTATTGTCATTGCACATAAGTGCAACGAGATTTGGTATGCAGCTTCCATCCGATGTCATAACTTAAGTAACTAATACAATTTAGATTTAGATACCCTGAGAACATGGTTTGTAAAAGAACATTACAACAGTAAAATAGTCAGAACAGTTCAAACAGACTAAAGTGCAGATGTGTCTGTGCGACGTGACCATCCGAGGGAGACAGTCCATGGGGGTGGTTGCTGAAGTGGAAATGGTTGAGAGCCTCCAGTTCCGAGACGTAAATATCACCAATGATATGTCTTGGACCAACCACCTTGAACGACAGCTAGGAAGGCTCACCCACGCCTCTAGTTCCTCAGGAGACTGATGAACCATGCTGTTGAGTCGAATCACAGCATGGTTTAGGAACAGCTCTGCCCAAGACCTCAAGAAATTGTGCAGCCCACACAAGACACCCCACCATTGACTGCATCTATACCATATAACCATATAACCATATAACAATTACAGCACGGAAACAGGCCATCTCGACCCCTCTAGTCCGTGCCGAACACATAATCTCCCCTAGTCCCATATACCTGCGCTCAGACCATAACCCTCCATTCCTTTCCCATCCATATAACTATCCAATTTATTTTTAAATGATAAAAACGAACCTGCCTCCACCACCTTCACTGGAAGCTCGTTCCACACAGCTACCACTCTCTGAGTAAAGAAGTTCCCCCTCATGTTACCCCTAAACGTCAGTCCCTTAATTCTCAAGTCATGTCCCCTTGTTTGAATCTTCCCTACTCTCAGTGGGAAAAGCTTTTCCACGTCAACTCTGTCTATCCCTCTCATCATTTTAAAAACCTCTATCAAGTCCCCCCTTAACCTTCTGCGCTCCAAAGAATAAAGCCCTAACTTGTTCAACCTTTCTCTGTAACTTAGTTGCTGAAACCCAGGCAACATTCTAGTAAATCTCCTCTGTACTCTCTCTATTTTGTTGACATCCTTCCTATAATTAGGCGACCAAAATTGTACACCATACTCCAGAATTGGCCTCACCAATGCCTTGTACAATTTTAACATTACATCCCAACTTCTATACTCAATGCTCTGATTTATAAAGGCCAGCACACCAAAAGCTTTCTTTACCACCCTATCTACATGGGATTCCACTTTCATGGAACTGTGCACAGTTATTCCCAGATCCCTCTGTTCACCTACATTCTTCAATTCCCTACCATTTACCATGTATACTGCCTTGGGAAAGCAGCCATCACTCTCACGCCCAGGTCTTTCATTCTTCTCTCCGCTCACAATGAGTAGAATATACAGAAGCCTGAGAGCGTGCACCAACACTCAGGGACACTTTTTTCCCTTCTGTTTGTGTAGAAAGGAACTACAGATGCGTCCCTGGCATCTATAACTAGCTCCTTTGTCTTGCAGACAGGGAGCACAGGAACTAGGAGCCCCGCGCAGGGAAGAGATTACAGGAATTGAGGCCCCAATGTGCTAGTGAGTGGTATCTGCGTCACTGTGACTGGAATGGAGCACAGAAACTGGGGCCCAGGAGAATGATAGGGAGCACAGGAACCGGGGGCACCGTGAGAGAAACAAATTACAGGAATTGAGGCCCCAATGTGCTAGTGAGTGGTATCTGCGTCACTGTGACTGGAAAAGTGCAGCGGAACTGGGACCCAAGAGAATGGACGGGAGCACAGTAAACAGTGAAGAAGTGTCCGCTCCATAGTTGCTGCTTTAGTTTCTCCAGCACTTTGTGTTTCGCTTGTTAAAGATCACACCAACCCACTCTCAGCTTCTTTCTTCTTGCAGGTTGTTCATTTAGATGGCCCTTAGTTCTTTCATAGCATGTTAGAATATTACATTTTAGATTTATGGACCATATGTTGTCTCTGCTGTACAACTGCCTGGCCAATTGACATCGGTAAGTTTGTTCTCTTCTTGTTGCAGATACTGCTGTATTAATTTGGTTCTAGAATGGAGGTAATTTAGATTAAACAGTTTCTTGGGATCCACTCCAGCAGAAGACATGTTGGAAATGAAGTGCAACATTACAGGGAGAAAGTTTCGATTAGTTTTGATTATTAATTTCATATGTACTGGGTTATAATGTAAAGCTTTTGTTTGCGTGCCAACCAGACAATGAAAAGCTATACATGAATACAATGTCCACAGTGCACAGTGAACAGGATAAAGGGTTCGACATTTAGCGCAAGACTGAAGTCCGATAAAGTCCGATAAAAGATAGTTCTAAGGTCTCCAATGAGGTAGGTGGGAGGTCAGGACCACATTCTAGGTGATGAGTGGACCATTCAGTTGCCTGATAAGTTTAACGGTGTTGAAGTGATGACACTACCTTGATAGTCGTTAGTCTCAACAGAGACGGAGTCTGTTGTGGACCGTCGGTTAAAATATTGCAAGAATACATCTAGCTTTTACTTCCAAATACATACCTTGTAATCTGTAAGAGAGGAGTCTCCCTGAAATTCTGCTAAACAGGAGAGAGGAATATCGATAAATACATTGCAATATGAACTCTGTGAGAGAAATGTATACATTTTGCATGGGATTCTCGCTGCTGGAAAAGAGGTATGCATACAGCAAAACCATGGAGGCCTAAAGACACCAAGTGGTGTGCAAGAACAATGTGATGCTCCTTGTGTAGACCATTGGCCATGCTCACTGGAAAACCTTTTAACTGGAGCCGTTAACCATCTTGCCATTTATTTAGCCTAATCTCACCGGCCACTGCTTACTTTATTAGAATAAAGTTTAAAATATGTCATAGCATCATAGAGTTACAGGGTCATAGAGTCATGGAGTGATACAGCATGGAAACAGGCCCTTTGGCCCAACTTGCTCATACCGGCTAGCATGTCCCAGCTACATGAGCCCCATTTGCCCGTGCTTGGTCCTTATCCGAGGAGGAGCCATCCTGGGGAACGGCTGCTAACCAGCAGTTGTCCGTTCAATTCACTTTTTTATTAGTTTTTAGTGAATTTTGTCCTATGTTTGTTGGGGAATTTGACTTTTTTATGTGGGGGGGAAGGGGGAAACTATTTTCTAGGTCCTTACCTGGTCGTTGAGGCAGCTTTTTCCCCGGGCTGCACCGTCGACCCGTCCTTGCGGCCTACCAGCGGGAGTGGAGCGGCGTTTTCCTGGCGGGGACCGCCCAGCACCTTCAGCTTCGGTGGCGGCACAGCGCTGGAGCGTTATCGCGGAGCGGAGCGGGCGATGCCTTGCCTGGGTCGCCGTGCTGGGTCGCCGCGCTGGAGCTCCGGTATGATGAGACCGCCATGATCAACACCGTCGAGCTGCGGGACTGTGGAGCGGCCAGCCGCGGGCGGCGGCGCCGACTTTAACATCGGGAGCCTCAGAGCACCAACCGACGCGGCCCTGTCGGCTTCGGAATGCCACGGACTCCAGTCCGGAATCGGCCGTTCCAGCCGCCCCAGCCGCTGTGAGGACTCTCCCGACGCCGGAGCAACACCACCCGGCGAGAACGGCCAGGAACATCGGGCCTCCGTAGAGGCAACTGTGGAGGCCTCAATAGGCCTGACTATGGGAGAACTGGGGACTAGACATTGTGCCTTCCCCCACAGTGGTAACCATTGTGGGGGGCTGTTTTTCTGTGTGTAAATGATTATTTTATTCTGTGTCCAAGATGGCTGTCGGAAGGGAGAGTGTACGCTGGCGCGCTTTAGCTGCCGCTGCTCTCTCTTCATATTGTGTTTTTGATTTTTGTCTTTGGATTGAATTCTGTCTTTAATTTGTGTACTGGTGATGTCTTTACTATTTATTTCATTCCGCTTACATGTTTTTACTCTATTTGCTAAATTTTGTAAGGTGTCCTTGAGACTCTTGAAAGGCGCCCATAAATAAAATGTATTATTATTATTATTATCCCTCCAAACCTGTCCTATCCATGTGCTTGTCTAACTGTTTCTTAAATGTTGGGACAGTCCCTGCCTCAACTATCTCCTCTGGCAGCTTGTTCCATACACCCACCATTCTTTGTGTGAAAAAGTTACCCATCAGATTCCTAATAAATCTTTTCCCCTTCACATTAAACTTATATCCTCAGATCCTTGATTCACCTACTCTGGGCAACAGACTGTGCAACTACCCAATCTATTCCTCTCATGATTTTATACACCTCTATAAGATCACCCCTCATCTTCCTGCTCTCCAAGGAATAGAACCCCAGCCTACTCAACCTCTCCCCATAGCCCAGACCCTCTAGTCCTGGCAGCATCCTGGTAATGTCTCTGAACACGATAACAAACTCTGATAAATTAACTATAGAAATAATTCTGACTGGTTGGATCTTGGTATGGTCTGGCAATTCCAAAGTACGGGGATGTTGGTGGCTGCTGATTGTGGTGGACTTCATCACGGAACAGCCCTACCCTCCATCAGAACATTTACAAGAGGCACTGCACAGGGCGGATTTAGATGAAGAGGGGCCCTAAGCTATTTCACCCCCCCCCCTCCCAATCCCCCACCCCCACGACTAGAGGACCATGACTATCTGACAGTGACAGTGTGACACTTTTAGATCCTACTGTATGTTGTCAATAAACAGTTGGTTTTAAAATACATATTGGATTCACCGTGGAGCGGGCGATGCCTTACCTGGATCGCTGTTTGAAGCTCTGGGGTGTTGGGCCTGCTGCTTCAACATCATGGAGTTGTGGTTTGTGGAGCTCCCAACCTCAGGCCACGCTGATTTCAAGATCCTGGGATCCTTCCCATGGAAGATCGGTGTGAGGCGGAGGCAACGGAAGAAGAGCTCCACATCGTGGCGGGCGTGGAACTCATTGAGGTGGGGACGGAGGGGGACAAAGGTAAGGCCACTGCTGAGGACAGACAATTTGGTATCTGAGAGGAGGAGGTCAGGGGGGGATGGTGAATACAATGCAGGGATGGGGTTTGGAGCCGGAGGAAGGCAGTTGAGTGGACTGAGGCCAAGGCGATGTCTGGTGGAGGGGTGGTGGGTGGTCAGTGGGTAGGGAGGTATGAGGACTGTAGTGTGGGTGGGGAAGAGCTGGGGTCACATGGTTTGATGGAAATGGGGAAGACCCAGTGGAACAGCCACTGAGGTTACCAGGGTTGGGGGACTAGCACTAGGACCCAGCGCAGTCAAACCAGGGGAGTTGGAGTCTGTAGCGTGGAAACTTCAGACCCGTTGCTGAGTCCATGCTGCAGGTAAGGCGACGGCTGCGGGCTGCTGGAGGGCAGTGGAGTGCCGAGGGTCAGTGAGCAAAGCGTAGGAGGTCCTGGTGGGCGGATGGTCGGTGGCGACGACGAGGTTCGGACGGGTCCGGTGAGGCAGCGAGGTGAGTAGGCGGGGAGGTGGGTAGGCCTCAGTGCGGCGGGGATGTGGATAGGCCCCAGTGCGGCGGGGAGGTGGGTAGGCCCCAGTGCGGCGGGGAGGTTCAGCAGGGAAAATGGGTTAAATAAACTACATACCTTTTTCTTTGTCCTGCACTTGCGATCCGTGATGTCGAAGGCGTTGTTATTCGCGTAGAACTGATTTTCAACATCAGGTCTGAGTAGCAGTCCGAGCAAATCAAAGATCCAAGGATCTTTGGAGCAAATTCCTCTCCACAACGAATATAAACCTCACCTGCATTTTAATCCCACCCCCCCCCCACCACCAAAGCCTCCGGAATTGCAAGCAGGGCGCCACCGATAGTAGGTTTTGTAACAACGCCACTATCACAGAGCGCCACCGATGGTAGGTTTTGTAACAACGCCACTATCGCACAGCGCCACTGATGGTAGGTTTTGTAACAAAGCCACTATGTCAAAAGTTTTATACACCTTGGTGGAGTGAGACCGAGGCCCCCCTAGATCTTGAGGCCCTAAGCTTAAGCTTGTCTTGCTTATACACAAATCCGGCCCTGGCACTGCCTCAAGAAGACTGCATCGATCATAATGGATACACACTGTGCGTGTCATGCCCTTTTCTCACTGCTGCCATGGTACACAAGATACCTTGCCAGCAGTTTCAAGAACTCCTTTTCTACAATATCCCTGAGGATGGAATGCTGTAACCCATATTTTGCACCACTATGGAACATAGAACATGGAACAGTACAGCACAAGAACAGGCCCTTCGACCCACAATGTCTATGTCGAACATGATTCCAAGACCATTACTTATCTGCCTGCACATAACCCAGATCCCTCCATCCCCAACGTATACATATGCCTATTCAAAAGTATTTTAAATGCCACTAACATCTGCTTAAACTACCACTCCTAGCAGTGCATTCCAAACACTCAGCACGCACTGTGTAAAAACCTTAACCTGCACATATCTTTTAAACTTTACCCCTCTCACCTTATTTGAATTTTCCATCCTGGGAAAGCAATTCTGACTGTCTAGTTTCAGTTTACTTTCGGTTTCAGTTTAGTTTATTGTCACATGTACCGAGGTACAGTGAAAAGCTTTTGTTGCGTGCTATCCAGTCAGCAAAAGGCAATACGTGATTACAATCAAGCCATTTACAATGTACAGATACACGATAAGGGACTAATGTTTAGTGCAAGGTAAAGCCAGCATAGTCTGATCAGGGATAGACCGAGGGTGACCAAAGAGATTGAGAGTAGTTCACCGCTGCACTCCAGTTGTGGTAGGATGATTCAGTCACCTGATAACAGTTGGGAAGAAACTGTCCCTGAATTTGGAAGTGCGCATCTTCACCTTTTGCCTGATGGGAGAGGGCGGGGCCAGGGTGCAACTCATCCTTGATTATGCCGCTGGCCTTGCCGAGGCAGCATCAGATATAAATGGAGTAAATAGAAGGGAGGTTGGTTTGTGTGATGGTCTGGGCTGCATCCACAGTTTACTGCAATTTCTTGCGGTCTTGGATGAAGCTGTTCCCAAACCAAGCTGTGATGCATGTGGATAAAATGCTATCTCTGGTGCATCTGTAGACGTTGGTGAGGGTTGTAGGGGATATGCTGAACTTTCTCAGCCTTCTTAAACTTCTTAGTAAAGTACCCTATCTCTGCCCCTTATCATTCTATGTACTTCAATCACATCACCCCGCAACTTTTGACATTCCAGAAAAAAGCAATGCATGTCTGTCCATCCTCTCCCTGTTGCTGAAACCCTCTGATCCAGGCAGCATTCTGATAAACCTCCTCTGCGCCCTTTGCAAAGCCTCCACTTCCTTCCTATAATGACCAGAATTGCACCCAATACTCCAAATGCGGCCTAACCTGGTCTTTTGCACATATTTTTTCTAATTATAATTTTACAGTAACATCTTGTTGTTTTTGCAGTCTTTCATCTTGACTCTGATAGATTCACGAATGGATGAGATGAGTACCACTAAATAAAAAACTTCTTCAAAAACAATTGCCAACAAAAAAAAACAGCTGAGCTGTCAGTTGTGAATAAAATAAACAAACAACACTGTTGTCTCTCACAGTGAGAGAGCAGATGTCTGACAGACACCGTCTAACTTCCAACAGAGCTGAATAACATTAATTGTCATTGTATATGGATGTCTACACGTCAAGTTGCTTCATAGTAGAAACAAAAAAATAACTTGTATGTGATTCTTTTTATTTCATTGCAAGTAAATGTCAGCTCACAGCATTTCTTCCCAGCCTGAGCCTGTTACCTCCAAACCTATTGTCATGAAGACTAGTCTATCCCAACAATGTATGGAGCTTTACCTCATTCACTTATCTGCATCTTACAACCCAATGCAGTCGGCAAATACCAGTTGCTTAGACAATTTTTCAGCTTCTATGCGTTGCAGCACTGCACAGTGATGCAGCTTTAGAGATGCTGTCATGCAGTGCCAGGGAACTGGATTTGATCCTGACCACGGGTGCTGTCTGTATGGAGTTTGTATGTTCTCCCTGTCACCACGTGGGTTTTCTCTGGCTGCTCCAATTTCCTCCTACATTCTAAAGACTTGCAGCTTTGTAGATTAATTTGATTCTGTAAATTGTCCCTAGGGTCTAGGATAGAACAAGCGCATGGGTGATTGTTGGTCAGAGCAGACTCGGTGGGCTGATGGACCTTATTTTCATGCTGTATTTCTAAACTGAACTGAACTGAACTGAACACAATCTGATCCCAATTTAGGCATTAACTGTTGTTCCAGCCTGGGTGAGAGGAAACTCATTGTTTGTCCATCCACCCCCCCCCCCCCCCCCCCCCCCTCCCCCCTCCTCCCCCCATGAATGAATGAGCTGCCAAAAATAAGCTGCATTTGAATGAAGTGAAATGTGTTTCCAACAAATCACATCATTTTTTGAAATTGGAATGGACACTTTGGGTCATCAATGCTGCTGCAGTTGATGCTAAAAAAACTGAAACTCCTAAAAAGTCATTGCTTTCTCTCCAATGTCAAATCTGTCATGGGGCACTTTCAATGTAATCGCATTTATACAACACCATTCCATCGGCAGGTTTCAGATAAGGATCATTTTTCACTGCCTTCACATGGCTCTCATTCACTACTCTCATCCCTTCCTCAATGATCGCCCTCTCCATCTGATCTCAAACTTTCCAATTGACCCTAAACTCCCCAAATGACCAAGATTTTCAGATCAAATTTGCAGCTGATTTTCTTCCACCCCTCTCCCCAATCCCCAACAACACTGATGGTACTTAATGATTCAATACTCTGAGCCTCCGACAGAGACTCTGATCTGACCCAGTAAACAATCTGACAGCTAGCCTCCAAAGAGCATTAGTCTGAAGAAGGAACTCGACCCAAAACATCACCCATTCTTTCTCTCCAGAGAAGCTGCCTGTCCCATTGAGTTATTTCAGCATTTTGTTTCTATCTCCAAAGATTAGTCCTGCCTTGCAACATTGGTCCAAGCACTGAAGTTAGCTAATACTCTGTTTTGGACACTCCACCAGGGAACAGTCTGCCAAGTAACAAGTGCAAGGGCTAATCAGAAATGAAAAATCAGAACAAAAAATTGCTGGAAACTTGGAATAAAAGCAGGAAACACTGGAAGCAGTTAGTAGGTCAAGGGATATGGAACGGAGATGCATAATGGAGCATCTTAGTCATAGTCATACAGTACGAAAACAGGCCCTTTGACCCAACTTGCCCACACTGACCAACATGCCCACCAGTGTTACACTAATCCCATCTCAGACATTTGGTCCATATCCCTCTAAGGCACGGTGGCACAGCGGTAGAGATGCTGCCTGACAACGCTTGCAGGGCCGGAGACCCAGGTTCGATCCCGACTATGGGTGTTGTCTGTACAGACTCTGTACGTTTTCCCCGTGATCGCATGGTTTTTCTCCGATATCTTTGGTTTCCTCCCACACTCCAAGGACGTACGGGTATGTAGGTTAAATGGATTGGTATAAGTTTATATTGACACTAGTGTCTGTAGGATAGTGTTAATGTGTGGGGGCCGCTGCCCGGTTCAGACTTGGTGGGCCGCAGAGTGCTGGATCTCTAAACTAAACTAAACCTATCCTATCCTATCCCTGTACTTGACTAAATGTTTCTTAGTAAGCATGGATGAGATAGGTGGAAGGACTGATGACTCCATGATTCTATGACAAGTACAGAAAGGAAGAGAGAGAGAGGGACAGGGGAATATAGAAAAAAACAGAAAGAATTAGTGAATGAAAGGTGAGGATGCATTTATTCAGTAACCACTGGTGGTCAGAAATTGATATAATTTTCATTTTTGCAATTTTCTCAGATTCGCATACCACTTTCCACTGAAGTTATAACTTATGAGCAGTAATAGGAGAATAGGATAGAAAATCAAAGAACTGGTAGCACAATTAAAAAAAAAAACTTTTCCATGAGGAATTTCTATTGGAGAGTAACTGGAGTATTTCATACCATTTAATTAAAATGCAGCAAGATACCCAGCCTGTACTGGTTCAGTCTGTAATCTGACAATAAGATCGATTGTGAAAGAATACTGTACATTTTCAGCCTTACTGCACAGTGCAAATGTGTTTAAAAAAGTATACACAGTAGGTCCCCAAGGTAAATCAAGCAACTCCTTGCAGATGATTATTTTCTTGCTTGGAAGTATTTTGCTTGACATTTTATGACCTCAGACCACCCAGTGACATTAATATCACAACATATGATACATGTATGCACTAATGAATAAATATAATAGGCAGAGGCCAGACTGGCATCTTTTACATAGCCGCTGATTCGTAAATGAAATAATTCTCTCCTTGAAAGGAAGATTAAATAACCTTCTTGTTTTTAGGGTCAGAATTTTTTTTTCCACCCTCTGATTCAATACTTTGAACCATTCAGTCTTGATTTTTACACACTGCATGACATAACACCTCTATTATCTCTTTTGCAATAATTTCTCTACGGGCTTCTATCAAACACAAATCTTCTCTTACAAATTGGCAATTCTGACAATGTTTATCTTCAATAAGCTTTTAAGCAATTCTATTTCAAATTACAAACCTGATTTGAATTACCTTAACGTCAGTACTAATAACGTCAGTTGAAATATCTAGCCTATCCTCTGGTTGGTGAAATATATTTTATTTTTCCAACTTTAGCACACTGATTATTTTTGTTCTTATTCAAATTTGAATGTTAAGAGACCCAACAAAACCCACTCATTGACAGATAGGGAAAAGTCTCTCAACTAGTGTAAATTCACATTCATGACTTTCACAAGATGTTCTGCAATCAATTCTTCTTCCTATGCTAAAGGGCCTGTCCCACTTTCATGACCTAATTCACGACCTCTGCCGAGTTTGCCCTTGACTCATACTCGCAGCATGGTTGTCACGAGGTCGTAGGAGGTCGTAGGAGGTCATAGGTAGATCATAGGTAGGTCGTAGCAGGCCGTGAAGCTCGTCGTAGGTACTCGTGGCATCAAGTAGGTTAGGGCATTTTTCTAGCATGATGAAAAATGTCCACGAGTAAAAATGGTTGTGAATTAGGTTGTGAAAGTGGGACAGGCCCCTTACTTGGATGATCCCAGTCAGACTAGTAAAAGGAGGATTACAGTTATGCAAAGCAGTCCTGGGTTATTGAGGTTATTTTGAAAAATCCTCATTTTACTCCTGAAATGAAAGTAAATTTAGAAAATCTGCATAACACAAAATGCTGGAGGAATTCAGAGGGTCGGTACCTGTGGAGTGAATGGATCGCCAACATTTCCGGACAGAACCCTTATTCAGACTATATAGGAAAGAACTGCAGATGTTGACTTAAATCCAAGGTAGACACAAAATGCTGGAGTAATTCAGTGGGACAGGTAGCATCTCTGGAGAGAAGGAATGGGTGACGTTTCGGGTCGAGACCCTTATTCAGACTTCCATTCGAGACCAACCATCCACACAAATGTAAGCACAGGCAAGACCCACAAATATGGAAATATAAAATTTATCATGCTGCTCAGCTGCTGGCCTTTACTCAGAGTCTGATGGCAAGTTCAGGCACGACTTTGGCAAATCATTTCCTGGATACTCCACCAATCAGACCTGCCACATGCAGGGTGGTACAGTTGTGCAGTGGAAGAATTTCTGCCTGACTGTGCCAGAGACCCTGGTTCGATCCTGACTACGCGTGTTGTCTGTGCAGTGTTTGTACATTCTCTCTGTCACCGTATGGGTTTTCTCTGGATCCTCTGGTTTCCTCCCACATTCTGAGAACATACAGGTTTATAGGATAATGGGCAAATTGAGGGATAAAAGATTAGGAGGCAAAGGAAAGGCAGGAAGCAAATGTAAAGTTATGTGGATTTACTTAAAGGTTTTCAGCTATGTATTTGCATTCTACGGTTTTTAGTGTTTATTTAAGTTAATAACTTTTGCATTATTTGCTTACTTCAAGTTCAATATTAAAGTTTAAACACCTCTGAATGTCAGTGACATTTAAAATGATTAAATGCTTTCAGTGCTGCAAAGCTCTGTTCCTGATTTTTCTGGCTGTCAGATTTGGAGACAGGGTCATCTCACTGTGCCACAGACATCCAGTCTCCCCCATGCCACACCATCCAATAAATTACACCTTGTGTAAATTGCCATTCAGTTTAGGAGCAAGTGAATCACAGGCAATGATTATGGGCAGAGGTCCATGTCAGCACAATTCATCTCAATACTTCAATATCCCGACAGACTTAGATCCTGATTAGTTCATTGCCATATACACCAGGGTGAAATGAAATTCCTTGCTCACATGTAGCTCACTGTATACATGCAGTAATGATAAATACTTTAGTTTAGAGATACAGCATGGAAACAACTCCTTCGGCCCACCGAGTCTGCACCGACCCTTACACCTGTTCTATGTTATCACATTTTCGCAACCTACACATTGGGAGAAATTTACGGAAGCCAATTAACCTACAAACCTGAACGTCTTTAGAATATGGGGGAAATGGGAGCAACCGGGGAAAACCTACGTGGTCACGGGAAGAATGTACAAACTCTGTACAGAGAGCACTCAGAGGCAGGATCGAAGCTGGGTCTCTGGTGCTGTAAGTAGCAGTTCTAAAGGGCCTGTCCCACTTGGCGATTTTTTCAGCGACTGCTGGCATCATTGACTGACGTATCAGGTCACCAAAAAATTTGCGGAGTGATGCAGCGTGACGTGGCATGATGCGGCGGTGGCGTGGCGTGGTGCGACGCTGCATGATGACGTTTGATGCGCGGTGATTTTTCAAGTGTTGCAACATTTTTTTTGTCGCCGCTGGATTTTGAAATGTTAAATGTCATTTGGCGACACTGATATGATGCCGGCAGTCGCCAAAAAAATTGCCAAGTTGGACAGGCCCTTAATGCAGCACCACTGTGCAGCCCAACACAACAATAAATACCTATTGCTTATTAAGCATTACAATGCACTTTTCAGAAGGTCAAAAATATTAAAGCAAAGTAATGCATTTACTGAGAATAGCCAAAGGATTAAAAAGGTCACCAAAAGTTTAGTTAAAATAATTAGATGACAGAAGGTTTTCAGATAAAGGTCAAAGCACTGCTGCCATTGTCAGGATAAAGTGAAAGATTGGCCCAGATCCCCCAGTGAAAGGCTTGGACAGAGTGGATGTGGAGAGGATGTTTCCACTAATGGGAGAGTCTAGGACTAGAGGTCACATAGCCCATTATTAAAGCACGTTCTTTTAGGAAGGAGATGAGGAGGAATTTCTTTAGTCAGAGGGTGGTGAATCTGTGGAACTCTTTGCCAGAAGGCTGTGGAGGCCAAGTTAATAGTAAGATTAAACAAGAACTTACCAGTTCGAAGTTTGATCATTATTTTATGAGGAGTACGTTGAGGGAATACGTGAAGAACCCCGCCAGGACGCATGCGTGCCATTCTTCAAAGCAGCGGTGTGAAATCACAGATAACTGTAATGACTTAAACATAATAAGATTAGAGAAAGAAATACCAGTTGAGTATATGATCATGGGTGGGAGCGGAGGGCACGTATTCCCTCAACGTACTCCTCATAAAATAATGATCAAACTTCGAACTGGTAAGTTCTCGTTTAATCTTACTATTTTACTTCGGAGTCACGTGAGTGACTACGTGAAGATTTCAAAGCTCTGTGATTTCATGCCGTGGAAACGAGTCCATGCATCACATCTGCCTTAATGACTGTAGGAGGAATTGTGTCAACATAATTTAGACATGAATCCAACATTAAAATCCATGAAATTTATTAACACAAATTATAACCCCTATTTATGGGGTAAAATAAATTACAGAACTTAAAATTGTTTCTGCAAACGTTCCAGGTTTCATGACTGGTTTATTATAAAATAGTTGTAATGTTTTTTCCCCTGACCATCCTGCTGCCTAGAGGATTTGGTCCATTGGTACATCCAACTGCATAGCTGCCGATGTAGCTGCAGCCCTGGTGGAATGAGATTTAAAAATATTAGTATCCACCCCAGCCTGTGTTAGAACCTGTTTCAGCCATCTTGAGATGGTCTGGACCGTCACTCTTTTGTGTGGTTGCTTATGGCTGACTAAAAGTGCCTTCTCATTGCCTCTGATGATTTTCATTTTCTCCATGTATAATGACAAATTTCTTACTATACAGAGACGATCATCTGTTGGGTAAGACCTAAATTCTATATTGCGGCCCGCTGATCCCTGTCTGTTCTGCTTTACTAATTCATAAATATGAGACGTAATATTTTCAGATGAAGAAGTCATGTTGTCCAATCATAATTTATGTAATGACTGTACCCTTTGTGCCGTGACCAATGCCATTAGCATGACTGTTTTTAATGTCAGTCTATGTAGGGACAGAGCTGTTGCTGGAGACCAATTCCTGAGCATCTTCAGGACAATACTCACATCCCATATTTGGGAGTACCTGGTTCTTGGGGGATTGGTATTAAAAATTCCCCTCATAAGTTTTATTACCAGTGGGTGAGTTCCAACAGAGTGACGCTCTGTTCCTTGCCATAGATAAGTTGATAAGGCACTTCTGGCGCAGTTGATGGCACTATAACTGAGCCCCTCATCATAATGGAGGCCTGCCAGGTATTCCAGAACAGACGGGATGTTCATATCTCTGTAGGTGGTGCTGTTTTTGTTACAATACATCACCCAATTCCTGATATAGACCAGATACTGTTTTTTTGGTGGATTGTCTTTGGGCCGCCAAAATCATGTTCACTGTTTGGTCCATCAGTCCCAGCTGTAGTAGAGGTATTTTTAAACTCTACAAATTAATAAATTCAAATAGTTATGGCATGGGTGGCTATCCCTTGGTACGGGATGAACCAACAAGTCTGGTCTATTCGGGATGGTGATACATGGTTCTAATACCATGTTCAGTATCACTGGGAACCATGGTTGAGTAGGCCAATCGGGTACTACCAAAATACCAGACACAGAGTCCTGGTGTATTTTCCTTAATACCCGACTGATGAGGCAGAAAGGAGGGAATGCATAAATAAACAATTTCCCCCAATGCAGCGAAAATGCATCTGTCGCCGCTGCCCCAGGGTCTGATTCCCATGAAACATAATTTGATAACTGGTGATTAAGCCTGGATGCGAATAGATCAATATCTGGTGTTCCATATCGTGCTGTAATATCAGCAAATACTTTTTTATTCAACATCCATTCGGTGTTTTCATTAAATTTGCGTGACCTGGTGTTTGCCACTAAATTTAGTTTACCTTTTAGGTAAGTAGCTGATATCCAAATATCTCTCTGGATACACCACTGCCGAATTATATTAGCCAGATTGTCACATGATGTCGATTTGTTTCCACCCATGTGGTTGATATATGCTACCACGGTGGTATTGTCAATCTGTAGTCTAACATGCTGGTGATATGACCCAGTACAATATGACTTTAGGCCATAGAATGCACCCAACATTTCCAGGTAGTTTATGCCCAGTGTGGGTAATAATGATGCCTCCTGAGCAGTCCATCTACCTCCACAGCTGGAGATGGAATTGGTTGCACCCTAACCAAGTGCACTGGCATCAGTTTGTAGCACCATTGAAGGGTTGCTGATAATGATTGGATTGAAACAAAGCCAAATGTTATCTATCCACCATTTTAGTTCCATTATAGCTTTGATTGGTAGCTTCATTGGTCTGTCAAAATGACCAGCATTGATTTTGAGTGCTTGTATTTTTGCTCTCTGTAAATGTTGGTAATGTAAAGGTCCAAATTGTGTGGCTGGAAAGGCAGCCACCATTTTACCAATTACTTTTGCTACCAATCTGATGGATGGTTTAATAATAATAATAATATATCTTTTATTGTCATTGCACGTCAGTGCAACGAGATTTAGTTTACTGATGTCAATGAGGTTATTGCAAGCCTCTATTAAGTCTATAGCCTTTCCCTTTGGCAAAGTCACCGACATGTGAACTGAGTCAATGGTGAACCCCAAATAGTCCATTGTAGTGGAAGGCGTTAATTTAGATTTAACTGGATGGATAATAAACCCCAGTTTTTCAAATAACTGTTTTGTGGCTGTTACAGTTTGTTTGGCCAATTCCAAAGTTTTGCCCACAATAAGTATCTCATCTAGATATGCCATGACCATGTGTTTTCGTTTCCGTAGAAACGCTAGGGCTGGTTTCAAAATTTTTGTGAACAGTCTGGGGGCTGATGTTAACCCATTTGGCAGCGCTCTATACTGCCACAGTTGTCCCATCCAGTTGAATTTTAAGAAACATCTGTGGTCACCTCGTATAGGCACTGAATAGTAAGCATCTTTTAGATCGATGCTAGCCATGAAGTAACCTTTGGAAATCAATTGTTTAGCAGTAACAAAGGTTTCCATTTTAAATTGAATATATTGTACAAATGTATTCAATTTGGTCAGATCTATGATGATGCGACAACCATCATCTTTTTTGTTTTTGGTAAATATATTGGACACGAATTCTAGCGGTTCGTGTTGGGATTTTTCAATTACACCTTTTGCGTAAAGCCTCTCCAGTTCAGCATGCGCTTCTGATTTCTCTTTACCAGAAAGTACGAACATTCGGTTCGGTATATGTTGAACTGGAGGGCTGTACTTGTGCATAAATTCTATTGTATATCTCTGGATACTGCTTAAAATATAAGTATCGATAGTTAACATGCTCCATGCATCCAGAAAGGAGTGTAATCTCCCCCCCAACCTCCATGCTTCCTGTATTTTGTAGGGAACCATACCCACCTACCTCCATAGTTACCAGTGGCAGGTTTACTTCTTTTTGTAAATCCTTCGTTGATGTTGAGGCGGTGGTGTCTGGGTTTGTGGTTTGGTTGATGTTGGAGGTTCGCGTATCTTCCAAGAAGGCTGGCCTGGGCCATGGCCTAAAAAAGACTCATGTTTGGTGTACTGGATCTTCGAGCTTTCACCAGTCGGTCTTGTTCTACTGGTGGGTGCGTAGGGATGCTGTATGTGGCTGTAGTGGGTTTTTGAAGAAGTCCCTTTTATGAGTCCCATGGTTTTTGCTTCCTCATCGAGCTCCTTGACTTGCTTCGATAGGTTATCTCCAAATAGTAGTATTGGTGGTTTTATGTTCCCAGGTTTGCACAGACCCGCGAATTTCGGATTTAAAGTGGGTCGGGTGTCATTCTTCCTGATGCTATTTATCTCGTATTGAGTGTTGCAAAGCAATGCCAGTGCATCCTGTTGGTCCTGGGACATGTCCTTCTCATCCACTGTGCGGGCGAATGCTATTATCCCTGCTGTTAGGAGTTTTAATACCTTTTGGAGTTTGACATCCATGCCTCTAACTCCTATTCCAATATGTTTCCATATACAAGTATTGACTACTGGAACATTCAGGGATATACAGTTGCCCGGTGCCAGGTGTCTTGACGTGGTGTCCAATACAGCCTGTTCTTGTAGCTGGTTAAAAGACATATAGTCTATACTGGCAGCAAGCTTTTGCTCCAGGTTTTGGCCAGTCTGGTCTGGCTGTATGAAGTTGGACACCATGTCCAGCAGATTTTCTCGTTCCTGCATCCCCTGCACACTTGATTTTTCTTCTGCGAACCCCTCTTCAGGATCAGCCCAGTACTGACCCCCAGTGCTCCCTTCTGATGAGGGAGAAGCACTGTGCAGCCCTACAAGAGGTGCTGCTGTGGGTTTTCCATAGAGCCCACAGTGACTCGACTCCATCTCCCGTAGCCTGTCACATTGGAGCAAATGCTCCACACATCGCTCCATCCGGCTCCAGCGCTCATGGTCGCTGGCCACCCGCGGTTGCTCAAAGTCGGACTCCTCTGGGTCCACGACTTTGTTAGTTTTCTGTCTTGCCTTACCGCCCGGCCGCGGAGTGGATCTGGCCGGTGCGGAGGCGACATCGGGGACAGCTGATCCCATTATCGGTGATTCAAGTGCCGCTGGCCGCTGCTGGCTGCCCGCTACTCCGCGGTCCTCCCCCACCAGCTTTGTCGCAGCCCTTGTTGCTTTCTTAGACATGTCCATGCTTCCCATCTGTAAATTGGTATAGGAAACACACAAAAAGACCGCAAAGTAACTCTTACCTGCTGGTTCCGGCTTTTTAAAACTGCCGCTGCGGGGGAACGTCGTTCCACCCCGCCTGACGTTTCGCAATGTGTGTAGCGATATGGCACGCATGCGTTCTGGCAGGGTTCTTCACGTAGTCACTCACGTGACTCCGAAGTAAAATGGATATTTTTAAGGCAGAGACAGATTCTTGATTAGTGCGGTGTCTGGGGTTATGGGGAGAAGGCAGGAGAGTGGGGTTAGGAGGGAGAGATAGATCAGCCATGATTGAATGGCAGTCCAAATGGCCTAATTCTTCTCCTGTCACATGACCTTATAGCCCGCAAGCCACTAAGCTTGGCTATTTCTTGAACACAGATCCCAAGAGTGGAATTCAGGGTACAAACAAAAATTGTACCCTGAGTTCAACAAAGAAACAAAGAACTGCTGATGCTGCCTATTATACAAAAGGAGACAAAGTGTTGGATTACCGATGTCACCTATCCTTGTTCTCTAGAGATGTTGTCTGACTTGCTGAGTTACTCCAGCACTTTATGTCCTTTTGTGCATTAACTTGTATCTGCAGTTCTTTATTTCTACTGCTGGAGTAACTCAGTAGATCAAGCGGCATCTCTGGAGAACATTGATAGGTGATGTTTCGGACTATCTGAAATTCGGTTCTCTACCCAAAAGGTCACCTATCCATGTTCTCCCGAGATGCTGCCTGACCTGCTGAATTCTTCTTATCGAGTCCACATCACAAGATTAGATATTGTTCAGCCAGAGCTGAACACACTTCTCAGCATCTTCATTGTAGGCAGCGAGATCGGCAGCCATGCATTGGTTTCCCAGTTGAAGGCACTTCAGCAGGTGTTCCATTGTTTGTGGTTCAATATCACATTTGCAGGTGACATTGTTGGAGTTATATCCCCACTTGTTTAGAGACTCCTTGGCTCTGCCAACACCAGTTCTCAATCGATTGAGGCATTTCCATCTGGGCCCAACTTGCGTCTGCACGAGGAGGGAGTTGCTTACTTGCCGTTAGTCCCATGGTAGTTGAGGGAGGTCGAGTGAATATTCTATCATCCCATATGGAGACTCATAGAAACATAGAAAATAGGTGCAGGAGGAGGCCATTCGGCCCTTCGAGCCAGCACCGCCATTCATTGTGATCATGGCTGATCGTCCCCTATCAATAACCCGTGCCTGCCTTCTCTCCATATCCCTTGACTCCACTAGCTCCTAGAGCTCCATCTAACTCTCTCTTAAATCCATCCAGTGATTTGGCCTCCACTGCCCTCTGTGGCAGGGAATTCCATAAATTCACAACTCTCTGGGTGAAAAATATTTTTCTCACCTCAGTCTTAAATGACATCCCCTTTATTCAAAGACTGTGGCCCCTGGTTCTGGACTCGCCCAACATTGGGAACATTGTGCTTCGTGCTTCATTTGTTGTAATGCCAGCCTCAAGAGGTGTCACACAGTTAAGAAAACTTTTCCTCGACTTTAGGCGGCTCGAAAATGGTGTCTGGTCAAACATTGGATGTTGTTCATCTGTTATCTGCCACTGGTTCTCCTTCATGGTGGCTCCTGCTCTTCTGATGTCTGGCGGGGCTGTGCCTGCCAGGAGATAGAGGCAGTCAGTACTTGTCAGCTTGATTCAACCTGTGACAAGTCTGCAGGAAACATTGTGGGCTGGGTCCAGCTTCTTGCCATGGGTGGATCTTTCCCATACTGGGCATGCATACTCAGTAGTAGAATAGCAGAGGGCTAGGGCAGTGGAATGTAGGGTCTGTGGGTTAGCATCCCATTTTTTGTTGGTGAACTTTACTAACAACATTGTTGCGTGCACTCACTTTCGCTTTGTCTTCTCAATATGGGTCTTGAGGATAAGACATCGGCCAAGCGTTACACCAAGGTAAACTGGATGCTCACAGTGCTCCAATGTTGTTCCAGACCTGAAGTTGTCTCTTGGCTTCTCGGTTTCTCTAGTGGAAGGTACACACCTGTGTCTCAGATGGGTTTGCACAGAGGTGGTTCTCCTCATAATATGGTGTTAGTTGATTGAGAGCATCAGACAGCCTTTCCTCTACTGCTGAAAAATCAGTATCTTGGGCAGCAAAACTCAGAAAATTAGCATACGCAAAACGCCGAGTTCCATCACTTCTATGAATTCACTTCACTTCCATCACTTCAGTGACCTTCTGAGTTACTCCAGCACTTTGTGTCCTTTTGCAGATCCTGATTGACTTGATGGATGAGACGCACCATATCATAGTGCCTGGAGACACAGGGGACTGCAGATGTTGGACTCCTGAGCAACAAACTATCTGCTGGGGAACTCAAGGAGTCCAGCAGTATCTGTAGAAAATAAATGGTCGCCATTTTGGGTCAATATGCCTGCATCATGACCGGAAGCTTTGATCACAGATCCTAATAGTGGGACCGATTGAGCTCCTTAAACAGATTGTTTGTTCCATCACAGTGCCCTTCTAGTCCATACATTTAAAGTAATAGCAATCAAGAACAATTAAATGCATTTAATTGTGGAGTGCCTCCGATTCTTAGAGCAGCTTATACTGGAGCCTACCATGGAGAAGGCAATTCTGGATTTAGTGTTGTATAATGAACTAGATTCGATATGGGAACTCAAGGTAAAGGAGCCATTAGGAGGTCGTGACCATAATATGTTGTTTTAATCTACAATTTGAGAGGGAGAAGGGAAAATCGGAAGTGTCAGTATTACAGTTGAACAAAGGGGACCAAGGAGCCATGAGGGAAGAGCTGGCCGAAGTTGACTGGAAAGATACCCTAGCATGGATGACAGTGGAACAACAATGGCAGGTATTTCTGGGAATAACACAGAAGGTGCAGGATCAGTTCATTCCGAAGAAGAAGAAAGATTCCAAGGGGAATAAGGGACGTCCATGGCTGACAAGGGAAGTCATGGACAGTATAAAAATAAAATAGAAGTATAACATAGCAAAGATGAGCGGGAAGCCGGAGGATTGGGACATTTTCAAAGAGCAACAGAAGATAACTAAAAAGGCAATACGGGAGGAAAAGATGAGGTACAAAGGTAAGCTAGACAAGAATATAAAGGAGGATCGTTAAAGCGTCTTTAGGTATGTGAAGAGGTAAAAATTAGTTAAGACCAAAGTTGGAACCTTGAAGACCGAAACAGGTGAATTTATTATGGGGAACAAGGAAATGGTAGACGAGTTGAACAGGTACTAGTCGTATTTTGAGCCTTAGAAAACAAGGCGCAATGGTGAAATATTGCAAATCATTTGGTATTATGAGAAGGCAATGGATAGGCCGAAGGATGAGGACAAAGATTTTAAACTGAATGATTTGAGAATTGGGAGGTGGTGGGAAGAAGTGGCATGGGTGACAAATAAAATTATGGATGATGTGGGCCAATGACATATGATGAGTTTTGGATCTGTTAAAAATTGAGTGAATAAGACCAAATGTCAACATGTTGAAAACATTGATATTAATATTGTAATTCACAGCAATACTGGAGGACGACCAGTTATTTGTACTTGTAAGTATTTTGAACATAGTCTCCCCCATATTTTCCGTTTGCCAATTATGTTTGGTGTCTATCAGTGTAGTTCAGTTAAAGAACCATATATTGCAATATTTCTTTCCACTTGTTCCAATGGGAGGTTATTACTAACAATTTATAAAATAAATAATAAAATAAGATACAACACACAATAGTCCATATGGTGCCGACAGCAGTGTACCAGTGAACCACCGGCCCACGCAGAAACTAATGATAAAATGTTCCCAATCACCTGTGTCAAGCAGTTGACCAAAGATAATCTGGTTCAGATTGAAGAAACAATACAATGCAGTGATATCACAAGGTTCATAAATTCTAGGTGCAGAATTAGGCCACTCAGCACATCAGGTCTACTCCACCATTCAATCATGGCTGATCTATCTTTCCCTCTCAATACCATTCTCCTGCCTTTGCCCCATAACCCCTGACACCGTTACTAATCAAGAGTCTGTAATTTTCTGCTTTAAAACTGTCCATTCACAGCCTCCACAGATATGTGGCAATGCATTCCATAGATTCACCACCTTCTGACTAAAGAAATTCTTCTTCATCTTTCTAAAGGTATGTCCTTTTATTCTGAGGCTATGGCCTCTGGTCCTAGACTGTTCCACTAGAGGAAGCATCCTCTTCTCATTCACTCTATCTTGGCCTTTCACCACTCAGTAAGAGGTAGAGGGTGAAGGAGGAGGAGGCAGAATATGCCCCACTGACAAACTTTCAGAAAATATCATTAACAGCTGGCAAACCTGCAATACAAGCTTTAGCCAACGTCAAAATATCAAGGTCTTCGACTGCTCTTATATATCCTTGACCTTCAGAAACATTTAAAATTATCAATCATAATTAACTCATTTCAAAAAAGTGCAAATCAAATTTGAAAATTGAAGCATTGATTCACTTCAAACACTTGAAAACAAGTAAAGAAATTGAAAACATTAAAGCAAACTCAGTTAGTTCCAGATAATGCACTTACAGTATCTTTATGCTCGCAGTGATTCTTATACCAGCTTCAGTAAGCTTGATGTCCATGCTGGACTCTACACAAATACGACCATCAGAGCAGAATTGGGAAATTGCCTGTGGAACCCAGCCAGCAGGTATGGAACTCTGATCTGCGTGAGTTTCAAAAACAATCTGACATGTTGGGGTTCATATGGCAGCTATTCAGTATGTGTTAATCCTGGCCAAATTGGAGAGGCTAGGACACTAAAATTGAGTAAAGGCTTCTGGGCTGTTAGGCCATTTGGTCAATTTAAAAGTGCTTTCTGTCGAAATAGGACAAGCTGCAGAATGGTGCCAGTTTGTCTAAAGCCTAGATCAGAGCTGCAGGAAGAGAATGGGAACATATAGAGACCCTGACAATTAGTTGCAAAATGCATAGAATGGACTGGATGAATGCAAACCAAACATACACATTGTAAATAATATTGCAAAGCTTTGCTGGATGTTGATTGGATTAAGTATTGAGCCTTGTCTGTTTTTCTTGCATATCAGGGCACATGTTGCAATGTTCGTTTCCTCTGAGAAAAACTGTTTGAATACAATGTGTTAGCCACTGTATTATTGGGTTAGGGAAATGTCTGTCATATATGGGGTTAATCGATATCTGTTATTGGATTGTAAAGAGACCACCCCGATGTGGTTCGGCCCCTCGAAGTCTGGGGACGTATAAAAGGCCGCTGCCATGAGGTCCTGTGTCGATCTTCTGGGAGAGCGCTTAGGACTGCGTGACCTTCTGGAGTGTCTCTGTTTGAGCGAGGCCAAGAGGGCTTGATCAGGCAGATACGAGGATCGAACCCGTGGTGGTTAGGTACAGTAGTGGGAACTGTAATTGTGTTTTGTCAAAATAAAGTTTAGATGTGCAAGTGCTTGACTCAATGATTTGTGACTGAAACTAGACTGGGGGGAAGCTTAGAACGAGCAATTTACACATGAACCTACTTCTTTTCGGCAGAAAATTCCAGCTCTTTGATATCATGCCAAACATTTCCTTTGAATTTCCTTGGCATTTGGTTATTGTTTATTTTCAGCCATTTTTGTTTTATTCTTTTTTTTCCAGCCTTCGAAAAGCTTAGTCTAGTTAGATGGTCTAAAATTCAACCAAATTACAATGGTGTATTTCCTACAGCAGCTGTACTCTCTCAGCAGGTTTGTGCTTGTCGAATAAGCTGTACGTGCAGTTCTTAATTTGAAGCACTCAAGCAATGCATTGCCATCTATCTTAACCGTGGAAGCAACACTTTATTTGTTTTTTGTGTCCTATAAATTATTGAATTTTGACAGAGTAAAAGGAGAACACACACACAGAGCTATTTATGACGTAGATGCCATTCCACACATAATAAATTAATGTCGAGGCTCCATTATGATTACCGCACATCTGCTAGTGCTACTATTAACAGCAACAATTACAAGGGAAATGCACATAGGAAAATGTGGGCACAATAACATTAACATAATTTTATAAATAGATCTTAACATATGGTATCTTGGCACTGCACTTGCACAGTGGCTTGGAGCTTACACAATGAACACAATTGGAGATTTGAGCAGCACTGCATGCAAAATTGAGCTGGATTTTAGATAAGTTGCTTTCCTCAGTTTTTTTTCGTTTAAATTCATTAACAATTCTCTTGATTGTTTTCAAAATGTCATTACTATATTTGAGTAAACAGTTGAAGAATGAGTTTTTTTCCCTATTAAAAAACCCCAATAAAATAGTAAGATTAAACGAGAACTTACCAGTTTGAAGTTTGATCTTTATTTTATGAGGAGTAATGTTGAGGGAATACGTGAAGAACCCCGCCAGGATGCATGCGTGTCATTCTTCAAAGCAGCGGTGTGAAATCACAGATAACTGTAATGACTAAACATAGTAAGATTAGAGAAGAGATACCAGTTCAGGATATGATCAAGGGTGGGAGCGGAGGGCACGTATTCCCTCAACGTTACTCCTCATAAAATAAAGATCAAACTTCAAACTGGTAAGTTCTCGTTTAATCTTACTATTTTACTTCGGAGTCACGTGAGTGACTACGTGAAGATTTTAAAGCTCTGTGATTTCATGCCGTGGAACGAGTCCATGCATCACATCTGCCTTGATTTTGGGGAGAATAGAGTCAACATCATTAGACATCAATACGATATTGAAACCCAACGGTAAAAATATTAACACCAATTATTGCCCCTATTTATGGGGTAAATTATATTACAGAACTTAAATTTGTTTCTGCAAATGTTCCAGGTTCAATGACTGGATTATTATAAAGTCGTTGGAAAGTTTCCTCCGTTGACCATCCTGCTGTCTTGAGGATTTGGTCCATAGGAACATCCAACTTCATAGCTGCCGATGTAGCTGCAGCCCTGGTGGAGTGTGATTTAAAAATGCTAGTGTCTACTCCAGCCTTTATTAGGACCTGTTTTAGCCATCTAGAGATGGTCTGGACTGTCACTGTTTTGAGTGGCTGTTTGTAGCTGATTAAAGTGACATTTCTTTCCCTCTGATGATCTTAGTATACTCCATATATAATAGTAAGTGTGTTACAATACAGAGACGACCATCTGTCGGGTAGGCCCTGAATTCTGTTTTTAGGCCTGCTGACCCCTGTCTGTTCTGTTTGACTATTTCATTGATGTGAAAAGTTAAATTTCCAGATGAAATAATCATGTTGTCCAACCTTTGTTTCTGTAGTGACTGGACCCTTTGTGCCGTAACCAAGGCCATCGGCATGACTGTTTTCATAGTCAGTTTCAGTAGGGACAGAGCTGTAGCTGGAGACCAGTTTCTTAACATGGTCAGTACAATGCTCACATCTCATATTTGGGAGTACCTGGTTCTTGGGGGATTAATATTAAAATGCCCCTCATGAGTTTGGTTACCAGGGTGTGTCCTAACAGAATGCCGCTCTGTTCCTTGCGCCAGGTATGTTGACAGAGCACTTTTGGCGCGGTTGATGGCACTATGACTGAGCCTCTCATCGTAATGGAGGCTTGCCAGGAATTCCAGAACAGACGGGATGTTCATAGATCTGTGGGTGATATTTATTGTTGTGACAGTACTTCCCATTTCTTGATGACACCAAGTACTGATTTTTTGGTGGACTGTCTGTGGCCCGCTGAAATAATTCCACTGTTCGGTCCGTCAGTCCCAGGTGTAGTAGAGGTGCTTTCAACTCTATAAATTAATAGGTTTATATAATTATGACATGGGTAACTCCCCTTGTTGCGGGAAGAACCAGTAAATTAGGTCTATGATGGATGGTGATGCATGGTTCTAAAACCATGTCGATATCACCGGGACCGATGGTTGAGTAGGCCAATCGGGTACTATCAAAATACCAGACGCGGAGTCTACTGTTTATTCCTAAATACCCGACTGATGAGGCAGAAGGAGGGAATGCATAAATTACCCCCCCCCCCCCAATGCAGCGAAAATGCATCTGTAGCCACTGCCCCAGGTTCTGGTTCCCAAGAACCTAATTCGATAACTGGTGAGAGCATGGATGTGAATAGGTCGTTATCTGGTGTTACATACCGTGCTGTAATTCCAGCCATACATATTTTATCCAACATCCATACAGTATTTTCATAGACTTAGCGTGACCTGTTGTCTGCCACTAAATTCAGTTTACCTAGTAAGTTGGTAGCTGATATCCTAATATCTTTCTGGATACACTATTGCCAAATTGTGTTGGCCAGATAGTCACATGATGTCGATATGTTTCCACCCATATGGTTGACATATGCTACCACGGTGGTGTAGTCAATTAGTAGTCTAACATACTGGTGATATAACCCAGAACAATATGACTTAAAGCCATGGAATGCACTCAACTTTCCCAGGTATTTATGCCCAGCGTATGTAATGATGCCTCCTGTGCAGTCCATCTCCCCCACAGCTGGAGATGGAATTGGTAGCATCCCATCCAAGTGCCCATCAGTATGTAGTTCCATAGACGGGTAGCTGTTAATGTTTGGATAGGAACAATGCCTAATGTTATGTTTCTACCATTTTTAGTACCATTTTTAGTACCATTGTGGCCTCTGTTGGTAGCTTCTTAGGTCTGTCAGAATGACCCTCATAATTTTTGAGTGCACGCATGTTTGCGCTCAGTAATTTGATAATGTAAAGGTCCGATTTATGTGGCTGGAACACAGCCACTATAATGCCAATTATTCTACTACCAGTCTGATGGATGGTTTAGTTTACTGCCTCCATTAAGGCTGTAACCTTTTCTTATGGCAAAGTCACTCACATGTGAGCTAAGTTAAGAGTGAAACCGCAGATGATCCATTGTGTTAAATACATCTGTGGTCACCTCTAATGGGTACTGTATAGTAAGCATTTTTTAATACGATGCTTGCCATGTAGTAACCTAGGATCAATACCTTTGCAGTAACAAAGGTTCCCATCTAGTAATGAATATAAAGTACGAAAGTATTCAAATTAGTCAAATCTATGATGACGTGGCAACCACCATCTATTTTATGATAAAGATATTTGGACACGAATTCCTGTGATTCGTGTTGGATGTCCTCCATTACTCCTTTTTTATTTGGGCACTGTAGTTCAGTATGCGCTTTTGATTATTTCTTTGCTGAACTGGAGGATTATGTTTTGAATAATTCTATGGTATAACCCTATACTTCTTCCTCCATGGTTACTATTAGTAGATTTGTTACTTTTTCGGCATCCTCCGTGGACGTTGAGGTGCCGGTGTCTGGATCTGTAGTTGGGTCTGTGTTGAGGGTTAGCGCATTCCCCAGGAAGTAGTTTTTAGATGTTGCTTTAATGAGCCCCAGGGTTTCCCTCTATGTCAAGGTCTTTACCTGTTTAGATAAGTTGCCTCCAAATTTTAATATTGGTGGTATGGAGGTTCCAGGTTTGCAGAGGCCTGCAAATTAGGGTCTAAAGCCGGTTGGATGGTACTTCTTCCTAATGCTGTTTACACGTATTGGTAGTTAGCAAAATAAGGCCAATGCATTCTGGTGATCTAGTGTCATGTCTTTTTTGTTTATTGTGCGGGCGAAACCCGTAATACCCGCTGTTAGGACTTTTGGAACTTTCTTTCATTTCAAGTCCCTGCCCTGCCATGTTTTCAAATACACTGGTTGATACTGGGAACATTCAGTGTTTTGCAGTTCCCTGATGGTAAGTGTCTTCCAATAGGTTTTCTGCACCCCATGTGCACTAGGGGTATGTTCTGCACCCCTGTTCAGGTTCAGCCCAGAATGGACCCCCTATACTCCCCTCTGATGAGGGAGAACACTGTGCAGCCCTACAAGAGGTACTGCTGTAGGACTTACTAGCTGCCCCCTGTGACTAGTCTCCATCTCCCGGAGCCTGCCACTTACCTGCTCCAACGGCCGCTCCAGCTGGCTCCGATGCTCTCGGGCACCCAACCGGTTCCAATGCACATGGTCACTGGCCGTCGCGGCTGCTCCTGAAGCCGCTACTCCTGAGGCCGCTCCTGCTCCAGTTCCTGCAGCCACTCCACTCGGCTCCAATGCTCACGGGCACTGGCCATTGCGGCTGCTCCTGAAGCCTCTCCTGTTCCAGCTCCTGCAGTCAGTCCAGGATTGACCCTCGGTGTTCCCCTCTGATGAGGGAGAAACACTGTGCAGCCCTACAAGAGGTACTGCTGTGGGGCTTACTAACTGCCCACTGTGGCTAGCCTCCATCTCCTGCCACTTTGGGGTATTTCCTCCAGCAGCCGTTCCAACTGGCTCTTATGCTCTCGGACATAGGCCACTCCCAGCTGCTGTTGACCCATCCTGCAGCCGCTCCAACCGGCTCCCGTGCTCACGGGCACTGGCCGCTCACGGCTGCTTTGTTTCTCCTGCAGCCGCTCCAACCAACCCCCATGCACACGGGCACTGGTCGCTCGCGGCTGCTTTGTTTCTCCTGCAGCCGCTCAAACCGACCCCCATGCACATGGGCACTGGTCGCTCGCGGCTGCTTTGTTTCTCCTGCAGCCGCTGCAACCGACCCCCATGCACACGGGCACTGGTCGCTCCCGGCTGCTTTGTTCCCCGCTCCCAGCCGCTCAAACAGGCTCCCGTGCGCACGGGCACCGGCCGCTCGCGGCTGCTCCTAATAGGCTTTTCTCACGGGGCGACTTGACGCAAGAGGTAACCAGAGTTGAACATCGTGGGAACCTCGTACGATAACCGTACGGCATTCGTGGACCACTGTGGACCACGGTGGCGCTAACGGCAGGTACTCGTGTAACTTGTTGACTCGGGAGAAAATTCAAGCAAGCTTGAATTTCTCCAAGAGTGACTTGTACACTTGTGGTTGAACATTGCAACATTATATGGACGTAGTGGCCAGTGCGATATCCGTAATAACTCTTGCGTTTACCGTGGGAACTCCTGCGAATGGTGAACCCGGAAGCTGGACAGAGGGGACAGAAGGTGAGTAATCTGGAATGAACATGCTGGTCGTTCTCTGCCCACCCAATCTCTACGGAGCTTCCAGGCTGTTTATATATAAAAGAGCATTCCAAAAGTGTCTCACCAGCAATCTGCAGCCTTCAAGAGGTCTTTTTAAATGAAGTGTTTATTTCCAACGTCTGGTAAGTTTCGGTAGAATTGCGACCAGCGTTTAGAGAATATGTACCTGTGATTTTGTCCTATTTTTTTCTAATACTCATTAAATCAACGGGAGACTAAAAGTGGCATTTAGATAAACAAAGTTGCTGCCTTGGCGAATATCGATGCAATTATCTTTATGTAAACTGTGAGGGTTCGCAGCTGCCAGAATGCGTCTGACGAGTTATACCAATGTAATTTGGCACAAGCTGGTTTAATTGTGGGAAAAACTCTTCAAAGCCCTTCCAAGACGGAAGAATTCCCCAGAAAGTAGCTCGTTTTCTTTTGTAGAACTTTCCTCTGTCAACGCATTGATCTACAGTTAGGGAACCAACTGCCGGTACTGATGTATTCGAGTGTTTCAGGGAATTTCCTCTGATTATTTTCAAGCTTTGTCCATCTCTTTTGAACTCATTTGATTCGATACTATTTGATTTTGGAATGGTGGTTACTTATTATATAAATTATGTGACCTATTTTCTGTTCCTATGATTCTCTAAGTACTTTGTTTATAAATTCTGAACTCGTGAATTCGAGATTTCAGTAGTTTTCTCTATGCGGCTCACTCAGATACACTTGGCACGAACCGGCTTTTCCCATTTGGACCGTATAAGCCGTTTATAATCGCGTTGGACTCACTACATTTCTATGATCTGTAATCATTTAACATTGAGTATAAACGATTATATTTAATACTCGGAATGCATATTGATTTTAGCGATGCCATATAACTTTCTCTGTATGTGAAGGGAACGATCGCTTCTAGTATGTTTACACCTCTCTGTAAAACATCCATTCTTAAAAAGGTGGTCTCAATATCGCCAATGGAACATGTGTCAATGTGTCAAAGCACTTGTAATGCTTGTCTAAAAAAAAGTGACATCATTTGTGCCACGTGATGATTTAACAACACTTCACAGTTCACAATGTTCATTCAAGATTTTACGGGAAAGCTCGGGAGATGGACAAGTCACTCGCACAAATAACAGAAATGCAGAGTACCCGTGGGAACTCTTTATCTACCCCCCGTTATATCGTGTGATATCGTGCTAGACCACGACCACTTCACTCTGGTTACATCTTGCGTCAAGTCGCCCCGTGAGAAAGGCCTATTAAGCTGCTCAAACCGACCCCCATGCACACGGGCACTGGTCGCTCGCGGCTATTCAGTGTCGGACTCCTCAGAGTCAACGACTCTGTTAGTTGCTTACCTCTCCCGACCGGCCGGGGCCGGCGCGGGAGCGAAGTCGGGAGCAAAGTCGGGCACAGCTGTTCCCATTACGGGAGATTAGCGTGCCTTTGGCTGCTGCTGCCGGCTGCCCACAACTCCGCGGTTCTCCCCCGCCAGCTTTCCCGCAGCCTTCGTGGATCCGGTCCTTGTCTCCACCTAAAAGGTAAGTGGAAGGAACGCAAAGTCTCCTTACCTGCTGTTCCCGGCTTTCAAATTTTGCCGCTAAGGGAATGTCGTTCCCCCTGCTGTGACTCATTGCAATGCGTGTAGCGATATGCCACGCATGCGTCCTGGCGGGGTTCTTCACGTAGTCACTCACGTGACTCCGAAGTAAAATCCTAAATCATATCGGCAGGATATCCTTGCCTCGTGGTAGGATGAAATAAAAACTCCCATTCATTTGGATTTATTTTCGATGAGTAATTAGTGCATTACAAACAAGTTCTTCATGTGCTACAATGTTTTCAATAATTTCCTGCTACCATCATGCCCATCAGCAGATTAGACTGGACACGTCTGGTCATAATTCATCCTGACACGTTTTCCTGAAGTATTTTTTGCATGCGATTGTGCCATCAGTGTGTTGAACAGTCATTAATTACTCTCCTACAGAAATTAGATTAAATGGTCATGACCTATGACCTTCATTTTTAACTCTCATTAAAATAAGAGCACCTCAGGCTGAAAGTAGAGTCGAGCTTGATTTAAAATGTCCTGGCTGAGCCATTGCTTTTATATTTTATGATTCCCTCAAGTCATTTTAAGGTATAACGAAAACTCACTGTCAGTAGCCCTGACCAAAGATATCCTTGGTTCACAGATGTCTTAGTCTGCGGCCCTGTGCTGCTGCCGCTTGCAGTGATTAGACCAAATATACAGTTTCCCATCCTCTAAATTTAGTGTCATTCATCATATGCCTCCCTCAAAAGGTTTTTGCCAGGACCAGTGGGTAGATGCACAAGTAACTGGTTCATCTAAAATATTCTGTACTTGAACATTCAAACTATCTTCCTCACCTCCTACCTTATTTGATTGATGTTACTTCCAACTTTAACTATGAAGGAGTCTTCATTCTCATGAAATTGAATGTCTGACTGCCTCCATAAACATTTCCATGGATCAGTTGATCTTTGATCAGTTTTTCCTGATTGAAATATGGTTGGCCATATTGATCCGGTTGTAATAATAAACACAGGTATGTCCTGTTACCCTGCACGTATCCACATACATCCTGATATAGAGTCATAGTCATATAGCACATAAACAGGCATTTCAGCCCTACGCATCCTTGTTGACCAAAATGCCTCCTCTAAGCTACTCCATTTGCCTGTGTTTAACTTTTCGTATGCATGTATCTGTCCAAGTGTCTTTTAAGAGCTGTTATAATACCTGCCTCAACTAAACTCCTTTGGCAGCTCATTCCATATACCTTCCACCCTCTGAATTAAATAGTTGCCCCTCAGATTCCTGTTAAATCTTGCACCCCCCTCTCCTTACACCTATGTCCTCTGGTTCTCGATTCGATTACAAGGGATTTGATAAAGGACCTTGAGGTTAATGAGCCATTAGGAGGTAGTGACCATAACATGGTCAGGTTTAATCTGCAATTGGAGAGGGTGAAAGGTAGATCGGAGGTGTCAGTGTTACAGTTGAATAAAGGGGACTACGGGGCCATGAGGGAGAAGCTGGCCAAAGCTCAATGGAAAGATACACTAGCAAGGATGACAATGGAACAAAAATGGCAGGTAGTTCTAGGAATAATACAGAAGGTGCAGGATCAGTTCATTCCGAGGAGGAAGAAAGATTCCAAGGGGAAAAAGGGGCGACCATGGCTGACAAGGAACGTCAGGGACAGAATAAAAATTAAAGTGAAGAAGTACAACATAACAAAGATGAGCTGGAAACAAGAGGATTGGATAATGTTTAAAGAACAACAGAAGATAACCAAAAAGACAATACGGGGAGAAAAGCTGAGGTATGAAGGTAAGCTCGTCAAGAATATAAAGCAGGATAGTAACAGCTTCTTTAGGTATGTGAAGAGGAAAAATTAGTTAAGACCAAAGTTGGACCCAAGAAGGATGAAAAAGGTGAATTTATTATGGGGAACAAGAAAATGGCAGATGAGTTGAACAAGTACTTTGGATCTGTCTTCACTAAGGAGGAGACAAACACTCTTCCTGATATAGTAGTGGCCAGAGGATCTGGGGTGACAGAGGAACTGAAGAAAATCTACATTAGGCAGGAAATGGTGTTGGATAGACTGATGGGACTGAAGGCTGATAAATCCCCAGGGCCTAATGGTCTGCATCCCAGGGTACTTAAGGAAGTGGCTCTAGAAATCGTGGATGCATTGGTGATAATTTTCCAATGTTCTATAGACTCAGGATCAGTTTCTGTGGATTGGAGGGTAGCTAATGCCATCCCACTTTTTAAGAAAGGCAGGAGAGAGAAAACGGGGAATTATAGACCAGTTAGCCTGACATCGGTGGTGGGGAAGATGCTAGAGTCAATTATAAAAGATGAAATAGCGAACATTTGGATAGCAGTAACAGGATCGGTCCGAGTCAGCATGGATTTACGAAGGGGAAATCATGCTTGACTAAACTTCTGGAATTTTTTGAAGATGTAACAAGGAAAATGGACAAGGGAGAGCCAGTGGATGTAGTGTACCTGGACTTTCAGAGAGCATTTGATAAGGTCCCACATAGGAGATTAGTGGGCAAAATTAGGGCACATGGTATTGGGGGTAGAGTGCTGACATGGATAGAGAAGTGGTTGGCGGACAGGAAACAAAGAGTAGGGATTAACGGGTCCCTTTCAGAATGGCAGGCAGTGACTAGTGGGGTACCACAAGGCTCGGTGCTGGGACAGCAGCTATTTACAATATACATCAATGATTTGGATGAAGGGATTCAAAGTAACACTAGAAAATTTGCAGATGACACAAAGGTGGGTGGCAGTGTGAACTGTGAGGAGGATGCTATGAGAATGCAGGGTGACTTGGACAGGTTGGGGGACTGGGCAGATGCATGGCAGATGAAGTTTAATGCGGGTAAATGTGAGGTTATCCACTTTGGTATCAAAAACAGGAAGGCAGATTACTATCGAAATGGCGTCAAGTTGGGAAAAGAGGAAGTACAACGGGATCTGGGGGTCCTTGTTCATCAGTGTATGAAAGTAAACATGCAGATACAGCAGGCAGTGAAGGAAGCAAATGGCATGTTGGCCTTTATAACAAGATGAATCGAATATAGGAGCAAAGAGGTCCTTCTGCAGTTGTACAGAGCCCTAGTGAGACCACACCTGGAGTATTGTGTGCAGTTTTGGTCCCCTAATTTGAGGAAAGACATTCTTGCTATTGAGGGAGTGCAGCGTAGGTTTACAAGGTTAATACCCGGGATGGCGGGACTGGCATATGCTGAGAGAATGGAGCAGCTGGGCTTGTACACTCTCGAGTTTAGAGGCAGGAAACATGTTCCCGATGTTGGGGGAGTCCAGACCCAGCGACCACAGTTTAAGAATAAGGAGTAAGCCATTTAGAACGGAGACGAGGAAACACTTTTTCTCACAGAGCGTAGTGAGTCTCTGGAATTCTTTGTCTCAGAGGGCGGTGGAGGCGGGTTCTCTGGATGCTTTCATGAGAGAGCTAGATAGGGCTCTTAAAAATAGCAGAGTCAGGGGATATGGGGAGAAGGCAGGAACGGGGTACTGATTCGGGATGATCAGCCATGATCACATTGAATGGCAGTGCTGGCTCAAAGGGCTGAATGGCCTGCTCTTGCACCTATTGTCTATTGATTCCCCTAAACTGGATAAAAGACAATGTGTTCACCCTATCTATGCCCCTCATGATTATTTGAACAGAAGATATTGGGCTCCTAGATTATCTTAAACCAATGAAATGATGCCAAAAAACAAAATGCTTATTTTCATACACTGATGAACAAGGAACCCCAGATCCCGTTGTACTTCCCCTTTTCCCAACTACGCCATTTAGATAGTAATTTGCCCTCCTGTTTTTGATACCAAAGTGGATAACCTCACATTTATCCGCATTAAACTTCACCTGCCATGCATCTGCCCACTCCCCCAAAGTGAGAGAGTAGACATGAAGTCGCATTGTACTGCAGTTCATTTTAAAACTCAAATTGATAATTTCTTATTTAATCCACAAGGATTAGCAGAAGCATCATGTCAACTGCTGGATTACTGTAGAAAAACAACATCAATGTCCTGCTGAGTGAGATATACAATCCTTCCCACGTCTGACTTACAAACCACTGACATTGAGGAGGGATTGGAATCCAAATGGTTGTATTCCAACCCCCCCACAGGAATAGGCAAACATTATTGCCTTATCTGTGCAACCCACAATTCTTAAAAAATATAATTTCTTCTTTGGCTCGTGCAGTTTTACTGATCAGCATTGGGTGCTTTATCAGTTAAAATTCATGACTGATGGAATTTAATGGGGGATGCAACAAAAGGAACATAGGAGGGAGGATTTGGTGAAAACTGACAATAACGTAGGAGAAAATTCCTGACAATGATATTCAGAAACAAAAATATTCAAACCCAAATCAACGATTTGAGTTAGGAATCCTCCATGAGGAATTTCAATTTAACAAAATATCCCTGGATCAACTTTGCCACCTGGCTGAACTGAAACCCACTTACACATATTCCAATTGCACTCAGTCCATGAAAATGTCAACATAACCTTAATGTCTTCATCTTGCAGCCTCTCAACAGCAACAGAAGCCAGATTTTGTGCACACTGCTACTACTTTCATGGCTGCCAAGTTCATTCATTTTAGAGTGTCCCCTTGCAAAATGTAGATTTTTATCAGATTACAAGGGATCGCAGTATGATCCAAAAGGATATCCAAGCATAGAAACATAGAAACATAGAAAATAGGTGCAGGAGGCCATTTGGCCCTTCGAGCCAGCACCGCCATTCATTATGATCATGGCTGATCATCCACAATCAGTAACCCATGCCTGCCTTCTCACCATATCCCTTGATTCTGCTAGCTTCTCGAGCTCAATCTAACTCTCTTTTAAATTCAGTGAATTGGCCTCTACTGCTTACTGAGGCAGAGAATTTCAAAAATTCACAACTCACTGGGTGAATTATAATTTATACACGACAGATAAACTCTAAAGATTCAGCACTAAATTTTAAGTCTTATGTGCTATTTTTTTCAGCATTGCATGACAGCAAGTGTTAATTTCCCAGTGATTTGTAGAAATGACCATTTTCAGACATTTGTTATTACATTGGAATTATGACATGAAAGTCCCACTGGTGCTTCTGATATGATTTTTGCATCAGGTGTGCACTAATATTATTCCCCCATGAAATCCTGTTACCTGGGAAATTAGCCCATATTTGCCTGGAAACATCTGTCAGTCAATTCTTCATGCAGATATGCCTTCCTTGCCTTGGGAATTTTTGTAGCACCTTTTGCCATCTGTTTTCATGGGCAGCACTGAACACCCCATTCATCTATTCTTACTTTTATTCAATAATCAGTCCATACCATAACTACCCATACATCAAGCATCCTGAACATGCCAAATCCCTAACCCCCCACCCAATGATAATCCTTACCCTTGATTACTCGTTATTTTGTTTTGTTGTTTTGAATGTCAAATTACATCTCCTGGTAATGACCTCCCAATCATTCGTCAACCCCCAACTCTACAATCAACTTTTGCCCTGCCCCTCCAATCATCACCACAACTTTCACCTTGCAACCACTTTGATCCTGATCTTCCCATCACAGTGGTCCTCAGCATTTGATTGATCCTGACCTCAACCCCCAAATCATCTCCAGCTTTGCACCTACTAATACCTCTTGAAGGCAATGGAGGCCGATTCACTGGATGCATTCAAAAGAGAGTTAGATAGAGCTTTTAGGTCTAGAGGAATTAAGGGATATGGGGAGAAGGCAGGAACGGGGTACTGATTTTGTATGATTAGCCATGATCATATTTAATGGGGGTGCTGGCTCGAACGGCCCTATGGCCTACTCCCGCACCTATTTACTGTTTCTATGTTTCTAGAATGCTTCTAAATGCTCCATTTCATTACCCAGATCAGGTCACTGCACTCTGTAATGTCAATTTAATTCAGAAATCAACCCTGAATATAACAAAAGTTAATGCCTCACCATAAACATTTTTTCTCATTTCAGTCTAGTCTTGGTTAAGTTCCCCTAAAAATACATTCATTGAAAATACACACCTTCCTGACCTGCCATGAAAATAATTGTTGATTTATTTCCACCATTCAGTGGTACATAATGTGCACTAATGCAGGAATGAGCTGTACCACAGGACAAGATGTACCTGAATAGAGCTGGAGCAAATCAAAGGTTCAAAGGTTCAAAGGTTCAAAGGTTATTTTTTTGGTCACATACCCCTAGGTGTAGTGAAATGCTTCTTGCCATGCAGCACATAAAGAAAGAATACAGACATAACAGTAATAAAGACATTTAAACATAAAAACATCCCCCCACAATGGTTCCCACTGTGGGGGAAGGCACAATGTCCAGTCCCCATCCCCAGTTCACCCATAGTCGGGCCTATTGAGGCCTCCACAGTTGCCTCCACGAAGGCCCGATGTTCCAGGCCGTTCTCATTTCAGTCTAGTCTTGGTTAAGTTCCCCTAAAAATATTTTATTAAGTTCATAAAAATATCCTCATTGAGAGATTACTAGGGCTCGGTTTAAACTAACACTTAGAGAAAGAAATAAAACAAGATCAATTCCATGGTTTTGCCCAGCTTAGCCCAAGGAGATTCAGTTTGGATAGTTTCCCTATTTAAATCCTTTAGTGCTGTGGCATTTTCTTTTAATTAACGTGTTAGTTTAGTTTACTTTGGAGATAAAGCAAGCCGACCTTCGATATCCTGTCATAGTAATTCTGCGGTGTAATCCCACTTTCACATCCACTCCATACATATCAGGGGCAATTTACAGAGGTCAATTAACCTACAAACCTGTATGTCTTTGGGATGTGGGAGGAATCCAGAGCACCTGGATGAAACCCACATGGGCATAGGGAAAGGATGAGAATTCTGCAGACTGCGCACAAGGTCAGGATCAAACCCAGGTATCTGGCACTGTGAGGCACCTAATATGCCTCAGTGGCCACAGACTCCAATTCTATTTCTTTCTTTCCCATTCCTCCTTAATGTTTCCTATCTAAACCTATTCAGTACTCATTTCTGACCAATATACAGGCATGTTACAGTTACTTTCACCAAAACCATGATTTTTTTCATGAGAATAAAACATTTTTTTTTGTTGTTTTTATCTTTTTTTGGTGGGGTTTTGCTTGGGCCACATTTGGAGTGCAGTTCCGGTTTCTCCATTATAGGATGGATGTGGAGACTTTGGGGGGGGTGCGGAAGAGGTTTCCCAGAATTATGCTTGAATTAAAGGGTAACAGCTCTCAGGAGAGGTTAAATAAATTTGAATTGTTTTCCGTGGAGCATTAGACACTGAAAGGATACCCGATAGAAGAATAGAAAATCGCACAGGCATAGAAACATAGAAACATAGAAAATAGGTGCAGGAGTAGGCCATTCGGCCCTTCGAGCCTGCACCGCCATTCAATATGATCATGGCTGATCATCCAACTCAGTATCCTGGACATGCCTTCTCTCCATACCCCCTGATCCCTTTAGCCACAAGGGCCACATCTAACTCCCTCTTAAATATAGCCAATGAACTGGCCTCAACTACCTTCTGTGGCAGAGAATTCCAGAGATTCACCACTCTCTGTGTGAAAAATGTTTTTCTCATCTCGGTCCTAAAAGATTTCCCCCTTATCCTTAAACTGTGACCCCTTGTTCTGGACTTCCCCAACATCGGGAACAATCTTCCTGTATCTAGCCTGTCCAACCCCTTAAGAATTTTGTAAGTTTCTATAAGATCCCCCCTCAATCTTCTAAATTCTAGCGAGTACAAACCGAGTCTATCCAGTCTTTCTTCATATGAAAGTCCTGACATCCCAGGAATCAGTCTGGTGAACCTTATCTGTACTCCCTTTATGGCAAGAATGTCTTTCCTCAGATTAGACCAAAACTGTACGCAATACTCCAGACGTGGTATCACCAAGACCCTGTACAACTGCAGTAGAACCTCCCTGCTCATATACTCAAATCCTTTTGCTATGAATGCTAACATACCATTCGCCTTCTTAACTGCCTGCTGCACCTGCATGCCTACTTTTAATGACTGGTGTACCGTGACACCCAGGTCTCGTTGCATCTCCCCTTTTCCTAATCGGCCACCATTCAGATAATAGTCTACTTTCCTGTTTTTGCCACCAAAGTGGATAACCTCACATTTATCCACATTATACTGCATCTGCCATGCATTTGCCCACTCACCCAGCCTATCCAAGTCACCTTGCAGCCTCCGAGCATCCTCCTCACAGCCAGCACTGCCCCCCAGCTTCATGTCATCCGCAAACTTGGAGATGTTGCATTCAATTCCGTCGTCCAAATCATTAATATATATCGTAAATAGCTGGGGTCCCAGCACTGAGCCTTGCGGTACCCCACTAGTCACTGCCTGCCATTGTGAAAAGGACCCGTTTACTCCTACTCTTTGCTTCCTGTCTGCCAGCCAGTTCTCTATCCACATCAATACTGAACCCCCAATACCATGTGCTTTAAGTTTGTATACTAATCTCTTATGTGGGACCTTGTCGAAAGCCTTCTGAAAGTCCAGATACAACACATCCACTGGTTCTCCATTATCCACTCTACTAGTTACATCCTCGAAAAATGATTTGCCTTTCATAAATCCATGCTGACTTTGTCCAATGATTTCACCACTTTCCAAATGTGCTGCTATCCCATCTTTGATAACTTTCTAGCAGTTTCCCCACTACCGACGTTAGACTAACTGGTCTGTAATTCCCTGTTTTCTCTCTCCCTCCCTTTTTAAAAAGTGGTGTTACATTAGCTACCCTCCAATCCTCAGGAACTACTCCAGAATCTAAAGAGTTTTGAAAAATTATCACTAATGCATCCACTATTTCTGGGGCTACTTCCTTAAGTACTCTGGGATGCAGCCTATTTGGCCCTGGGATTTATCGGCCTTTAATCCATTCAATTTACCTAACACCACTTCCCGGCTAACCTGGATTTAACTCAGTTCCTCCATCTCATTTGACCCCCGGTCCCCTGCTATTTCCGGCAGAATATTTATGTCTTCCTTTGTGAAGACAGAACCAAAGTAGTTATTCAATTGTTCTGCCATGTCTTTGTTCCCCATGATCAATTCACCTGGTTCAGACTGCAAGGGACCTACATTTGTTTTAACTAATCTTTTTCTCTTCACATATCTATAAAAGCTTTTGCAGTCAGTTTTTAAGTTCCCTGCCAGTTTTCTTTCATAATCTATCCACCGTCAACCCATTAAGAATCAATTGCCAGTCTATCTTGGCCAATTCACGTCTCATACCCTCAAAGTTACCTTTCTTTAAGTTCAGGACCCTTGTTTCTGAATTAACAATGTCACTCTCCATCCTAATGAAGAACTCAACCATATTATGGTCACTCTTGCCCAAGGGGCCACGCACAATAAGACTGCCAACTAACCCTTCCTCATTACTCAATACCCAATCTAGAATAGCCTGCTCTCTCGTTGGTTCCTCTACATGTTGGTTTAGAAAACTATCCCGCGTACATTCCAAGAAATCCTCTTCCTCAACACCCTTGCCAATTTGATTCACCCAATCTATATGTAGATTGAAGTCACCCATTATAACTGTTTTACCTTTGTTGCACGCATTTCTAATTTCCTGTTTGATGCCATCCCCAACTCCACTACTACTGTTAGGTGGCCTGTACACAACTCCCACTAGCGTTTTCTGCCCCTTAGTATTTCGCAGCTCTACCCATATCGATTCCACATCCTCCAAGCTAATGTCCTTACTTTCTATTGCGTTAATCTGCTCTCTAACCAGCAACGCTACCCCACCTCCTTTCCCTTTCTGTCTATTCCTCCTGAATATTGAATATCCCTGGATGTTCAGCTCCCAGCCTTGGTCACCCTGGAGCCATGTCTCCGTGATCCCAACTATATCATAGTCATTAATAGCTATCTGCACATTCAACTCATCCACCTTATTACGAATGCTCCTTGCATTGAGACACAAAGCCTTCAGGCTTGTTTTTACAACACTCTTACCCCTTATACAATTATGTTGAAAAGTGGCCCTTTTTGATTTTTGCCCTGGATTTGTCTGCCTGCCACTTTTACTTTTCACCTTGCTACCTATTGCTTCTACCCTCATTTTACACCCTCTGTTTCTACGCTCACACATTTAAGAAACCCTTTCCCTTTAACTCCATCCTCAACTATCCCATTCGACACCCCACCCCCCTTATTCAGTTTAAAGCCAACCGTGTAGCAGTGGCAAACTTGCCTGCCAGAATGCTGGTCCCCCCACCTGTTAAGATGCAATCCGTCCCTTTTGTACAGTTCCCTCTTACTCCAAAACAGATCCCAGTGATCTATGAATCTAAATCCCTGCCCCGTGCATCAGTTCCTCAGCCACACATTCAGGTCCCGTATCTCCCTGTTCCTGCTCTCGCCAGCACGAGGAACTGGAAGCAAACCGGAGATAACAACCCTGGAGGTCCTGCTTTTCAGCATTTTTCCGAGCTCTCTAAAGTCACGCTGCAGAATATTCATCCCCTTCTTTCCGACATCGTTTGTGCCAACATGCACTACCACTTCCGGCTGTTCACCTTCACCCTTGAGGATTTTCTGCACTCTGTCCGTGACATCCTGGCACCAGGAAGGCAGCACACCATTCTCGAATCCCATCTGTTGCCGCAGAAACCCCTGTCCGTACCTCTCACAATGGAGTCTCCCACTACAATGGCGTTGCCTGACTTTGGCATTTTTGGTTTTGGCTCAACAGCCCTATTCGCATCGTAAGCCAGTCGGCCGCTCAGTGTAAAAACGTCTTCTGTCCCGACAGCTTCTAAGTGGGTGAACCTGTTCACAAGAGGTATAACACCTGGGGACGTTTGCATTCCATGCTTCCCTCCCTTTCTCACTGTCTCCCACCTTCTCTCTTCCAGTACCTTAGGTGTAACAATCTTACTGTAGGACTTGTCGAGGAACGACTCAGTTTCTCGGACGAACCTGAGGTCATCCACTTGCTTCTCCAGTTCCCCAACACGGTCCTTCAGGAGCTCTACCTGGATGCATAGATGTGGTAGACTATTAGAATGTGTTTTCTAGGGTGAAAATGTCAAAGACTAGAGGGCACAACTTAAAGGCGAGAGGGGCAAATTTTAAAGGAGGTGGGCGGAGCAAGTTTGTTAGACAGAGAGTGGCGGATGGCTGAAGAGTGATACAAAAGTGGCATTTAAGAGGCTCTTGGATCAGCACAAGGATATGCAGAAAATGGAGGGATAGGGATCACCTACAGACGGACATTTGTTTAACTTGTCATCATGTTCAGCACAAACATTGTGAGCCGTTCCTGTACTGTACTGTTTTATATTCAATGTTTTGGGCTAAATAGCGCATAATACCTGGCACTATTTGACCTGACCTTGGAATCTTAACTCTTGATCCCCCACCATGGCTCAAGTTGCAATGTGACTGACTCTGGTTGTTGTCTGGTCATTAGTCAATACTGACTATTGTTGATGTTGTTGTTCATCATTTGTTCTCGAGCAAGACCATGGCATCTGGTCTATAGCATTGCAATGTAAATGGAGATTGCTGATCAGACCAATCTGTGCTTAAAATATCTTCCACACTGGAGACAGAGGTGTAATGATGCAAATATTTTCCAGGGAAGAATCTTGCCATTCATCATTAAAATGAAGGGTCAGGACCTGAAGCATCACCTATCCATGTTCCCCAGAGATGCCGCCTGAAACACTAAGTTACTCCAGCACTTTGTGTCTTCTTCCATCATTAAAACAAAGTGCTTATGCTTTATGTGAAAACTATCCCTCCAGAAGCAGTCAACTTAAAATCTTGACGCACCTTCCCGTAGCACACTAAGTAAATCTGCGAATACCGTTTTACGATCCTGCTTCATAATCTATTTCCTAATTCTGAAAGTCAGTTTTGCAACCACTGAATTATACTTGTTTCTGTTGTTATAACCAAATGGAACACCAATTACCAGAAGATAAAAGTTGGCAAGAAGGTAGATAAAAAGTACCCTTGATATATTCAGTATAATAAATAGGACTATAAATTAAATTTCAAAAGAATGTGTGATAATATTGAATAATATAGTGATGAAGCCACAAACAAAGTGGCTTGGAATTATTGGGTGTAGATTGTTGGGATTCCTTTGTCAAAAAGGAATTTGATTTTTGAATGATTCTGGAATTGCATGCACAAAAATGTAGATGAGGCCTGAGGCAGCTTCAGGCATTTTGAGGGGTGAGGGGTGCCAGCGGCTATTCTTGCTCATAGTACCACTTTTCTAATGGAAATATCATAATGGAGATCCAAGATGGCGCCAATGCCAGGCGATCTTTGTGTGCTAGATTCAGAAGTGGATCTGCAATCACGCATTACAACATGCTCTGATGTATCTGTAAACTGTGGATGGCTCGATCGTAATCATGTATTGTCTTTCCGCTGACTGGTTAGCGTGCAACAACATTTATTCACTGTACCTTGGTATAGGTGACAATAAACTAAACTCAATAAATGGAACTCAAATAATAAAGAAACCACAATACACAACATAGATTTGGTAGTATCACATCAGTGATGAAAAATTGTAGCCCAAACAAGAATCTCAGTCTGAAGAAGGGTTTCGGCCCGAAACGTCGCCTATTTCCTTCGCTCCATAGATGCTGCTGCACCCGCTGAGTTTCTCCAGCATTTTTGTGTACCTTCGATCTTCCAGCATCTGCAGTTCCTTCTTGAACACAAGAATCTCAAGTTACTGGGACAATTTTCATTGAAAGATAGGAAGCTTTACTAATTATGATGTTTTGTGGCAGAATACATAAGAAAGTAAGAACATAAGAAATAAAAGCAGGAGATGGTCGTTTAGACGTTTGTGCCTGTTCCACCATTTAACAAGATCGTGAGGCTTATTTAGAAACATAGAAACATAGAAAATAAGTGCAGGAGGAGGCCATTCGGCTCTTCGAGCCAGCACCGCCATTCATTGTGATCATGGCTGATTGTCCCCAATCAATAACCTGTGCCTGCCTTCTCCCCATATCCCTTGACTCCATTAGCCCCTAGTGGAGTCGATTTAATATCTTAATACCATGTTCCTGTATCTCCTTAATCCATAAAATTCTCAGTGACTGATTTGCACATCCCTATTGAGCTGAAAATTCTAAAGGGCCTGTCCCACTGTACGAGCTAATTCAAGAGTTCACCCGAGTTTCCCCTGATTCGAACTCAGAGAATTATGGTAATAGCCGCTCGTAGGTACTCGGGGCTCTCGTGGACATTTTTCAACATGTTGAAAAATCTTCACGAGTCTTCAAGAGCTTACCGTGTTTCCCAAGTACCTGCCGTTAGCATTACGAGCCGCTAAGAGACGTCCCGAGCTCCGACGTACCTGCTACGTACATTCTACGTGCTTACCACGAGTTTGATTTTTTTTAAACTCGGGAGAGCTCTTGAATTACCTCGTACAGTGGGACAGGCCCTTAAAGATTTCATACCCTCTGGGAACAACCTCACTGCATCTCCCTTGTCAAGCTCTGTAAGAACTTTATATATTTCAATAAGCTCATCCCTCAGTCTTCTGAACTCTAAAGAGAACAAGCTTCATCTGCTTGATATGTCCATGTAATAGGGCAAAGGATATCCCCTTTGGATGGGAAGATGTCAAGAGGTCATCAATTTAAAATGGTTGTTGAGAAAGTAGGAGCTAAAGAGAATGGCTTCATCTAAGTTTTTTACTTAACGTTTTTACCTGATAACTGACTCTGGGAATTCACTCAAAATTTAGATTCATCCTCAGTTCAAAATGCACAATCAGTGCAATTATGTTCATTTAATTAATTTGGCAGTTTAATTACCTGGTTTTAAGAGCAGCCGAACTATTATACAGCCTGAATTACACTGGTACCTAGTCACCCATTCCTAATCAGACCAAAGTAATTTCCTTATCCCCTTATTTTAAAAAAACACACTCTATCAGCACTTCACTCAATCAGCCGCTCAAATCAAAAGATCTTGACTGACTCAGGTACTGACTTTTTTCTTGCTTATTCTCTCTATTTTAGTTATGCAAACCACCATCAAAGTTCACGATAAAATATAACATTTTAAACAAATTTCCCTTCAGAAAACATTCCCAATTATAGAAGTGTACAGTATAAAAAATAACCAATTATATCTGTGATGGTTCTTTGCCAGGACAATTCAAAACTAATCCCACTGCCTGGCACTCTTCACACAGCCCAATACCATTCTCCGCTTCAAATAATTATTCACTTTCCCTTAAAAGATGTGATAGTCTGTACATCAAACACTCCCTGTGGCAAAGCATTCCATGCTCCAACAATCCCATGCATAAAGAATTTTCTCTTCACCTCTCTTCTCATCTGTCAACTTAGGATGGAGAAATGCAAAATAAAAAACACTAAACAGACCTTCAAGGAGCAATTCACATGTGCTATAATTACAATCTGATCCATGAACATATAGGAAAAGACATTCTGCTGCAAAATGGAATGTTTTTATGTGATATGCCATGGAATTCTATTTAAAACCCAAGAACGGATTGAATTTCCATTGGCAGAGCAGTCTATTAGCTTGTTACTGTGCTCATTAAAAAGCTCTCTTTGTATAAGCATTGAACTGTTGGATGAGTCTAGAGAAGGGGTGGGGAACCTGCGGCCTTAAGGCAGCATTCGGCCTTACATAGAAACATAGAAACATAGAAAATAGGTGCAGGAGGAGGCCATTCGGCCCTTTGAGCCAGCACCACCATTCATTGTGATCATGGCTGATCGTTCCCTATCAATAACCCGTGCCTGCCTTCTCCCCAAATCCCTTGACTCCACTAGCCCCAAGAGCTCTATTTAGCTCTCTATTGAATCCATCCAGTGATTTGGTCTCCACTGCCCTCTGTGGCAGGGAATTCCATAAATTCACAACTCTCTGGGTGAAAAAGTTTTTTCTCACCTCAGTCTTAAATGACCTCCCATTTATTCTAAGACTGTGGCCCCTGGTTCTGGACTCTCCCAACATTGGGAACATTTTTCCTGCATCGAGCTTGTCCAGTCCTTTTATAATTTTATATGTTTCTATAAGATCCCTCCTCATCCTTCTAAACTCCAGTGAATACAAGCCTAGTCTTTTCAATCTTTCCTCATATGACAGTCCCGCCATCCCAGGGATCAATCTCGTGAACCTACGCTGCACTGCCTCAATCACAAGGATGTCCTTCCTCAAATTAGGAGACCAAAACTATACACAATACTCCAGATGTGGTCTCACCAGAGCCCTATACAACTGCAGAAGAACATCTTTACTCCTATACTGAAATCCTCTTGTAATGAAGGCCAACATTCCATTAGCTTTCTTCACTGCCTGCTGTACCTGTAAGCAAACTTTCAGTGATCGGTGTACAAGAACGCCCAGGTCTCGCTGCACCTCCCTTTACCTAACCTAACCTAACCCCATTGATATAATAATCTGCCCCCTTGTTTTTGCCGCCAAAGTGGATAACCTCACATTTATCTATATTATACTGCATCTGCCACGCATCTGCCCACTCATTCAACCTGTCAATGTCACTCTGCAACCTCCTAACATCCTCTTCACAGTTCACACTGCCACCCAGCTTTGTGTCATCCGCAAACTTGCTAGTGCTGCTCCTAATTCCCTCTTCCAAATCATTAATATATATGGTAAACAGTTGTGGCCCCAACACCGAGCCTTGCGGCACTCCACTCGCCACTGCCTGCCATTCTGAAAAGGACCCGTTCACTCCTACTCTTTGCTTCTGGTCTGCCAACCAATTTTCTATCCATGTCAACACCCTACCCCAATACCATGTGCTCTAATTTTAGTCGCCAGTCTCCCGTGCGGCACCTTATCAAAGGCTTTCTGAAAGTCTAGATGCACTACATCCACTGGCACACCTTCATCCATTTTACTTGTCACATCCTCAAAAAATTCCAGAAGAATAGTCAAGCATGATTTCCCTTTAATAAATCCATGTTGACTTGGACCAATCCTTTTACTGCTATCCAAATGCCCCATTATTACCAAAGATCTTAGAGCAGAGCAAGATGGGTTACTCCTGCGAAATACAATGGGCTGACGTATAGTACGCTACGGAGGGGATCCTGGGCATTTTTCCCCGCCCATTTTAGTAACCGGAGCCTACCTGACCCGACCCGACTCGCAGTGTAATCAATGTTGCGGGGCAACAGTTTGTGTGTGTGATATAGGGTTAGATTCATAATTCTGTCAGTTCATACTTCTTGTCAAGAATAAAATTTGACTCTGGTAATTGTCTTTTTTAATGTTTTTTAAATCATTCCTTTTTAAATGGCTCACAAGCAGTGTTTGAGTTGATTTTGTAGTAACCGGAACCGACCCGACCCGCAGGGTAATTGACATTGCGGGGGAAGTTTTTGTGTGTGATATAGGGTTAGATTCATAATTCTGTTAATTCTTGTTAAAGAATAATATGTTTATAAACACACATACATGAATGTGATATAAATGTATATAATCATATATCAAAGGTATCAAAGGTATTTTATTGGTCACATTCACATACACCTAGGTGTAGTGAAGTGAAATGCTTCTTGCCATTTTGCAGCACATAAAGAAGGAATACAGACATAACATTAATAAGAGTTTTAAACATAAAGAACATCCCCCCACAATGGTTCCCATTATGAGGGAAGGCACAAAGTCCAGTCCCCAACCCCAGTTCACCCATAGTCGGGCCCATTGAGGCCTCCACAGTTGCCTCTATGGAGGCCCGATGTTCCTGGCTGTTCTCGCCGGGTGATGTTGCTCCGGCGTCGGGAGAGTCCTCTCCGCGGCTTGGGAACCCTGGAACGGCCGCTTCCGTACTGGAGGCCGCGGCTTCCAAAGCCAACAAGGCCGCGCCGGTTGGAGCTCCACAACTGGCGATCTCATCTAGAGATCCCAGGCTCCTGGTGTAAAGTCAGCGCCGCCGCCCGCAGCTGGTCGCTCCACAGTCCCGCAGCTCCGCGATGTTTTCCTCAGCGATCTTCAGCTCACCGAAGCTCCAGCGCGGCGACCCGGACAAGGCATCGCCCGCTCCGCGATAGCGCTCCAGCGCTGTGCCGCCGCCGAAGCCGAGGTTCTGGGCGGTCCCCGACAGGAAACGCACCTCCAGGCCCGCTGGTAGGCCGCGAGGACAGGTCAAAGCTGCAGCCCGGAGAAAAGCTGCCTCTCCGACCAGGTAGGGACCCTGAAAGGTAGTTTCCCCCTTCCCCCCCCCCCACATAAAAAAGTCTAGACCTCCAAACAAAACACTTAACTAACTAAAATGAAAGGGGCGTTGAATCTTCCTCCTCGGACATTAAGTGCAGCCTTTTGAATGAATCCATATTTTGTAGAACAATTCCTTTTATTTTTATTAATATGTTTTTGTTCGTCTTTTATTATTTTTATTTTAATCTTAGAATGAAAGTATTTAAAATACCGACGAGTAAAAGAAGATTCAACGAAACAATCCTATACCTCATTGAAGTTTCTTGGATGTGGCCTTATTAGATTACAGCTAACGGCCTTCCAACATGAAAAGGTTCCCCACCCCTGGTCTAGAGTGAGGTCAATTGTTCTATAACCCATGACCCAAATGCAGACATTAGGTTAGGATTTGGAGCAGAACGTGCCAGTGTGCTGAAGGCATGTTCCTGCATTGCAGAGAGGGATCTAAACTACCTTAGCCTCTGCTGGAAGTCAGTGATGCAGTTAGATCAGGATGATTTCAGTACCTTAGGTAGGTTCCTAAATTATACTAAAGATAGACACAAAATGCTGGAGTAACTCAGCTAGTCAGGCAGGAGTTCTGGAGAAAAGGAATATGTGACGTTTTGGGTCGAGACCCTGCCTCAGACTGAGAGTCAGGGGAGAGGGAAACCCTGAATTATATTGTTCTTTCCTTTGTTCAGTGGGAGTATGATTCATTATACCACCCTATTGTCATGGATTCATACTCATGGACCTGCACAGCATGGAAGTAGACCCTTCAGCCCATCTTGTCCATACCGAGTAACCTGTCTTTCTAGGCTAATGTTATTTGCCTGTATTAGCTCCTTATCTCTCCATAAACTTCCTATCCGTTTATTTGTCCATATGCCTTATTTAAGTCGCAATTGCATACATGTATAGCTTCCTCTGCAGCCAGATCCAAATGTAGCCAACCCTCTGAGTGAAAAGGTTGCCCCTGAGGTCCCTCTTAAATGTCTCCCCTCCCATCTTAAGCCTATGCCCTCCAGTTTATGAATTCTCAACTCTGTGCAAAAGACTGTGAGCATTCATTTTATGCATGTCCCTTGTGATTTTATATACTTCAGTAAAGGCACCCACAGAGAAAAAAAGGTCAGCCTAATCAGCCCCTCCGTACAACTGAATCCTACATCCAGATAACAGCTTGGTGAACATTTTTCACCTTGCTGTAACATTTTTATTATTATTACAGGTGCACAACCTTTTATCCGAAAGCCTTGGGACCAGACACTTCTCGGATTTCAGAATTTTTCGTATTTCCGAATGGAAGATTTTTAGCGTAGATTAGGTAGGTAGCGCGGGCGGCTTGAAAAGTCTGGAGCGGCTGCCTCCTCCCCAGAGACCGGGGAATCATTGTAAATCATTGCTTAAATGTTAGTCAGTTAGTTCAGAGGGATTTTATGTGGTGGGGGGGGTGAAGGGGGAAACTTTAATTCTTAGTCCTCTACCTGGCCGGAGAGGCGGGGAGCGGGCAATGCCTTACCGGGTCGCCATGCAGTAAGCTCCGGAGCGCTGTGGCCGCCGACTCCCAACATCGCGGAGCTGGGGCTGCGGGCGTCCGGCCGCAGGCGGCGCCGGTTGGAGCTCCGACCCCGGCAACTCTACCCCTGACTGCGCGGCGCTCCAAATCCATCGCCGCCCGTGGCCGGACTCCCGCAGCCCCAGCTCCGCGATGTTGGGAGTCGGCGGTGTCGCAGCGCTGGGATACCAGCGGGGAGCGGGCAATGCCTTACCGGGTCGCCGTGCGGTAAGCTCCGGAGCGCTGTGGCCGCCGACACACAGCATCGCGGAGCTGGGGCTGCGGGCGTCCGGCCGCAGGCGGCGCTGGATTTCAGTCTAATGGTGATGTACACATCCTGAGCTCTCTTCAGTACACTTTTAAAAACATCCCACTTGGCCGATTGATAAAAGAGATACACCTCCAGCTTAAGCATCAAAGCATGATTTAAAACTATATATATAGCCTCCACTCATAATAGCGGCACAATGGAGCAGTGGTAGAGTTGCTGCCTTACAGTGCCAGAAACCTGGGTTTTATCCAGACTACGGGTGCTGTTCTGTATGGAGTAACTACATTCTCCCCGAGACGCGCGCGTGTTTTCTCCGGTTTTCTTCCATATTCCAAAGGTATACATGTTTGTACGCTCATTGACTTGGTAAAATTATAAATTGTACCTAGTGTGTGGAGGATAATGTTAATGTGTGGGGATCGCTGGTCGGTGCAGACTCGGTGGGCCGAAGGGCCTGTTTCCATACTAAACTAAACAAAATTAAATAGCACCATAAGACATAGGAGCAGAATTAGGCCATTCGCCTCTGAGTCTTCTCCGCCATTTGATCATGGCTGATTTATTTTCCCCTCTCTAACCCATTCTCCTGCCTTCTCCCCGTAACCTTTGAGACCCTTACTAATAAATAACCTATAAATTTCTGTTTAAAAAATACCCAGTGACTAGGCCTCCACAGCTGTCTGTGGCAATGAATTCCACAGAATCACCACCTTCTGGTTGTTGAATTTCCCCCTTATCTCCAGTTTAAAGGAATGGCCTTTTATTCTGAGGCTGTACGCACTGATCCTAGATTATTCTACACCATTGAAGATATTTAGTTCAGAAATACAGGTCCACAAAAGTCCACACCAACCATTGATCACCCCTTCACATTAGTTCTATGTTATCACACATTCTCATTCACTCCTTACACACTTGGGGCACTTTACACAAGCTAATTAACCTACAAGCCTGCGCATCTTTGGGTTGAGGGAGGAAACTGGAGCACCCAGAGGAACATCAGGTGGTCACAAAAAGAACGTGTAATCTCCACGCAGACAGCATCCAAAGTCAAGATCGAACCCGGGTCTCTGGCACTGTGAGTCACTAGCTCTATCAGCTGCACCTCTGTGTCACGCTAAATATTGATTGTGCTGGCTGACAAATAATGGCATAATTTGCCATGGCTCAAGCAGTGATAGAGAAGATTAATAACGTAATTGCTGTGATAATTTGGCTCTTTTGGTGGAAGGATGCTTGTATCCATATTGCGGAAGATTCTGCCCTGTTCTCCTGACACTCCAATTTATTTGTCTTGCAGCAACTGGTACTATCCCTGCCTAGTACCATCAGAGATTTACAGCAATGAATTTTGATAGTGCCCTCATGAAATATTGATACTGTGTCCAGAGAAACTCTAGACATTCTTCAAGACCCCTGTACAAACCTCCAGCAATAATGAGGATCAGCAAAAAGGTTACTTCCAGCTCCATGGTGATCAATGGAACTGCCATTCTGAGGGCTATGCTTTAACTCCCTTTTGCTGCCTTGGGCTAAATGTAGACTAAACTGAAATTTTAGCTTGACCATATTGTGAAGTCACCTCAGAGACTAAAGAATTCATCTAATATCACCCATAGCTTGCTTTTCTTGTGCTATTATATAGCCAATAGTAAATATAATGAGGGCTTCACCTTCACCACCACATACTAAATACACAGGTTGTCGAATTATAATATATTTCTGGCTGAACTCTCTTCTTATTTGTCTCAAGCGATAATCTCAAGTTAATATTTTTTCTTCATTGTTAGAATTATATAATTTTCCTTTTTCATTAAATTCAATGAACAATGAACTTGTTCCATGTAATGTTAATCCTCTTTTTAAGTCTGTTCCACAAGTTCTGAACAGTTTTGGAACTGTGATGTCTGACTTTTTGTATGCTCATTCCTTCAACCACCACTGACATCTAACTTGAGTAACCAATCACATAACACATTTGACTCTGCATTGTGACTGCAAAAGTAGCTATGAATACTAGGTCAAGGGTAAATTGAAAATGACTAAGACCAAGAGAAGCAAGAAACTCTAAAATATTTTACAATTTACAGATAGAAGTCGTTTTAATACGAAACACAGCAATGTCCCAGTTTTAATATAAAAAGAAAGAAAGCAGAGGACAACACTGCATTTTAGTGTTTAAGATTAACAAATAAAGGACATTGCATTCAAAAAGTATTAATTGTATTACAAACATATAGCAGATTTTTAACTGTTTACTTTGAAATTGATTAATTAGGCACGGCTGAAAATGTCTGTTTTCTAATTTTAGTCCCGGAAACATTTCTGCAAGTAATTACCTGGGCCTTGAAATTACACCACAGAATGCTTAACTTGATCAAACAAAATGTTATGAGGTATAAAGTTTATTCTCACCAGCCATTCAAATACTTTGTTGATGCTGTGATTCTTTTAGCGACTTTGAAACATTGAAATAGTGGTTTAAAGAGCTTTATAGATAGATACATAGATAAATACTTTATTAATCCCCTTATTCAGGGGAAATTCTGATGTCCTTGCAGCACACTAATAAAAATACAACACAGTATTCATAAAGAAGTTCAACACCAAAACATCCCCCCACAGTGATTCCCACTGTGGGGGAAGGCACAAAGTCCAGTCCCCATCCTCTTGTCCACCCATAGTCGGGCCTATTGAGGCCTCCACAGTCGCCGCCACAGCGCCCGATGTTCTCGCCTGGTGATGGTACTCCGGCGTCGGGAGAACCCCCAGCGGCTTGGGATGCCAGGAACGGCCGCCTTCCCACCGGAGCCTGCGACTTCCAAGCCAACAGACCGCGCCAGACGGAGCTCCGCACACTGGTGATCTCGGCGAGATGTAAGTTCAACGTCGCAGCTGGCCGCTCCGCAGAACCGCGGCTCCACGATGTTTTCCTCGGCGGTACCAAGCATACTGGAGTCCCAGCGCGGCGACCCAAGAAAGGCATCGCCCGCTCCGCAATAGCGCTCCAGCGCTGCACTGCCGCCAACGCCGACGTTCTGCGTTATACCTTTATACTGTATAAACAGGTTGTGCATTTGTATATGAATATCCAACAATATAATTTTAATGTGTGGTACGTATATATTGATAGACATAGACAGATAATGCTGAAGAATGATTGTTTTATTTGAGAGAATAAGTTTCAGTGATGCTAGAAATAATGCAGTTTTATTTCTATCTTGTTTTAGCTGCAGTTTTCAGATATAAATTCATAAATGTGTTGGGAAAGTGCCATTTTTTTTTTCAAATCTATGTACAAACATAATAATATTGGAGCTTGCAATGCTGTTTATTTAATTTAACTATGTTACAGTCATATTCATTTATAAACCAGTCACTCACTTGTGAGCATATACTGCTTTTCCTCAATGCTAAATAGCAATATTAAAAATGTATGAAGTTTATGTAAAGCAGAAAAGTATACACTATGAATGGCAATTTAATGAAAACTGCTTGTCCTTGAAATACAGCTCCTGCATTTGTGAGAGTCTGTTTCATTTACCTATCAATTTTATATCACAATATTTATTGATTATTATATCTGGTGTCATATACAGTATATGGCTTTCTGATTACTAGGGAAAGATTTATTCTGTTCCTTATAAAATGATGCATGAAAATCCTTCCTCCATTTAGTTTTCACTCCCACAAAGCATGATCCTCCAATACCTGAACACAAGCTATTTGTTTATGTTTCTCGTGCATCACCTGCCCTCTGTCCATAAATTGATGGAAATACGTTGAGCAAAAATTCCATTCTCCGGTCACTGCGAGGTTGGGCTTTGAGCGTTTGTGAAGATTTTCACCGAGAGGAAAGGGCTCACCTGAACTCAATGAATGTGATTTTTTTCTGGAGGAATTTGTCAGGGCATACTGGGTTGTTTTCCTCTGTAATCCCAGATATTGTCTCATTTGAGATCAAGTCATTGGCACATTGAAATTCAATTTTTAGTTGGGCTGCTTGGCCCTGTTTCACATCGGCTGGGGTGATTAAAGGAGCTGGGTGCAAGATTCTACAGTGAAAAGCAGCATGTGAAAAAATTTGAATTCAGTAAAATACATGGACCATAAGATTTGCCATATCTGTATTGTAGGTTCATGCTTTTATTGTTAACAAGAACAAAGAGGTGTCTGACTCACACTAGTTTTAAAATCTTCTTATCCTGGGATGAGGGAAAGCATGGGATTCATAATGTAAAATAATAGTTATTTGATGTTGCTTCATTATTATTTCTATTACAATCACAATCACAATAATACTTCATTAGCCAAGTATGTTTTGCAACATACGAGGAATTTCATTTGCCAAGTCACTCAGACACATAAAAAGCAATAGAACACACTAAATACATTTTAACTTAAAAATCCACCACAGTGACTCCTCCACATTCTTCACTGTGATGGAAGGCGAAAAAAGGTTCAAATTTCTTCCCTTCTATGCTCTCCCGTGGTCTGGGGCCTGGAGCCTTCCGTTCTCTGGACGATCTTAACTCCCGTGGCCGGCGGTTGGGGCCTCCGCATTGGGGCGATCAGCTCCTGCATCGGAGGGTTGTCAGCTTCCCCGCGCCGTCGATCGGACCCGGCATCGGGGCTGGTCAAGCCTCTGTGGCATTGGAGCTCCCAACTAGCCACTCCCGAGACTGCGAGCTCGATCGTAAATTCTGCAGGCAATCCCTGGCAAGGTATCGGCTTGATGTTAAGTCCCGCCCCGCGATGGGGCACAAAGTCGGTCCGATGAGGCCTCCAGCTCCATCGATGGTAGGCCGCAGAGCGAATGGAGATGCAATCCGGAAAATAATCACATCTCTGGCAAGGTAAGAAACTGAAAAAAAGTTTCCCCCCTCCCCTCTCCCCTCTCCCCGCTCCCCCATCCCCCACATAAAACAAACAGGATAACATTTACAGATACTTTTAACACACACTAAAATTTAAAAAAAAGACGAAAAAACAGACAGACTGTTGGCGGGGCTGCCAATCGTATGTACCATCAAACCAGCAAAGGCAGGGTCAGTTTCTGGCCAGACACGGATGGAATTCATGGGCACTCGTTTGAAGGATGTGGTCAATATTTCATTAGCAGTGAATAACTCTACTGCTGTTTCAGTGAAACAAAAATAAAATGTTGATTATTGACATTTGATTCGGGAACTAAAGCTGTGAGGATTACCTTTTGGGCAGAACGCATTTGGGAAAAAAAAGTTGCATGTTTGCAGACAATCTACCCTGAAGGGAATTCTGAAATCCACTGAGCTGGCTCAGCATTGAGACCAGTGACACATGAAAGGAATAAATGAATGACACTGGGTGGGCTCTGGCAGGAGCAATCACAAAGTTATCATGAATAAAGATTAGTATAATGTGTACAAACAGAGAGGCATATTTTACACACAGTGGGTATTCCCACTGTCAGGTTGTAGTCCCCAGAGGAACAACTTAATCCTCGGGGTATCAGTACATAATTCCGATCCAGGTGGTGAAGTAAATTTCAACAGGGGAGAATAACTCGTGTTAATTAATCAATGAATTAATTACATAAATATAATTCATAAATGCCAGACTGTGGACAGGACCTAAGGCTGTTCTAATTGCATGTCAAGAACAAGACTGTGCAAATCAAGCCAATTGCTTTGCAGTATAACAAATGGTTCCGCTCTTATTTGCATTTTATTCCTCTTCAAAATGTAGCAGCAGGTCAGCATGGAATTCCTATTTTCCGGAAAAAAATGTCTTAATTAGATTTTAAATCAGTTGTAGTAAAAAGGAATGGTCAATTCAAGTCAATTTCCATCAGAAGAGAGTTTGAGTAATTTAATAAATACGTTTCAATTTTTCAAAACACACAGAACAAAACAACATATGGAAATCGTTGATCCTTTACATTGATGATAAAATTATGTGCATAAGTATATAGAATTTTGAGAAGCATAGACAGGATAGACAGTCAGAATCTTTTTCCCCAGGGGAGAAATGTCAAAGACTTGAGGACATAGCTTTAAGGGACTGTCCCACTTAGGCGATTTTTCAGCAGACTGCCGGCGACTGCGGCACTCGCCTGAAAATCCGGGAACTGGAACGGCGACTGGCAGAGTGGAACACACACACAAACACATCGCAACGTCAGGGGCCAGGGAAAGCGGGGGAGCGCTGTCTGAAATTCACACAATGCAAAGCCAAGGTGATACAGACACACACTGCAATGAACAGAAAGGATAAGATGGCTAGCACAGTGTACAGTAAGTCCTTTAAAAGAGGGGGGAGAAGGGGGGGGAGAAGGGGGGGAGAAGGGGGGGGAGAAGAGGGCAGGGGAGAAGGGGGGGGGAGAAGGGGGGAGAAGGGGGGGGGAGAACGTGGGGAAGGGGAGAAGGGGAGAAGAGGGGGGGGAGAAGAGGGGGGGGAGAAGAGAGGGGGGGAGAAGAGAGGGGGGGGAGAAGAGGGGGGGAGAAGAGGGGGGGGAGAAGAGGGGGGGGAGAAGAGGGGGGGAGAAGAGGGGGGGAGAAGAGGGGGGGGAGAAGAGGGGGGGGAGAAGAGGGGGGGGAGAAGAGGGGGGGGAGAAGAGGGGGGGGAGAAGAGGGGGGGGAGAAGAGGGGGGGGGAGAAGAGGGGGGGGAGAAGAGGGGGGGAGAAGAGGGGGGGAGAAGAGGGGGGAAGAAGAGGGGAGGGAGAAGAGGGGGGGAGAAGGGGGTGGAAGGGAGGGAAGGCGTGGAACGGGGAAGGGGGGAAAGGGAGGGCATAGAAGGGGGCAGGGGAGAAGGGGGGGGAGAAGGGGGGAGAAGGGGGAGGAAGAAGGGGGGGAAGGGGGGTGAGGGGGGGATGAAGGTGGGGGTGGGGGGGGAGAAGGGTGACTTTTAAGAAGCCAGACAACTTTTAATAAGCAAGAGATACACAGCTGTGAAGTTTGGTGGGCATTTAACATTACCGGTCGGTTAACCTTGGTTCTGAAAACTCATGCTTACGTTTTCTTTCCCCCAATGAGCCAATGAAAATATCCGGTCTGCAAAGGCGATTAACTAAAACTACCTACGACTACTTTGACTACCCATAACTACATGGCAACTCCACTACAACTGCACCTATGTCTACAGGATTATCGATTTTCTCCATGGCGACCAATTGTTTGGTCGCAGAAAATGTTTCAACATGTTGAAAAATTTGTGGCGATCATACTGAGGCTGTGACTAGTTCCCAGAATGCGGGAACTCCTCACGACCAAGAAAGTGACTCGCCAGAGACCACCAACGAACATGTGGCGACCATGTGGCGATCAGGAGGCGAGCGCAGAGTCTCCAGCACTTGCCTAAAAAGTCGCCTAAGTGGGACAGGCCCTTTAAGGTGAGAGGGGCAAAGTTGAAAGGAAGTATGAGGGGCAAGTTTTATTATACAGTGAGTAAGTGCCAAGTTGCCGATTTGATAACGGCATTTAAGAGACTTTTAGATAGGCACGTGGATATGCAAGGAATGGAGGGATATGGATCATATTCAGGTAAAGAAGATTAGTTTAACTTGGCATTATGTACAGCATGGACATTATGGGCCAAAGGGCCTATTCCTGTGCTGTACTGTTCTCTGTTCTAACTGAGAACTTCCTTCTCACTACTCATGTTGGTGTTAAGCATCAACCTCTTTGCCACAGGTCTAGGTTTTTGATAGGGACGGCAGATGTGTTTATTGATGTAACATGGAAACTGGAGCAGAAGAAGGTATTTGAATAAGATGTTAACACTCCTGAGTTTTAGCCTTCCATCTTAGTTGTGGAACTACTTGATGACTTGGTATCAAGAACTCATTGGGGAAGAGTATTCCAAAGATTCACAACCCTCTGAGAGAAAGAAAATATCCAGCTCAGTCATGTAGTAAGAACATAACTACAAAAGGAATATTCATCTTGATCATGACATGGCAGCTATCTCACTGCCTTTGCTGCCACCATTTTAACAAACATTTTACAGATGTATGGATAGGGAGGTTTCAAAGGGATATGGGCACTTGAGACTAGCCCTGAATCCCAACTTGATCAACATGAATAAGATGGGCCAAAGAATGCTTCCATGCTGTATAGTTCTATAATTTATATTCATGATCCCACTAACATCCAATAATTTAGCAATCTCTGCTTTGAATGTGAATAACTCAGCCTCCACAGAACTCCAAAGTAGAGATTCCAATCTTTCACTATCTTCTGAATGAACAATGTTTTCCTCATTTCCGCCCTATATGGTTTATGTCTTCTTCTCGAACTGTGTCCCTTGAACTTTGGCCACTCATCATCCTTGCATCAAGCTTGTCAAGCCTTGTAAGTTTCAATGAGAAATCCTCACATTCTTCTGAACTCTATAGAATACAGACCCCATCTACTTAATCTTTCTTCAAAAGGCAAATCTGTCTTCCTGGAACCAGTTTACTGAATTTCCACACGCTCCATCCACTTGAGACCAAAATTGTACAGAATATTCAAAATGCATTCTCACTATGGTACTGCATAATTGCAATGTGCTTCCTTACAAACACTTGCAGTAAGTTATTGATATGGGTATTGGATTGGATTCATAATTTCAAGTCTACCAAAATACAGTTAAAAGCTCTGTTTCCATACTATTTAGTGAGATCATAAATACATGAGTATAATCATGCTTTACACAAGTATAGCAGCATTGTAGTGTAACAGCTTCAGAGGCAGTCCAATGTCCGCAATGTGATAGTGGGGAATCAAACTGTATCCTAGGGGGTGCCGTCCTGTGTGGTATGGCTGCCCAGCCTGCAGCTGTCTGTTTTTCTTTTCTTTTTTTTTTAGTTAGTTGAGTGTTTTGTTTTTTTAGGAGTTCTAGCCGTTTTTATGTGGGGGGGGGGGGGTGGGGGGGGGGGGAAACTACTTGTCAGGGTCCCTACCTAGTCGGGGAGGCAGCTTTCTCTGGGCTGCACTGTCGACCCGTCCTCGCGGCCTACCAGCGGGCCTGGAGCGGCGTTTCCTGAGGGGACCGCCCAGAACCTCGGCTTTGGCAGCGGCACAGCGCTGGAGCGCTATCGTGGAGTGGAGCGGGTGATACCTTGCCCATGTCGCTGTGCTGGAGCTCCGGTTAGCTGAAGACCACTGATGAACATCGCAGAGCTGCGGGACTGTGGAGCGGCCGGCTGCAGGCGGCGGCGCTGAACTTTTCATCGGGAGCCTGGGATCTCTCGCCGAGATCACCAGTTGTGGAGCACCATCCAGCGCGGCCTTGTTGGCTTCAGGCGCCGCGGTCTCCAGTACGGAAGCGGCTGTTCCAGATGTCCCAAGCCGCTGTGAGGATTCTCCCGACGCCGGAGCTAAATCACCCGGCGAGAACGGCCTGGAACACCGGGCCTCCGTAGAGGCAACTGCGTAGGCCTCAATAGTCCTGACTATGGGTGAACTGGGGATGGGAACTGGACATTGTGCCTTCCCCCCACAGTGGGAACCATTGTGGGGGGATGTTTTTATGTTTATTGTTAAATTTCTTTAATGTTACTAATCTTTATCTGTGTGCTGCATGGCAAGACAAATTTCACTACACCATTTGGTGTATGTGACAATAAATGTCCTTTATCCTTTGTTATGGAAGGAATGTTCAGAAGGATAACAAAAGGGAAGAAGTTGTTTCTGATGACTGGGGAAGGTACTTTCAAGCTTCTGTGTTTTCTGCCTGCCGGGAATGTGGAGGAATGGATGGGGTGGGAAATGTCTTTGATTATGTTGGCTGCTCTCCCAGGACAGTGTGAAGTGTAGCTGGAATCATGATGGGGTATTTGATGTGTGATAGAATGGATTTCACTACAATTCACTACAATTCACATGCAAATCTGCAATTTTGAGTGGTCTTGCGCAGAGCTGCTCCCAAATCAAGCTGTGATGCAACCTAAAAGTCTGCATCTATGGTACATCTGTAGAAATTTGCAAGTCATTGGAGACATGCCAAATTTCCTCGGTCTCCTGAGGAAGTAGAGGCATTGGTGTCCATTTTTGGCCATAATGTCAGTATGGTTGTTCCAGAGCAGATTGTTGGCGATATTTATGTATAGGAACTTGGAGCTCTTGACCATCTACATTCAAGGTCCATACAAATGATCAGCGACCCTCTCCAGCATGTACACCACCTCATTTCCAGAAGCTAATAACCAGCCTCTTTGTCTTGCTGGCATTGAGGGGTAAGTTGCTATCTTGACGTCAAGTTACTGAACTCTTTAATGGTCTTTCTGGAATCAGTAATCTGCCTCATCAACGTTTGCAATCTGGCTCATTCTGCACACTTGTAAATGGAGTGAGAGCAATATTTGGCCACACAGTGGGGAGTGTAAATTTAGTAAAATCGGTTTCATTGAAAGTTACCAAATAGTGAAAGGGGTGGATGTAGAGAGGATGTTTTCATTAGTGGGAGAGTCTAGGACCAGAGACCATAGCCTCAGACTAAAAGGATGTACCTTTAAAAATGAGATGAGGAAGAATTTCTTCAGTCCAGAGGGTCATGAATCTGTGGAATTCATTGCCATAGATGGCAGTGGAGGCCAAGTCAATGGATATTTTAAGGTGGTGATTGACAGATTCTTGACTAGTAATGGGCCTGTCCCACTTACGCAACTTTTTCGACGACTTGTGACACCCGTCATAGTCTCAGCAGGTCGCTGAAAAATTTCAACATGTTGAAAATCCAGCAGCGACCTAAACAAAGTACGATTCTTTGGGCGACTACTCACGACCGTAAAGGCTTCACCCCGTGACATGTCGCCAGGGTGTTGCCTGCATGGTTGTGAGTAGTCTCCTCAGTCGCCCAAAGAGTCGTAGTGTGTTTCTGGTCACCACTGAATTTTCAACAGGTTGAACATTTTCAGCGACCTGCAACGACCTATGACGGGTGCCGGCAGTCGCCGAAAAAATTGGTGAAAAAGTTGCGTAAGTGGGACAGGCCCATTAGGGTGTCAGGGATATTGGGAAGGAGTCAGGAAAATGGGGTTTAGAGGGAAAGATAGATCACCCATGATTGAATAGCAGAATAGACTTAAAGGGCCAAATGGCCTAATTCTGCTCCTATAACTTATGAACATAAACTTATGAATATATAATGCATCTTGTGGGGCATCAAAGTTGAGAATTATCGCAGAGGATGTTATAATTATTATTTAAATTATAACAGCTCATACGTAATTTGAACTCCAAATCACTAACAGCATATTTGTGGTAACCTTCAATGACTTGTGTGCAAGTGCAGTCAATCACCTTTAAACATTAACAATACCCGGCCTCTCACTATTTAACAAATATTTGACTCATTTTCCTGACATTTTACCCACCCCACCCCCAGTTCCATACACTTCCACAGGGAGTGACATACCCTGCAGTTTCTATCCTGTCATATTGCCTCCGGTTCTTCAATTATTCTTGCAGGCTCCAATGTCTGGGTCAATTCTGCTGTCTTTTTTTTCAGAAAGTAACTCCCTCTTCCCAAATTCAACTATGAACATGTGATACATCATCTCTAAGACAACTCTACCCTGTTTTAAACAAAAAGATCAAAACAACACAAAGCTTCAAGTGCGTTCTCACCAAAGCCTAGTGGATGTTCAGCCGTGGTTTCATGATCTTGTACATAATCCAGCAATCAATATGTAGTTTGGGGGCTTCATGGTCACTATTACAGATAACAGCTTTAGTTTCCAGATTTACTGAATTAATTGAACGCCATAAACCATAGGGTAAGTCAAGTCAAGTCAAGAGAGTTTATTGTCATGTGTCCCAGATAGGACAATTAAATTCTTGTTTGCTGCAGTACAACAGAATATATTAAGCATAAATACAGAACAGTTCAATGTGTCTATATAGTATAGACCATATATATATATATACATAAATAAACAGATAAAGTGCAATAGGCTGTTATAGTTCAGAGTTTGTTTGATAGCGGGTTTAATAGCCTGATGGCTGTGGGGAAGAAGCTGTTCCTGAACCTGGATGTACCAGATTTCAGGCTCCTGTACCTTCTACCTGATGGCAGCAGAGAGATGAGTGTGTGGACAGGATGGTGTGGGTCCTTGATGAAGCTGGCAGCCTGTTTGAGGCAGCGACTGCAATAGATCCCTTCGATGGTGGGGAGTTCAGAGCCGATGATGGACTGGGCAGTGGTCACAACTTTCTGCATTCTTTTCTGCTCCTGGACGCTCAAGTTGCCAACCCAAGCCATGATGAAACCAGTCAGCATGCTCTCTACTGTGCACCTGTAGAAGTTTGAGAGAGTCCTCTTTGATATACCAACTCTCCGTAATCTTCTCAGGAAGAAGAGGCACTGATGTGCTTTCTATATAATCAGTGTGCTGAGACCAGGAAAGATCTTCGGAAATGAGCACGCCCAGGAATTTGAAGTTCTTGACCCTTTCCACCATCGTCCCATTGAAATAAACAGGATTGTGGGTCCCTATCCTACCCTTTCCAAAGTCCGCAATCAGTTCCTTGGTTTTCCTGGTGTTGAAAGCCAGGTTATTGTGCTGGCACCATTTGGCCAATCGGTCGATCTCACTTCTATACTCTGACATGTCACCATCAGTGATTCGTCCCACAACAGTGGTGTCATCGACGAACTTGATGATGGAGTTCGCACTATGACCAGCTACGCAGTCATGAGTATAGAGTGAGTACAGCAGGGGGCTGAGCACGCAGCCTTGAGGTGCTCCCGTGCTGATTGTTATCGAGGATGACACATCTCCACCAATACGGACAGACTGTGGTCTGTGGATGAGGAAGTCGAGGATTCAATTGTAGAAGGATGCACAGAGACCCAGATCTGAGTCCCACATAAGAGATTAGTATACAAACTTAAAGCACACGGTATTGGGGGTTCAGTATTGATGTGGATAGAGAACTGGCTGGCAGACAGGAAGCAAAGAGTAGGAGTTAACGGGTCCTTTTCAGAATGGCAGGCAGGGACTAGTGGGGTACCGTAAGGCTCAGTGCTGGGACCCCAGCTATTTACAATATATATTACTGATTTGGACGAGGGAATTGAATGCAACATCTCCAAGTTTGTGGATGACATGAAGCTGGGGGGCAGTGTTAGCTGTGAGGAGGATGCTAGGAGGCTGCAAGATGACTTGGAAAGGCTGGGTGAGTGGGCAAATGCATGGCAGATGCAGTATAATGTGGATAAATGTGAGGTTATCCACTTTGGTGGCAAAAACAGGAAAGTAGACTATTACCTGAATGGTGGCCGATTAGGAAAAGGGGAGATGCAGTGAGACCTGGGTGTCATGGTACACCAGTCATTGAAAGTAGGCATGCAGGTGCAGCAGGCAGTGAAGAAAGCGAATGGTATGTTAGCATTCATAGCAAAAGGATTTGAGTATAGGAGCAGGGAGGTTCTACTGCAATTGTACAGGGTCTTCGTGAGATCACACCTGAAGTATTGCGTACAGTTTTGGTCTCCTAATCTGAGGAAGAACATTCTTGCCATAGAGGGAGTACAGAGAAGGTTCACCAGACTGATTCCTGGGATGTCAGGACTTTCATATGATGAAAGACTGGATAGATTCGGCTTCGACTCGCTAGAATTTAGAATTTATAGAAACTTACAAAATTCTTAAGGGGTTGGACAGGCTAGATGCAGGAAGATTGGTACCGATGTTGGGGAAGTCCAGAACAAGGGGTCACAGTTTAAGGATAAAGGGGAAATATTTTATGACTGAGATGAGAAAAACATGTTTTACACTGAGAGTGGTGAATCTCTGGAATTCTCTGCCACAGAATGTAGTTGAGGCCAGTTCATTGGCTATATTTAAGAGGGAGTTAGATGTGGCCCTTGTGGCTAAAGGGATCAGGGGGTATGGAGAGAAAGCAGGTACAGGATACTGAGTTGGATGATCAGCCATGATCATATTGAATGGCGGTGCAGGCTCGAAGGGCCGAATGGCCTACTCCTGCACATATTTTCTATGTTTCAATGTTTCTATGAGAGCTTGGTAACCAGCATGGAGGGGATGATCATATTAAATGCCGAGCTGTAGTCAATGAATAACAGCCTGACATATGAGTTTTTGTTGTCCAACTGGTCCAGAGCGGAGTGGAGAGGCAGTGAGTTCGCATCCACCGTTGATCTGTTGTGGCGGTAAGCGAACTGCAGTGGGTCGAGGTTCTTGTCGAGGTAGGAGTTGATATGCACCATAATAGTAAGATTAAACGAGAACTTACCAGTTTGAAGTTTGATCTGTATTTTATGAGGAGTTACGATGAGGGATTACGTGAAGAACCCGCTCAGCGCGCAGGCGCGGCATACTTCCAAGCAGCGGTGTGGAATCACAGATAGACACAGTTATTTTGAAGTAAACATAGTAAAGATAAGGAGACATCAATTTATTAGTTTGATCCATATAATGAGGGTGGGAGCGGAGGGCACGTAATCCCTCATCGTAACTCCTCATAAAATACAGATCAAACTTCAAACTGGTAAGTTCTCGTTTAATCTTACTATTTTACTTCGGAGTCACGTGAGTGACTACGTGAAGATTTCAAAGCTCTGTGATTTCAAACCGTGTAACAGTTTCATTTCACTCACTGCCGAAGTTCTTGAGGGAGGAAGTGTTATCGTAATCAACCAATGAGTCTATTTGTAGAAAAACACAATGGTATTTTTTAAACAATAACAACAAAGAATTAAGTTGCTCCCCTGGGCTTAAATTAAATATTTGCAGTTCGTAAATCTTTACTGCAAATAAACCAGGTTTTGCCAACGGCTTATTATAAAATTTCTGAACGGTCTTTCCCCTCCCCCCACCCACCATCCTGCTGTAGCCAGGATGTGGTCTATAGGCATGTCCATTCTTTAGCCGTCGACATGGATGCTGCCCTGGTGGAATAAATTTTGTACATGTTAGTGTTTATCCCAGCAGTTTCTAGCACCTGCTTGAGCCATCTCGCAATGGTTTGGCTCGTCACCCGACCATAAGGTTTTTGTGACTGACCCACAAGGCTTTTCATCTCCCTCGAATATTTTGGTTGTGTCTATGTAGGATAGTAGGTGGGTCATGGCACATAACCGTGGTTCTGGTGGGTAAGCCACGACTGGATTAGGTGTTCCTGGTCTGCTCTGTTTGATCAGTCGCTGGATAACGACAGATCTGGTCTGGAGCTGTGATCATGTTGTCCAGTCGCAATAGGTGTAGTGACTGGACCCTCTGAGTGGATACAAGTGCCATCAACATGAGCGTCTTTAGTGTAGTTTGCTCGAGGCCGGGGGATCTGGCTGGTGGCCATTCCCTGAGATATGTCAGGACCACACTGATATCCCAAATATGGGTATACCTGGGCTTAGGGCTTGATATTGTAAATGCCCTTCATCAGTTTTACCACCAGTGGATGGGATCCCATCGCCTGTTGTCCTGGCGCTGGTTTGAGATAAGCAGAAAGAGCACTCTGCGCTGTGTTGATGGCACCGTAGCTGATCCCTACATCGTGGAGTAGATAGGCCAGGAACTCCAGTATGTTGGTGGCTGTAGCTGTTGCGTATGTTGTCCCTGTTTCCTGGCAGTACTTCTCCCTTTTTTGATGCTGGTTAAGTACTGCCTCTTGGTGGATGTTCGAAGGGATGCCGACATGGTGGTGATGATTTGTTCGGACAATCCCAGTTCCAGGTAAGGTCTGTTCAAACTTGCAACCCAGGCGTTTAATTTTCTCATGGCATGGGTGTTTAGCTTACCTGGTAGGTAAGTAGCTGATAGCCAAATATGTCTTTCGACTCACCATTGCCAAATCATGTTGACCAATTTGTCGCATGATAATGATTTTATGCCACCCATATGGTTAATATAAGCCATCACCGTGGTATTTATCAATTTGTAACCGAACATGCAAGTGCTGCATATTAGATACATATGCTTTTAAACCATAAAAGGCGCCCAACATCTCTAGATAGTTAATGCCCAGTGTAAGTAGTAATGATGACTCTAGGTTAGTCCATCTACCACCTGTGCTGGATATGGAGTTAGTCGCTCCCCAGCCTTGAGCACTGGCATCTGTTTGAGTAACTAAAGTAGGGTTAGTGATAAAGATAGGGCTGAAACTATGCCAAACGTTTTCTGCCCACCACTGTAGCTCTGATATTGCTTCAGTGGGTAAGTTCATGACACGATCATAGTGACCTGTATGTCGTTTTATTGCCTGTACCTTTGCTCTCTGTAAATTTTTTGATAGTGCAAAGGTCCAAATTGTGTAGCCGGAAATGCTGCTACCATTTCCCCCATTACTCTTGCTACTTGTCGAATAGTTGGTCGCTCGTTGACCATTAAATTGTTGCATGATTGTGCTAATTCAACCATTTTTGCCTTTGGCAAGGTAACAGTCATATGGACTGAGTTAATTGTGAAGCCCAGGTAGTCCATGATAGTGGATGGCTTCAACTTAGATTTATCTGGATGTAGGACGAACCCCAGAGTTTCGAGGAGCTGTTTTGAAGCTGATATTGCTGCCACAGCCAATTCCATCATTTTCCCTACTATCAGAATATCATCCAGATATGCCATGACAATATGTTTTTGTTTTCTTAGTATTGCCATGGCTGGGTTCAATATTTTGGTGAATAATCTTGGGGCTGAAGTTAGCCCATAGGGCAATGCTTTGTACCATCCAGATAAATTTTAGGTATCTGCGATGATCCTTGTATATGGGTACTAGATAGTAAGCATCTTTAAGATAAATGCTTGCCATGAAGTGTCCTTTGGAATTCAGTTGTTTGGCAGTAACATATGTCTCCATTTTGAAATGTATATACTTAACAAATTTGTTTAGTGATGTTAAGTCAATGATGATGCGACAGCCACCATCTTTTTTGGTTTTAGTGAATATATTCGATACAAATTCCAAAGGTTCATGTTTGGTCTTTTCGATGACCCCCTTTGTGATAAGTCTCACCAGTTCAGCTTGTCCCTCACGTTTCTCTTTGACAGAGGGAGAAATACCCTTTGGGGCCATTGTTGAACTGGCGGCGTTTTTTCTGACATGAATTGTATTTTATATCCACTAATGCTGTTGAGTATATACTTGTCACTCATGACCATACCCCATGCTTCTTTAAATAAGTGTAATCTCCCCCCTGTTAATAAAGCACCCTTATTCTCTAAATGCTGGTAGGGACCAGACCCACCTACCTCCATGTTTATTGGCGATTCTGTTTCTTCATTTTCCTGAAGATTTTGTTCTGACGTGCTGGCGATGTTGGGGGGAGGCGCATTTTCCAGAGGGTCCGCTGCGAGCCCTGATCTAAAAAGATCTTTGGGGATAATGTGCGGACCCCAAGCGTTCACCAGTCCCATATTGCGGACGTCGACTGGTGGATGCCGTGGGGTGCTGCCGCTTGGGTATCGGAGGTCTTGGTTTGCTCGTCCCGGGGCCTGCCCTCATTAGGCCGAAGGTTTTTGATGCTTCCTCCATCTCCTTCAGTTTTTTATTGAGATCTTTCCCAAATAGCAGCGCATCCGTCTCCGCAGCTGGGGCTTTATACAAGCCAGCAAATTTGGGATTGAGGGCAGGTCTTATGTTTCCCTCTGGAGATTGTTGATCTCAAATTGTGTGGTACACATTAATGCCAGCACATCCTGCTGGCAGGCATCCATCTCCGTGGTCTCCACGGAACGAACAAAGGCTGTGATGGCCGACGTCAGGAGCCTTAGGATTCGCTGTAGCTTGAGTTCTTGGGTCCGGATGTGTGACCCCACATGCCCCCAGATTTGGCTGTTGACACTTTTTACTTTGAGTGCCTCGCAGTTTTTTGGTGCTGTGTGTTGTTTCAGCACCTCAGCGAGCACCTTTTCCAGTAATGGTTTATTGGATAGATGGTTGATGCTGGCCGCCATTCTTGGTTCCAGCGGTGCTCCAGCCCGTGGGGTTGCTACAAGCGGTCCATCACACCCAACAGCTCTTCCTGTTCCTGCACCCCTGGCATACTCCCGAATTCGTCCACCTGCGCCTGTTCCAGACCAGCCCAGCCCTGGTCACCAATGCTAGCCTCCAGTAATGAGGGAGCAGAGGGCAGTGCATGAAACACTGTGGAGGGGGTGCCTGACCTCCCTCCGCGAGAGCGCTCTTTCTGCGCATCTCGCTGGAGCTGCTCCAATAGCTGTTGGATGCAGCTCAGGCGGCTGTCTCTCCTCCATTTAGGTGGAGACATGTCCCCGTCTGACGAATCGGACGCCACCGGCCGGATGCCTGTTCGGATGGCTAGACATCCAGCCCGCAGTTCAGGCACTAGCGGGACTGGGCTCGGCGCGGCGATGGGGATAGCGGAGCACCCGGTAATTGTTCCTACCGCCTTCTTCTGGAGCTTTTGTGCTTTGTAGAAGCGAGAGCGCCCCTCAAGCAGCGCGTCTCGCAGGCACCTGCTCCGTGAGCCGCTCCAGCGGCTCAGGCGGCTCTCACTCCCCCCGTGCGGGTGGAGAGACGTCCCGTCCGAAATCGGGAAACCCTGCCGGATGCCTCTTCGGGTGGCTATGCATCCAGCCCGCTGCTCAGGTGCTAGCGGACTGGGCTCGGCACGGTGTCGGGGAATAGAGGAACACCGGGTCGCTCCTACCGCCTGTTGCTGCCACCCTCCATGACGGGAAACGTTCCTCCTTGAACGGGGGACAGTTTTGTTCCAGAGCCTTTTTCTCTGCCTGTAAAAAACACAAGCAGAAAAAGGCTCACCTGTAAAAGAAACCCGACCTCAGGGTACTCACCTGACGGTCCGTTTCATTCTGTAGCGGGAGCGCCTAAGTCCCGTTGCAGCCGCTGTTGCACTGCTGGCATAATGCCGCGCCTGCGCGCTGAGCGGGTTCTTCACGTAGTCACTCACGTGACTCCGAAGTAAAATCAACCTTTCAAAGCACTTCATCACCACAGGCGTTAGTGACACAGGTCGATAGTCATTGAGGCACCTCACGTTGCTCTTCTTGGGGACCGGTATTATTGCTGCCCTTTTAAAGCAGGTGGGAACCTCAGAAGCGAGAGGTTGAAAATGTCCATGAAAACTCCAGCCAGTTGGTCTGCATAGGTTTTTAGAACACAGCCGGGTATACCATCTGTTCTTATTTCCCTTTGGTTTCTTTGAACTGTGAGTGAACCAGCTCTAAATCCGCAGCCAGTATTTGAGTTAATAATTCAAACTCTGGATATTCACTCATTTATTTGGAATTAAAATAACCTGGAGTGAGAACAAGCATTTAAATAAATAAGCAGTCGTGTTCAAAAAGGAACGATGCTGAAGAAGGGTTTCGGCCCGAAACGTCGCCTATTTCCTTCGCTCCATAGATGCTGCTGCACCCGCTGAGCTTCCCCAGCAATTTTGTGTACCTTAAATAAATAAGCAGTTGTTTCCAGTGTGGTGTGAATGGGTAGGGAGATTGCCTTGTCGGTTTGAAGGATTACTTAGATATACATTCTGTAATCAGATAACATTGTGCATTATCAAGTAATGATGCATGTTGTACTGGTGGTATATGTGCTGACCCATTCACACACTTCACTTTGCTGAGACCAACTTCAGATTACAATAATAAGGTTGCACCATGAAAGATCAAATAGGTTTTGTTAAACTGACAGAATCCCATTTTGCAGAGAAATGTAAATGTAATTTAATGGAATGCAGTTGTCAGTGGACTGACAGGCAATGTAATTTTCTTGCAGCATTAAATCAACATGGATGTAACATTATACAAGTACAATTATCTTTTTATACAGTTATCCTTCCCTGATACAACGTTCACTGATAATGGTGCAATGTCAGACAATCATGTAATCGTATGGCACCATTTGATTTGAGATTATGGTCAATTGTAAAGCTATGACCAAAATAAAGCATTGTGATATTCATCAGTGCTGTGAACTACTTCCCTAATGGGAGGCTACATGGCAACTGACCAAGTAACTGATAAGATTCATAGTGCTGGAGTGACTTAGCAAGTCAGGGTGCAAGGATAGATGATGTTTCGGGTTGTGGCTCTTCTTCAGACCAACTGCAGGGATGGGGGGTGGGGTCTGGAAAAGACGAGGGGCAGGACAAAGCCTGGTGAGTAATAGGAAGATGCATGTGAGGGGGAGTCTTGATCAGCAGATGGTGGACAAAGGCCAGACACAGAACGTGTGAGACAAATGGATTGAAGAGTTGTGAATTGTGCAGCTAGAAGAAGGAATGCAGGTGGGTGGGGAGGGGGAGGCCAGGAATAGGTGTAAGACCAGGTGGGGCACAAGGGAGAGGGGGCGAGGGGCAAGGGGAAGTGTGAGGGGAAGGGTTTTGCAGTTACCTACAATTGGATAATTCAATGTTCATACCGTTGGATTGGAAGCTACCCAAATGAAATATGAGGTGTTGTTTATCCAGTTTGCACGTGACCTCACTCTGGCAATGAAGGAGACCAGGACAAAAATATCAGTATGGAAATAGGTTAAAATGGTTAGCAACCAGGAGATCTCTGGACCGGGCGGAAGTGGTCAGTGAAACGGTCACCAAGTGATCTGAGAAGGTTGTTCATTAGTTTAAGTAATGGTGTTGTTCACAATTACAATAGAGATATTTTATTTGGGACATTCTGAAAGGATGTATCACCAATAAAGTCAACCTTGGAAAGATTCTATGATCTGGCATGAAGGATGAATAAGGAATAAGTGCTGACGATTCTGCAATACTGGTTGGGTAGCTCCTGGGATCTGGAATAACTGGACATGAACTCAAAAGAGTTTTGTATAATAGAAAGGGAGTTCTAATTTCATATAGCATTTAATTCCCATTTCCTTTAACTGTCAATCAAACATATTAAAAATATTGTGTGTCCATTGAGTCAATTGGTAACATCAGTCATGCACTCCAGAGTCATACAACAAATGCAAAAAAGTTAATCTTTCTCTCCCAGTGGTTCATGTTCATAAGTGAAGGTGTAGAATTAGGCCATTCGGCCCATCAAGTCTACGCCGCCATTCAATTATGGCTGATTTATAGTTTCCTCTCAACCCCAATCTCCTGCCTTCTCCCCATAATCCCTGACACCCAGTGGTAAATTGTTAACTTTTAATGTTGTCCCTTCTTTCCACACTGCTCAATCATTGCCACAGAGATTCACTCCACATGACATATGGAACTAGATGAGAATATTGGTTACACCAAATTTATCGGATCAGACAACATCTTGTCTATAGTGCTAATAAATTGTGCTCCACAATTAATCATACATGCAGCCAATCTGTTCTATTGACATTTATTTGACAGTGGAATATATTTTCCTGACATGTCTGACCAGAATGACTAGGATACATTCAATCCAGCTAATAACATACTCTCAATTATTAGCAAAATGATGTTAAGTGCCACCAACCATATCAATTACCCGTTCTCCACTACTTAATTTGGCTCCAGGTCTAAACATAACCTTGGTCCATAGATCAAAAAAATGAATTGCATTGAAGCGGTACTAGTGGCGACATACCAAAGGTAATGATCCCATGTGGCAATTGGCAACATCTACAACAGATTTCAAAACAAATGTTATGTTTGTCTCAAGAATCTAGTTGCAAGATGTTCATTTTGGGTGATTCACTGGACAGAACTTCTGGAAAAGAGAAATGTTGTTTTAAGAGTCCAATACAGCCTACATGGTTTCAAGAATTGCAGATGTTCAATTTATCACACCATTGAAAATGAACATTTTTTATATTTCTCAGACGCATTCTTCATGTCAAAAACTCAGGTTCTTTTTACCATGAATGGGTTCAACATTTTTTTCTTCAAGGCTTCATTCATGAAAAGCTAGTTTGGAAAAATATTGCTGGTTGTGACTTGCTTTCCATGAAGAGTGAGGTCACTACTAGAGAATTGTTCAGATCATTTTGTACCTGCTTGCAGCATCAGCCTTGATCTGAGAAATACATGTGCTTGGAATTTGTTTCATTAAGGTGTTGCCAGTTAGTGTAAGTTGGATCAAAGATTGCAGCTGCATCTGAAATGTTCTTCCTAATAAAATCTCCACCAGACTGTGGATGTATAGTTTGCACAATCTTCCATGAAATAACAACATTCCCCTTGATTGTTCTATCAGCTACTGAATACAGAAACCTATGTCTGTTGGCTATTGGAGGCATGATTTTAGTACAGTTGCCTTGTTTTTCCTTAATTTTGATCCAGTCAGATATTGAGCTAAAAACCTGTTATAATGTATTTCTTGATGACAGCTTCCAGTTTAGCTTTTCAAGAGTAAATAGTAAACACAAAGGTTTGTCAGTAAATTCAAAACTTCTCCCTGTCTTGTAATATAATTTATGTTTTCATCTTCCCTTTTTATCTGCACGTTATAATTCAATTAAACCTTTCTCATGAAATTAATGTGGGACCATAGAAGCTAAAAACCTACAAATTATGTTTAGTTTAGTTTAGTTTATTGTCATGTGTACCGAGGTACAGTGAAAAACTTTTTATTTGCCTGCTAATTGGGTTGCATGTGAACAAGTCAGCGGAAATACTATACATGATTACAATTGAGCCATCCAGAAGCAACAAGTACATGATAAAGGGGAAACACGCTTATTTAGATAAAGTCCAATAAAGTCCAATTAAAGATAGTCCGAGGGTCTCCAATAAGGTAGATAATAGCTCAGGACCGCACTAGCTGTTGATAGGATGATTCAGCTGTTATCAGGCAACTGAACCGTGAGGTAGATAGTAGCTCAGAATGCTCTCTAGTTCTTATTAGGATGGTTCAGCTGTTATCTACCATAGACCCTAAGACCATAGTGTATGAAGCAAAAGCCATTCGATCCGCACTCTGCATCTCTCCCTTTTCTCTACCTATTGTACGAGCTTTTCTTGATTGTATTTATGTATTGTATTATCTGCTCTGATTGGATAGCGTGGACAACAAACCTTTTCACTGTACCTCAGTACATGTGACAATAATAAACCTAAGCCATGCATGTGCAGAAATATTCTGCAGAAGAGCACAAGCATACTGCGTTTATTTATCAGCATGGCTGATGAAAATAAGACTATATTCATCTATCATAGTCTTGCAAGATTAATGGTGTTGGTATTTCATGGCCTGGCTGCAAGAGATACAGCATGGAAACTGGTCCTTAATCCTACTAAGTCCACACTGACCAGCAATCCCCATATACTAGCACTATCCTACACACGAGCGACAATTTACAATCTTTACCAAAGCCAATGAATCTACAAACCTGTACGTCTTTGGAGGTTGGCAGGAAACCGGAGCTCCCGGGGAAAACCCATGCGGTCACAGAGAGAATGTACAAACGCTGTACATATAGCACCCATAGTCAGGATTGAACCCAGGTCTATGGCATTGTAAGGTAACAACTCTACAGCTGCACCGCCGGGTCGAGCCAATATAATCCCTGATAAGTATCTTCCAAATGTTGAGCAGTCTGCAGTGTGCATTGCTTTGCACCTTTGTAATCCACATTTGAACATCAAAACCATGTTTTGGCCATCCCTGATCCTGGAAGTCCTGCAAGTTTACTAATGGACTGAATATTCCAATAACTACTTTTAGATTCTTAAATGTTAACAACCAGGCCCCGGAAATTTGTTTTGTCTTTTAAGCATTTAATTTCTGAAATATTTTACTGGTGTTAGCTTCCTCAATTACAATCAACTTGTGGATTCCCAATCTCATCTCCAATTATCTATTGAATGTCACAATTGAATCTGCTTCTACAATTCGATCAAAACACTGTTTCATATTTTCTGTTTCGATATAAGTAAACCAAAATATATCTTCTTCTGCCAGTCAGATTCTAGTTCTGTCCAACTTGTCTCTATTGCCTCATCATCCTTATTGTAATTTTGTCCCCAAGTATGTACAGATGAATCTCTATTTTTGCTATGACTCATTATTTACTTGGTGATAATTGTTTGTGAAGTTGTGGTACCAGTTTCATCATCATTCTTGCACAACTTGTCTTCCCTCCATTAAAATAAATGTGCAATGTTTTTTAAAAAAATCTGAGTGAACATCCTACATTTAAAGATAATTTGCAGTAGAAATTCAATCTTGGTCAGTTAAGCTAAAGTGATAATATAAATTAACTATGGTGTGTTTACTCCGGACTAGAATCTAGAATCTCCCGATGTTGGGGGCCTCCTTCTGTGGAATTCGCTGCCTCAGAGGGCGGTGGAGGCCAGTCCTCTGGATACTTACAAGAGAGAGCTAGACAGGGCTCTTAAAGATAGTAGAGTCAGGGAATATGGGGAGAAGGCAGGAATGGGTTACTGATTATGGATGATCAGCCATGATCACATTGATCACAAAGCTGGCTCGAAGGGCCAAATGGCCTACTCCTGCATCTATTGTCTATAAATTCATAATTTGCTTGAAATAACTTTTGCAAAATAATTTGAAATAATTGAAAATCTACACCTAGATCCTCACCAAATAAAAAGAATGACCATTCAAAACCAGAAAATATACGGATTGGACATTAGATAATGCCAAAAACTGTGCAAAATCACAATGTGAAGATGACAGTGATAACCATTTATATTATTTACATGTTTGGTGCACCACAACACTGTCTATTGTCTGGAGGCAAGTACTTCATATTTATAATATGAATTTGCTGGTCAGTGCGGACTCGGTGGGCCGAAGGGCTTGTTTCTGCTCTGTATCTCTAAACTAAATTAAACTCAACATGAAGTAGGACGGCCGGAAGGGACGCGATGGCTGCAGTGGGCTTTGCTGCAATTGGGAATGTAAAATGGTGCAAAATAGTGCCTCATGCATATGGACTCAGTGGGCTATTCTGTGCATACTATACTAACTGGGCAATGGTGCTTAGGTACATGGATAGTCTTGCTGAGCTGTATGTAAAACATGTATTTCACTGTACCTGGTACACAATAAAAAAATAAACCATTGAACCATTGAACCAATGTGGGGTATACTAATAAGTCTTTGAAGAAGGTGCAGAACAGGTTTACTAAAACGCTGCTCGAATTAAGAGTATTAGGGTATTAAGTTATTAGGTATAATTAGATTATTTTGCCTGGAATGTAGGAGGTTGAAGGGAGACCTGATAGAAGTATATAAAATAATGAGAGCCACAGATAGGGTAAGACAGTCGCAACGTTTTTCATAATGTGGAAAAATGAAAGATAATAGGGCAAAGCTTTAAGTCAGAGGGGAAAATGTAACAGAAATGTGCAGTGCAAGTTTTTTTACACAGAGTGTGGTGGATGCCTGGAGCGGGCTGTCTATGATGCTGATGGAAGCAGATACAATGGCGGCATTTAAGAGGCTTTTAGAAAGGCACGTTTCTCTAAAATAAAACTAAATAGAATCTTCCCACAAATCTCTCCTATTTGTGATAAATGTCTACATTTAGAGGCTAATTTAACACATACGTTTGCAAACTGTATAAAACTTAAACATTTCTGGACAGATATTTTTGAAATAACTTCAGAAGTTATTAATACAAAACTGGACCCAGACACAAAATTAATAATACTTGGAATATCAGAACAAAGCTTAACACTCACAACAAACCAAATAAACTTCCTCAATTACAGTATAATAACCGGAAAAAAATTAATATTAAAATTTTGGAAAGGCCCTACAACCCCCACAATTAAAATGTGGATTATGGAAATGTCGGAGACCCTATACTTAGAAAGAATTAGACTTGTCTTAATGGACAAACAAGATCTTTTCCATAAAATTTGGGCTCCATTCATTAACTATCTGAAGGGATAGATTGGTACAGCACGAGGACCCGGCTGAAACTTGAACTCAGGAATAGATGAAAAGCTATACTTTATAACCTACGAACCTATCTCCATTGATGTATTACAGGTAACCCATTCCACCTCCCTTGTTTTTCTGTTGTGTTTTTTTTTTTTTTTTTTGCTTTCTTTTTTATTTGTAACTTTCTACCCTCTCTTTTTCCCTCTTTCTATAAAAAATAAAAACACTAGAAGCAGAAGTAATTGATAATGGAAAATTTTAATAATGTATGACTGATGTATATGAAAAGTTTTTTTTTACTATAATATGTAACTACATTTTATAATATGTCTACTTCTAATAAATAAATAAATAAATAAATAAAGAAAGAAAGGCACGTACATAGGCAGGGGATAGAGGGTATGGATCACGTGAAGACAGAAGAAAATAGTTTAAGGTAGACACAAAATGCTGGAGAAACTCAGCGGGTGAGGCTGCATCTATGGAGAGAAGGAATAGGAGAAACTCAGCGGGTGAGGCAGCATCTATGGAGAGAAGGAATGGAGAAACTCAGCGGGTGAGATTAGTTCAACGTAGAGATTAGTTTAACTTGGAATCATGTTCGATTGAGATATAATGGGCCAATATGTTTCTGACCTGTACTGTTCTATATTCTATGAGGAATAACCTTTACACAGCATTGTGTCAGAACCTGGAATGCAATGCCTGCAATCATGATGTAAGTTGCATCGAGGCCAAGAGAAAATTAGGATAGTTATATGGCAAGGAAATAAAATAAGGCTAGAGGGAAGTGGGAGGCGAGTGCAAGTAATAAGTTGTTCTGGTATTGGGCCAGCCAAATAAGTGGCCAAATGTTTTATTTCTGTGCTGAACAATTTGATGATTCTATCATTCTATGAATTACAGCTCACCTATGAATCATTCTGCAGAAAACTAAGTAAACATTGAGATACTTAGGATTAAAATGGAAGCTGAATAAATATTTGAAAAGTAAATTCAAACGTATTTTTTGATTATTTCCGAAATATTCAACTTGGAAAGCAGGGAATAAAACCCTAAACAGGGCCAGGGTCATGATTTAACTGTAGATTTGGCTTATTACATTATTAAAACTCAGTTGCACTTCAGTCAACAATGTTTAACATTTTCTACAATGGGAATATTGTATGAGAGGTTGACATTCACATGAATTCATTGATTTTGTTTTGATTGCCACTGTGAAGTGAGTGCAACCTATGATGGGACAGGGTATCACAGCTAATAGCTTCCAGATTTCCTCAAGACAAGATAAGTGCGGTAGCAAAGCTGTCGGTTTAATATTGTGCCAATGTTAACCTAGTTGATCAAGTTGCGATTGCTTGTTCTGAACCATAATGAATATGCCACCTTGATCTAGTACATTGATTAGTTTAGTGTAGTTTAGAGCTAAAGCATGGAAACAGGTCCTTAAACCCACCAAGTTCGCACCAACCAGCGATCCCAGTAAATGAGGACGTTCCTACAATTACAATTGACAATTTTAAGCCAATTAACCTATAAACCTGTATGTCTTCAGAGTGTGGAAGGAAACCCCAACATCCTGGGAAAACCCATGCAGGTCACGGGAAGAACGTACAAACTCCGTAAAGACAGCACCTATAGTCAGGATCGAACACATGTCTATGGCGCTGTAAGGCGGCAACTCAACCGCTGCTCCACCATGCTTGATATTTTGCTTTGAATGTATTCAAGAAGAATAGATTTCAAGATCTCATTGGCGAGCTTCTTCTTCTTCTTGCGTTTGAGGCAGCAGACGTTATGTAACGGCCTCCAAGCGCTGTAGCCAGTTAGGCCTTCCGCATTCAGCTGTAGCAGGGTGATGCCATCCAGTTCGACATCCGTTGGTGCTCGCCTTTAAAACGGCGCCGAGCCGTGGCGACTGAGGTTGCATTATCTCTGCTTCTGTCTCTGTTGGTTGGCTCAGGTCAGTTAACAGGGCTCATCACAGGGAGGTCGACAACATGTGGCGAGCTCGCAACAAACTAACGTGAAGTGAGCTTGGTGTTGTTTCATGACATTGTCCAAGCTCCGAATTGTTAGGGATTATTCAGAGGATTTTAAATTATGTGGATAAAGCAAGCATTAATTCAAAACAAAAATCAGTCTTCAGAATATCTGTTCTAATGTACACTGAAAGTAGTAATCAGTTTGAAATTAAAAGGACAGCTTTGCAAACATGATTTGTTCTCTAATGCATCGGCTAAACGTAAGACAATGGGGTATGTTAATTGACCAACATCAAACCAGAAATCCACATAATTGTACTAAAGATGAAGGAAGCTTCCAGTTTAGACATTAGTCACTTGGTACATCTAGCATGGGCAGAGGCATATTTGTCTGTCTATTAATAATTGGGGTATTTGTGTACTCAGGAGCCATTCCACAAAACTGAATTCATGATTCTAAGGGGCAGCAAAATGTCGCAGCGGTAGAGTTGCTCCTTACAGCACCAGAGACCCGGGTTCCATCCTGACTAGGGGCACTGTCTGTATGGATTTTGAATGTTCTCCCTGTGGGCTTACAGAAGACAATTAACCTACAAACCTGCACGTCTTTGGAATGTGGGAGGAACCCGGATAAAATCCAAGCAGTCATAGGGAGAACGTAGAAACTCCGTACAGACAGCACCCATGGTAAGGATCGAACTCAGGTTTCTGGCACTGTGAAGCAGCAACTCTATCTCTGTGCACTGTGTTGCCTTATTTATATGAAGATTTTCACCTCTGTCTTCACTAAGGAGGACACAAACAATCTTCCTGATATACGGTTTAGGAAGGAACTGCAGATGCTGGAAAATCAAAGGTAGACAAAAATGCTGAATAAACTCAGCGGGTTGAGGCAGCATCACAGATGCTGCCTCACCCGCTGAGTTTATCCAGCATTTTTGTCTTCCTGATATTGTAGTGGCCAGAGGATCAGGGAGGAACTGAAGGAAATCCACATTGGGCAGGAAATGGTGTTGGATAGACTGATGGGACTGAAAGCTGATAAATCCCCAGGGCCTGATGGTCTGCATCCCAGGGCACTTAAGGAAGTGGCTCTAGAAATCGTGGACACATTGGTGATAATTTACCAATGTTCTATAGATTCAGGATCAGTTCCTGTGGATTGGAGGGTAGCTAATGTTATACCACTATTTAAGAAAGGCGGGAGAGAGAAAACAGGGAATTATAGACCAGTTAGCCTGACATTGGTGGTGGGGAAGATGTGGGAATCAATTATAAAAGATAAAATAGTGACACATTTGGATAGCAGTAACAGGATCGGTCCTAGACAGCATGGATTTATGAAGGGGGAATCATGCTGGACTAATCTTCTGGAATTTTTTGAGGATGTAACTAGGAAAATGGACAAAGGAAAGCCAGTGGATGTAGTGTACCGGGACTTCCAGAAAGCATTTGATAAGGTCCCACATAGGAGATTAGTGGGCAAAATTAGGGCACATGGTATTGGGGGTAGAGGGCTGACACGGATAGAAAATTGGTTGGCAGACAGGAAACAAAGAGTAGGGATTAACGGGTCCCTTTCAGAATGGTGGGCAGTGACTAGTGGGGTACCGCAAGGCTCGGTGCTGGGACCGCAGCTATTTACAATATACATCAATGATTTAGATGAAGGGATTCTAAGTAACATTAGCAAATTTGCAGATGACACAAAGCTGGGTGGCAGTGTGAACTGTAAGGAGGATGCTATGAGAGTGCAGGTGACTTGGGCAGGTTGGGTGAGTGGGCAGATGCATGGCAGATGCAGTTTAACATGGATAAATGTGAGGTTATCCACTTTGCTAGCAAAAACAGGAAGGCAAATTATTATCTAAATGGTGTCAAGTTGGGAAAAGGGGAAGTACAATGGGATCTGGGGGTCCTTGTTTATCAGTCAATGAAAGTAAGCATGCAGGTACAGCAGGCAGTGAAGAAAGCGAATGGCATGTTGGCCTTCATAAAAAGAGTACAGGAGCAAAGAGGTCCTTCTGCAGTTGTATAGGGCACTAGTGAGACTGCACCTGGAGTATTGTGTGCAGTTTTGGTCCCCTAATTTGAGGAAGGACATTCTTGCTATTGAGGTAGTGCAGCGTAGGTTTACAAGGTTAATTCCCGGGATGGCAGGAATTATGCATATAATAAGCGGGAAGTCTCTCATATGCTGAGAGAATGGAGCAGCTGGGCTTGTGTACTCTGGAGTTTAGAAGGAAGAGAGCGGATCATTGAAACATATAAGATAATTAAGGGTTTGGACACGCTAAAGGCAGGAATCATGTTCCCGATGTTTGGGGAGTCCAGAACCAGGGGCCACAGTTTAAGAATAAGTCGTAAGCCATTTAGAACGGAGATGAGGAAATACTTTTTCACACAGAGAGTTGTGAGTCTGTGGAATTCTCTGCCTCAGAGGGCAGTGAAGGCCGGTTCTCTGGATACTTTCAAGAGAGATCTAGATAGGGCTCTTAAAGATAGCGGAGCCAGGGGATATGGGGAGAAGGCAGGAACGGGGTACTGAATGGGGATGATCAGCCATGATCATATTGAATGGCGGAGCCAAATGGCCTACTCCTGCACCTATTGTCTATTGTCTATTTTGTGTTGTTATTTTGAGCCCAGTAACCAAATGATATGGACATCAGATTTGCACTCAAGTTCAGGTCTCTGTGTAAACCTGTAAGGGAAAATATCAGCTGAGAGCAATATAGACACAAAATGCTGGAGTATCAGGGGACCAGACAGCATCTCTAGAGAAAAGGAAAAGGGGAAGATTCGGGTCGAGACCCTTCTTCAGACTGGAGCAGGAATTTGTGTAATAATTTCCAAGCTCATTAGTGTATCCAAAGCTGCTGTCATGCCTCAAAATATTGCAGAAAATGCAAACATAGGCAAATCTAAACGGTGGTTTTCATTATTGATGTTCTTTATCATAAGCAAAATGGTTCTATAATCTTAGTGGGCAAGATTACCTGCACAGACTGATTAGCAAATATGAATCTAAAAATATCAGCAGCAGCACTCTTTTTTTTGGCTGTTTTTTTGTATTATGCCCAGGACTATAATTAATTTAATGTTCATTTTGCATTTTTTGTTCACAGGTTTATTGTGCAAATAAGAGGCCAATCACTCTCATGAACCTTAATTATAATCATTGTGACACCAGGTTCTGTGCAATAACAAAAATCAGCATTTGCTTGAAGTCGAATAAAGCACAATTGGTCAATTTCATGGGAGAAGCTTAAATTATTCGAATTAGAAACCCAGTTATTATATTTACAGGTGCATTGGTAATTTAGGGAGATGCCGCACAATGGGCAAAAATAAATCTGCCACCTATAATGCAGAGCAGCCAATTTTATTTACTGTCAATGGCAAATGGTATTGGGTGATGTATTTTTTAGGTGGTTATTCCAAATAATTCATTTTAGATTATTGTGCAACGTTAAAATTAACTGAACTAATTCTTACCATGAAACAACGTATTCTGCCTCTACCAATATTGATTTCATATTTTCTTTCCAAATTAAACCACGAGTACTAAGACCATAATTGAGGGTTGATTTGGAGAATTTATGGATATTACCTCTAAGAGAGTGTATGGCTATTAGAAAGTTAACTCTTTAATATTGATATAATTTCAAATAATATTTATAGCTCATTCTCACTCTATTTATAACTGCAGCTCATTCATTGCTTTAAGTTATTTGTTTAACAATACCTGTATTCACTGCTTAAACCAAAATACTAAATAATGGAATATTTTGATTTAAATGACAGCGTGAAGAGCACTCAGCCTTCTGGTGAGAGTGTCTGTTTAAAAGTAATACGTTAGTAAATGAACCTGATACATATGTGTGCTTTAGAAAAATCAAATTAGATAAGATTGAGAATATCTACCCAAAATACTCAAATGGTCCTCAAACCACAACCTTTATAAAAATAGACACAAAATGCAGGAGTAACTCAACAGGTCAAGCACCATCTCTGAAGGATCCTTCTTCAGACCCGACCCAAAACATCACCTAACCATTCTCCTCAGTGATGCTGCCTGAACTGCTGAATTACTCCAGCTTTTTGAGTCTATCTTTGGTATAAATTAGCATCTGCAGTTCCTTGTTATTGCCTTTATTAAAATAATTGCAGCACATGTCTTCCTGGTCACCCTATTCCACATATGACCTACCCTAATGTTGTTATCCTTGAATTGTCCTTTGCCGATATTTTAGTGAGTAATCAGACGAACCACAAGAAAACAGAATAATCACAGTAACTTGTAACCATTTCATGCCAATTCTCCAGGGATTGTGCTGATTTCCATCCCTCAAACATTCCTGGCAGTTACCTGTAAATTCACTGTCCACAAGTTCTCTGTAAAGCTTTGGCCTGGGCCAGTGATTCTAAATGTGTAGGAAGGAACTGCAGATGCTGGTTTAAACCGAAAATAGACACCAAAAGCTGGAATAACTCAGCGGGTCAGGCAGTATCTCTGGAGAAAAGGAGTATGTGATGTTTCGGGTCAATGGGTCTCGACCCGAAATGCAACCTATTCCTTTTCTCCAGAGATGCTGTCTGACCCGTTGAGTTACTCCAAGTTTTTGTGTCTATCCACTAATTCTAGTGTTTGGGTAGCCACAAACATAATAAAATATCACTTTATCTATTCACTCTGAAAATATTGATTATCTAATTAAGAACTGCCGATTGGCTTTTATCTTTAGACTTTTGACCTGAAACCAATTGAGAGGAATAAATCAAAGTTTCCTTCAGGTATTTGCACCGTCTTCTTACTAATAGAGATTTAATGTACTTTATGTACAATTTATGTATATTTCATTTTTGTGTGTTTGTCTGAGCCTCTGTTCCCATGAAGTTGCTGCAAACAAGACTCTCATTGTACCTGTACCTCACTGCACTTGGATATAAGACAATAAACTTGACTTGAGTTGATATCAGCTTGAAGCTGGTTCATTCTAGTTGAACAAACAAATTAATCTGGCATTCAATGGTAAGCACATTCAAAATATTCAAACAATGCCAACTGAAAATAATGGAGAACCATCACAGGGGAATGGGATGAAAGATGAGAAATCATCCTGAAGTAGAGATTAAGTCATCAAGGGTCATGCGTGTTTTATTGTCAAATGTCCCAAACAGAACAAATAAATTCTTACTTGCAGTAGCACAACAGGATATGTAAACATAGTACTCCATAAACAATTTAATAAACACGAGAAAAAAGTATGTACATGTACACAGACACACTCACACACACATATATAGTTATATATATAAACACACACCCAGAAAAACAAACAACCAAAAGTAATAGTGCAAAAAGATAAACCCAATGACCCCAAATCTATGCAGTTCAGAGCTTATTTCAAGGTTGTAGCGTTTAATAGCCTGATGGATGTAGGGAAGACGTTTTTACCTGTCTGAAGAAGGGTCTTAACCCTAGACATCACCCATTCCTTCTATCCAGAGATGCTGTCTGATTTACTTTACCATTTTGTGTCTATCTTCGGTGCAAACCAGTATCTTGATTAGTACAGGTGCCAGTGATTATGGGGAAAAGGCAGGAGAATGGGGTTAGGAGGGAGAGATAGATCAATCATGATTTAATGGGGGAATAGACTTGATGGGTCGAATGGCCTAATTCTACTCATGTTCCTTATGACCTTATGACCTTATGATCTGCAGTTCCTTCCTACACAAGTTTTTCCTTTACCTGGATGTTACAGGTTTCAGGCTCCTGTATCTTCTTCCCGATGGCAGGAGTAAAATGAGTGTTTTGTTTGCTCCACTTGGTCCTGGATATGTGCTGGCAGGGTCGATGTTGGAAGCAGATACGATGACAACTTTTGAGAGGCAGCAAAACAGATACATGGTCACGGAGGAACAGAAAGATACAAACCATGTGCAGACAAATGGGGTTACTTAAATTGGCATCAAGTTTGGTGCCAACATAATTGGCTGAAGGCTTGTCCCCCTGCTGTGTTATGCTCTGTTCTACGAATGGCCACATATTTGGGGATTTGTCTTCTTTCAAACTTGACTCTTGGTAGGAAAACAACAACTCTGTATCTGCCCTTTTAAGCTTTATGAGAATACTAGACTAGGAGGGACCCGTTCGGTCCCAGCATCATACGGGAGGGCTGGTCACCAACGCAATATTCCACCTCTCCACCAATTCCAATACTGCTTGTCAGTGGGGGGGGGCACTGTCTGTTGCGCTAGTATGGGTGTTGCGGGCTGAAGGTACCGGTTTCCAGAGGGCTAGTATAGACATTGTGCGCCGTATGGATGCTTGGGCAGGCATCCAACTGTTGCAACGATTTTAAAAGCCAAGCCAAGGCAAACAATTGGGCTGCAGCCACCCGACAACCAAAATTCATTTCGTGAACACAAACTTGTTAAAAAAGGCGAGGCAAACAATTGGGCTGCAGACACCCGACAACCAAAATTCATATTGTGAACACAAACCTGCCAAAAAGGTGAGGCAAACAATTGGGCTGCAGACACCCGACAACCAAAATTCATATTGTGAACACAAACCTGCCAAAAAGGTGAGGCAAACAATTGGGCTGCAGACACCCGACAACCAAAATTCATCTAGTGAACACAAACCTGTCAAAAAGTCGAGGCAAACAATTGGGCTGCAGACACCCGACAACCAAAATTCATCTTGTGAACACAAACTTGTTAAAAAAGGCGAGACAAACAATTGGGCTGCAGACACTCGACAACCAAAATTCATTTTGTGAACACAAACTTGTCAAAAAGGCGAGGCAAATAATTGAGCTGCAGACACCTGACAACCAAAATTCATTTTGTGAACACAAATTTGTTTAAAAAAAGGCGAGGCAAACAATTGGGCTGCAGACACCCGACAACCAAAATTTATCTTGTGAACACAAACTTGTCAAAAAGGCGAGGCAAACAATTGAGCTGCAGACACCCGACAACCAAAATTCATCTTGTGAACACAAACTTATTAAAAAAAGGCGAGGCAAACAATTGGGCTGCAGACACCCGACAACCAAAATTCATTTTGTGAACACAAACTTGTTAAAAAGGGCTGCAGCCACTTTACAGCCGTATCGAGGGGACTCACCGTGGAGTAGACGTGCGTTCAGTGTTATTTGCGCTTCAGAGAGCCGTGACCTTCTCGCTTCCTGGTCTGGCAGAGACTGAATGAGGCACGACACTTCCTGGTTTTATAGTCACTCCCCCTGCCGCCAGCGGGGGCAGCAGAGAGAATGGGGAATTTTGTAAAAACATTAATATCTCTCTCATTTTTCATCGACGTAAAAAATCCTCTGCACTCATACGGCGGAGGGGAGCTCTGAGCGAGGTGGCCAAAAATGACGGCCGTAGGTGGCGGCGTTCTCTCTGAAATCGCAGCACAGTCGGCCAAAAGCGGTCAAGATCAGAGATTTAGTAATATAGATTAGGTGATTCATAAGTTCACCTCTCACTCAACTAAACTATATGTGGTCCTGGATTCATCATAGGACAAAATCAAAATTAGTTTTTTCCTCCATGTCGTTCCTCTAAGGCCATCACATGTCAATGCCATGTGAACTCTTGAGTCACAGATTTAGGGGGTCATAGGGTCATATAGCACCGATGATGACGAGTCAGATACAGAGGTGAGAGGTGAGAGAAAGGTGCCAGATCAACAACCTTGCTCCCAACATCAGTAACATTGTTGATTTTAGAAGAGGAAGGCCAAGGATCGACAAAGCAGAATAAAGAAGATTGCAAAAAGTGGTGAACACTGCCCAGTCCATCACCTCAACACCATCAAAGAGATCTATAGAAGATGCTGCTTCAAAAAGGCAGCCAGCATCAATGGGATGGTGGTAAAGAAAGTCAAAGACCTCAAATTCCTGAATGTGTATATATCTGAAAAACTGTCCTGGACCACACATATTGATGCAATCAGAGATCTAAAGAAGGTGCTGCCTCAAAAAGGCAGACAGCATGCATTTTGCTTGCAACAGCATCGCAAGCACATACTCAGACATAAACACATCAGTTACAATTAATTTACACATAAAATTATGCAAAACGCATTAAAAAAAAAGACTGCAAAAGAATGACAATAGTGCAAAACAGTGAGAAGGCAGACACGGGTTATTGATTGGGGACGATCAGCCATGGCGGTGCTGGCTCGAAGGGCCCAATGGCCTCCTCCTGCACCTATTTTCTATGTTTCTATGTTTCTATGTAGCATCATCAAGGACCCACGCCAACTTGACCACAATCTCATTTCATTCTTACCATCGGGAAGAAGGTATAGGAGCCTGAAAACTGTAATGTACAGGTTCACGAGCAGGTTTTCCCAACTACCATCAAGATATTAAGCTCTACAACCCCCAACTAAGCTCTGAACTACATAGACTTGGGGGACATTGATTTAATTGTTTTTGTCTTTGCACTATTATTGTTCCTACCCACAAAGGGTGGTGGGTGCATGGAACATGCTGCCAGAGGAGATATTTGAGGCTGGGACTATCCCACCGTTTAAGAAAAAGTTAGACAGGTACATGTTTGGAGGGATAGGGACCAAATGCAGGCAGGTGGGACTAGTGTAGTTGGGACATGTTGGCTGGTGTGGGCAAATTGGGCCGAAGGGCCTGTTTCCACACTGTAGAACTCTATGACTCTATTTGATTTTTTTATATACTCTTTTTTTTAAACTTATTATGGTATTTATAATGTACTATGTTTGCATATCTGTTGTGCTGCTGCATGTAAGAATTTCATTGTTCCGTTTCGGGACATATAATGATAAAATACTCTTGACTCTTGTACTTCAATGCTATTAAGAACCTTGTCATTAACTCCATACTTTCCTTTAACATTCAACCTCCCAAAGTGCAACACCCAACACTTGCTCAGATTAAACTCCATCTGTGCCTTTCTGTAGCTGATCAAGAGGCATATTTTAACAGTCTTCCTCACTGTCTTCATCTCCACCCGGAATGTATGCTGTGAAGGATATCCATCAAGAATGGGAAGGGGTTACTCTGCAGGAAGAAACTCTTCCGTTTGAAAATACAAGCACACAGAAAATAGATGAGGTGAACATTTGTTCAATACACAGTGATGGGAGATAATTAATTTGTTGAGGATAGATCATTTGGAGTCAGATGTGGTGAGGTCAGAAATGATAGTCGGCATGATATCTGGCCTATTTGTTGTCTCCAGAAATTTCATTTTCATATGTTTAGTAAGTGCAGAATATTACTATTCAAATTTGCACTGAGCAAGAAGATGTCACTAGGTTCAATACATCTTTCAAGAGTTTTACAAGCGCCTCTTAATTAAAAACCACAAAGCGTTTTATTATGGCAGCTCTCTGGAGAGTTCTGTAGGTCAATGTCAAATGAAATATCATAGAACATAGTGGGGTACAGCAAGGCCCTTTAACCCACCATGTTCATGCAGCCATGAATTACAAACTAATCCCATTTGTCTGTTTAAATGCCTCTTAACATTACTACAGCACAGCAGTGGCACAGTGGTGCAGCAGAAAGGGCAGCGGCAGACACCCGGGTTCGATTTTGACTATGGGTGCTGTCTGTATAGAGTTTGTATGTTCTCCCTGTGACCGTGTGGGTTTTCTCTGGGTGTTCTAGTTTCCTACCACACTCCAAAGACGTACATTGACTTTTTTGTTGCTTATCATGGCATTTATAATGTATTATGTTTACATACCTGTTGTAAACTGCAAAGACACACGAATAGGCAGGGATACAGAACATATGTAGGCATATGGGATTAGGTTAATTGGTTTAAGAAAAATTGTAAATTATCTCCAGTGTGTAAAATAGTGCTATTGTATGGGGTGATCGTTGGTCAGCACGTTTAGTGGGCCGAAGGGCTTTATTCTGCGCTATATCAGTATATCAACCTCTCCTTAAAGCTTATGCACACCAATCCAGATAACCTTTTTACGAACCTTTTCTGCACCCTCTCTAAGGTTTATACAATCTGCCTATAATATGGTGACCAGAACTGCATCCAATACTCCAAATGTGATCTACAGTCATCAAAGTTTCACACAAACGTAACATGATTGCCAACTTTCATACTCAATGCCACAAACTGCGGCATGGTGGCGCAGCAGTAGAGCTGCTGCCTTACAGCTCTTACAGTGCCAGAGACCCGGGTTCGATCCTGACTACAGGTAATCTATGTATGGAGTTTGTACGTTCTCCCCGTGACCTGTGTGGGTTTTCGCCGAGATTTTCGCTTTCCTCTCACACTCCAAATATATAAGGTATAAAGGTAAATTGTCCCTAGTGTGTGTGGGATAATGTTAATGCCACTGGTCGGTGCGGACGCGGTGGGCTGAAGGGCCTGTTTCCACGCTGTACCTCTAAACTAAACAAAATCTAAAACTAATGAAGACATGCATGCCATACATCTTCTTTACCACCCAATCCACATGTTACCAGTTTCAGGGACTTATAGCTACTTGTGACTATTATGTCAAGTAAAGCCAACTCAAGTCAAGTCAATTTTATTTACAAAGTTACAAAGTACCTGTATGGTGAGGTTCAGGTATTATGAACATTTTGCTTGCAGCAGCATCACAAGCACATATTCAGACAAGCACATAAAAGCATCAGTTACAATTAATTTACACATAAAATTATGCAAAATACATTTTTTTTAAACGACTGCAAAAGAATGACAATAGCGCAAAACACAATTACAAAAATAAAAGTTTGTGGTAGTTCAATACATGGTCTATGGTGTTCCATTGTTAAGGTACAATTAGAGAACCGTTTGTTGGTTAAAGAATCTGAAAGTTGTAGGAAAGTAGCTGTTTCTGAACCTGGTGGTGGCTTCTGCACCTCCTGCACGATGGAGCAGTGAGACGGGAGCATGGCCTTGATGGTACTCACTGTTGATGATAGATGTGGCCGTCTTGAGGCAGCACCTCATGTATATGCTTTCAATACTTTAACATCGGGAGCCTCGAAGCACCAACCGACGCGGCCCTGTTGGCTTCGGAATGCCACGGACTCCGGTAGGGAATCGGCCGTTCCAGCCGTCCCAGCCGCTGTGAGGACTCTCCTGACGCCGGAGCAACACCACCCGGCGAGAACGGCCAGGAACATCGGGCCTCCTTAGAGGCAACTGTGGAGGCCTCAATAGGCCTGACTATGGGAGAACTGGGGACTAGACATTGTGCCTTCCCCCACAGTGGTAACCATTGTGGGGGGATGTTTTTTTGTGTGTAAATGATTATTTTATTCTGTGTCCAAGATGGCTGCCGGAAGGGAGAGTGTACGCTGGCGCGCTTTAGCTGCCGGTGCTCTCTCTTCATATTGTGTTTATGATTTTTGTCTTTGGATTGAATTCTGTCTTTAATTTGTGTACTGGTGATGTCTTTACTATTTATTTCATTCCGCTTACATGTTTTTACTCTATTTGCTAAATTTTGTAAGGTTTCCTTGAGACTCTTGAAAGGCGCCCATAAATAAAATTTATTATTATTATTAATGGTGGGGTGGGCTGTGGCCAGGATGGACCGGGCTGAGTCCACCACTTCCTGCAGTCTGTTGCGTTCCTATGCATTGGAATTGCCATACCTGGCCATGATGAAGCCAGTCAGAAGATAGACACAAAATGCTGGAGTGACTCAGCAGGTCAGGCAGCATCTCTGGAGAAAAGAAATAGGTGATGTTTCAGATCTTCAAGCCTTATTCAGAAGTGTTCTGCCCTAAAATGTCACCTATTCTTTGGTATAAACCAGCATCTGCAGTTCCTTCCTACAATGCAACTAATCAGAAAACTTTTTATAATACATCGGTAGACGTTTGTGAGAGCAATCTCATTAAATCTCTTAGAAAGTGAGGCACTGGTGTGCTTTCCTCATGATTACATCTATGTTCTGGGCTCAGAACAGATCATCTGAGATATCAATGCCCAGAAATTTGAAGCTTACATATACATATACCCTTACATATACAGTATAAAATTAAATCAAAAATCCAACCAGCTGATGCAATTTAAATTTTAGATTTAAGGTCTGTGGTATTTTTGATGTCATCACAAATTTCAAAAACACATGAGGTATGCATAATTAATTAAACACCAAAGGAATAGCTCCCATAACTCATGGAAACTAATTAGTATATCAGAGCCCTTGAGGATGGGTTTTCATCCTGGGGCATTATCATTTTTCTCTTTACTCAAATGCTACCTTATCTGCTGAGTCGTTCCAGTATTTTGTTTTATATCACCTCACTCATTCATTATGTCAAGTAACAGCACATCCCTGCCGAACTATGATTACACAATGCCATATCAAGTTTTTGTTGATTCATTTGTCTATGAGTGTGGGCATAGTGGCAAGGTTGGAAGTTATTAAGTCGGAGGTGGTTCGAGGATGCACCGCCAAGAACAAAGAGGGACTATTGGGGACTAAATAGATTACATTGCAACTTTGTCAGCACCCTATATGTAGTGACACTTTGCACACTTGTGTATGGAAAATTTAAACTGTGACATGTAACTTGTGAAAATAAAGGATAATTCATTCATTCATTAATTCGTTCAATCATTCATTCATTATGACTTGAAAAAGTGGTGATGAGCTGCCTGTTTAAACGGATGCAGTCAGTGGGTGAATATATTTGCAAACGACTATTGGGTAAGAAGTTTTAACATTTAAACCCTATGATGATGAAGGAGGTGGGGGTCCCTCTATGCAGGGATTCTCCCCCTCTACATCTGGAACCTGGGCTGGAGGGTATTGCAACGAGGAGTCCCCTGCAACCTGTTTCTCTTGCGGTTCACGGACTCGCCAGCCGACTGCCACTTATGTGGGCTGGAAGAGTGTGTATGCCACGTGTATATGGAGTGCATGAGACTGCAGCTCCTGTTCCATTATCGAAAGGGGCCGCTCCTTGCCTTCTGGCAGCATTTTTCACCCACCATCCTCATCTTTGGACACCCTGCGTGTAGGGGAGAGGGCAGGGCCGAGGATGTCCTGTTTGGGTTGCTCCTGGGCCTGGCCAAGCTGGCCATCCGCCAGTCACGGCGCCAGGTGGAAGAGGTCTCTGCCCGAGCTGGCTGCCTGCCCCTTCTCAGGGATATATGTCCATGCCCGGGTGATACTAGAGAGGGACTACACCCTGTCCACGGGCACTCTGGGAGATTTCCAAGACCGCTGGGCAACGTGGCATGTTGAATGCATCCTTGACAAAGATTGTAACATAGTTGTATTGTAGTTTATTTAGTATATTTGTTTGTCTTGTATTATGGTGGTGGGTTCTGTTTTGTTTTATTGCATTGTAAATATAATTTTTTAATAATTGAATAAATCTTTTGATTAAAAAAATTATGATGGAGGTCGATGACGGTGATGTGTCAGGCCACAGAACTGTGTCTCGGACATGATAATGAGCAAAAAAGAGGCCACACAGGGGACGGTCCTCTCTCCCTCACTGTTCCTCATTTATACCTCAGACTTCAGATACAACTCGGACTCCTGCTTCCTGCAGAAGTTTTCAGATGACTCTGCAATTGTGGGCTGCATCAGTGAGGGGAGCAAAGCTGAAAACAGAGGTGCAGTCAACGACTTTGTCGAGTGGTGTGGGCTGAATCACTTGCAGCTCAACACCGACAAGACTAAAGGGCCTGTCCCACTTACGTGTCCTTGGCACGCAAATTATGCGACCTCGTGGTCGCGTTGAGCCGCGATGTTCCCGCGAAGGTCGGGCGCGATTACATGCGTACGCACAGCCATCTGGAGCGCGTGACATAATTTGAAGATGGACACAAAATGCAGGAGTAACTCAGCAGGACTGGCAGCATCTCTGGAGAGAAGCAATGGGTGACGTTTTGTGTCGAGACTCTTCTTCAGTCTGAAACATCACCCATTCCTTCTCTCCAGAGATGCTGCCAGTCCCGCTGAGTTACTCCAGCATTTTGTGTCTATCTTCAATTTTCTTGGCCCCGCTCTGGGAGTAGAAGTGGGGGCGGATCTGGACCACAACGGCCGTGAGCCCCAGGCCGAGTTCGGCGATTGTTTGCCTCCTTCTGCTGCTGTTGAAGGTGAGACAGGCCGCGACAGGCCGTTGGCGCGCGAAGATTTCGTTCACTACAAAAATTTCGGAGCCCCGCACGATGTCGCGCACAACTACATACCCCTCCGCGCTTCTCAGTGGGATCGGCCCCAGGCAGCCATACGATGCCCGTGCGCCTCAACACGACCACGAGGTCGCGTAATTTGCGTGCCAAGGACACGTAAGTTGGACAGGCCCTTAAGGTGTTAATGGTGAACTTTAGGAGGAGATGAACACCCCTGTCTGCATCAATGGTGTGGATGTGCAGTTTACCAGGGAGTACAAATACTTTGGAGTGTACCTGGACAGGAAACTGGACTGGTCCAGGAACACAGAGGCCCTGTACAAGAAGGGACAGTGCCGGCTGTACTTTTTGCGTAGGCTCCGCTCCTTCAAAGTCGGCAGTAAGATGCTGCAGGTTCTACTCATCGATGGTAGCCAGTGCCATCTTCTTCACTGATGTGTGCTGGGACAGCAGGGCAAAGGCCGTGGACGCCAGTAGGATTAACTAACTCACCAGGAAGGCCGGCCCTGTCCTGGGGGTGGAGTTGGATTCATAGGAGGTGGTCTTGGAGGGGAGGATACTCCTCAAACTGCGGAGCATCTTGGACAATACAGCTCACCCCCTCCATGACAAACTGGTCAACCTGAGGAGTACATTCAGCAACAGACTGGTTCCACCAAGATGCAGCGTAGAATGCCACAGGAGATCCTTCTTCCCTGTGGCTATCAAAGTGTACAACTCCTCCCCCTTCTGTCAGGGGGTAGACTGACTTCCACCCCCCACCCCCCACCCCCACCCCTCCCCAATCTTTGCACATCCCCAATCCTTTCCACTTGTCCCTTTAATATAATGTTTCATGGATTTGGTGCATTATGACTGTTGGCAGATCAATTTCCCTCCTGGGATAAATAAAGCTCTATCGTATCTTATCGTATTGTATCATATATTTCTAGGTCAAGATAAGGCAGACATGATAGTGGTATTTAAAATGCTATTGTATAGGCATATGGATACGCCTGGAAATGAAGGATTATTGATTCAAGGAGCAGTTTCATCACAGTCATTGCCTCTTCTCCTCTCCCCCATCAGACAAAAGGTACGGAAGCTTGAAAACGCATACCTCCAGATTCAGGGACAGTTTCCTGCCAGCTATTATTAGGCAACTGAATAGTAAGATTAGACGAGAACTTACCAGTTCAAAGTTTGATCGTTATTTTATGAGGAGTACGTTGAGGGAATACGTGAAGAACCCACCAGGGCGCATGCGTGTCATTCTTCAAAGCAGCGGTGTGAAATCACAGATAACTGTAATGACTTAAACATAGTAAGATTAGAGAAGAAATACCAGTTTAGTATATGATCGTGGGTGGGAGCGGAGGGCACGTATTCCCTCAACGTACTCCTCATAAAATAACGATCAAACTTCGAACTGGTAAGTTCTCGTTTAATCTTACTATTTTACTTCGGAGTCACGTGAGTGACTACGTGAAGATTTCAAAGCTCTGTGATTTCATGCCGTGGAAACGAGTCCATGCATCACATCTGCCTTAATGACTGTAGGAGGAATTGTGTCAACATATTTTAGACATGAATCCGACATTGAAATCCATGAATTGATTAACACAAATTATAGCCCCTATTAATGGGGTAATTAAATCACAGAACTTAAATTGTTTCTGCAAATGTTCCAGGTTTAATGACAGGTTTATGATAAAATAGTTGGAATGTTTTTCCCCTGACCATCCTGCTGCCTTGAGGATTTGGTCCATTGGTACATCCAACTGCATAGCTGCCGATGTAGCTGCAGCCCTGGTGGAATGAGATTTTAAAATATTAGTATCCATCCCAGCCTGTATTAGAACCTGTTTCAGCCATCTTGAGATGGTCTGGACCGTCACTCTTTTGTGTGGTTGCTTATGGCTGACTAAAAGTGCCTTATCATTGCCTCTGATGATTTTCGTGTTCTCCATGTATAACGACAAATGTCTTACTATACAGAGACGATCATCTGTTGGGTAAGACCTAAATTCTATATTGAGGCCTGCTGATCCCTGTCTGTTCTGCTTTACTAATTCATAAATATGAAACGTAATATTTTCAGATGAAGAAGTCAGGTGTACAGTCTTAATTTATGTAATGACTGTACCCTTTGTGCCGTGACCAATGCCATTAGCAAGACTGTGTTTAATGTCAGTCTATGTAGGGACAGAGCTGTTGCTGGAGACCAAGTCCTGAGCATCTTCAGGACAATACTCACATCCCATATTTGGGAGCACCTGGTTCTTGGGGGATTGGTATTAAAAATTCCCCTCATAAGTTTTGTTACCAGTGGGTGAGCCCCAGCAGAGTGACACTCTGTTCCTTGCCATAGATAAGTTGATAAGGCACTTCTGGCGCAATTGATGGCACTATAACTGAGCCCCTCATCATAATGGAGGCCTGCCAGGTATTCCAGAACAGACGGGATGTTCATGTCTCTGTAGGTGATGCTGTTTTTGTGACAATACATCTCCCACTTCCTGATATAGACCAGATACTGTTTTTTGGTGGCTGTCTGTGGCCCGGCGAAATCATGTTCACTGTTCGGTCCGTCAGTCCCAGCTGTAGTAGTGGTATTTTTAAACTCTACAAATTAATAAATTCAAATAGTTATGGCATGGGTGGCTATCCCTTGTTACGGGATGAACCAATAGGTCTGGTCTATTCGGGATGGTGATACATGTTTCTAATACCATGTTCAGTATCACTGGGAACCATGATTGAGTAGGCCAATCGGGTACTACCAAAATACCAGACGCTGTATTTTCCTTAATACCCGACTGAAGAGGCAGAAAGGAGGGAATGCATAAATAAACAATTCCCCCCCCCCCTCCCCCAATGCAGCGAAAATGCATCTGTCGCCGCTGCCCCAGGGTCTGGCTCCCACGAAACATAGTTTGATAACTGGTGATAAAGCCTGGATGCGAATAGATCGATATCTGGTGTTCCATATTGTGCTGTAATATCAGCAAATACTTTTTATTCAACATCCATTCGGTGTTTTCATTAAATTTGCATGACCTGGTGTCTGCCACTAAATTTAGTTTACCTGGTAGGTAAGTAGCTGATATCCAAATATCTCTCTGGATACACCACTGCCAAATTGTATTAGCCAGATTGTCACATGATTTCGATTTGTTTCCACCCATGTGGTTGATATATGCTACCACGGTGGTATTGTCAATCTGTAGTCTAACATGCTGGTGATATGACCCAGTACAACATGACTTTAGGCCATAGAATGCACCCAACATTTCCAGGTAGTTTATGCCCAGTGTTAGTAATAATGATGCCTCCTGAGCAGTCCATCTACCTCCACAGCTGGAGATGGAATTGGTGGCTCCCCAACCAAGTGCACTGCCATCAGTTTGTAGCACCATAGAAGGGTTGCTGATAATGATTGGATTGAAACAAAGCCAAATGTTATCTATCCACCATTTTAGTTCCATTATAGTTTTGATTGGTAGCTTCATTGGTCTGTCAAAATGACCAGCATTGATTTTGAGTGCTTGTATTTTTGCTCTCTGTAAATTTTGGTAATGTAAAGGTCCAAATTGTGTAGCTGGAAAAGCAGCCACCATTTTGCCAATTACTTTTGCTACCAATCTGATGGATGGTTTACTGATGTCAATGAGGTTATTGCAAGCCTCTATTAAGTCTATAGCCTTTCCCTTTGGCAAAGTCACCGACATGTGAACTGAGTCAATGGTGAACCCCAAATAGTCCATAGTAGTGGAAGGCGTTAATTTAGATTTAACTGGATGGATAATAAACCCCAGTTTTTCAAATAACTGTTTTGTGGCTGTTAGTTTGTTTGGCCAATTCCAAAGTTTTGCCCACAATAAGTATCATCTAGATATGCCATGACCATGTGTTTTCGTTTCCGTAGAAACGCTAGGGCTGGTTTCAAAATTTTAGTGAACAGCCTGTGGGCTGATGTTAACCCATTTACCGGCTCCATACTGCCATAGCTGTCCCATCCAGTTGAATTTTAAGTAACATCTGTGGTCACCTCGTATAGGCACTGAATAGTAAGCATTTTTTAATCGATGCTAGCCATGAAGTAACCTTTGGAAATCAATTGTTTAGCAGTAACAAAGGTTTTCATTTTTAAATGAATATATTGTACAAATGTATTCAATTTGGTCAGATCTATGATGATGCGACAACCACCATCTTTTTTGTTTTTGGTAAAGATATTGGACACGAATTCTAGCGGTTCGTGTTGGGATTTTTCTATTACCCCTTTTGCGTAAGGCAGCTCCAGTTCAGCATGCGCTTCTGATTTTTCTTTACCGGAAAGTACGAACATTCGGTTCGGTACATGTTGAACTGGAGGGCTGTACTTGTGTATAATTCTATTGTATATCCCTGGATACTGCTTAAAATATAAGTATCGGTAGTTAATACACTCCATGCATCCATGCATCCAGAAAGGAGTGTAATCTCCCCCCAACCTCCATGCTCCCTGCAATTTGTAGGGAACCAGACCCACCTACCTCCATAGTTACCTGGTTTACTTATTTTTGTAAATCCTTCGTTGATGTTGAGGCGTCGGTGTATGGGTTTGTGGTTTGGTTGATGTTGGAGGTTTGCGTATCTTCCAAGAAGGCCGGTCTGGGCCATGGCCTAAGAAAGACTCATGTTTGGTGTACCGGACCTTCGAGCTTTCACCAGTCGGTCTTGTTCTACTGGTGGGTGCGTAAGGGTGCTGTCTATGGCCGTGTGTTGCAAAGCAGTGCCAGTGCATCCTGTTGGTCCTGCGACATGTCCTTCTCATCCACTGTGCGGGTGAAAGCTGTTATCCCCGCTGTTTAGGAGTTTCCATATACAATTATTTATTACAGGAACATTCAGGGATATACAATTACCCGGTGTCAGGTGTCCTCCAGGTTTTGGCCAGTATGGTCTGGCTGTTTGAAGTTGGACACCATGTCCAGTAGATTTTCACATTCCTGCACCCCCTGCACACTTGATTTCTGTTCTGCAAACCCCTCTTCAGGATCAGCCCAGAACTGACCCCCAGTACTCCCCTCTGACGAACGAGAAGCACCTTGCAGCCCTACAAGAGGTGCTGCTGTGGGTTTTACATAGAGCCCACAGTGACTCGACTCCATCTCCCGGAGCCTGTCACGTTGGAGCAAATGCTCCACACACCGCTCCATCCGGCTCCAGCGCTCACGGTCGCTGGCCGCCCGCGGCTGCTCAAAGACGGACTCATCTGAGTCCACGACTTTAATGGTTTTTTGTTTTGCCTTGCCGCCCGGCCGCAGAGTGGATCTGGCCGGTCCGGAGGCGACATCGGGCACAGCTGATCCCATTATAGGTGATTCAAGTGCCGCTGGCCGCTGCTGGCCCACCAGCTTTGTCGCAACCCTCGTTGGTTTCTTCGACTTTTCCATTCTCCCTACCTGTAATCAGCATGGGAAAACACAAAAAGACCGCAGAGTACTCTTACCTGCAGGTCCTGGTTTAAATTGTCGCTACGGGGGAACGTCGTTCCACCCCGCCTCCTGCCGTTTTCGACTTGTCAAAGTCGACGGCCCCATTCTGAATAGTCTCCCGCCCGGCCGTGGTGTTCTGGCCGGCGCGAGACCAAAAGTCGGCACAGCTGATCCCACTTACGGGGCTTGTGCCTTCAGCTGCTGCTGGCTCCCGCAACTTCGCAGTCCTCCCCAGCCAGCTTCACTCGCAGCACTTGTGGACACTATTTTGTCCAGCTTCTCCCCCCTGTGTAAAAACAGCGCGGGGACAAAAACTACCGCAGAGTAAATCACTTACCTGCAGGTCGCGGTTTCAAACTTACCGCTGCAGGGGAACGCTCCACCCCGCCTGTCGTTTCGCAAGCGTGAAAGCGATATGAACACGCATGCGTCCTGGCGGGGTTCTTCACGTAGTCACTCACGTGACTCCGAAGTATAATGGTCCTTTCATCTGTATAGTGTGGTCTTGCCTTTGCATCAGCCTCATTGGATGCCTTTGAAGTTATTTGGACTTTATCGGACTTTTCCTTGCACCTAATGTTGTACGGTTTATCCTTTATCCATGCACAGTGGACAGCTTGGTTGTAATCATGTATAGTCTTTTCTTTGACTGGATTGCACACAAACAAAAGCTTTGCACTTATTCTTCTTCTTGCATCTGGCATGCACAGCCTAAAGTTGTAGATCAAGGGTAGACATCCAGGCCAGGACAGCATCAGTTACTGGGTGGATGGCTTTGATGCCTCGAGGGAAAAGCCTCAGAGCTTGCGATATGTGGGATGGTCTGGTCTGGATGTCCGCAGTCGCAAGCTGGGCTGTCTGTCATCCCCCACTTATGCAGGTGATGAGCTGTTCTTCAATGGAGGGTGCGGATTCTGTTCAGGGTTAGCCATTGCTTGCGATGGAGGTCAAAACCCGGTGGTTTTGCTGTGGGGTCTGTGATGACATCTCCGTTGTTGGTGTTGGCATCTTTTCAGGCTTTGCGCTACTCAGTCTTGGAGTCAATGTCTCCCATGGATTTAACGGAATACCAGAAGGGTTTGTTGGATTTCAGGTGCATGTTGGGCAGATTGTTCAAGTCAGCATGGATGGGAAGGTCAGGATTAGCCTCGATGGTGCACCAATCTTTCAACATTCTCTCCCTCTGCATATGCTGGGAGGCGATATGAGAGAGGACAGGGAGCCACTGGAAAGGTGTTGACTTAAGCGTCCCTGTGATGGCCAGCATTGCAGAATTAAGGACAGTGCCAAGTCGTTTGCTGTGAGACATAGAAACATAGAAAATAGGTGCAGGAGTAGGCCATTCGGCCCTTCGAGCCTGCACCGCCATTCAATATGATCATGGCTGATCATCTAACTCAGTATCCTGTACCTGCCTTCTCTCCATACCCCTTGATCCCTTTAGCCACAAGGGCCACATCTAACTCCCTCTTAAATATAGCCAATGAACTGGCCTCAACTACCTTCTGTGGCAGAGAGTTCCAGAGACTCACCACTCTCTGTGTGAAAAATGTTTTTCTCATCTCGGTCCTAAAAGATTTCCCCCTTATCCTTAAACTGTGACCCCTTGTTCTGGACTTCCCCAACATCGGGAACAATCTTCCTGCATCTAGCCTGTCCAACCCCCTAAGAATTTTGTAAGTTTCTATAAGATCCCCCCTCAATCTTCTAAATTCTAGCGAGTTGCAGCTATTAGCCCAATCTGTTGAGCAAAATTCGGCTGTAGAGTGGACTAGGGCTAAGCTTGTGGTATGGAGAGTGTGTGCATTGGATCTCCAGCTGTTGCCTGCAAGTTTCCTGATGATGTTGACCCTTACTTTCAGTTTTTCAGCCTCCCTCTTCAGGTGTTCACGATAGGTGAGGGTACGATCCAGGGTGACACCGAGGTACATGGGGAATTCTTCATTCTTCACCAGCTTAACAGAAAAGGACACTTGGAGCTTTGCATTGGGGAACGATTGCTGAGGTGAAATGCAGCGACAGGTGTCTTAGTTGGGTTAGGGCAAAGTCACCAGAAGGTGAAGTACTCCTCCATCCTCTTCAAGTCTTGGGTTAGCACTCTGCTGATATCCTCAGGGGCAGCTCCCTGGTAGGCAAGGGCAAGGTCATCTGCAAGGTCATCCTGGACGAGATAGTTGGCATGTCACTCACATAAATGTTGAAGAGTAGGGGAGCTTGGACAGAGCCCTGGGGGAGTCCATCATTCAGGATCCTGCTATCGCTGGTCAGGATCCCAAGCGAGAAAAGGATAAGTGCATGGTGGTTTGGCACTTCAAGATTCTGGAAGCTTTCAGCAACAGACCTAGTCTCCACATGGTGTCATAAGCTGATGACAGTTCGATGAGAGCAACACCAGTTTTCAGGGCACATTGAAAACCAACCTCTATATTGGTAGTGAGGGCAAGGGCTTGATCAGCGCAGCTTCTACCAGGTCTAAAGCCAGCTTGCTCTGTGCCAGAACAGGTTCTACCAATGCAGAAATCCTGGCAAGCAGGAGGCGTTCAAACAGCTGGTAGGATGTACACAAGAGGGAGATGGTTTGGAAACTAGCTGGATCATCAGCAGATTGCCCAGGCTTGAGGATGATGATGACTTTAGACTATCTCCAGGCCTTAGGGATAATTCCACTACAATGGACATGGGTGATAAAAGCAGACAGCCAGTTATGTCCATGGGGGCCAAGGTTCTTCAGAAATTCCGGGTAGATCCCATCAACTCCTGCCGCTTTCCCAGCTTCAGTAGAGGACAGGCCTTTGTCTACATCAACTGGAGTGTATGTATTAGAAAGGGGGCTTGAGGATGGTGAAGAAGAGATGGACTTTGTCAGGCTCTGTCTCACTTCTTGTCGGGCTTCTTTGGAAATGGCGACCTTCGAGTTTGCCAGCAGACGGGAGGCTACAGCATTTGCTGACACCTTGAGGGGATTGTACCAGGCAGGAGCAGCTGAACCAAGATGACGAAGGAGAGTCCAAGCCTTCCTGCTGGAGTGCGTAAAGTTCGTCATCGACAGTCTCTTGCCAGCGCTGACGTCCTGCTTCATCCAGGGAATCTCGCAGTTCTGTGGCAGTATCTGGGTCGCCTGTGGCCTCATACTGCTTCAAGTGGTCTTCTGAGTCAGGGAGCCAGCAAGGAGTGAAGTTTTTGTGGAAGCCTTTAGGGATGTACTTCTTTACTGCAGCCTTCAGGGTGGTGCAGAAGCTTGTAGTTCTTGGGGACAGGTTCAAGACATGATCTTTTCCTCAACTTCTTGTGTGAAACTGTCCAACCTGCTTTCCTGAAGTTCCAGCGCGGGAGAGGCTTGGATGAGATCACAGGGATCTGTAAACCGATGTGGATCAGAGTAGGTCTATGTTGACTGTGAGGGAAGTACAAAAGGATCTTACGTGATGCATGGAGGGTGTGACCAACATCGGTTTTCGATGTGAAGCAGAGGTCTGGGTTATCGTCTCCCCTCCATCTGCTTGAGCGGGATGTGCCTGGTTGCTTGGCATCATGGAGGAGGTAGCGATCATTGTTGGATGCCCACATTTCCAATAATTTTCCATTCTCATTGTCGGTTGAGTAGCCCCAGGATCAGTGATGACTGTTAAAGTCCCCTGGATGTACGTCTGGGTGTGGGAAATTGGGTAGCATGGAGGCAGGCCACGTGACTCTAGGTGGTTTATATACATTTGTGACAGTGATATCCCCAATCCTCACAGTAGCAATGATGATGTCAGTGGAGCAAGAACACAGAAATCATGTCGGTCATAACTCAAGTAAGTAGCAATCCCGTATTTTTTGTGGCCTACAGCAGCAACAAGCTTGAAGCCATAGATACAGAGCTTGGAAGCACATGAGGTATCAGCGATGTGCATCTCTTGTAGAAGGAGGACATCAGCATTAAGTGGACCTTGAGATGTATTCATTCTTTGCCCTGGACATTCCTTCCAGATTTAGCTGGTAGATGCGTAGAGGTTTCCCGATGCGGCGGGAGTTTTGGCCATGGGAAGGGCCGTTTGGGTTACGAGTCACTAATGTCATGGTCAAAAGTGACACCAAAACATCATATCTATTTGTTTGTGCACGTTGAGTTGATTGTATTAGTCGAAACATAGTAGACCACGTGAAGGTTGCAATCTCTGCATGCTTTGCACTGTACCTCAATAAATGTGACAATAATGAACTAAACTAAACTAAATTATGTGCAGGCACACAAGAGTTGGTCTTGTCATCATGTTTGAAACAAACATTGTTGGTCGAAGGGCCTTGTCTTCTGGTCTACTCTTCTATGTTCTATGTTCCAAGGCATAGAGATATATGTTAGATAGTCAGTGACTTTTTCGCACAGTGGAAAAGTCAAATACTGATCTCAGAAAGCAGTGGAGGCCAATTCTCTGGATGCTTTCAAGAGAAAGTTAGATTGAGCTCTTAAAGATAGCGGAGTCAAGAGATATGGGGAGAAGGCAGGAACAGGGTACTGATTGTTGATGATCAGCCATGATCACAGTGAATGGCGGTGCTGGCTCGAAGGGCTGAATGGCCTACTACTGCACCTAATGTCTAATGAAGAACATGGGTTGAGAGGGGAGAGGGGAAAGTTGAGAGGGGATTTTTGAGGTAGGCCTTCTACACAGTGGTAAGTGGAGGAAGAAGATACAATATATAAGAAGCATTTAGACAAGCACTTGATAATACATTGCATAAAGAGACATAGATCATATTTAGTTTAAATTGGCACCATGGTTAGTAAAGATATCACCTGAAAAAACTGTTCATGTGCTGTGGTGTTCTCTTTCCTTTGTTCAGTCACAACTGCTGCAGTTTAACTAGCATATTTTCAACTAATGACTATTGCATAACTTCAAAAAATGTATCCTCTTTCCTTCAAGTTAAAAAAAAAATGGAAGCTAGTCATTTGGAAATCATAAAACTCAAAAAATATCTAAAAGGCTGGAACGATATTACAAAATTAGTTCTAATACAAATGACATGTTTGGCACAGACATTGTGGGCCGAAGGGCCTGCTCTTGTGTTGCATTGTTCTATGTTCTATATTTATGCTGAAGGCACAGTGCATTTGGTTAGTCCTTGGTTCTTCAAATTCGCATTTACATGAGTTGAAAAGCATGATGTCCACAATGGCTTAGATGTTTATGGAAAGACTGATCTCATTCACCACTAGGATAACAGCAAATTTAAGGTGAATGTTCAATTAGCCTTCCTTCAAACTGAATCTGTATGGATCAACTAATTATTTTTCAAGATGTGACATTGCTACCAACATCTTGATCAATATTCTGTTGTTGTGGCTCAGGGTTTTATTTCTCCACAGTCCAATGCATTATATTGGAGTTGATTATACTTACTACTGCTGTAATTGTTTGGACTGCCAGCAGTCATTCGTCGTCTTGTTAAAAATCAACCAGTAAAAGTTGACACTTTTTATAAATATATAATTGAGCACAATGTTTGAGCGAAAGTGAACACATGAATAAGATTGATATTTGCCCTTCTGCAGAAGAAAATATTTTCCCCCCATCATTTAAAAGCATTACCACACAGAAATACATCAAAATTCTGCTGAATGAAACATTATGTTTTCAACTTCAAATAAATAATTTCTATGTTTCATTTGATTTAATCCAAAGAATAAAATTGAAATTTAAGTACCTTATTTTTTCTCTAAAATAATACAACACTTACTCAAATACACAGACAAGATTTGTGTTTCTTTTAAATATGACAAAAATTATAAAATGTATAGATCATCATCCAACCCCCTCCTCTGGCAAAACATCCCAGGCATTTACAATTCTCTGTGTAAAATATCCCCAAATATCTTCATTAAACATCCCCCATCTCTCCTGAAAGAAAATAGTATTTGACACCCTCTCCTATTTGGAATTTCTACCATGGGTAAAACATTGAATCTGCATGTGTATCCTATTAATGACTTGCATCATTTTATAAATTGTTATCAGATCTTTCCTTTGCTTCTGATGCTCCAAATAATTTAAAAAAAAACCTAAGTTTGTCTTTATACTGTAGCTAATACTCCCTAAACAAGCAACATCTTGGCAAATCTTTACACCTTCTCAAAAGCCTCCATATACTTCTTGTAATGTGACAACCAGAAATATATACAATTCTCCAAATGTGCCATAAAGGTTTATACAGCTGCCACATGATTGAATACACAAGGAACTGTAGATACTGGTTTACAAACAGGACACAGTGCTTGGGAACTCGACAGGTCAGACAGCATCTCTGGCTAACATGGTAGGTGACATTTTGGGTTGGGAGAACTTCATTAGTCCGATTGTAGTAGGGGGGAGAAAGCTGGAAGAGAGGTGGGGCCAAACAAAGCCCGGCAAATGATAGGTGGATATAGGTGAGGGGGGCTTGATTGGTAGAAGGATGGGTAAAGGCCAGAGACGAAAAGACAAAAAGCTGAGAGATAAGGAGAAAATAAGTGTGAAATGTGAATCCAGACAAAGTGATATAGGTGGGAGAAGATGGGGATGAGGAAAGGAGAGTGGGTTCATGGCAGATATGGGTGCATATCCAGGTAGGGAACAAGGAATAAAGGGAAGTGTATATTTGTTAGATAATTACCTAAAATTGGAGAATTCAATATTCTTACCGTTGGATAGTAAACCACCCAAGTGGAATTTGAGGTTTGTTTCTTCAGTTTGCATGTGGCCTCACTCTGGCAGTGAATTAGGCCCAGGGCAGAGGTCAGTATGGGGATGGGAAGGGGAGTTAAAATGTTTAGCAATCAGGAGGCCCAGCATGCCTTGGCGGTCAGAGTGCAAGTGTGTGGTGAAACAGTTACCCAGTCTACATTTGGTCATGCCAATGTAAAAAAGGCCACATTGGGAGCATCAATGTGGTTGAAAGACCTGTGTCTGAATTATAACTTTGGTATTTTAAGTGTATATGAGGTATTGATGTAGGAAATACTGGAAATTATAAGAACATTTGGCTAGTTTGTAATATGTTTAACACAAGCAATTATATAGCATGGTGGAAAAAGAGGCCATAATGGCGAAGTTGAGTTAAAGGTCATAGTAGGAGAAGCAATAAACAGATTCAGGAGGTGTTTAGATTGTAAGGCATAGCTAGCTGGAGTAAAAATAAACATAGAAGATTTGAAACCAGGCTGAGGGCAATAAATCATGAGACAACAAAAATCACTTTTTTGACTCTCATTTGCAAGACAAATGGGAGAATGGTTTTCTAATTAAGAAGGAACAGAAAGTTGAAAGCTGATCACTGTCTTGGCACTACAAAAATCTGCATGAAATGTCGCCTATTCATATTCTACAGAAATGCTGTCTGACTTGCTGAGTTACTCCACACGTTATGTATGTGTCTTTAAACCCTGCCCAGAGTTCTGTCTCAAGAGGAGATTACCAGGCAGATGGAAGAAAAGATTCAAGAATATACTCAGAGCCTCCTTGCAAAAAAAATGTCAACTCTTGAGAATGCCAGTCCTACAATCACACAAAGTTCATAAGGAGCATTCAGGAGAATAGTAATAATCTGAAGTGCAAGCATTGGTAGCACACAGAATAGCATGAATGGTGGGAGGAGCTGTACTTCTTAAATAGTACTCACCGCTTACCAAGTTAGGAACCTTCTGTAACAACTGTGGAAGAGCCTCATCAACCATCTCTGAGTTCACACAACTAGAGCGGAACAAGTCATCCTCCTTCGCAAGAGATTGCATTTGAATGATCTTATCAGGGGTAAGAAAAGATGATGGATAGTCAAGTGAAATCAATTGAATTTGCATCATGATCATCAAATTGAGAAAACAAAGTAGGAATAGACATTGGAATTAAAAAAGTTTAATCATTTCCTATGTTGTAGACATTTACTTGTGTCACTGCTCATAAGACATTACAGGTGCACAACCTTTTATCCGGAGTTCCGGAAACCAAAAAACTCCGAAAACCGGCCATTTTTTCCAGGATGTCGTCTGCACACCAAAGCTCGCGTTTGGCGCCAAACTTGACCCGAAACGACCCACGGTCAACCCATGTCTGTACTACTGTAGCGGCTGCCTCCACCCCGGAGACCGGGGAGACACTTAAACATCTGTAAATCATTGCTTAAATGTTAGTCAGTTAGTTTGGAGGGCTTTTATGTGAAGGGGGAAACTTTAATTCTTAGTCCCCTACCTGGTCGGAGAGGCGGGGAGCGGTCAATGCCTTACCGGGTCGCCGTGCAGTAAGCTCCGGAGCACTGTGGCCGCCGACTCCCAGCTGGGGCTGCGGGCGTCCGGCCGCGGGCGGCGCCGGTTGTAGCTCCGAGCCCAGCAACTCTACCCCTGGCTGCGCGGCGCTCCAAATCCAGCGCGGCCCGCGGCCGGACGCCCGCAGCCCCAGCACCGCTGTGGCCGCCGACATGTTGTGTGTCGGCGGCCACAGCGCTCCGGAGCTTACCGCACGGCGACCTGGTAAGGCATTGCCCGCTCCCCACTGGTATCCCAGCGCTGCGACGCCGCTGACTCCCAACATCGCGGCGCTGGGGCTGCGGGCGTCCGGCCGCGGGCCGCGCTGGATTTGGAGCGCCGCGCAGCCAGGGGTAGAGTTGCCGGGGTCGGAGCTCCAACCGCGGCCGGACGCCCGCAGCCCCCAGCTCCGCGATGTTGGGAGTCGGCGGCCACAGCACTCCGTAGCTTACTGCACGGCGACCCGGTAAGGCATTGCCCGCTCCCCGCCTCTCCGACCAGGTAGGGGACTAAGAATTAAAGTTTCCCCCTTCACCCCCCCCACCACATAAAATCCCTCCAAACTAACTGACTAACATTTATGCAATGATTTCCCAGTCTCCGGGGAGGAGGCAGCCGCTCCAGACTTTTCAAGCCGCCCGCGCTACCTACCTAATCTACGCTAAAAATCTTCCATTCGGAAATCCGAAAAATTCCGAAATCCGACAAGTGTCTGGTCCCAAGGCTTTCGGATAAAAGGTTGTGCACCTGTATTAGCAATTCCTAGTCCAATTCTGCAATATTACAACAGTTGCATTGAGAAGGCAGAGATGGATAATTCTCATATTTCAAAGACAAAGTTTCAAATTAAAATGCTATTTCAGTGAGAATTAAAATATAGGCTATGAAAAATTGAATATACAATATGATCCGATACGATAGTCATAGTGACCAGGGAAGCACTGCATCATCTATGTGAGGTTATCAGACTGCTCAATAGAATAAAGTAGTTGAAGTTTTCTCAACATATTATTTATTTCTCCTCAGTTAGTAGAGTTACTGGTTCATTGGAATCATCATTGCCATCCTCTCTGGGACAGGTAGTTACCAACAGGAAGCTTGTATAGCATATAATATAACTTTATCTGACCTACAGGTTCATGTTGTGAATTACCAATGTACACATAATAATCCATAGGCTCTCTATACCAGTATTCCTGATTGAGTGGCGGGTCGAAGAGATTGTGTTATGCACTCTGGCGACTTAGACATGTGGTTTCAGTCAAAGGACTGCAAGGTAATTCCTGATTCAGCCTTGCATTATACTAATCTCCACTCTGAAGGAAAATGCTACGTATTTATGGTGACTCTTAGTCAAGAGTTGACAGGGAACTCGTATTCCCACATCTAAGGGAGACTGTGGTTTCAGCTCTAGTCATTAGCTGCTGATTATATATTATCAGCGATATGTATGAATAACTAGATAATGCAAGCCAAAAAATTCCCGTCCGTACGATCAATAGAGAAACAGCGGTTCCGAGTGCAATCAGTAACAACTCATCCGAGGATGAGTGGTCTGGCCAAGGACTAGAGGGGTATATTTCTTAAGATTACAAAAATATGGTGCAGGCCGAATCGGGTTAGCATTTGACTAATCAAATTGTGGGTTTACTTACCCAGTTTAAGATGGATGATTGGATGTCTGTAATTAAACTGACTCAGAGAATTGATCTTGTCGTTGCATACTCTGTCATATCTATACACATAAGGCACAGATTCTGCTGTTTTAATAACAAAGCTAGTGGTGAAAGCCTATGCTGCCCTTCTCAGATTAAAGAGCATTATGTAATTGAGTTTTAGGTAATATGCAAAATTGCAACTGATAAAACTTATGGGTTGTTGGTAGATATCTTTTGCGATATTACAAATGAGGCAACATGAAATTTAACAGTACCAATTTGCCTATTCCATCACGCCATGGTAGGCGGCTGAAGCAACTCTTATTTACTCAGTAACGAGTGATGGCTGGGACAGCCTGCTTCTCGGGTAGCTAGCTCTGCACGATTGTATGAGAAGCTTGTGAACAACATATGTGAGTCAATTTTATACGGAAATAACAGAGGTTTGTGTGGCTTCCAGTTTGAGCCAAGAGAAACTTTATGGGATAGCACAATTGACAATGCTTGTGCTGCTTTATCATTTCTGTAATACCATAAGTGGGACATAAATGATTGACCCTTCACCCACTATTCTCTAACATTATGCAGGGTGTCTTTTATTTGACCACTCTAATAGCCTACACTCATTGTAATGTGCGATGTATATCAGTAAATTGTAATGCAAATATTCCTCAAAAATTTCCTAATGGGACCAGTATCTTAAGATGATTATGCTTTCAGCAGCTGATCTCAGCATAAAGAACACAGCCTTTACTCAATCTCTGGTTTAATCTCCACGTCATACTTACATTAGGGTAGCTTGTTATAGAAAGAATCCAATAAGCAAATTAGCAGGATTGCGTACATTTGAGGTTGACAGCATATCCACCAGAGCAGAGATCAGGGATGTCATTAGGTATACAAGTACACTCATTGCTAGTACCTATGAAATGGAAGATAGTTATTTTGTTTCAATAGTCTCAAGATATTGCTGATGGCTCATTAGCAGCCAATACAATGGATTTCCTTTTCATCATACAGCATGAGGTTTACATATTGCAGGTTAATCTATATTACTAAAAGTCTGTTCTTGACCGGTTTTGGCTTTCTGTGCTGCGATTCCCGAGAGTACGCCGCCACCTACGGCTGTCATTTTTGGCCACCTCGCTCAGAGCCCCCCTCCGCCGCATGTGTGCTGAGGATTTTTCCCGTCTATTAAAATTGACAGAGATATTAATGTTTTTACAAAATTCCCCATTCTCCCTGCTGCCCCTGCTGGAGGGAGGGGAGGGACTATAAAAACCAGGAAGTGGTGTGCCTCAATCAGTCTCTGCAAGTGGTGTGCCTCAATCAGTCTCTGCAAGTGGTATGCTTCAATCAGAGCTCTGAATGACACTGACAAATGTCTACAGCACTGTGAGTACCCTTAATTTGGTTTGAACATGGAAATATGGTTAGAGGTAAAAAAGCACTGCCTGTAAATGGTTGTTTGGGTTTGGGTTGAAGTACAAAGGCACTCTCTCTCTCTCCCCCCCCCCTCTCTCCCTCCCTCCCCCCCCCCTCCCCCCCCCCCCCCCCCCCCCCTCCCCCCTTCCCCCTCTCCCCCCCTCTCCTCCCCTCTCCCCCTCCCCTCTCCCTCTCTCCTCTCCCCTCTCCTCTGCCCACCCCTCTCCACTTCCCCCTCTCCTCTCCCCCTCTCCTCTCCCCTCTCTCCTCTCCCCCTCTACTCTTTCCCCCTTTCCTCTCCCCCCCTCTCCTCCCCCTCTCCTCCACCTCTCCTACCCCTCTCCTCCCCCCTCTCCTCCCCCCCTCTCCTCTCCCCCCTCTCCTCTCCCCATCTCCTTCCCCCCCCCTCTCCACCCCCCCCTCTCCCCTCCCCCCCCCTCTCCTCCCCCCTCTCCTCCCCCCCTCTCATCTCCCCCTCCCCCTCTCATCTCCCCCCTCCCCCTCTCTCTCCCCCCCTCTCTCTCCCCTCTTTTTCTCCCCCTCCTCCCCTCCATCCCCTCCCCCACCGTCCCTCCCCTAAACCCCCCTCCCCTCCACACACCCCTACCCCCTTCATTCCACCCTCCCTCCCCCTCCCTGCTCCCCACCTCTCCCCTGCCCCTCATCTCACCCCCCTCTCAGCACTCCCTCTCTCCTCCCCCTCTCTCCTTCCCCTCTCTCCTCCCCCCTCCCCCCTCTCTCCCCCCTCTCCCCCTTCCTTCTCTCTCCACTCCTCCCCTCCATTAGCGTGAGTGCGGGGGGGGGGGGGGTGGTTAGTTTGTGACGCTGCATGCCGCCTCCCCCCCCCCACAACTGCACGTTGGGGGAACAGACCCAACGGATCTGCACTTGGTCTAGTAAATTATGCACATTATTGCATAAGTTATTGTCTAATTTGAAAGTTTATTGGGACTACAGGCCAGTTTAGAGCAATGGCCATGTATGCAAGTTAGCATCATGTTATTAATAACTCATGCTTTTTCCTACCGTTAATGGTTTATCTGTTTAAGTGTTTCACACACAGATTGTGTCACTGCATGAAACCACAGAGCTTTGAAATCTTCACGTATTCACTCATGTGACATCGAAATAAAATAGAAAGATTAAACGAGAACTTTCCTTTTGAAGTTTGATCTTTATTTTATGAGAAGTTGAAGTGAGGGATTACGTGCCCTCCACTCCCAACCCTATTCTCATAAAGATCATTCGGTAGTTCTAGTTCTTTAATCTTCCTATAGCTTAGGTCAGCAACAATTCTGTGATTTCATACAGCTACTTTGAAGATTGACGCGCATGCGGGCTGGCGGGCTCTTCACGTAATCCCTCACTTCAACTTCTCATCAAATAAAGATCAAACTTCAAACGGTAAGTTCTCGTTTAATCTTTCTATTTATTGTCACATGTCCTAAAACAGAACAATGAAAGTCTTACTTGCAGCAAAAGAGTAGAGATAGACACAACACTTACAAAGTCCAAAACGTAGTTCATGCAATTAAGTCCAGAATGTCCTATGTTCAGGATGGTTTCACAGTACTCAGTTTCATCGAGTCATACAGCACCGAAACAGGGCCTTCGGCCCAACTTGCCCATAGCGACCAAGCAGCCTACTTCCCTCTAAACCTTTCCTGCCCATGTGACTGTCCAAATGTCTTTTAAATCGTGTTATAGTATCTGCCTCAACTACCTCCACTGGCAGCTCATTCCATATACACACCATCCTCTGTGTGAAAAGGTTGCCTCTCCAGATTCTTATTAAATCTTTCCCATCTCATCTCAAACCTAAATGTCTTTATGGCGGCACAGTGGCGCAGCGGTAGAGTTACTGCCTTACAGCGTTTGCAGCTCCCGAGACCTGGGTTCAATCACGACTACGGGTTTTCTCTGATATCTTTGGTTTCCTCCCACACACCAAAGACGTATAGGTTTGTATGTTATTTGGCTTGGTATAAGTGTAAATGGTCCCTAATGTATGCAGGATAGTGTTAATATGCGGGGATCGCTGGCTGAAGGGCCTGTTTCCGTACTGTATCTCTAAATTAAACTGAACTAAACCTATGTCCTTTAGTTTTATAGTGCAGTTATAGATCCTTCTGCTCCCAGAACCCTGCCATTCACTGTGAAGGCCATGCCCTAGATTGATTTCCCAAAATGCAACATCTTGCACTTTTCTGCATTAAACTCCATTAACCGTTCCTCAGTTCATTTGCCCAACTGATCAATGTCCTGCCGTAACCTTTGATAACCATCTTTTTTATCTACAATACCACCCACTATTCTGTGTCATCTGGAAACTTACTAACTTTGTCTTGTATATTCTCATCTAAATCGGTGATATAAACCACAAACAGCAATGGACCCAGTACCAAACTCTGAGAAACGCCACTAGTCACAAGCCTCCAGTCCGAAAATCAACATTCCACTATCGCCCTCTGCTTCCATCCATGAAGCCAATTTACTCTCCAGTTGGCTAGCTCTCCCTGGATCCCTTATGATCTAACCTTCTGAGCAGCCTTCCATGCAGAACCTTATCAAATGCATTGCTAAAATCCATACAGCCAACCTCTACAGCTCTGCCCTCATCAACCTAAACCACTGTTTCCATTTTCAGCAGCTGGACACAAGCAGGCAGATTTTCCTTGTTACATTTGATTGCTGCAGAATCGACTTTTGTGTATTTTTAGCTTACATAGAAACATAGAAAATAGGTGCAGGAGTAGGCTATTCGGCCCTTCGAGCCTGCACCGCCATTCAATATGATCATGGCTGATCATCCAACTCAGTATCCCGTACCTGCCTTCTCTCCATACCCCCTGATCCCTCTAGCCACAAGGCCCACATCTAACTCCCTCTTAAATATAGCCAATGAACTGACCTCAACTACCTTCTGTGGCAGAGAGTTCCAGAGATTCACCATTCTCTTTATGAAAAATGTTTTTCTCATCTCAGTTCTAAAGGATTTCCCCTCTATCCTTAAGCTGTGACCTCATGTCCTGGACTTCCCCAACATCGGGAACAATCTTCCTGCATCTAGCCTGTCCAATCCCTTAAGAATAGTAAGATTAAACGAGAACTTACCAGTTCGAAGTTTGATCGTTATTTTATGAGGAGTACATTGAGGGAATACGTGAAGAACCCTGCCAGGACGCATGCGTGTCATTCTTCAAAGCAGCGGTGTGAAATCACAGATAACTGTAATGACTGAACATAGTAAGATTAGAGAAGAAAATACCAGTTGAGTATATGATCAAGGGTGGGAGCGGAGGGCACGTATTCCCTCAATGTACTCCTCATAAAATAATGATCAAACTTCGAACTGGTAAGTTCTCGTTTAATCTTACTATTTTACTTCGGAGTCACATGAGTGACTACGTGAAGATTTCAAAGCTCTGTGATTTCATGCCGTGGAAACGAGTCCATGCATCACATCTGCCTTAATTGACTGTGGGAGGAATTGTCTTAACATGTTTAGACATGAATCCAACATTGAAATCCATGATAAATTGTTAACAACAAATTATAGCCCCTATTTATGGGGTGAAATTATATTACAGAACTTAAAATTTACTCTGCAAAGTTCCAGTTTAACTACTGGTTTGTGGTAGAATAGTTGGAACATTTTCCCCTGATCCATCCTGCTGTCTCGAGGATTTGGTTCATTGGTACATCCAACTCCATAGCTGCCGATGTAGCTGCAGCCCTGGGGGAATAAGATTTGAATATGTTAGTATCCACCCCAGCTGTTGTTAAAACCTGTTTCAGCCATCTGGAAATAGTTTGAACCGACACTTTTTTGTGGGTTGTTTGTGGCTGATTAGTAGTGCCATCTCATAGCCTCAGATGTTTTTGGTGTTCTCCATATATAACAATAATTGTCTTATTATACAGAGACGATATCTGTAGGGTAATCCCTAAATTCTATTTTGAGGCCTGATGATCCCGGTCTGTTCTGTTTGACTGATTCGTAATATGAAACGTTATATTCCTGTTGAAGAAGTCATATAGTCCAGCCTTAACTTATGTACGACTGTACCCTTAGTGCCATGACCAAAGCCATCAGCATGACTGTTTTGTGCGTCAGTCTTTGCAGGGACAGAGCTGTTGCTGGAGACCAATTCCTTAGCAACATTAGGGCAATACTCATATTCCATTTTAGAGAGTACCTGGTTCTTGGGGGATTGATATTAAAAATTCCCCTCATAAGTTTGGTTACCAGGGGTTAGTCCCAACAGAATGATGCTCTGATCCTCGCCATAGATATGTTGAAAGGGCACTTTTGGCGCAGTTAATGGCACTTTAACTGAGCCCCTGATCATAATGGAGGCCTGCCAGGAATTCCAGAACAGACGTTATGTTCATCAAACTGTAGGTGATGTTGTTTCTGTGACAATATATCTCCCATTTCCTGATGTATACCAGATATAGTTTTTTGGTGGACTGGCTGTGGCCCGCTGAGATAATGTTCAATGTTCGGTCCGCCAGTCCCAGTTGCAGTAGAGGTTTCTTTAGTCTCTACAAATTGATAGGTCTGTTGTATTTGACATGGATGGGTTCCCCTGTTACGGGATGAACCAATAATCTGGTTGTTTCAGGATGGTGATACATGGTTAAAACCCATGTCGATTATCACAGGGAACCATGGTTAAGTAGGCCAATCGGCACTACCAATTAACAGATGCTGAGTCTTGTTGTATTTTTCGTAATACCCGACTGATGATGCAGAAAAGGAGGGAATGCATAAACAATTGCCCCTTCAATGCAGTGAAAAGCATCTGTCCCTGCTGTCCCAGGGTCTGGTTCCCAAGTCTTATTTTATTGAATTTGCGTGACCTGATGTCTGTCACTGAATTTTGGGTTACCTGGTAGGTAAGTAGCTGATATTCAAATATTTCTCTGGATACACCATTACCAAATTGTATTAGTCAGATTGTCACTCTGTAGTCTAACATGCTGGTGATTTATCCCAGAGCAGTATGACTTTAGGCCATAGAACGCACCCCACATTTCCAGGTAGTTTATGCCCAGTGTCTGTGATAATGATGCCTCCTGTGCCTTTCATCTACCTCCACAGATGGAGATGGAAATTGGTAGTACCCCAACCAAGCGCACTGGCATCAGTTTGTAGCACCACTAAGGATTTGCTGATAACGATAGGGTTGGAACAATGCCAAATGTTATCCCTCCACCATTTTAATTCCATAAGCTTTGATTGGTGGCTTATTGGTCTGTCGAAATGACCAGTATTAACTTTGAGTGTTTGTATTTTTGCCCTTTGTAGATTTTTGGTAATACAGAGAGGTCCAAATTGTGTGGCTGGAAAGGCAGACACTATATGCCAATTACCCTTGCTACCAATCTGATAGACGGTTCACTGATGTCAGTGGGGTTGTTGCAGGCCTCAGTTAAGACTGTAGCCTTGTCCTTTGGTAAAGTCATCGACATGTGAGCTGTCAATAGTGAACCCAAATAATCCATTATGTTGGTAGGCGTTAGTTTAGATTTAACTGGATGGATGATAACCCTAGTTTTCACCCAATTGTATGGTGGCTGTTACAGCTAGTTAGGCCAACTCCAAAGTTATGCCCACAATTAGTATGATCATATGATTATGTATTTGGTAGAGCTCTATACTGCCAGAGCTGCCCCATCCAGTTGAATTTTTTAAAATAACGTTTGTGATCAGTCCGTGTAGGCACTGAATAGTAAGCATCTTTTAGGTCGATGCTAGCCATGGAGTAGCCTTTGGAAATCAGTTCATTAGCAGTTACCAGTTCCCATTTTGTACTAAATATATAGTACAATGTATTCAAATTGGTCACCATCTATTTTGTTTTTGGTAAAGATATAAGACACAAATTCCAGCCAATCGTGTTGGGTTTACCCAATACCCCTTTTGCACATTTCAATGGTATATCCCTGGATACTGCTTAGGATATAAGTATCTGTAGTTGATACACACCATGTATCCAAAAGAGTGTAATCTCCCACCAATTTGTGTATTATTCACTCTTCCTATAATTTGTAAGGGACCAGACCCACCTACCTCCATTGTTACCAGTGGAAGTTTGCTTCTTCTGTGTGGTCTTCGTGGAGGTTGAGGCGCCGGTGTCTGGGTTTGTTTTTGGGTTGGGGGTTTGCGCATCTTCCAGGAAGGCCGGTCTGGGCTATGGTCTAAAAGACCGCTGTCCTGTATGCCCGGCCTTCTGTTGTTCTGCTGGTGGGTGCATAAGGGTGCTGTCTTTGGCTGTAGGAGATCCTTAATGTTGTCGCCTTTATGAGCCCCAGGGCTTTCCTAAGTCCTGCTCCGACATGTTTCCAGATGCTATTTTCACGACTGGAACATTCAGAGATACGCAGTTTCCTGGTCCCAAGTATTTTTGCAGTGGTGTCCATCGTGGTCTGGCTGTATGTATTTGGACACCATGACCAGTAGATTTTGCATTCCTGCACCCCCTGCACACTTACGGGGCTTGTGCCTTCAGCTGCTGCTGGCTCCCGCAACTTCGCGGTCCTCCCCAGCCAGCTTCACTCGCAGCACTTGTGGACACTATTTTGTCCAGCTTCCCCCCCTGTGTAAAACAGCGCGGGGACAAAAAAACTACCGCAGAGTAAGTCACTTACCTGCAGGTCGCGGTTTCAAACTTACCGTTGCGGGGGAACGCTCCACCCCGCCTGTCGTTTCGCAAGCGTGAAAGCGATATGACACGCATGCGTCCTGGCGGGGTTCTTCACGTAGTCACTCACGTGACTCCGAAGTAAAATTTGTACATTTCTATAAGACCCCCCCTCAATCTCCTAAATTCTAGCGAGTACAATCCAAGCCTATCCAGTCTTTCTTCATAAGAAAGTCCTGACATCCCAGGAATCAGTCTGGTGAATCTTCTCTGCACTCCCTCTATGGCAATAATGTCCTTCCACAGATTTGGAGACCAAAACTGTACGCAATACTCCAGGTACAACTGCAGCAGTACCTCCCTGCTCCTATACTCAAATCCTTTTGCTATGAAGCTTAATGTTATTTACAGGGAAAAAAACAACTACCAAGTCTTGTGTTAACGCCTCTTGTCCTATTCATATCCTGCATTTGCTGTGTGGTATATAATCAAAGGTTTCTAACTCTGGATTGGAACATTTCGCGATTAAGGCAATTTTAGCATTTAAGAAATTATAACTAATTGTTGCATTAATAAGTAATTTCATTATTTGTACAAATGAGCTCATGCATATCTCTCAAGTTTGATTTCACTGTAAAGGTCTATGATTTTGTGTACGACTCAGACAATGAACCAATTGTCTTCACAAGCCCTTAACTATTAGAACATCTACTTAAACACACATTAATGCTGACCTTTTTTTCCCTATCTATATTAATCCCATTTGCCCACATTTTGTCAGTTATTTAAGTGCCTGACTAAATGTCACTTCAATGTTGTTATTGGATCTGATTCCATCGCCTTCTCAGGTCCTCAGTTCCAAATATATACTCTCTGTATATAAAAAATATATATACAACCTTGTGGCGACCATGCTGCGAGGATGAGTCAAGGGCAAACTCGGCAGAGGTCGCCAATTAGGTTGTGAAAGTGGGACAGGGGCTTAAGTTACCTCTACAAGAAAGACATTTAAATTTGTGAAGAAACAAGGAATGCAAATGCTAATTTACAAAAAAAACATGCAACGTGTTGGAGTATCTCAGCGGGTTAAGCACTGTAGCTGGAGAACATGGATCGGTAACATTTCACGTTGCGTCCCTTCTTCAGACGGATTGTAGGGGGAGGAAAGATGCTGGAAGAGAGGTGGGGCAGGACAAAATAGTGAGAGAATTATCCCCACACAAAGGCATGGTGACAATCCCTGCTCATTCCCTGCCTTCCAAATATGCATAAACCCACCCCTTTAGGATAATCACCAATAATTTTCCGACTGCTCACAGATCTATTGTTACCTAAATTATGAGACCACACCTGGAGTATTGCGTACAGTTTTGGTCACCAAATCTGAGGAAGGACATTATTGCCATAGAGGGAGTGCAGAGAAGGTTCACCAGACTGATTTCTGGGATGTCAGGACTTTCTTATGAAGAAAGACTGGATAGACTCGGCTTGTACTCGCTAGAATTTAGGAGATTATCTACAGAGTTTCTTATAGAAACTTACAAAATTCTTAAGGGATTGGACAGGCTAGATGCAGGAAGATTGTTCCCGATGTTGGGGAAGTCCAGGACAAGGGGTCACAGCTTAAGGATAGAGGGGATATCCTTTAGAACCGACATGAGAAAAACATTTTTCACGCAGAGAGTGGTGAATCTCTGGAACTCTCTGCCACAGAAGGTAGTTGAGGCCGGTTCATTGGCTATATTTAAGAGGGAGTTAGATGTGGCCCTTGTGGCTAGAGGGATCAGGGGGTATGGAGAGAAGGCAGGTACGGGATACTGAGTTGGATGATCAGCCATGATCATATTGAATGGCGGTGCAGGCTCGAAGGGCCGAATAGCCTACTCCTGCACCTATTTTCTATGTTTCTATGTTTCTATGAGTGCTGCCCTTCTTAAATAAAAGAACAACCTTAGCTCTTCTTCAGTCTTATGGCATCTTACTTGTAGCTAATGAAGATGCAAGAGCCTCCATTGAGGCCCCAGCTACATCTTCCCTTGTTTCCTATAACATTGTGGGACAGATCTCATCCACTTTGAGAATTCATCAACCCTTGTGCATCCCATGACATTTAACACCTTCCTCTTCTTGTTAAAAATTACATGCACAATCTAAAATATATATTTTTTAAATTGTGTTTCTACATCTTTAGAAGCTTGATTTTCACACCAATTCAGAAGTTGATAGCCACTTGGGAAGCATTCTGATCAGTGTTACTGCACTCAGCGAGAGACTATAATATTTGTTATCACAAACAAATTCACATTATCTATAATGATACACTCCCTTCATTTAATTAACATGAAATAAACAGGAAAGTACAGCAGTTACTTATTTTCTTGTGTGTGAAGAGAAATGCAAGTCCTCTTGTGACTTAACTTGTCCTTTGCTGAAGTGCTTCTGGAGTGCTTGAAAGACTGGCAGTAAATTCTCTGTCTTTCATAAAGTTAATGTTGTGGAAAAATGGAGCATTATTTATGTGTTTATTTCTAAACACAGACAGCTACAGATTACGTTTCAACAGTTTTTTGTAGCTATAACACAAAGTAGATGCGATAGCTCATTTAATTCCTCACTTGGGGGCAGTTTAAATGCTGGTGTCTCTTTGTCTTATAAACGTTCTTTAATTTTCTTCTCGCTCTGCCAACAATGATCGGTTTGTCTCCTGTTCCATTAAGACCGCCTTACAAGTTGTCAAGTTTGTCTGTGGAAAAGACAGCAAATGGACTTGTGTTTGCCATAGCAACATCTACTGTTTCATTAGCAGAGATGGTAGCTAGGGAGCAGGTAATCATCTACAGAGTTTCACCTAAATCGAAAAGAAAATTTTGCAATCATTTCTTCGCCAACAAAATTGAGCTTTGACAGCTGAAGCCTAACATGGAAGATGTGGAAAGAAGAATGAAAGAAAGCTGTTTGGCTTATACAATAATTATAAGTGCTTGAAGTTTAAACTTCCCTTCATTCATTTAACATGTTGTTTAATATTGTTATTGCATTAATGAACTCCTTCTACAAAAATGTAAACCATGCACCAACAATGCGAAATGTATTTTAGACTGGAAACAGATTACGGGTGGGTGAAGATGACACAGTAGGTTGAGCAAGATGCTGCTCTGTGCAGGAGCAGGGTACTTTGATTTGGACAAGTGTCATGGGTTATGGGGAGAAGAAAGAAGAATGAGGTTGAAAGATAGATCCGCCATGATTGAATGGCTGAGTAGACTTGCTGCGTTGAACTGCCTGTAACTTATGAACTGATGACCCTAAGATAATGAGTGAGCAGGTGGTCATAAGGTCAGAAGTTCAGAAGCGATAGGAGCAGAATTAAGCCATTCAGCCCATCAAGTCTACTCCACCATTCAATCATGGCTGATCTATCTCTCCCTCCTAACCCCATTCTCTTGCCTTCTCCCCATAACCCCTGGCACCAGAACTAATCACGAATCCATCTATTTATGACTTAAAAATATCTTTTAACTTGGCCTCCACAGCCTTCTGTGGCAAATAATTCCACAGATTCATGACCCACTGACTAAAGAAATTCCTCCTCATCTCCTTCCTAAAGGTATGTCCTTTAATTCTGAGACTATGAGCTTTAGTCCTGGACTCTCCCACTAGTGGAAACATCCTCTGGGTGGGAAGAAGTGGAAAGTTAATGCAAGGGATTGTTTGGATAGGAATGTGAGAATCAGACAATAGGCTGCAGGATTTGAGGTTTAGATAGGGAGCAAATCAGCACTGCTGGCAGGAAGTAGTAAGATGTTGTGGGCTTAGAGGTGAGACAAAGCAAGGTGAGATGGATCTGGAAAGAGGAAAGCAGGAGAGTGGGATAAGTGTTAGAAGATGAAGCAGGAGGACATTAAGGTGGGCAGGAAGAGATGCACCAGGTGGGGTACTTGCATGGAAAGGGCCAGGTAAAGTGGGACATGGGTGGGGCGTTATAAAGGTAGGCAGCATCATTTGAGTGAAGGTATGAAAAGTTGAGTTAGGGAAGTCAGAATTATTTGGTCAAAGTGAAGAGTGAATGTTTCCAATAGAAAGTGGAAAGGGGTGGGGATGGGAAGATGTGACCAGTGATGGGGTCACGTTGCAGGTGGTGGTAATGTCTGAGAATGATGCGTTGGATGCAGAGGCTGGTGGGTTGAAATATAAAGTCCACGGCAACTCTATCATTGGGGGAGGGGGAGCAAGAGCAGCATTGCCGGACACAGAGGCAACCTGGGTGAGGGATCCATCCACACCAAGAGGGGAGAAAGCATATTTACGAAAGAAAGAGGCCTAGAGTGGAAAACTTCATCTTGGAAGCAGATGCGGCATAGATGGAGAAATTGAGATTAGGTATAGCATATTTTTCAAATGGCAGGGTGGGAAGAGGTGCAGTTTAGGTAACTGTGGGAGTCAATGGGTTCATAATAGATGTCAGTCAATAATCTGTCCCCTGTGATGGAGACAGAGAAATTGTGAAAGGGGAGAGAGGTTCCAGAGATAAGCTGCGTGAAATTGAGGCCAGGGTGGAAGTTAGTGGTAAAGTTGATGAAATCAACACGTTCTACACGGGTGCATGAGGCGCTCCAATGCCGTTGTTGATGTCACAGAGAAAGAGTTGGAGGATGCTGCCAGTGTACATTTGGAATAAGAAATATTTGACGTGACCAACAAAATGGCTAGGGCCCATGCGAGTGGAAAAAGTCATCCCATCATGGTCATCCTGGGCAAAACCCTGAAAGCCCATACTTCCAGAATCAGGAACAGCTCCTTACCCTCAGGCCTGATAAGGCTGTTATCAGGCTTCTGAATGTACCTTCCATAAGCTAGGGTACTGTCCTATTTTCCTCTACCTCATTGCGGACATTGGACTTTGCCTATGTAACTGGTGTGCGACAATGATGAAATATGTTCTGCATTCTGTATCTTCCACTTTCCACCCATTGTACTTTAGTTTGATATGATTGTATTTATGTATAGAATTATCCAATGGCTAACAGGCAAAATACAGTTTGTCACTGTACCTCGTTACATGTGATAATTATAAACCTAAAACATGGCTACACCTTTAACTTGAAGAAGGTTTAGTTTAAGGTACACAAAAATGCTGGAGAAACTCAGCGGGTGCAGCAGCATCTATGGAGCGAAGGAAATAGGCAACGTTTCGGGCCAAAACCCTTCTTCAGACTGATGGGGGGTTTAGTTTAGTTTGGTTTAGAAATACAGCGCGAAAACAGGCCCTTCGGCCCACTGAGTCCGCACCGACCAGCGATCCCCGCACATTAACTCTATCCTACACACGCTAAGTCCAATTTACATTTTTTACCAAGTCAATTAACCTACAAACCTGTACTTTCTTGGAGTGTGAGAGGAAACCGAAGATCTCAGAGGAAACCCACGCATTAACAGGGAGAATGTACAAACTCCATACAGACAGCACTTATAGTCGGGATCGAACCTGGGTCTCCGATGCTGTAAGCGCTGTAATGGGCCTGTCCCACTTAGGTGACTTTTTAGGCAACTACAGGAGACTATGCAGTCGCCACATGGTCGCCACATGTTCGCGGGTGGTTCCCGGGGAGTCGCCTTCATGGTCGTGAGTAGTTCCTGCATTTTCGGGACTAGTCGCGGCTTCATTCTGGTCGCCGCTAATTTTTCAACATATTGAAAAATTAGCGACGGCCAGAATGAAGCCACCATGGAGAGTAGCGAGAATTCCCGTGCCGTGCGTGCAATGGAGGTGGAGGTCATAGTTTGTTGTAGGTTTTCGTAGGTTGTCGCGGTACTGACCAGTGAATTTCATTGGCTCATTGGGGAAAAAAACGTAATCAGTAGTTTTCAGAACCAAGGATAACCGACCGGTAATATTAAATGTCAGCCAAGCTTCACAGCCGTGTATATCAGGCTTCTTAAAAGTTGTCTCCACTTCTTCTCCACACCCCGTCTCCCCCCCTCTCCCTCCCTCCTTTAAAGGACTTATGTGACCCTTCCCGTAAAATGTGATTTAACCGTCTTAATTACAGTGTCAACCTTCCTGTTCATCGTGATGTGTGTCTGTATCACATTGGCTTTGCACCATGTGAATTTCACTCAGACAGCGCTCCCCCCGCTTGCCCTGTCCCCCGCTTGCCTAACTGGCTGTTGGAGGAAGTGATTGTTGTGTGTGTGTGTGTGTGTGTGTGTGTGTGTGTGTGTGTGTGTGTGTGTGTGTGTGTGTGTGTGTGTGTGTGTGTGTGTGTGTGTGTGTGTGTGTGTGTGTGTGTGTGTGTGTGTGTGTGTGTGTGGGTGTGTGGGTGTGTGGGTGTGTGGGTGTGTGGGTGTGTGGGTGTGTGGGTGTGCGCTCCACTCTGACAGTCGCCGTTATAGTCGCCAGTTTTTCAGCGACCTGCTACAACTTGACAGTTACTGGCAGTCGCCTCAAACATCACCTAAGTGAGACAGGCCCATAAGGCAGCAACTCTACCGCTGCGCACCGTGCCGCCCTGGTGAGAAGCGTGAAATGAGTTATTGAGGGTGAGTTCAGGTTCCACCAGGCGGGGGAGAGTGTTAGTAGAAGAGAACTGAATGGCTGTCTGCAAGGTAGTTTTTGATTTTCAGATTATTTATATTATTTTTTTATGTATCAATGATCAAGTTTTATTCTGTAGCAGTGATCACTGGTCAACTCCACATTCATCACATATGATCAGTTCCTTGTAATGAATACTCCTGGCTGTTTTTCTGATGCCTTAAACATTGCATGTGCATCTTTGACATCTTAGAGTATATGTAACTCTCGCTAGAAAGTGCAATGAATTCCAGAGCCTCTTCATTTATTATCCATGGGGATTGCATTGTATTTGCAGTCTCTGGCAGAATCCTACTTGATCCATTTATACACAATAATAGAGAGATGTGGAAAATATTCTCCTCAGCATCCTGGAATGCCCCAGAGGCAAAGATGTTAGTCAGTGATGAAGTTCGAAGGAAAAGCACCAGGGCTTTTGATCTTATTGATTTGGAGATGCAGTGTGAAAGTCCGGTTGGCAAAATAAATTCTCCTTGTGCACTGCTCTTCTGCCACCTCAGATGTCACAGGGTTTAGTGGGGGAAACATCCCCAATACAGCATCCCTCCTACCTTTGTCCAAGATGCCAAGATGTCCAAGATACGTTCTCCCTGTGAGAGAGTGGGTTTTTCTCCGAGATCTTCGATTTCAAAGTATTCAAAGGTTTTTATTAGTCACATTCACATACACCGAGGTGTAATGAAGTGAAATGCTTTTTGCCATTTTGCAGCACACAAAAAAAGAATACAGACATAACACCAATGAGAGTCTTAAACACAAAGAACATCCCCCCACAATGGCTCCCACCATGAGGGAAGGCACAAAGTCCAGTCCCCAACCCCAGTTCACCCATAGTCGGGCCTATTGAGGCCTCCACAGTTGCCTCTACGGAGGCCCGATGTTGCTGGCCGTTCTCGCCGGGTGGTGGTGCTCCGGCGTCGGGAGAGTCCTCACAGCGGCATGGGAACCCTGGAACGGCCGCCTCCGTACTGGAGGCCGCGGCTTCCGAAGCCGACAAGGCCGCGCCGGATGGAGCTCCACAACTGGCGATCTCGTTGCGAGATCCCAGGCTCCCGGTGTAAAGTTCGGCGCTGCCGCCCGCAGCTGGCCGCTCCGCAGTCCCGCAGCTCCGCGATGTTGTTCCCGGTGGTCTCAGCTCACCGGAGATCCAGCGCGGCGACCCAGGCAAGGCATCGCCCGCTCCACGATAGCGCTTCAGCACTGTGCCGCCGCCGAAGCCGAGGTTCTGGGCGGTCCGCGACAGGAAACTCCGCTCCAGGCTCGCTGGTAGGCCGCGAGGACGGTTCGAAGCTGCAGCCCGGAGAAAAGCTGCCTCTCCGACCAGGTAGGGACCCTGAAAGGCAGTTTCCCCCTCCCCCCCCCCCCCACCCCCCACACACAAAAAAGTCTAGACCTCCAAACAAAACACTTTAACTAACTAAAAATAAAAATAAAACGGTGAAAAGACAGACAACTGCTGGCAGGGCAGCTGCGCACAGGACAGCGCCCCCTTGATTTCCTCCCACACTCCAAGATGCCGTTCCGGATGATACAAAAGTTAATGATTTTGCAGATAGTGAAGATGGTTGTGAAAGTTTGCAGCAGGATCTGGATCGCTTGGCCAGGTGGGTGGAGGAATAGTTGATGGAATTTAATACAGAGAAGTGTGAGGTGTTACATTTTGGGATGTCGAACAAGGACAGGACGTACACAGTAAATGGCAGGCCTCTGGGTAGTGTTGTAGAGCAGAGGGATCTAGGAGTACAGGTGCATTGTATTGCTGAAGGTCGAGTCGCAGATAGATAATGTGGTCAAAAAGGCTTTTGGCACTTTGGCCTTCATCAGTGGGAGTATTGAGTATAGAAGTTGTGAGGTCATGTTGCAGTTGTATAAGACGTTGGTGAGACCACATTTAGAATATTGTGTTCAGTTCTGGGCACCATATTATAGGAAAAATATTGTCAAGCTTGAAAGGGTTCAGAAAAGATTTACGAGGATGTTGCCAGGATAAGAGGGTGTGAGCTATATGGAGAGGTTAAGTAGGCTGGGTCTCTATTCCATGGAGCGTAGGAGGGTGAGGGAAGATCTTATAGAGGTATACAAAATCATAAGAGGAAATGATCGGGTAGATGCACAGAGAAGGGGAATGATGACCAGAGGACATAGGTTCAAGGTGAAGGGGAAAAGATTTAATAGGAATCCGCGGGGTAACTTTTTCACACAGGTGGGTGTATGGAACAAGGTGCCAGAGGAGGTAGTTGAGGTTGGGACTATCCCATCGTTTAAGAAACAGTTGGATAGGTACATGGATAGGACATGTTTGGAGGTTTATGGGCCAAGCGCAGGCAAGTGGGACTAGGGTAGATGGGACATTGTTGGCCGGTGTGGGCGAGTTGGTCCGAAGGGCCTGATTCCACACTGTATCACTCTATGAATACATTATGGCAAAGCAATCTCCATGTCGCTGCCCATCTCTATCCTCCAGATGGTGGCACGGTGGCACAGTGGTAGAGTTGCTACCTCATAGCACTTGCAGCACCAGAGACCCATGTTTGATCCTGACAACGGGTGCTGTTTGCATGGAGTTTGCTCGTTCTCCCCGTGACCACATGGTTTTCTCTGAGATCTTCAATTTCCTCCCACACTCCAAAGACGTACAGGTTTGTAGGTTAATTGGCTTGGTTAAGTATACTTGGTATAAGTGTAAATTTTCACTAGTATGTGTAGGCTTGTGTTAATGTGCGGGGATCGCTGGTCGGCGCGGACTCGGTGGTCCGAAGGGCCTTTTTCCGCTCCGTATCTCTAAACTAAACTAAACTCCAGTCAAAACAATCAAATAATTGAACCAGGAATCTGTTTACTAATTGATTCAATGCACAAGCAAGGTATTCATTATGAGGGATTTCATTCTGTAATAATGAAACAAGGTGTTCAATATTTAGACTTTACCGCAGACTTTAGAGAATGAGTCAACCGAGTCCACACCGCCCAGTGATCAACCCGTACACTAACACTATCCTACATACCAGGGACAATTTCACAACTTACCAAAGCCAATTAACCTACAAACCTGTACTTTATTGGAGTGTGGGAAGAAACCGGAGTGCTCAGAGAAAACCTACACAGTCACAGAGAATGTACAAACTCTATACAGAGTGCATCTGTAGTCAGGTTCGAATCCGGGTTACTGCAGCTGTAAAGCAGCAGCTCTATCGCTGAGCCACCCTATTAGCTCTGCCAATGTAGTTTTTTTTTATGGGTTTGAGATGCAATTGAGATGGTGATGCGGCTTGGTTGTAATGCACTTTGGGATCTATCCCATGTACACAAATTTCGAGTCCCTACTGATATCAAGACAAAATTCCCTGCATTGATAGTCTATGGAGGCTTAAGACAAGAATATAATATTATATCCAAACATTATATCTTAAGCTTGAAGAAGGGTCTCGACCCAAAATGTCACCCATTCCTTCTCTCCATAGATGCTGCCTGGCCCGTTGAGTTACTCCGGCTTTTTGTGTCTATCTTAAGCTTCCATGGTTTGTGGCAGAGAACTGCACAACTCTCTTTGGCCCACCAGGAGTATCTACTGTTTTCCCTGGTGCTTCAGAGACCGAGGAAAGATCTGATTAAAAATATGGTTGTGGATGGATTTCTAGTATATCAAAGGCAAAATTAAAGATCACTATACCAATTTATACCCTGTTACCTGTGAAGAAACAAAATCTGAATTTTGAAGTGCCGGGATGAAAACATTTTAATTAATCTGAACAAAGCTTTGGCAAAATAGTGCTGTTCTTCATTGTGCGACTAAATACATTGATCAGGATTGTGAACATAATTGGAAAGGTTGAAGTATATGCCAATAAGCATCAGCTTCATTGTTTCTAACTGTTCTTTGATTCAATGTAATCTCTGAGCCGGAGAAAATGAATGCTGTTGCTTTATGTCTATTTTTTTTATGCGTGATTTTCCAGCGCCTGTGATCTCTACATGGCCAACTCTACATGTGAATCAACTCTTACACAGTATGGATGACCCTTTTTATGCTCCTGCATCTCAAGCAGCATATGCACTGGGCCAGTTTGTCCATTTTTAAAGAATGGACTGACTGGGCTTATATTCATTGGAATTTAGAATTCTTAAGGGATTTGGACAGGCTTGATGCAGGGGAAATGTTCTCAATGTTGGGGGAGTCTAGAACCAGGGGTCACAGTTTACGAATAAGGGGTAGGCCATGTAGGATTGAGATGAGGAAAAATCGTTTTCACCCAGAGAGTTGTGAATCTGTGGAGTTCTCTGCCACAAAGACAGTGGCGGTCAATTCACTAGATGCATTCAAGAAAGAGTTAGCTATTTAGGGCTAACGGAATCAAGGGATATGGGGAGAAAGCAGGAACGGGGTACGTATTTTGGATGATCAACCATGTTCATATTGAAGGGCCGAATAGCCTACTCCTGCAACTATTTTTCTATGTTTCTATGACCTGTTCTGTACCTCACTTTTGCCTTCTAAGGGATCCTCTTTACTTCATTTGCTTTTTCTGATCACTCAATACATGGTGACCTCCAAGATCCAGCCGTCACAGCCATTTTGTGAGGTGGAGAGTGGACCACATGCAGAAATAATGCATGAGAATCTATGCTCAGGCCAGCTGGACAGCCCGACTGAAATCTTCTGCTCATAATGTCCAGTAACAAAGCTTTTGTGCCAGGTTTTATCAGTTAGAGAGTCTCAGGTTTCAGCTCTTTACAGACATCCAACTAGAACAGTTGATTTCAGACAGTAATCCTGTCCATATGTAGCAGAAACATTGGGATATGGATGGGATTGTGTGAGTAACTGGAAATCCTGACTGCTGTTACATTAGCACACTCTGTTTCTGGGCTTCGCTCAGGTAATAAAACCTGGGACATATTTCTCCCTAAATACCTAGCTCTGTTCAATTGGTTAAATTGTTCCCTTATCTCCTTTATTATTTGTTACCATTATTGCTAAACAAAAACATGAACCTCAGGTATTGCACCAAGGGTTTTATTTTAAATTATTAGAATCTGCACCGTCCATTCTGCTTTGAAATGTCCAGATGCTGCAGTGTTCATTTCAATAGACAATAGACAATAGAAATAGACAGTAGGTTCAGGAGTAGGCCATTCGGCCTTTCGAGCCATCACTGCCATTCAATGAGATTATGGCTGATCATCCCCAATCAGTACCCCGTTTCTGCCTTCTCCCCATATCCCCTGACTCCGCTATTTTTAAGAGAGCAATCTAGCTCTCTCTTGAAAGCATCCAGAGAACCTGCCTCCACCGCCCTCTGAGGCAGAGAATTCCACAGATTCACAACTCTCTGTGAGAAAAAGTGTTTCCTTGTCTCCGTTCTAAACTCCTTACCCTTAAACTGTGGCCCCTGGTTCTGGAGAAATTTCATTTCTAAATGTTCAAGAACTCAGAGAGTCATAGGGTTATAGAGCATAGAAAGAGGACCTTTGGCTCAACTCGTCCATTCTGACCAAAGTGCCAACCCAAGCTAAACCTATTTGCCAGTATTTGGCGTATCATCCCTCTAAATCATTCCTCTGAATTTGTAAAGAACCTTGCTCTTCCAGTTCCTTTAAATCTTTCACTTCTAACCTAATTTCAGTTTCCCCTAGCCTCGGAAAAATGAAACGATTCACCTTATCTATGTCTCCAATTATGTTATATATTTCAATAAGTCACCACTCATCTCTAGAGAAGTTAGCCCCAGCCAAATCCATTCTCTCCTTCTAACTGGTCATCCAGTCCCAGCAACATCATTGTGAATCTTTTCGGCTCCGTTTCCAGCTTAATAACATAATTCCAATAGCTAGATGGCCAGAGCTTTACTCAATATTCCAAGTGCAGACTTTCCAACGTCTAAGTCGTAACTACTTTATTTAAATTATATGTTAATCTTACTGTCTTCACTATCCGCTACACAATTAATTTTGGAGTCATCGCAAAATTACTAACCATGCCAGCTACATTCTCATTCAAATCATTAATATTTCAAGGCAGTAGACCCAGCAAGGATCCCTACAGCACGCCACTGGCCAATGTTTCAAGGTCAGTTTATTGCCACATGTACCAATTAAGGTACAGTGAAATTTGAGTTACCATACAGCCATACTAAGTGAAAAGCAACTAGACACACAGCCGCATAAAATAAAAGTTAACATAAACAGCCACCACATTCCTCACTGTGATGGAAGGTAATAAAGTCCAATCTTCTCGAAAGTCGAAACTAAAAAAAACAATCCTTCACTACCACTCTGACTCTGATCACCAAGCCAAGCCAATTTTCCAATTGGCTAGGTCATCCTGGATCTCATGTGAACTAACATTCATAAGTCCATTAGTTCATAAATATTGCGGCATAATTAGGCCATTCGGCCCTTCAAATCAACTGGCATTCAATCATGGATGATCTATCTTTACCTCTCAACCCCACTCTCCCCATAACTCCTGATACACTTACTAATCAAATCTTTTGGATGAGCCTACCATAAAGGTTTGCTAAGGTCCATACGAGCAACATCTACTGTTCTGGGCTTGTTAATTCTGTTGGACACCTTCAAAAAACTCAATCTGATTTGTGTGTCTCGATTTCCCATGCATAAAGCTGAGCTGCGCACTTTAGATTTTGTGGTGTTGCACAAAATTAGTCCTTAGAAACTTACAGCATTGTTTAGTTTTTAAATGATGAAATATTGCTATTTGAATGGTTCATCTACCATCCTCTGAGAGGCAAGTCTTACTGGGGAACAAATGCCGGCATTGTCTTTATGTTTGTATTGCATGAATGAACAGGGAAAAAAAATGTCTGTTTATTAATTGCTCTGGTTTTGCGCTATGAAGTTTAGGATGCTTAAAGGCCTGTCCCACTGTACGAGGTAAATCAAGTGTTCTCCCGAGTTTTCCCCTGATTTGAACTCGGGGAATGTCCATAGCGGGTCCGTAGAAGTTTGTGAATGTCCCGTAGCGGCTCATACAAGTACTCGGGAAATCCGGTAAACTCTTGACGTTTTTTCAACATTGTGAAAAATGTCCACGAGTAACAAAATACTCGAGATGAAAAAAATTGTTACTTTTTACTCGTATGAGCCGCTACGAAACATCCACGAACTCCTATGGACCCGCTACGGACATTCTCCGAAGTTGAATCATGGGAAAACTCGGGAGAACTCTTGAATTACCTCATACAGTGGGACAGGCCCTTTATGCTTATATTCTGACCACACACTGAGTAGTTTATTTTTAAATAATGCTGAAATGAAGTGACCCTCAATTTAATTTTGACCCTCGCATCAAATAAGTCCTTAATCAGGTCTTAGCAGTGGGCAAATACTATAGACCTGCACGGGAAGGTAGACGCTCCCGCCCCCACGAGTCACAGGCAGATGGGCTCATCAGCCTGGGAAGGCAGTCCATCTAGGAGAGGGAAAACTCTGATTTAAAACCTCCACTGCCTTGTGGCCATATCGAGTCATGGAAAAGGCTCCAGGAGTTAACCTGAAGAAAAATCCGGAGTTGGGGCCCCTAAGGTAGTTTGTCGCTGTCTACAACCTCACTCTGGCAGCTCCTGCGATGGCGCTGGTGCCAAACTGTAACGGCCCTGTTGTTCCTTTGGATCGATCAGCGATGTGGAGAGGGGGGACGTGCTGCATGGGCAACAGCCTGTCCTCCATATGACATCGCCCAGGCTTGCATTCGACGACACATCACCTGCAGAACTAGGATGCAGCACCCATGGTCAGTCATGACCGAGCGGGGCCTACAAAGCAGGCATGTGCCGTGAGTAATTACTCAGGGTAGGCAGTCAGTCGGCTTTAAAAAAAATCTTAAACCGCGCATGCGCAGATTGTTCTCCTCTCTGTAAAAATAAAGAATAAAAATAAAGAAAGTAACTTCAATTTGCCCAAAGATTCCAAATCTCCTTCATTCTGAATTACTGAATGGTTGGGGGTGGAGGGTGACGGCAGGTGGAGAGATGGTGGGAAAATCGGGAGCACACCAGGACAAGTTGAATCAGTTGTGATCTTATTGAATGACAACACTAGTTCAAGGGACCAATTGGGGGGGGGGGAGTTCCTTTCACAGCGCGTGGTGAGTCTAGCCAGGGGTAAAGTTGTGGGGAGGGCAGGAGCGTTGAGAAGGAGGGTGTCGGGGATCATGCCAGCAACTCACTCACTTACCGCTGCCGCGGCACTCCGGGTGCGGAGCCACCACATTGTGGCCGGGGAGGGAAGCAGCTCATGTGGCTACGAGCGGCCGCCGGACCTCAGCGCCTTCTGACGGCCCGCTTACCTCTGGCAGTGCTCTCCATCTGAACAGTAAAGGGACCAGCTCAAGAGCAAAGATCATAGAGCAGAGCGGGTCAGCGGGCGATGGATAACAGGACAGTGGGCAGTGGACTCTCCTGTTATCCACAAGGGACGAATTGAAGTTATTCGCACTGACACATGGAATAAGCTCCACTGCCTGCTGTCCTGTTATCCATCACCCGCTGATCCGCTCTTGAGCTGGTTGCTCTGGCATGATCCCCGACCCCCTCCTTCTCAACGCTCCTGCCCTCCTGCAACTATACCGCTGGCCAGACTCCCCACATGCTGTGAAAGGAACTCTCTCCCCCCACCCCCCCAGCCGCGCTGTCCTTTTACAGCCGCTTGCGCTGCGCATGCGCAGTAGGCTGCTGTGCATGAGCAGTACACAGTCCACGCTGCAAAGGGAGAATTTCAGCTGCCTTCAGCTCTGCTTGAAATTGACGACTTGAAGCAGCATACACTGCGCACACTTTCCCATATTGCATGTGCTGCACATGAAAGGCACGGAGAATTATGCCTACCTAAGAGATCGATCTCTTAGGTAGGCATAATTCTCCCGTGCCTTTTACTATTTATATTTAATAATTATCATTTTATAATTTTAGTCAGGGTAGGCAGTGCTTACCTTGCCTACCCTGATGGCACGTCCCTGCTACAAAGGTAGTACTGCCTACAGACAATAACCACTACAAAGTTCATGACACACAAGGGAAAAACATAGAAGCAAAACACATTAAAAACATACATCACTGAACTGCAAGGTTTTAATCAAATTAAAATCACTTTTAATACATTTAGCAATCTGCCTACTTTCACTTCATCCAAATAACGAAAAGGCTGATGTGGATGTCCCCTTTCGCTATCTGTAAGATCTTTATGATACAACCTACCACCATTCCTAATTTCATACACTGTATTTCAAAAGCAAGTGGCTCAATTTTCCTCCTTACCACCAGACACATGATCTTTTGTAGATGAATCCATTACTTGTATCCCCTCTGTGTCCTGTAGTTCTGCTCTCGCTCCCTTTCTCTTTACCTCTTTAACTTCATTTCCCATTTCTTTACAGTACTTTTTGTCCTTGTCCTCCTCCGTTGCTGGAGTGAGGCCACCCATGGAGGAACAGCACCTCAAATTCCACTTTGGTAGCTTACAACCTAATAGCATGAATACTGAATTCTACAATTCAACAAACAACCCCCAACCCTCACCCCCTCTCTTCCCTGTGCATCGCAAGTGCGGCATGGTGGCACAGCGTTGGAGCTGCTGCCCCACAGCATCAAAGACCTGGGTTTGATCCTGATGATGCATGCTGTCTGTGCAGTTTATACTTCCTCCCTGTGACAACACAAGGGTTTTTTCTGGGTGGTCCAGTTTCCCCCCACATTTCAAAGACATGCAGGTTTGTAGGTTGATTGGCTTCTGTAAATTGCCTATAGTGTGTAGGATGCAAAAGTGGGATAACATAGAACTGGTGTGCAAAGGTTCCCTGCCACATTTTGAAGGAAGACAGAGAATTAGCATGAGAAAATCTTCAATTAGATGTTCCGTAGAATCAATTAACCTGTAGGAATAGTAATACCTTCCTATCCTTAAACTCACTTCCTGCAGAAGTGCTATTGCACTCTCCCATGTCAAATCAACTTTTTCTATATGAACCTCATGAATGTCAAGTGCATGAAACCGTTTCCTTTTTATAATTGTATTGCATGCAGTAACTATGTATGTTCTTTTTAGTTTGCATGTTATTTTTAACTAACCTCAATGTCTTTACAAAATTAAAAAGTAGATTTTATATAATTTGGGTACGCATTGAGAAACATCATGAAATTGAGGTTCATTCTTGTTAATATTTTATAAAGGTAGATTGTTTATTGTTGCTTCAGATGCTGTATAATGGATGATTAAACAAGCGAACATATCAATATTGGAAATTGGTCCTCGGAGAGGTCTGAAAGGAGCTGTGCTCATCAGTGCTATAACTTCATGGCCATATGCCTCTTTGCATCTCTGTAATTATGTCTACTAATGGATGAAGTACCTAAAGCTGACCCGATGAGATATGTTCCTTGTTAGACAAGTACAATAAAAATATGAAATGTAGATTTGAGAATCTGGACCAGACAATGGCTGAATATATTGTTTTAAATGCCCCATTGTTGCACTACATTGATTGCAAACTGATTGGATTGTTTGGTCACATAACAACATGATTTTTGAGCCAAAGCATCTTTAGACCGACTTGGCTCTGTTACACACGATACAATTATTAAAACACTAATATTCTTCCCAAAGTGCACAGGAAAGCAGATGTGTGTGGACGCAGTCATTATTTTGAGAATTCAAATATGAACCATTCATCAAATTGGTCGGAACCAAAAATCCATTTATCATTCAGAGTCACTGCACCTCTGCATGAAATACTGGTGTGCAGAGTTGGCATGAGTGTTTTTGCTCACACACTACATTGGATCGAAAAGTGATTAATGCCACAACAAAGGGTTTAAAAATGATGAATACCACAACTATGGACCTGACGCTCGACCTCTATATTCCAGAATAGAATGCAGACATCACATTCAAAAAGAGCGACAGAGTAGTTTAAAACACAAAGATGTTAGTGGATGGAATTAGCAAGCAGCCAATATATACATGGGCTCACAACTTACAATAAATCAACAGTACTCTGCAGTCTGATAGCTTTATCAAAAAAAAAATATGACCTTCAGCTCCACGCTATAAATTCAACACACCCTTTCAGTATAAGGAAAAATAAAATGGCAATGACCAGTCCCTTATCAACATTAGGATGGAAACTGTTGGGACTAGAGCCATTCAAACCTATTGTGTGAATAGTTACCAGGGGAATCGATGGAAATCACAGCAGTGAACATGAAAGCGTTTCTTCATTGTTTCTCCGAAGAAGCATGCAACGCTAAAAAACTTTATCCCCAAAATAATAGTGGTCATTTTCACTGAAAATTTTAAATTAAGCATCAGCAACACAATGGAGAAACCCTCCTTTAAATGAAATGGGTAGAAGACGCAGCAAACAAGCAAATGACAGGTTATGAGATTTGGCCCAAAAATCCTGTACTTTGCAAAGGTTGAAGGAATACAGTCAGAACCTTTTTCCCAGGCTGAACCTTTTTCCCAGGGTGCAAAGGTATAGCTTTAAGATCAGAGGGGCAAAGTTTAAAGAAGGTTTACAGGGCAAGTCTTTTATACAGAAGGTAATTGTGCCTGAAATGCGCTGCCAGGGGTGGTGGAGGCAGATGTTGTCGTTTTTGGATAAGCACGTGGATATTGCTGAGAATAGATTGCTATGGATCACGTCTCGGCAGATTAGGTTAGTTTATCTTGGCATTATGTTCGGCACAGGCACTAAGAGCTGAAGAGCCTGTTCCTGTGCTGTAATTTTCTATGTTCTGTATTCTATGAAATTGAAATGTCATTGCATGTTCCAATGTGAAAGTATTATGAAATGCCAAATCAATCTGGTAACAATCTAAAAATAAATGCCTTAATTCATCTACTTCATTGGGGCATTCGAGAAGCAGCAAAGGTTCAGTAGTGGGATATATGGTTGATGAGCTGTGTTATGAAACAAATTTGGTGCATTGGATATTTTGTTTTCATTCTAGAATAGAAATGATTAAGGGAGACTATTCAAATGTGTTTCTTTGTTTTGCACGTCATCTAGTCATAGAAGCTGTAAAACAGTCTTGAAACATTGAGAGTTAAATGAACACAGACAGGTTGGTAGACATGTATCAGCCTATATACTATGCTGTAGGAAGGAACTGCAGATGCCAGTTTACACCAAAGGTACACAAAATGTTGGAGTAACTCAGCGGGACAGGCAACATCTATGAAGAGAAGGAATGGGTGATGTTTCGGGTTGAGACCCTTCTTCAGGGCCTGAAGAGGGTCTCGACAAGAAATGTCATCTATTCCTCCTCTCCAGAGATGCTGCCTGTCCTGCTGAGTTAAGGGCCTGTCCCACTTAGGTGATTTTTTTAGGTGACTGCCAGCGACTAGGCTGCTGCCACACGGTCACGGGGTGTCGCCTATATGGTTGTGAGTAGTCTCCTCAGTCGCCCAAAGATTCGTAGCATTTTTCTGGTCGCTGTTGGATTTTGAAATGTTCAAAACTTTTTGGCGACAGTCGGCGACCGTGGGCTTGTCATAGCTTGTCTTCTCCTGACATTGGTGTTGTCGTAGGTTGTTGGCAGGATGGCGTAGGTTGTCGCCAGGTGACGTAGGTTGTCGCCGGTGCTGACTTCGGTGAATTTCATTGTTGTTGTCGCTGGCAGTCACCAGTTTTTTGGCGCCCTGCTACGACTATGACATTCGCCGGCAGTCGCCTAAAAATTCGCCTTGTGGGACAGGCCCTTTACTCCCGCATGTTGTGTCTATATTCTATGCTGCATGTCTGTCTGTTACTGTCTGAGATACAGGGACCAGGGTTCTGGATATTGATGGTAAATGGGTAAACTGGTTTAGTGGTAATTTGTTTAGGAGGATGAATATATGACCAAAGTCATTTTTGATGACAACAGAAAAAAAACACCTTTTAAGAATCAGCATCAGTAGTGGGGTAAGATTGAGCTGCACCATTGGTTTGGACCCAATTGAATTTGGACTGGAGTTTGAACAGAACGGATAAATTACAAACTCAGCAAAACTCAGCTAGATGAAGAAAGTGGATGAGGTCCAGAGAAGCAAGTGCACCATGTATAACAAATGTGTTGCATGAAGTGCAAATTCAACTGGGTAGAGTTGTGACAATATTGATTGTGTTGGCTGCTTTTCTGAGGCAGGGTGAAATGTAGGTGGAATCAATGGTGGGGAGTCTAGTCTGAGTGATGGACTAGGCTACATCTACAGCTCTCTGCAATTTCTTGCAACCTTCGGCAGGACTGTTCCCAAACCAAACTGAAAAAATAAATGGAAAAAATAGAAAATGATTTAGACTGTATAAGTCCTCAGTTAGTAGCTATGGCATGACAGAATACATAGATGCAGTAGATATGCATAGGATTTCAATAGTATATTATACCTTTAATATAGATGGGACTAAGAATATAAATGGCAACTTTCTTAATTATGTTAATTAGTTTAGTTTAATGTCATGCATACCGAGATGTAGTGAAAAGCTTTTGTTGCTGGCTTTCCACCCAGTGGAAAGACTATACATGATTACAATGGAGCCATCCACGGTGTGCAGATATATGTGATACAGATATATAACATTCAGTGCAAGATAAAGTCCGGTAAAATCCGATTAAAGATAGTCCAGTGAGCTAGATAGTAGCTCAGGACTGCTAAGAGGTTGAACTATAAGTTGCCTAATAATATCTGGGAAGAAACTGTCCCTGATTATGGAGGTGTGCATTTTCATAATTATGTACCTCTTGCCTGATGGGAATGAGAAGGGGGAGTGATCGAGGTAAGACTCGACCTTGATTATGCTTGCCGAGGCTACATGAAATGTACATGGAATCAATGGAAGGGAGGTTGTTTTGTGTGATGGTCTGGACTGCGTCAACAATTCTCTGCATTTCAGAATAGTTTTCGGTAATATTTTGTTCAAGAAGTAATGAGGGATCAGGTCTTATTAGATGTAGAAATGAGTAATTAATCAGATTTGGGTAACAGCCTAATGGTGCATGAACATTTATCTAGAAATATCATAAAACAATTGAGATCAAAACAGAGTTCAAAATCGAGAAATATACAACAGCTGCTATGAAACCAGATGATTAAGGGTGATTTCTATGTTACGAAAGTGATCACAGTCAGCTGAGAAAACCTGTTCACTAAGGAAGCTAATTTAATACAAAATCAATTTGTCGAACCAAATATACAGGAATTCAACTAGCCTAAAATCTATCCTCAGAAAACCAGAAGCAAAATAAACCAAGCTAAATAAAACTGAGGGAAGAATACGAAAAAATAATAGTAGTTCAGATCATGAAAACTGAGGGAGGTGCAAATAAACTACTTGTGGGACAGATAGTGTAAACTATGAAAAGACTAGATGAACCTGCAAAATTGTAAAAGGCAACACAATAAAAATCATTGCAAAAAAATGTTACAATCGTATTTGGGCAAAAAACAGGCAAGAACCGTGTACATTCATTTGAAACTGAGCAGAATATTAATTCAATCTACTGTTGCTTAAAGCCAGACTGGGTTTCGAGATGACTAGCACAATCGGTTAATCAGTATGCTATTTTTACTAGATTGCCTGTTCCTACATAACAAACTATCCCATAAATACACCGTAGAAAGGATCCTGTCGGGATCTATCACAACTTGGTCTGGCAATTGCTCTGTCCAAAACAGCATGAAATTGCAGTTAATTGAGGATGCAGCCCAGTCCATCACGCAAACCAGCCTCTCCCCATTGACTCTATCTGCACTTCATGCTACCTCAACAAACCAGCCACATATTCAAGGACCATTTACATCCAGGTCATTCCCTCTTTTCTTCATTGTTCGTTCGCTTGTGTGTCAGATGACGTATAGCTCGCTGTTTGCTTCCGTTGTCGTCCAACATGTTGACAGAATTGGTCGCCTGACGCGTCACTGAATGCATCGTGTCGTCATTTCCGGGGATCGCCACGAGGAGGCTTCTGTCATGATCCCCGGTTCTGTTCTCACTAAGGAAGACATAAATAATCTGCCGGAAATAGCAGGGGACCGGGGGTCAAATGAGATGGAGGAACTGAGTGAAATCCAGGTTAGCCGGGAAGTGGTTTTAGGTAAATTGAATGGATTAAAGGCCGATAAATCCCCAGGGCCAGATAGGCTGCATCCCAGAGTACTTAAGGAAGTAGCCCCAGAAATAGTGGATGCATTAGTGATAATTTTTCAAAACTCTTTAGATTCTGGAGTAGTTGCTGAGGATTGGAGGGTAGCTAATGTAACCTCACTTTTTAAAAATGGAGGGAGAGAGAAAACGGGGAATTACAGACCAGTTAGTCTAACGCCGGTAGTGGGGAAACTGCTAGAATCAGTTATTAAAGATGGGATAGCAGCACATTTGGAAAGTGGTGAAATCATTGGACAAAGTCAGCATGGATTTATGAAAGGTAAATCATGTCTGACGAATCTTATAGAATTTTTCGAGGATGTAACTAGTAGATTGGATAAGGGAGAACCAGTGGATGTGTTATATCTGGACTTTCAGAAGGCTTTCGACAAGGTCCCACATAAGAGATTAGTATACAAACTTAAAGCACATGGTATTGGGGGTTCAGTATTGAAGTGGATAGAGAACTGGCTGGCAGACAGGAAGCAAAGAGTAGGAGTAAACGGGTCCTTTTCACAATGGCAGGCAGTGACTAGTGGGGTACCGCAAGGCTCAGTGCTGCGACCCCAGCTATTTACAATATATATTAATGATTTGGACGAGGGAATTGAATGCAACTTCTCCAAGTTTGCGGATGAAACGAAGCTGGGGGGCAGTGTTAGCTGTGTGGAGGATGCTAGGAGGCTGCAAGGTGACTTGGATAGGCTGGGTGAGTGGGCAAATGCATGGCAAATGCAGTATAATGTGGATAAATGTGAGGTTATCCACTTTGGTGGCAAAAACAGGAAAGTAGACTATTATCTGAATCGTGGCCAATTAGGAAAGGGGGAGATGCAACGAGACCTGGGTGTCATGGTACACCAGTCATTAAAAGTAGGATTGCAGGTGCAGCAGGCAGTGAAGAAGGCGAATGGTATGTTAGCATTCATAGCAAAAGGATTTGAGTATAGGAGCAGGGAGGTTCTAATGCAGTTGTACAGGGTCTTGGTGAGACCACACCTGGAGTATTGCATACAGTTTTGGTCTCCTCATCTGAGGAAAGACATTCTTGCCATAGAGGGAGTACAGAGAAGGTTCACCAGACTGATTCCTGGGATATCAGGACTTTCATATGAAGAAAGACTGGATAGACTTGGTTTGTACTCGCTAGAATTTAGAAGATTGATGGGGGATCTTATAGAAACTTACAAAATTCTTAAGGGGTTGGACAGGCAGTTCCCGATGTTGGGGAAGTCCAGAACAAGGGGTCACAGTTTAAGGATAAGGGGGAAATCTTTTAGGACCGAGATGAGGAAAACATTTTTCACACAGAGAGTGGTGAATCTCTGGAATTCTCTGCCACAGAAAGTAGTTGAGGCCAGTTCATCGGCTATATTTAAGAGGGAGTTAGATGTGGCCCTTGTGACTTAAGGGATCAGGGGGTATGGAGAGAAGCAGGTACAGGATGCTGAGTTGGATGATCAGCCATGATCATATTGAATGGCGGTGCAGGCTCGAAGGGCCGAATGGCCTACTCCTGCACCTATTTTCTATGTTTCTATGTTTCTATCCCCTTTTCTCCATTATCACAGATGATACAAAACCTTGAAAGCATGATTCAGGAACAGCTTCTTCTCCCTACTTTCAGTCTTTTGAATGGATCTCTCTTAAACTAAAGTGTAGTCAGAATGAAAGGACATACCTTTACATAGGAGATAAGGAGGAATTTCTTTAGTCAGAGGGTGGTGAATCTGTGGAATTCATTGCCACAGACAGCTGTGGAGGCCAAGTCATTGAGTATTTTAAAGCAAAGATTGGCAGGTTCTTGATTAGAAAGAGCATTTAAGGTTGTCGGGAGAAGGCGGGAGAATGGGGTTGAGAGGGAAAGGTCGATCAGCCATGACTGAGTGGTGGACTCGGCTCAATGAGCCAAATGGTTTAATTTTGCTCCTATGAAATGAACTTTCAATCTCTTAATCTACCTTATTGTGGCCCTAATACTATTTTATCTGCACTTTCTATGTAGCTATAATATTATATTGTGCACTTGTTTATTTTCCCTTTGCACTATCTGTTACACTTGTGTATGGTTAGATTATATTCATATATGGTATGAATTTCAGGTATAACATTGAAAACAATCACTCTATCATGGTACATGGGGCAATATTAAACCAATAATAATATCCTGATAACCAAAATCGAATCAACAAAATTTAAACCAATAAACAAAATAATTGTACTGAAACGATAAATCTTCAGATTCAGATGATTTACATCACAGGAATTAAAGGAGAGAAAATAAAAGCATATCATGTGTCCTAAATATATACTTCCAAATGGCTCTTTATTTTGAGAACAGATTAGAACTATATGCCAGCTGTTCTGCTATTTAATAAATTTGAAAGAGGAAGACTAGGGAATTGTAAATTGGTTTGTTTAAATTGGTTAGTTAGGGTAGGGTATCTTAAACAGAGCACGGTCGGAGACCACTATCAAAAACACAGACCCCCAATAACCACTAAGCACATTAAGGATTGATTAAACTACTTGAATAGCTTTAATTGTTTGGAGAAGGTGTTAGTAGAGGGAAATTGATTGAGTCGACGTTCAAGGAAGAACTGGAGGGCCTTGAGACCTTCCTGGACGGGAATGGTTTTAGTTTAGTTTAGAGACACAGCCCTTCAGCCCACTGAATCCGCACCAACCAGCGATCCCTGCATTATGCTTTTATTACCATCCTACTCACACTAGGCACAATTTACAATTTTACTGAAGCCAATTAGCCTACAACCTGCACATCTTTGGAGGCCACAGGGAGAACGTACAAGTGCTGTACAGACAGCACATGTAGTCAGGATCGAACCCAGGTGTTTGTAACTGTAAGGCAGCAACTCTACCACTGCTCTTGCGCCACTGAGCCGCCCTTGGTAACATCCTCGTGAATCGTTTTTGCATCATTTCTAGTTGAATGTCATCCTTCCTATAGCTGAGTGCCCAAAACCGGGCACAATACTCCAAGGGTGGTCTTGCACTCTCTTGTACGTCTCCTGTAAGCAGACGTCCCATCCCCTGTATGCAATGCCTTACCTGATGAAATCAAGCTGGTTGACATGTTAATGAGGAGAACTGGAGAGACAAATTATGTAAAGTTTGTGACATGCAGAACCGTAAGGGTTGCCTGTCAGGTTACTAACACTGGCTGTTATGCTTGCAAGATGTATTAAAATGCATTATTATTTTCCCTTCTACTCTTTCATTTTCCATTTGCATCATCTCCAGACAGACCAGCAACAATTAACAAACATTCATAATCAATAAGTAATGATCACAATCTCCAATTAAGAAGAATTGGACCTTGATGATTTATTGTGAAACTGTACAATCTGCATGTAAATGTTGCAATATGAATACGATAAAGCCCTGGAAGATTTTTGGGACAGTGGTGTATTTTCGAGCTCTCACTGAAAAACGCTTTGCAGTGTACACTGTAAAAGAGCTACATAAACGGTATCTTGTACGAGAAAGTCACCAGCTCTGTAAGATATTTTGTTATGACTGCTGTATGGCTGTCCTGATTTGAGTCATAATTAAGAGGGCAAGTAGTCACCATGAAAAAGCCAGGTGCAGCTCCAATAATCGACGCAGTGTGCAGGGTACTAAACAAGACTGCTATCAACAATGTGCCTTTTAATCATTGTTAGAGGAGTAGATTTCTTAAGGGCAGGTTGTTGAGGCGGCATTTGGAACATTGTGCTCAGTTTTGGTCACCCTGCTATGGGAAGGATGTTGTTAGGCTGGAAAGAGCACAGAGAAGTTTTACATGGATGTTGTCAGTACTTGAAGGCCTGAGGTATAGAGAGGGGTTGAATGGGCTCGGACTTTATTCCTTAGAGTGCAGGAGGATGTGCGGCAATCTTATAGAGGTGTATATGATCATGTTGGGAATAGATAGGGTGGATGTTGGCAGTCTTTTATTCAGAGTAGAGGAATAAAGAACCAGGGGACATATTTAATAAGAATCTCAGTTGCAACATTTTCACAAAGGGTGGTGGATATGTGGAATGAGCTGCCAAAGGAGGTAGTTCAGGCAGGTACTATAACAACATTTAAAAATCATACTCGGACACATTTGGATAGGAAAGGTTTAGATGGATATGAGCAAAATGCAGGCAAGTTGCGACTAGTGTAGATGGGGTGTGGGCAAGTTGGGCTGAAGTGCCTGTTTCTGTGCTGTATGACAACTATGACTCTATGATTAAGGTCAATCATAGTTGCAGCAGCAAAAAAGCAAATCAGAGGTCAAGGAAGGCATGGAGATTTTACTTTGCAAGTTCAGTATAAAGATGATATCAGGATACTGACATGGGGAGGCTTACCTTCAGATTGCTGAAGTGCAGAGGATCGCCATCAGGGTACCGATGTCGCGAAATTAGATGCAAGGGCATCTTGTTCAGTGTCAAAACCTTAAGGTAGTATAAAAATAATACAACGTATCAGGAGGGGATGCAATGTAGTGGCTACCATTGAGAACAATACTAACATCTAATAGGGACCTAAGGGATTCAGACCACAAACAATAGTGGATCACAATAAAAATATTAATAAAACTGATGATAGAAAATGGATATGATCCCACGACACCCCTCTCCGTGGATAAAGCCTGTGGAAGGATTAAAAAAAAAGGATGGGAAAGGAGTAATTATATTTGCAGCCATGGCAAAGAACCAATGCGAAAAGGTACAAAATAACATAATTAAAGCATGCCGAGGAAGAGTTGAAAGAGCTCACAGGCTTTTCCAGGATGACATTAATTTGATAGCAAAGATCAAATGATATGGGCATATCTGCTCCTTAATTACCATGCAACAGTGACCTACTACTGACAAAAAGTTTGATCATTTTAAGAGTTGTGAAAAACGACTTTGGAGAGATGTTTAAAAAAGGGATATTTTTGGCTTGCTCAAGACTGAATACCAAGGAAAAGTCAAGACTACAGCACAACCTGTGGAGTAAGCACGTTTAATAAGACCAAGCGTAGACTCGGCAACAACTTTGACGAACACTGGCTCTCGGTTCACCAAGGCCTGTGGGATCTCTTGGTGGCTAACCATTTTAACTCCCCTTCCCCTTCCCATACTGACCCAGTTGTCCTCGGCCTCATTCATTGCTAGAGTGAGGCCAAACAAGTGGCGGCACTGCCATGCAGCTGCGGCTCGCCTGCAGTCTGTTTGTCTTTTCTGTTTTTTGTTTTCTCTTGTCCCGTTTTTACTGTTTATTTTGGTTTATTTAGTTGTGTATGTGTGGGGGGGGTGGGTGTAACATGTTTTTTGACTCTTCCTTCGGGGGAGATGCGACCTTTCCTGCCGTATCCCCCGTCTCCGTCAGCGCCGAGGCCTATCGCGGAGCTGGCGGCCTCCAACTGCGACCGATCTCGAGGCTGCGGAGGCAGAGCCAGGACTTACCAACGCGAGGCTGGCCGACTTCGGGGCTGTGGTTGTGGTTCGACCCAACTTCCGACCCGACTTTGGAGCCTCGGAGGCTCGGCCGAGGGCCAGTGGACGACATCATCGGGAGCTCGCAGGTCACAGGTGGTGACCTATTTTTCCGGAGCCCCCGCAACTACAGCTGCGTCCGCTGGACTGGAGGGCGGCAGCTTCGACCGCCCCGGGCCGCGGAGTTTGAACCGGCCCATTTGCGGAGCACGGATTCAGCCGCGGGACTTACTTACCATCACCCGGCGGGGTCATAACATCGGAGGCTTGGATTGCCTCAGCGCAGAGGGTGAGCAAGGAGGTAAGAGACAATGACTTTGGGACGTTAAACTGTGTTGAGTGTTTGTTATTTATTCTATGTTATGACTGCAGGCTAAACCATTCCGTTGCACTGAAAAGTGCAATGACAATAAATTGAATCCAATCCAATCCAATACACAAACTGAATGAACAACGGTGTGAACATGAATTCTCCAATTTTCCAACCCCCATTCTTTTTCCCCCATTCCCCTCTGCTAAACCCTGACTGGCCTTGCACTGGTTTCTCTCCTCCCCCTCTACCTACATTCCTTCCTCCAGCTTGATAATTTGCAACTTTTTATCCTTTTAGCTCACACATGTTTTTTTTTAATCTCTGGCCTTTGTCCAGCAAACTGCCTATTAAAAAAAACCCGCACCTATGTTCACCTATCACTAGATATGTTTTGTCATACCACTCCACCCTTCCAGGTTTCTGGAAACACTCCCCCTGCTATCAGTCTGAGGAAGGGTCCCGACCCAAAACCTCACTTATCCACGATCTCCAGGGATGCTGCCTGACCCATTGAGTTAATCCAGCCTTTTTTTTTTTTTTTTTGGTAAACTGGCATCTGCAGTTCTTTGTTATTATACTAAGACTTATGGAGTAGCGATCACTATCATAAAATATGACCTTCCACTGTAACGCCAGTCACCTGGCCAGGCTCATTTCCCAGTACATGCCATTCTCAGGCTGGACTATCCACATACGGTTTTAAGAAACCCCCTTGGATGTACCTCTCAAATTCTTCCTCATCTAAGCCTTGAGTAAGTCTCAGTCAATATTGAGGTCGTTAAGTCACCCACTAAGATAACCCTATTGCTCTGGCATTTTTCAGCAATCTACATATCTGTTCCTCCATCTCCCGCTTGCTATTGGGGGGCCTATATTACAATCCCATTAGAGTGCTTGCCCCTTTCTTATTTCTAAACTCCATATATCGCCTCAGTAAGTGAACCCTCCAATATGTCCTATTTGACAGTCACTGTGACAGTCTCCCTGCTTAGAAGCATAATTCCTCCACCTCTTTTGATTCCCTGAAACCCCGGAATATCTAGCTGCCAGTCATGTTCCCCTTGCTGCAACATTTCTGCAGTGGTCTCAAGCTCCAATCCAGGCTGTAAGTTCATCTGCTTACCTGACAATACACCTTGCATTAAAATAAACATACTTCAGCGCATCAATGTCACCATATTTCATCTCCTCGTCCTGCCTGTCCTTCATTTGAGACTTACTGGATCCAACCTCTACTTTCCCATCACTCCGTCCAATCTCTGTTCTAGTGCCTGGTTCAGCAATTCTAATGCCCAGGAACAAAGAAGAATGCAAAAAGTGGTGAACATTGCCCAGTCCATCATGGACACTGACCTCCCCACCATCGAAGGCATCTCCAGGAGTCGTTATATCACACTCTTGTTTCCCTCCTGCCTTGGGGAAAAAAAAATTGTAATGTCTCGGTTCCAGGAGCACCTTCTGATAATATTGGCCAAATAAATATGTCACAAAATGGAGAATCTCTGTATTTGCAAAGCCTGCTTGTTCTCTTTCTGGGAAAGTTTGCAGGGCCATGTGTCATAGCTCCAGGATGTCTGGACCTTGGGAGGAAGTTGAGGATAAGGTGAGGTCCAGATGTCCTCCCTATTGTTAATATGTATGAGGGTTTGCAGAAAGAGCTGAGCAGGGTTGCAAATGCATGATTTGGATTGGTTATAGCATGTGGTGTTATAAAGTATTGTTAATTTTACTTCGGAGTCACGTGAGTGATTCCATGAAGAACCCGCTCAGCACGCATGCGCGGCATTACGTCCAGCAGAGCAACAGCGGCACAGCGGGAGTCAGGCGCTCCCGCTATGGAGGTGAAAGAACGGACCGTCAGGTAAGCTGACGTTGGGTTTTCTTTCACAGGGAGCCTTCTGCTGTCCGGCAGAGAAGAAAGGCTCTAGAACAAACCTGTCCCCCGCTCGACTCCACGGAGGAGCGTTCCATCTGGGGGGGGGGGCAGCAACAGAACAGACCTGTCCCACGCTCGACTCCACGGAGGAGCGTTCCATCTGGGGGGCAGCATCAAGGCGGTAGGATCACTTACCCGGCGCTCCGCTATCCCGACACCGCGCCGAGCCCAGCCCCGCTAGCGCCTGAGCAGCGGGCTGGAAGTAAAGCCATGGAAGAGTCGTCCGGCCGGTGGATCTGACTTATCGGACGGGGACGTCTCTCCACCCAGGCGGGGGAGAGACAGCCGCCTGAGCCGCTTGGAGCGGCTCTTGGAGCAGGAGCTCCAGCGAGGTGCACTCCAGAAGGGGCGCTCTCGCAGAGGGGGGTCAGGCACTCCCTCCACAGTGCCTTGTGCACTGTCCATTGCTTCCTCCTTTCCAGAGGATAGCTTTGGTGACCAGGACTGGGCTGGTCAAGAACAGGGGCAATGGCTGAAGATCTCGGGAGTATGCAAGGGGTGCAGGAACAGGAAGAGCTGCTAGGTGTGGTGGACAGCTACATGGAAACCCCACGTACAGGAGGCCGTTAAAAGCCTGACGTCAGCCATCACATCGTTTCTCCTCATTCCATGGACAAATACGGAGATGACCACAACCTTCGTAAACAAGTCATAAGACCTGCCATAAATCCTACATTGCGGGGTTGTGCATACCCCAGCCACTGAGCCAGACCCACTGCTCTTTGGCAAAAACCTCACAAAGCATATGAAGGACATGCAAGAGATTTTACAAAACTTTCGGCACATGAGGGCAGGGCCGGGACGAGCAAACCAAAAACAGTAATTCCTACGCAGCAGCACCCCATCGCGTCCATCAGTCAACGTCTACCATATCGGACTGATGAAAGCTCGGGGTCCGCATTCTATCACCGAAAGTCTTCTTTAGACCAAAGCCCAGAGCGGACCCCATGGAAAATGTGCCAACCCCCAACGTCACCGCCACGTCAGACGACGTGCAACACTCGTTGGACCGGCAGGAAACAGAAGAATACCCATAACCATGGAGTTAGGTGGGTCCTACCAGTATATAGAGTAATACTAACACATGGGAGTCTATCACGAGTGATCAGTATATACTCAATGACATTAGTGTATACAAATACAGTTCATATTGGAAAAATTGCCACCAGGTCAACATTCACCCCAGAGGGTTTTTTTCCCCTCTCCGTTAAAGAAACAAGAGGGACAAGCTGAACTGGTGAGAATAATTACAAAGGGTATCATGGGAAAACCTGAACCCTTGCAATTCGTATCAAATATATTCACTAAACCCAAAAAAGATGGTGGATGTCGCATCATCATTGACTTAACTTCACTAAATATGTTTGTTAAGTATATACATTTCAAATTGGAACCGGTTGTTACTGCCAAACAACTAAATTCCAAAGGATACTTCATGGCAAGCATTCATCTTAAAAATGTTTACTATTTAGTACCATTCACAAGGATCATCGCAGATTTACCTGGATGGGGCAGCTATAGCAGTTTAAAGCGTTACCCAATGGGTTCACATCAGCCAAGAGTGTCACCAAGACACTAAAACCAGCTCTGGCAATATTCAGAAGACAAAAACATATTGCCATGGCATATCTTGATGATATCCTAAATGGTAGGCAAGACCATGAAATTGACTATGTTAGCTGTTCAGCTACCAAACAGTTATTCGAAACCCTGGGGTTGTCTTACATCCAGATAAATCTAAGTTGAAGCCATCCACTATCATGGACTACTTGGGCTTCACAATTAATTCAGTCTACATGACTGTAACATTGCCTAGAGACAACATAGTTGAATTGGCACAATCATGCAACAATTTAATGGACAACAAACTGCCAACTACTCGACAAGTAACAGAGTAGATGGGAAAATGGTAGCAGCATTTCCGGCTAAATAATTCGGACCTTTGTACCAAAAACGACATACAGGTCATTATGATCATTTCATGAAGTTACCCACTGAAGTAATATCAGAACTACAGTGCTGGGCAAAAAACGTTTGACATAGTTTTCAGCCTATTATCATCACTAACCCTACGTCAGTTATCCAAACAGATGACAGTGCTCAAGGCTGGGGAGCAACTAACTCTATATCCAGCACAAGTAGTAGATGGACTAACCCAGAATCATCGTTACCACTTACACTTATAATTAATGGGCATTAATTATCTAGAGATGTTGGGTGACTTTTATGGTTTAATAGCATATGCATAAATACGCATCACTGGCATATACGGTTATAAATAGATAATACTACGGTGGTGGCCTACATTAACCAATGGGCGGCATAAAATCGGTATCATGCGACAAGTTGGTCAACACAATTTGGCAATGGTGTGTCCAAAGACATATTTGGCTATCAGTAACTTACCTGCCAGGTAAGCTAAATACAGTGGCAGACACCAGGTCACGTAAATTTAATGACAACATCGAATGGATGTTAAAAACCCCCCAAAAAATGTTTCACAAAAGTTATCAAGCAATATGGCATGCCAGATATCGATTTATTTGCATCAAGGCTAAATCACCAGGTACCTATGTATGTCGCTTGGGAACCAGACCCTGAGGCAGCAGCGGTAGATGCGTTCGCGCTGGATTGGGGAAATTCTTCTTCTATGCATTTCCTCCCTTCTGCCTCATCAGTCGTGGACTACGCACAGTACAAATGGACTCTGTTTCAGGTATTTTGATAGTACCCGACTGGCCTACACAGCCATGGTTCCCAATACTCCATGACATGGTTGTGGAAACTCCGATGGTATTCCCCAGTGACCCATAGTTATTAACACCCAGTGTCGGGCACAAGCCACCCGTGCCATGAAAAAATCAAACTCCTGGGTTGCAGATTCTGCACAAACCACTTCTGGGACTGGGATTATCATAACAAACCGTCGACACCATGTCAGCATCCCTTCGAACATCCACTAAAAAACAGCACTTGTCCAGCATCAAAAAATGGGAGAAGTACTGCTTTGATACAGGGACCACCTACTCAACCGCTACAGTTACCAACGTACTGGAATTCCTGGCGAACCTTCACCACGATGAAGGACTCAGCTACAGAGCCATCAACACAGCTATAATTGCCCTGCCTGTCTATTTAAAACCAGCTCCAGGACAACAGGCCATGGGGTCCCACCAGCTGGTGGTCAAACTAATGAAGGGTATTTACAACTCTAACTCCCTAGACCAAGGTACACCCATATATGGGATGTCAGTGTGGTCCTGACATACCTCAGGGGATGGCCACCAGCCAGATCTCTCAACCTGGAACCATCTATGCTCAAAACACTAATGTTGATGGCACTTGTATCTGCACAGAGGGACCAGTCACTACACCTATTGTGACTGGACACCATGCTCACAGCTCCAGACCAGATCTCTGTTGTTATCCAGGGAATGAACAAACAGAGCAGACCAGGAACACCTAATCCAGTCGTGGAATTCCGGGCTTACCCGTCAGAAACACGGTTATGTGCCATGACCCTACCATCCTACATAGACACAACCAAAATACTCGAGGGAGATGAAAAGCCTTGTGGGTCAGTCATAAAAAATAAAATAAAAACCTTATGGTCGGGTAACGAGCCATTTCGAGATGGCTCAAGCAGGTGCTAAAAGCTGCTGGGATAAAAACTAACATGTACAAATTTCATTCCACCAAGGCAGCATCCACGTCGACGGCTAAAAGAATGGACGTGCCTATAAACTACATCCTGACTACAGCAGGATGGTGGGGGGAAAAACCGTTCAGAAATTTTATAATAAGCCGTTGGCAAAACCTGTTTTATTTGCAGAAAAGATTTTACAGACTGCGAATATTTAATTTAAGCCCAGGGGAGCAATTTAATTTCTTTGTTGTTATTGTTAAAAAATACCATTGTGTTTTTCTACAAACAGATTCATTGGTTGGTACGATAACACACTTCCTCCCTCAAAGACTTCGGCAGTGATGTAGTAACTTCGGCAGTAGATTACACGGTTTGAAATCACAGAGCTTTGAAATCTTCACGGAATCACTCACGTGACTCCGAAGTAAAATAGTAAGATTAAATGAGAACTTACCAGTTTGAAGTTTGATCTGTATTTTATGAGGAGTTACGATGAGGGATTACGTGCCCTCCGCTCCCACCCTCAATAATATGGGTCAAATTCATAAACTGATGTCTCCTTGTCTTTACTATGTTTACTTCAATAACTGTGTCTATCTGTGATTCCACACCGCTGCTTTGAAGTATGCCGCGCATGCGTGCTGAGCGGGTTCTTCACGTAATCCCTCATCGTAACTCCTCATAAAATACAGATCAAACTTCAAACTGGTAAGATCTCGTTTAATCTTACTATTATGTTGCAGAGTGTCTGTGCTGTTATCTTGTGATTGGTTAAAGTATAGAACCTTGTTCAAATTGTTTATACTACCTGGGGAAATGTTTCTTTACTTTGGTAAACTATCTTCCAACTAGAAGCTTCTGTGGAAACAATGTAATGGGGTACTTTGTAATTAGGTTAGGGAATTATATAAAGGTACACAAAAATGCTGGAGAAACTCAGCGGGTGCAGCAGCATCTATGGAGCGAAGGAAATAGGCAACGTTTCGGGCTGAAACCCTTCTTCAATGTATTATATGATCTATATTTGTGATTGGCTTGTAATGGTCCCCCCCCCATAGAATTTTGCACCACGGGTCCGATACCCTATAAAAGAGTGGACATCACATGGATCGGAGCTGATCTTCTGAGAGTGCACGGGATTGTGTGACTGTTTGGAGGTGTCTATTCGCACAAGACTGAAGGGCTTGGACGAGTAGTGACAAGGATCGGACAAGGATGTTGGTTAGGTATCGTATAGGAAGTTTGTTTGTGTTACTGAGGATAAAGAATTAGTTGATCCAGTGCTTGACTCGGTGTTTTACTGAACTAGACTAAGGGGGTAAGCTGTAGGAGCATAATTACATTGGGGGCTCTTCCGGGATCTCAACGGAGCTCCAGACAGAAGTTTGCGATTAGGGAGTTAAGTTGTTCCAGAATGGGAGGGGAAAAATCTGTGCCACGGTGCAGTTTTCGTATCGGTTCTCCCCACTTCACTGATCGGGATGAATGGATCATTCGCGCGCTTGTGTTGGGGTTCCCAACGAGATCCAAGAACAGTAGTCTAGCAAGCACTGAGGGTAAGGAGAGATAGAGAGTCCTTGCCTTAGGGTGTGGTGAGGGTTAGGCTCACAAGGTTTTTCTCTGGAGGGTTCGATTCCCCACATCTACAGCTGTTGCGGTCAGGTACCATTGAGTTGGCCTGACACCAAAAAGAGAATTCAGGGGTTGAAGGCGCCGCTCATACTGGGATATCTGAATGGGCTGGGGTATCTTAAGAGACATGGCTGAGTAGGGAACAGTACAAAGAGTGGAAGTACTGTATCGTTCCTGACGGTGCGATTGGAGAGGCACTTTAAAGATCGGCATTGAACGCCAGCGCGAAGTGGACACATGCTGAAGCCCAGTACCTAGCAGGTTGGAAGGAAGGAGCCTAGAGGATTGAAGCCCCCGCCTGTGTGAGTAGTACCTAGAAATTTGGATAAGTTGAGGACCCCGTAATGGTGCTGGGAACACCGTATTGGAGTGTAATTGGCTGAAGAAATACTCGGGACAACACTGAGGATTGGTTGAAATTAAAGACGCATCTATTATAATTACTTGAATTTTGTGGGAAGGGAGCTAAAATAGTGGGGTACGGTAATTAGGAAAGTAAAGGTCCAAATTCTTCGATTCAAATTCTACCAAATTCAGGGCTTCATATTGAAGGACTGGCTATTGTACAGAGATCCTTCATTGATCTATTCCGGGCTTTCATGTTGAGGGCAATGGCTATTGTACATTAATAAAAGTGTATATATTAGATGAATAGGGTTCCCTGAAGAAGGGTTTCGGCCCGAAACGTCGCCTATTTCCTTCGCTCCATAGATGCTGCTGCACCCGCTGAGTTTCCCCAGCAATTTTGTGTACCTTCGATATTCCAGCATCTGCAGTTCCTTTTTGAACACTGTATATATTAGATTGCTGGTTAACTTGTGTGTAATAAAAATATATAGTTAGAATTGTTAAAATTTTGTTGATTTACAGTTTAAAGTGTGTTTAAAATTTTGCCATTGCTTTATTGTATTGACTGTGTCTTGCCGTTGATTTAAAGTTTTGAGTGTTACACTGTTGTAATCGTGGTTCGAATCGTGACTGTATATTGTTATAGTGTAGTTAAGACTACTGTTCTAATTGGAGTCCAAACCGTGGCTGTTCAATCAAGGGTTCATTTCCTTTGCATCCGTTGATTAGTACCTGTTAGTGGAAAAAGTAACTGAGATAGAGGAAATTGTACCTGTTAGTAATGAGTATCTTGATGGGAAGTGTACCACTAAGTATATAAACTGAGAAGAGGAAGCAGTACCTGTTAGAAAAGAGTATATTGATGGGAAGTGTACTACTAAGTATATAAACTTAGAGGAGGAATGAGTACCTGTTAGAAATGAGTATCTTGATGGGAAAGTACCACTCAGCGAATGAGTACTTTGAAGGGAAAGTCTCCTGTATCTCAGGGAGGGGTTCGGTTGGTTGAAAACAGCACGATTTGGGATTAAAAATATATTATGAGTTGTTTTTGGGACTGTACAGTTAACAAATGCGATATTAGACGAATGCTTGTGTTCTATATTGGAGTGTGTTTTTGTATGATAGTAATAAGTAGTATAATTTTGTGTCTAAGTAAGATTTTGCTTGCGTGTCTCGAGCTCATTTGTCTGTGTCTAGATTAAGGTGTTTCGAGTGCAGGACATTTGCTGCTGAAGTGTGTTTCATTGTTTGTTGAAGCACCTTAACTTGTTTGTCGACCAAGGATTGTTACTTGAAATTGGTTACAGGGTTGGAAACTTGTGTGAATTTGTGTAAGACTGTGAAGGAATTTTTGTGAACCCGGGCTTGAAAGGAGATTTGATTGTGTGATTGTGTTGTGAGAAGTGCGAGACTTGCCGACGCGCTGCGGAAATTTTGGCCATTGTTTGGGAGCGAGTTTGATAAGTCTAGAAGGTTGTGAGTGGAGTGTGAATCGTTGGGATATTGTGTGAATTATTGAGAGTTCATGTCCATTGTTGGCAACAATGGGAAATCAGATCGAGCGAGATACAATTGCGGATCCCGAGAGCCTGTTACAGCTGGTGTGTAGCGAGTTCCCACAAAAGGCTGAGAGATTAAAGAACTTTTCGGAAGCGCTGAATAGGAAATTAGGTGATGATTTGCGGCCTGAAGAAGGGATCAGAACATTGAAGGGAGTGAAGTATATCAAACAGATTTTTTGCCAATCTAGTAATAGTGATGTAGCAAAGGAGTTGATTGGGTTATGGAGAAAGCATTATGAAGAGCCGAAAGCGAGTAGAGAGACTGTGAGAATGGCGAATTGGCAGGAAGCAGCTTCAACGCTTGGAATAGAACAAAGAGATGATGAAGTAAACTGACCTCCAGACACATTGAGAAAAGGGTGTGGATCTACAGGAGAGCATAAGGAGTGGGAGAGAAAGAAATCTCCTGAAGGGAAACCAGCACCAATAGATCTAGAATTTAGAGACCTGGTGGTTGACATTGGCTTTGAAGGGGGAGAAGATGATTATTTGGAAGATTGGGAAAGTGTTAGGATTAGGAGAAGTTTGCAGCCTCCACCTTATTCATCTTGGGTTCCCCGTATCCACACATTGTATAGCTTGCGCACAAAACAGACACTAGAAGCCTACAGCTCCTTTAACACCACATGCAGATTCCACAATAAAGCCTGCTTTACAAACAGCAGCTACACCAGTACAGGATTCTTTGACTCCAACTGCTCCACTATTGGCTGGTAGTCCAGTAGCTCACGGTACCAGGAGTAAAACAAAGAAGATAACTGCCGTATTTAAAGAGGTTATTAGAGACATAGTACAACCCCCAGAATACTTTTGTGAGCCTAAGCCTAGACGAATTTGACAAGTAGCGAGAGATCAGAGAGGTTCCTTTAAAAAGTACCATAATCCCCCTGGTGAAGAGGAAGACATATCGGATGGTGCGACAGTAACGGGGGACACTGAGGAGATCCCGATATGGATAATATCATGAGAGCAGAGCAAGTATCCCGTAGGCAGTTCCCAGTCAGGGAAATGCCTAATCCAGCCTTTGATCCGGCTAGTGCAGTGGGTACAAACAATCCCCGAACTATTGATGTATATAGCCCATGGAAACCCAGTGAGATGATGGCAGTACTGAGCAAGATACCTGACTGGAAGAAATCACTTGCTTCCTTTGTGGATTACCTTAGAACCACAATGCGTGTGTATCTCGCAGACTCCCGAGATTTATGGGCTGTGATCCAGCAGTTATTTACTCGAACAGAGCATACCAGATTCCTAGCAACCTTAGGACACCCAACTGATGAAGCACTGGCTAATGTGATCGCTGATAATAGTGCAAGAGAAGTTGCAGATTTAACTGGCCTTGCAAATACTCTTCAGAAGCCAATAGATATTGCTAGGAATCTGGATGTGAGATCAAAGAAAGGAGAGGGAGCAGATGAATTTTTAGAAAGATTCTCGGAGTTATACATGGATCAGTCAGGAGATCTGAATTTTAGGAATGGGGGAAATTCTCCTCAGTACTGTGCAATATTATTGAACTGCCTTCCAACTAACGTGGCTGAATCAATTAAAACCAATAATATGGACTGGTTAGAAAATAGTTCCAGTCAGATGGCTCGGGCAGTGAGATATCACTGGAAGGATATCAAAAAGCAGGATGGTCAGCTTGCAGTAAAAACGAAAAAAGAATACGTAATTAAAAAGGAGGCGCCAAAATCTGACTCTGGACCGTGGAGTCCTAAAATATTAGGAAAGTATGGAACGAGAGAAATTAGGGTCCCAGGATATCCAGATCACTTCTAAGATGAAATGCCTGCCTTAGAGCTGATTTCCCCGAGACCAAATTGGAGAAGAAATAATAGAATACTGGGACCAGATCAGTGTTATTCTTGTGGTGGGACTGGACATTGGAATATAGCACGTCCGACTAGGGGACGAACTGAAGGAAGCGGTCAAAGAAGAGACTCTCAGGATCAAAGGGACTCTTGTGATCCTAGAGACGACAGGAGCTCTTGAGATCCAAGAGATTACAGGAATTCTCTAAATCCTAGAGATCAGAGAGAACAGAGAGTAAACTGGACAGGAGATCAGGGAACTAGAAGACAGACACCTTTTTCACAGACCAATCCATTTTCGCAGTCCTGATTAGCCAGCCAGTCCAGAATCAATGGACAAGATAACCTGACCTCTACCACTAGACCCATCAAAATAATTGATCAAGATGAAGAAATTGGTATACCATACAATAAACACTGAAAATTGTACGAGGAAGACATTAAGGAAAGATAGTTCAGAATCAAGAAAGAATGATAGCACCATATTTACCCAGAGAAATATTTTAAAGTGAAGAAAATAGTAGCCTCAGGGACTTGCTTCAATTGTAACCATCTATGTCACTGAAGCAGGGAATGCCCTTCACAAAGATATAGAAGGAGAGAATGGAGGAAGGGCCAAGGGGAAACTACAGAGAAACTAAGAAGGGAAACAAAATAACTGTTATTGATGTGAGGGAACAAAGTGGAAATAAGAATGTTGGCACTAGTTGAGGGAAAGGATGGCACTGCGGAATGTGCTGAGGTACCTGTGAATTTATGGAAAAGAACTGCTCCACATATCACCAGAAAAGTAAACTACCCAGCAAGTGCAAAAGATCTAGGAGCAATGGTGAAAAGGGCAATTACCATGGCAGACCCGAATAACTACGAAGAGCAAAATTTGTTTAAACAGGATGTTGTTAAGTTCTATCAGGCCCCAAGGACAGTTGTTACCCGGCTATGCCAGCATCTGCAGAGTGAGGTTTGTGAGTATGCGGACCCGCAAGTATGGGCAGAAGACGCAGCTCAGGTAGGATGTGTTCACATTGATCCCATCCAAGTAGCTCTCTAGAAAGCGGTAACAATGCCTTCGATACAGCAGTACCCATTGAAACCGCAGGCCATTAACAGCATAGACAAATTAATTTGGGGATTGCTGGAACAGGACATCTTAGTAAAATGCCAATCTATTTGCAACACACCAATCCTTGCAGTTCCGAAACCAGGAAAGGAGGGCCAGTACAGATTGGTACAAGATCTAAGATCAATGAACTCAGTTGTAGAACAGCTCCATGCACTAGTGCCAAACCCTGCTCACATCTTAGCTCTAATCCCAGCCGAAGCAAAAATCTTCTCATAAGTACAGCCAATATTTGTTTGCTTTCACATATAGGGGCCAGCAATACACCTGGTTCAGATTGCCTCAGGGATTCATCAATTCACCTATTTTATTTTCCAGATGCCTACAGAAAAAATTGAGTACTTTAAATTTTAGAAGATCTACCTTAGTGCAGTACGTCGATGACTTATTAGTGGCCAGCAGAGACAAATCAAGCAACCGTGAATATACTGCACAATTACTAAATCATCTAGCTAATTTGGGATATGTGGTCTCCCAGTCAAAAGTACTGATGGCCCAGGATAAAGTAAAATTTTTAGGAGTCATAATTTCAGCAACAGAAAGGAGTCTAGAAAAAAGTAGACTCAAACCAATTTGTGAATTCCCGATTCCTAAAGAAGCAAAACAAATGAGGCAATGGCTTGGCATGGTCAATTACTGTAGACCTTGGATCCCTAACATAGCTTTAGAAACTAAAGAGCTGACACCCTATACAAGTAAAGAGGGTGAATTTCACCTAACTAAGGAAGCACAAGAGGCTTTTGAGAACTGATGCAGGCCCCAGCATTGGGAAGACCTCTTTACGACAGACCCTTCCAACATTATTGCACCATTCTCTCTGAATGTTTGACGGCAGTCCTTACTCAAAAACATGGGGATAGGCAAAGACCAGTGGCCTATTATTCATCTAAACTCGACCCAGTAGCAAGGGGACACCCAATATTGCACCCAAATTCTGACCGCCACATAATAGTTTACAGTCTGCTGCAAATTTGACGCTAACGCAGTATATAGTTTGCATTCAGTAGCAGGCTTGTTAGGGCAAATCCAGACTCAGCACCTAGCAATGGCTCATCAGAACAAATATGAAATTTACTTATTAAATAACCCAAAGCTTCAGTTTAGGCATTGTACAATGATTAATCCGGCATCTTTTCTTGTTTCACCCCAGGAGGAGCAGTCAGTGGCGGGATATGACTGTTTGTTTATAATCGAGGAGGAGACATCTGTGAGGGAGGACTTGAGAGACGCACCTATAGAGGACACTGACACAACATTGTACATAGATGGGAGTGCATCCATTGGACCCTGGGGTGAGAAATTGTCTGGGTATGCAATTATTAATCAAGATGGGTAAAATGTAGAAGCAGCTGCCTTTGAGTCACCTTATTCAGCACAACAGGATGAATTATTTGCTTTAATTAGGGCTTGCATTATGGGGAAAATGTTTATGGGTAATAGTGCATGATTTCAGACAATTATGGAGAAATAGAGGATTTCTTACCTCAGCGGGAACTCAAACATCAAACAAACTAGTCCGATAGCCTATAAAAGAGGGAACACCACATGGATCAGAGCCGAACTTCTGGGAGTGCACTTGAGACTGTGTGACTATTTGGAGGTGTCTATTCACACATGGCTGAAGGGCGTGTAGAGACAAGGATCGGGCCCATGGTGTTGGTCAGGCTATTAAATATTACACCATCCAAATAAGCTCCGAACTACAAAGTATTTTTGTTGTTTATAATGGTGCTTACTGAGTACTCAGTTCTGTTGCTGCAAGTAAGAATTTCATTCCGTTTCAATACATATGAGAATAAAACACTCTTGCCTCTTGACTCTTGGTCTGATTTCCACTCCTCAGCCTCTCTTGTTTAAATCCTCCTGAGTAACACTAGCAACCCTCCCTACAAGCATTTTGGTCCGCCAGTTCAGATGCAATCCATCTCTCTTGTACGGGTCACCTCGGCCCAAGAATAGATCCCAATGGTCTAAGAATCTGAACCCTGTCCCCTGCACCAAAACCCGAGCCACTCATTCATATGTCCTGTCTACCTACTCTTACCCCCACTAGCAGTGGCACCAAGAGCAATCTGAAGATTACTATCCTTGGTTTTGGTTGCCCATTAGTTTACTTTAGTTTAATATTGTCACATGTACTGAGGTACAGTGAAAAGCTTTGTTTTAGTTCCTGTTTCCAGCTCCAGTCATCATACCTGTACTTGATGTTGTTATGATGGTGAAACATGAAGGCAGAAACACCTTGCAATAACGTGAGCAGGGTCAGTCCACCAATACTACCTGCTCTGATTACCAAGGATTGAGTTCATGACCTTTGTTGTGTAGGCCCGAAAGATGCTGCAGAAGCCCATGACATGAACTATGCTCTTTCTCTTGGAATGGAAAATAAATAAATGTCCAGGACTATCCAATAAGAGAGTTGAACCACCGTCACTCAGTAGGATGCAGAATATCAGTGCAAGGGACCTTGGAGAATGGTGCCTTTGCTAAAAAAAAAGAAGATAAATCTGTGCTGGTTGCACTTATGTGGTAACCGGTGTGAAGCAAACCAATTACATGAATAGTGTAGGGATCATTTTGGCATCAGCAATGTCATGTTGTGTTCTTGTACTGCCAAGATGAAAATCTCATTATGACAGCAGCATTAAGACTGCAATAACAAGATATACAATTGAACCTTGCTGCCTTTTCCCTCAAGTTCACTGAGTTTATTTTGAGTCCAAGAGTGCATTTGGAATGTATTCATTTTGAACGCCTTATTATTCCCTGTAGCAGTATAACATTGCTTTAAATAGCTCTTTTACTTCATTAAGTTTCTGGTGCACTATGGTGGTTAGCAGGCAGATCTAGAATTAAATTTAAACCCAGTCATTTGGAATACTAAAGGAGTCCATTCATTGTGTGTGCGTGCACGTGCATGCGTGTGCGTGCACATTATGTGTGTGTTTAGTTTGGAGATACAGCGCAGAAACATCACTGAGTCTGCACCGACCAGCACCTTAACACTATCCTACACTAGGGCTGATTTTTACATTTTTACCAAGCCAATTAACCTACAAACCTGTACGTCTTTGGTGAGTGAGAGGAAACCAAAGCTCTCGGAGAAAACCCACGCAGGTCACGGGAGAACGTACAAACTCCGTACAGACAAGCACCCTTGGCCAGGATCAAACCCAGGTCTCTGGCACTGTAAGAGCTGTAAGACAGCAACTGTACCGCTGTGCCACCGTGCCGTTTGTGTGAGAGAACATAGAACAGTACAGCACAGGAAATGTCTGTGCCGAACATGATGTCAAGAACAACCCTTATCTTTCTGCATATAATCCATATTGCTCCATTCCCATGTATATCCATGTGTTTATCCAAAAGTCTCTGAAATGCCACTATTGTATCTGCCTCCACCACCAACCCCAACAGCGCATTCCAGGCACTCATCATCCTCTGTGTAAAAAAAAACTGCCTCACACATCCCCCTTAAACTTTTCCCCTCTCACCTGAAAGCAATGGCCTCTGGTATTTGATATTTCCATATTGATACATAGGTTCTGACTGTCTATCTTATCTATGTTGCACATGTTGTTTGTATGTATATGTGTGTGTGCACCACTGTATGTGTTGTGTGTATTTTGTAGGTGTGTGTACACTTCATATAGTTTTATTCGCAGAGCGAGGATAAAAGTGACTTAAATCATGAATCTCCATGGTGTTATCCCCAGTACTATCATATTATTCTTATGAAGTGGGAATTGTATTTCTGGTCTAATTAGTGTTTGATGCATTTCTCATCACCTTGTTACTCTTGTATTCTATGTCTCAGCTGCTAACAATTAATATTTAGACCCCTGTATCGCTTTACTGTGTTGGCAAAATCCCCCGTTCCTTTAAAATATACAGTGTGCTACCATTTATTTGCTATTCCCCTATGCTGTCTCCATTGCCCAAATGTGTCACCTCTCTGAATTCTATTTGACCTCCTGACAAGTTGAAAGAAATATTTCTGCAAACTAAACTGAACTGAACTATTAGCCACCCCACAAATTTTGAAATCTTAGATCCACAGCAGTTAATGAAATGTGAGATATTTGGCCCCATAAATATATTTTAATACTTAACTGCTTCTTGAGAGGAAATTACAATATTAACACCGTCTCCTTCATTCTCATGTTGGCCCATTTTTACAAATGACAGTTTTCAGGTTTCTTGTGGGTTGGGATTGAGGTTCAGCATGCTTGAGTAATCTGAGCACGTGGTCCATTTCCTCTCTTGCCAGCAATATTCAGAGACATTTCAAGTTTTTGATAGGTATTACAGCCAGCTATCCTAGTGGCAAGGATGGTCTATGTTCCTGGATCCTTTGTAAATGGGAACCTGTGCTTTAGAAACGGGATGTCCTAATCCTGTAAATTCAAGCTAGCAAATTGGTTAAAATCATTCTAATGACAGTATATGTTGATGGTTTGCCGTTGACCAGAAAATGTACCTCTCATCTAAGTACTGATATATTCATTGGCACTATTTCAAGGAAAAGCACAGAATCTTCCTTAGAATTCTGACCAATATTTATTTGGCCAGACCAAGTAGCATTATCACTGTCCTCTTTGTTGGGAATTGTTCCTGTAGCCAAATACTTCAACAAGTGTGCTTAGCTTGTGGTCATAGAGTCATACAATACGGAAACCAATTATTTGGCCCAACTCGTTCATGCCAACCTAGACGACCCATCTAAGCTAGTCCTACATATCCACATTTGGCCCATATCCCTCTAAGCCTTTCCTACCCATTTACTTGTCCAAATGTCTTTTAAATGTTGTTATTGTACCTACTTTCTCTGACAGCATCTTCCATATATCCATCACTCTATGTGAAAAAAGTAGAGTGATGGATATATGGAAGATGCTGTCAGAGGAAGTGATGTAAAACGCTCATTAACTTTTTCCATCTCACCTTAAACCTATGCCCTTTAGTTCTTAATTCTCCTATCTTGGGGGGAAAGGCTTGGGACATTCACCATATATATTTCCCTTATGATTTTGTACACCTCTATAAGATCTTGTGCTCTGAAGAATCCTACAACATCCTTGTAAATCTTGTCTGCACTCTTTCCAGCTTAATGATTAGATAATAAATCAAAAAAGACTAAATATTGAACAAAAACTAGCACACCTTCTGTACTGAGCTATTCATTTCATCTATAAGTAAGAAGGAATTCTGAAGAACCTGTTTAAAAATCATGAAACAATAGTGTTATTTGTCATATGGGCCAGCAATTATTCGGAACAATGCAATCTTTACTTGCTGCAGCTTTAGGGGCCTGTCCCACCTACACAATTTTTTTGGAGACTTGCCGGCACCCCCGGGTGTCGTGGGGTGACGCCTGTTTGGTGGCGAGTAGGCGCCCAAAGAGTTGTATCTTTTTCTGGTCGCAGCTGGATTTTCAAAATGTTGAACATTTTCGGCAATCTGCTGCGACTATGACGGCTGTCGGCAAGTCGCCAAAAAAATCACGTAAGTGGGACAGGCCCTAAACACAAAGATTTTCTCAGTATTCCTGCAATATGGTTGTCATCAAAGATGTACAATATAACACAGAGGTAATGAGATGGCTTTGCTGTGCCTGTTCTGTGCTCAGCTGTCTGATTCTGCCCTCACCAGCCTATGAAAGACTCATCGTAAGGATTGTCATTAGAGTAAAGGGCCTGTCCCACTTGGGCGTCATTTGCGCGTCATTTACGCGTCACGACGCATGACGCGCGCATTGTGATGCGCACGTGATGGGTGCATGGTGCGCATTACGCATGCATGGTGCGTGGTAACGTAGTCAGTGAAGCGTGGTCGCGCGCGGCGTCCCAGTATTTTGGGATGTACAAAATCTTCGCTCGCCATCTGTGTGACGCGCAAATGATGCTCAAGTGGGACAGGCCCTTAAAATGCATTCACTGATAAACTATTATTTTTTCCATCAAGGCATTTTTGTTGTAATAAAGTTTAAGCAATCATAATTCTGTGTCGGACAATTCATGGTTTGCACTGGGAAACAGAATGAAGAAGGTATAATCAGAAGAAAGGTTGTAGCAATTAAATTGTCATGACAATGGTTTACATAGAACATAGAATAGTACAGTACAGGAACAAGCCTTTCGGCCCACAATGTCTTTGCCAAATACAATGATAAGTTAAACTAATTTCATTTCCATGGTCATCATGATCCATATCACTCCTTTCCCTATATACCCATGTGCCCATCTAAGTGTCTCTTAAACGCCACTATTGTATCTGCCTCCACCACCAACCGGCAGCAATTTCCTTGCACCCACCATCCTTTAAGTAAAAACGTCTCACACATCTCCTGTAAACTTTGCTCCTTTTATCTTAAAGCTATGTCCTTTAGTCTTTGGTATTTCTATCCTGGGGAAAAGACCATTTAACCTATCCATGCCTTTCATAATTTTATATACTTCTATCAGGTGTCTCCTCAAACTCTGGTGTTTCAGAAATAACCCAATCCAAGTCTGTCCTATCTCTCCATATAGTTAATACCTTCTGATCCAGCCACCCTCTCCAAAGCCTCCATGTCCTTCCTGTCATGGGTTGATCAGAACAGCAGGCAATACTTCAAATGCAGCCAAACTAAAATGCTATAAAGCTGCATCATGACTTCCTGACTCCTATACTCAATCCACCAACCAATGAAGGCAAGTATACCACATGCCTTCTATACCACTCTGTCTATCCACTTGTATTGCAACTTTCAGGGAGCTATGGACTTGTACCCCAAGATCCTCTGTTCATCAATGCTGTTGAGGGTTTTGCCATTATCTATATACATTCCCCTTACATTAGATCTCTCAAAGTGCTTCATCTCAAACTTGCTCTATTAAATTCCATCTGCCATTTCTCCACCCATTTCTGTAGCTGATCTATATCCCACTCTGACTTTGACAGCTTCCCTAACTGTCCACAACTGCAGCAATTTTGGTGTAGTCTTTAACTGACCCGTTTCTATTTATGTCTGTCATTTATATGTATTGTATTACACAATAAGGAGGGGAGGACATTTTGCAGACATTGGCAACTATTGGACTGGTGAGGACAGGACTGATACATGCTCCACATTCCAACTGCACAGCATGTGCAATATTATTTGCAGTGAAAGAATGACTGTTAAAGTTAAAGAATGATTTCCAATGGAATAATGTTGATCACCTGCACAGTATCAGAGAGAAGCACTGAAGATAGACACAAAATGCTGGAGTTACTCAGCAGGAATAATGGAAGTACATGTTGGTAATTGCATTATTCAGAGTTAAACACATGTCTGGTACAAAGTACAGAGGCCATATTTGTTTATTATAGTTTGCAATATTTTACATGATATTTTACATTTTTGGGGAATTTCAAAGAATATCATGATGTTTTTTTGAGAGTTGTATTAACATTTATGCTAACTTCCTCTGTATTAATGCTCATCAGAAGTATTCTGGATTGTGCTGTTCTGTGTGCCTAGACTGGTTTTGCTCCACCTGGATAGGCTTAGGCCAAACTCAGAATGCTGACGTAAAAGACAAATGCCTACATTCTGCTTAAAATGGCTGCTATAATTCCTGCATAATGATGGTAAGTGTATTTATTTTCTTGTTACCTAAGATTTACTCACTCCCGACTGTTTGCTTTGCTGCAGTAATAAAATGTAATAAACTGCATCTCACAAACCAAATACCAACTAAAGTGTGAAATATATGTATTCTACCATGAAGGATGATTGGAAAACCTGTCTTGCTTTCAGCATTCATAACTGCTCACCAGTTTATTTCATTGTGCATAAGGCCTGATGCAATGTAAAGCTTTCCTTAAATAGTTTAATTCACCATTCTTCTGACAAATGATGATATAATGCTGGACCATGTAACTCATGATACTCAAGAGATAATGGGGATTGGCAGATACTGTTGCCATCTCATCTCCAGGTGCATTCAATCTTTTCCACTTGCCAATAAATTATTGTTAATTTGTCAATTTGATATTTATTTAGAATCATGATATATGCAGGGAATGGAGGAATATACATTACTTGCGGCCCTGGGAGATTATTTTAATTTAGCATCATGATTGGCATGTCATTGTGGACTAAAGAGCCTGTTCCTGTTTAGTTTCTTGTTCTATGCTCCATTTCTGCAAATTACATAAATCAAAAATATAACAAAAACGTTATTTTATTTTTCAGCATGCATTACTCTTTCTAGCCTTCTCTATTCTTCAGAAGGCCCATTTAATTTATTGTTAGCGGTTATTAGAAGATCAGCCATTTTTATACATTTTAATTTGACAAAATGATCAGGAGTAGACATAATCCAGATCTTTAAAATGCTGTGAGGCATAGTTGATATAAATCTAAGCAGTCTGTGGGACTTGGACTGTGAGCTCAGAACTAAAAGACATGGATTTAAAATTAACAAGCCTCAAGTGAAAGTAGAGGTCAGAGGAATTGTTTTTTCCCACCACACAGAAATGGATACTTCGAGCAAACTTCCAGTTAAGGCACTAACTTTTAGATAATCAGTACTTTTAAAGTAATTAAGAATCCGGTTCGATATCATGTGTGAGTTTGAGAATGCCTATTGTTGGAGATTAGGAAAGATCCATGGGGCAAACAGTACCACATATTTTGATCTGCTATCTGAATGATATTTCACCAGGACTGTGTGAATAGATGGTTATTTGAAGATCCATGAGGTTATTTAAAGAATCTTTCCGAGAACCAGTTCCTCGGAAGATTAGATAAAGGGAGCAAAGTCTCTTATGGAATAGATTTCACATCGTCCAACCAGAAACTTTCAACCTGTATATATAACAGACATTTTCTTGAGGATAAAGAATACTGTTTAATCTACAACATACGCTTTCAGTACTAGACAAATAGAAACATAGAAAAAATAGGTGCAGGAGTAGGCCATTTGGCTCTTTGAGCCAGCACCGCCATTCAATATGATCATGGCTGATCATTCAGAATCAGTACTCTGTTCCTGCTTTCTACCTATATCGCTTGATTCCCTTAGCCCTAAGAGCTATATCTAACTCTCTCTTGAATACATCCAGTGAATTGGCCTCCACTGCCTTCTGTGCCTTCTTCCACAGATTCACAACACTCTGGCTGAATTTTTTTTCCTCATCTCAGTCCTAAACCCTTCCCCTTATTCTTAAATTGTGACCCCCTGGATCTGGACTCCCCCAACATGGGGAACATTTTTCCTGCATCTAGCCTGCGCAATCCCTGAAGAATTTTATATGTTTCTATAAGATATCCTCTCTTCCTTCTAAATACCAGTGAATATAAGCCCAGTCGATCCATTCTTTCATCATATGTCAGCCCTGCCATCCCAGGAATTTACCTGGTGAACATACACTGCACTCCCTCAATAGCAAGAATGTCCTTCCTCAAAAGACCAAAATTGCAAAAAATATGTGTGGTCTCACCAGGGCCCTGTACAACTGCAGTAGGACTTCCTTGTTCCAATACAAAAATCCTCTCACTATGAAGGCCAACATTAGCTTTCTTCATCTCCTGCTGTACCTGTGTGCTGACTTTACTGAAGAAAACAAGTCAAAATTGGGTTGTTTACATGTTTATAAGACATGGAAGCAGAATTAAGTCAGAATTAAATCAGAATTTGCACAATCAAAATTTTATCTGAGGAATCTGTTTGCCAGGTCACAAATAAATTTCAGTGACATAAGTATGAGATTTGAGAAAGAAAACAAATGCCAGGATTATGGCCTACAGATAAAATTTATTTTTAGGTTTAGAAATCTAATTTCCCATAAAATATGCAAAAATATGATGAGCAGGGAGATGAAACTATTGCTCTGGAACTATTAATGCAGGGTTTTTTTTATGCCTGAACATTGGTGCCAAGTGCCTGATCTTCTAGCACTCAATAATTACATAATAGTTCTTACTGGAAGGTTTGCATAGCTTATGGGCCTGTCCCACTTAGGCGATATTTCAGCAGACTGCTGCCGACTGTCAAGTTGCCGGCAGTCGCCTGAAAAACCGCGAACTGGAACTGCAACTGTCAGAGTGAAACACACACACGCACACACACAAAAACATCGCAAAGGCGGGGACCAGGGCAATCAGGGAAGCGCTGTCTAAAAAAGGGGGGGGGGGGGAGAAGGGGGGGGGGGGGGGGGGGGGGAGAAGGGGGGGGGGGGGGGAGAGGAAGGGGGGGGGGGGGGGGGGAGAAGGGGGGGGGGAGAAGGCGGGGGGGAGAGAAGGGGGGGGGGAGAGAAGGGGGGGGGGAGAAGGGGGGGGGAGAAGGGGGGGAGAAGGGGGGAGAGAAGGGGGGGGAGAGAAGGGGGGGAGAGAAGGGGGGGGGAGAAGGGGGGGGGAGAAGGGGGGGGGAGAAGGGGGGGGGGAGAAGGGGGGGGGGGGAGAAGGGGGGGGGGGAGAAGGGGGGGGGGGGGGGGGGGAAGGGGGGAAGGGGGGGGGGGGGGAGGGGGGAAGAGGGGGGGGGGGGAGGGGGGGGGGGAAGAGGGGAAGGGGGGGGCGGTAAGGGGGGGGAAGGGGGGGGGGAGAGAAGGGGGGGGGAGAAGGGGGGGGTGAAGGGGGGGAGAAGGGAGGGAGGGGGGCGGGGGAGAAGGGGGAGGGGAGAAGGGGGAGAAGGAGGGGGGGAGGAGTGGTGACAACTTTTAAGAAGCCAGAGTTACACGGCTGTGAAGTTCGGCGGACATTTAACATTACCGGTCGGTTCCTTGGTTCAGTAAACTACTGCTTACCTTTTTTATTCCCCCAATGCGCCAATAAAATTTACCAGTCAGCACCGGCTCCAACCTATGAGAACCTCCAAGAACCTTCGACCTCCTGGCAACCCACTAGGACCTCCTTGCGACCTATCTATGGTACGAGAATTCCCGCTCCATGGCAACTTCATTCCAGTCTCCACGGCGACTTCATTCCAGTCGCCGCTAATTTTTCAACACGTTGAAAAATTCTCTGCGACCATAATGAGGCCACGACTAGTTCCCAAAATGTGGGAACTCCTCACGACCATGAAGGTGTCTACCCGGCAACGACTCGCGAACATGTGACGACCATGTGGCGACTGCAAAGTCTCCTGCAGTCGCCTAAAAAGTCGCCTAAGTGGAACAGGCCCAAAAGCCTCACACTTAACATATTGAAATAACATTTAGAAATATCTCAGCTGCTTCACAGGAAGATAATTAAACAATGATAAAAATAAGGATATTAAAGTCATGGAGTTACACGACATGGAAATAGGTCATTCGGCCCAACTCATCCATGCTGACCATAATATCTACCTGAGCTAGTTCCCTTTCCTTGCACTTGGTCCGTATCCCTCCAAACATAGAACCATAGAAACGTAGAAAATAGATGCAGGAGGAGGCCATTCGGCCCTTCGAGCCAGCACCTCCATTCATTGTCATCATGGCTGATCGTCCCCAATCAATAACCCGTGCCTTTTATATCTATGTACCAAATACTGTTTAGAATAAATACTCTAGAGACTGATTTTAAAAAAAAGTTTTGAGGAATGAAAACTAGGAGAAGCAGTGATATATGAAGAGATTTCCTAAAATTAAGGTTGTGAATACATAGCAATTAATAGTGAAATGATAAAAAAAATAAGGGATAATATGAGGAGAAACACATGAAAGAATAGATAGCAGAGAAGTTGTAAGACTGTGGTGAATCTGTGGAATTATTTGGCACAGAAGGCTGTAGAGGCCAAATCAGTAGATATTTTTTAAGGCAGAGATAGATAGATTCTTGATTAGTACGGGTGTCAGAGGTTATGGGGAGAATTTAGGAGAATGGGGTTAGGAGGGAGAGACAGATCAGCCATGATTGAATGGTGGAGTAGACTTGATGGGCCGAATGACCAAATTATACTCCTATTCCTTATGACCTAGATAGATAGAGCTCTAGGGAATCTAGATAGAGCTCTAGATAGAGTTAGATAGAGCTCAAGGGGCTAGTGGAATCAAGGGATATGGGGAAAAGGCAGGCATGGGTTATTGATCAGGGACGATCAGCCATGATCACAATCAATGGCAGTGCTGGCTCGAAGGGCCGAATGGCCTCCTCCTGCACCTATTTTCTATGTTTCTCTGTTTCTATGTTTCTATGACCTTATGACTGTTAGAGGAGGCTCCTGGAAAAAATGAGATTTGAAAATAAAGATGTGATTTTTATGTCAGAGATGACATCAGAATAAGAGCCAATCTAAGTGAATGAGACCACAAAAATTAGTTGAATGAGACCAGATGCAAGTTAGGGAATGAGCAACAGAATTTAGGGAGTCACGGCACGGAAACAGGGCCTTCGGCTCAGCTTGCACATGCCGACCAAGCTGCCCCATCTACACTAATCGCACCTGCCCCCCGTTTGGTCCTATCCCTCTAAACCTTTCCTATCCACATACCTGTCCAAATGCCTTTTAAATGTTGTTATAGTTTCTGCCTCATCTACCTCCTCTGGCAGCTCATTCCACATACCCACCACCCTCTGTGCCCCTCAGATTCCCATTAAATCTTTTCCTTCTCACCTTAAACCTTCTTCTGGTTCTTGATTCCCTACTCTGGGTAAAATACACTATGCACTTGCCCTATCTGTTCCTTTTTATCCAAACTATCTAACTTTAGATGAGTTTCTGTTTATTCAGAATATGCAATATTGCAAAAAATAAATTCTGAAGGCAGCCTAGGTAGGGATGAGTGTTTCAGTAACGTTGTGTCACTATGCATTGTAGTAATGATCCGCATCAAACTCAAAAGTCATTACAATGTTGCTTTGAAATATATCCCTGGTTGATTGTATTATATTTGCTTTAGTGCTGCAGCTATGTGCCGACACCACTTCAAAAACCTGATTCCAATAGAGTGTGTGAAAGCAAATTTCAAACTTGTAGAAGAATGTGCAGCTAACACTCTAAACTGGCTTAGTGCTACTGACAAGGGATAGATTTTTAGCCATATCCATTTTCTGATTGCAAACCTGAAAAGTGAGACATTGAAGGAATCCATATCACTGGGACAGTATTCCATCATTGATCAGTGCTTTTTAGAGTACACTACAATTCTCACTCTCCAACATAGGAATCTTGATGATTTATATTCCACAAATTTTTACGTTCATGTGATCCTTACATAATAATCACCTATCTGCTTTGTCCAGCTAAAAAAAAACTTATGCTAACATGGAAAATTAACCCTCAATATTTTATTTTGTTTTTTTTAAGACCAAAGAATCAGGATAGGAAAGTTGATATTACTTTTTTTTTTCCATGTCTATCGCTAAAGTTCTGAAACAACATAAGTCTGGGCACTCATTCAGTCATACAGTGAGCAAAATTGAATCTGTGCAAAAATAAACCTGAACGGCCCAACTTAGATTTGAGTTTTAAATTAAATTCATTTCTCAGCCCTGGAAAATAATTCCCCGTTCTTCTTCAATAATCTCTTTTAGTCAGAAATCTTCCCAAATTTATTCATGAAAAGTAAATTGATGACATCGGAATATCTATGTAAGATGAAGTGATCCAAAGAATTGACGACCAGTCACAGTCACTTTCTAAACTGCTTCTTGTTTCCCACTTGCAATGAATGGATGCGAGGTTCCTGAAACTTCAATATGCTGTGGGCACGTTTCAATCAGCTAGTTACTGCTCCATATTAAACTGCATTCTCAGGGAAAGTAAGATATTGCAAAGATTGGAAACCAATAGCACTAAGGCAAAATTGGATTGGCCCAAAATAGATTTCCATTCAACTTGAATATGCCAGTCTGTCTTCCATGGCGACTCAATTGGTGCACACCAGAATTGATTTCTGATCTCTTTTGCTAAATAGCTTTTCACCTTGCAAAGAGAGTTGGTTATAGACAGGAAAACTGCAACAGTCTACAACTGCGGATACACTGAGTTAATTAATACAATTGCTGTAGCTAATTGATCGTTTCTTGAAGAAGTAAAAGATCCCTTTTAATAGGGGCTAAAGTTATATTGGTAGTAGACATCTTCTTCCAAGGTTATGGAGTGGCTGCACCAGAATGGTTGGTTAGAAATCCAATATTAGGCATTTATTTAGTGATCCAATAGGGCTGACGGAATCAAGGGATATGGGGAAAAAGCTGAAATGGGGTACTGATTTAGGATGATGAACCATGATCATATTGAATGGTGGTGCTGACTCGAGGGGCCGAATGGCCTACTCCTGCTCCTATTTTCTATATTTCTAATAGACAAATGTGTCCTGGGAAGGGGGGGGGGGGGGGGGGGCATTGGATGAAGGTTCTGTGAGCAATGGTGTATTACTGACCAAATATATTGTATATACACTTTGGTGGTGGGAAAGATGCTGGAATCAATTTTTAAAGAGATAATAATGGGGCATTTGGATAGCAGAAAAGGATTAGTTCAGGTCAACATGGTTTTATGAAAGGGAAATCATGCTTGACTAATCGTCTAAAAATTTTTGAGGATGTGACAAGTAAAATGTATGAAGGGTTGCCAGTGGATGTAGTCTATCTAGACTTTCAGAAAGCCTTTGATAAGGTCCCGCACGGGAGGCTGGTGTCTAAAATTAGAGCACATGGTATTGGGGGTAGGGTGTTGACATGGATAGAAAATTGGTTGGCAGACAGGGAGCAAAGAGTAGGAGTGAACGGGTCCTTTTCAGAATGGCAGGCAGTGGCTAGTGGAGTGCCGCAAGGCTCAGTGTTGGGACTGCAACTGTTTACCATGTATATTAATGATTTGGAAGAGGGAATTAGGAGCAACACTAGCATGTTTGGGGATGGCACAAAGCTGGGTGGCTGTGTGAACTGTGAAGAGGATGTTTGGAGGTTGCGGGGTGACTTGGACAGGTTCAGAGAGTGGGCAGATGCGTGGCAGATGTAGTATATATAGATAAATGTGAGGTTATCCACTTTGGCAGCAAAACAAGGGGGCAGATAATTATCTCAATGGGGGAGGTGCAGCAAGACCTGGGCACCAGGTCCTTGTACACCAGTCACTGAAAGTTGCCGTGCAGGTACAGCAGGCAGTGAAGAAAGCTAATGGAATGTTGGCCTTCATAAGAATATTTCAGTATCGGAGTAAAGAGGTTCTTCTGCAGTTTTACATGGCTCCGGTGAGATCACATCTGGAGTATTGTGTACAGTTTTGGTCTCCTACTTTGAGGAAGGACATCCTTTTGATTGAGGCAGTGCAGCGTAGGTTCACGAGATTGATCCCTGGGATGGTGGGACTGTCATATGAGGAAAGATTGAAAAGACTAGGCTTGTATTCACTGGAGTTTAGAAGGATGAGGGGCTATCTTATAGAAACTTATAAAAGGAATAAATAAGCTAGAAGCAGGAATAATGTTCCCAAGGAACATTATGGGATAGGATAGGATGGGATAGATGCATAGATGCTGCTGCACCCGCTGAGTTTCTCCAGCATTTTTGTGTACCTTCCAGCATCTGCAGTTCCTTCTTGAACATAATGTTCCCAATGTTGGGCGAGTCCAGAACCAGGTGCCACAGTCTTAGAATAAAGGGGAAGCCATTTAAGTCTGAGGTGAGAAAAAACTTTTTCACCCTGAGAGTTGTGAATTTATGGAATGCCCTACCACAGAGGGCAGTGGAGGCCAAGTCACTGGATGGGTTTAAGAGAGAATTAGATAGAGCTCTAGGGGCTAGTGGAGTCAAAGGATATGGGGAGATGGCAGGCATGGGTTATTGATAAGGGGACGATCAGCCATGATCACAATGAATGGCGGTGCTGGCTCGTAGGGCCGAATGGCCTCCTCCTGCACCTATTTTCTATATTTCTATGTTTCTATATGGAGAGAAGGCAGGCACGGGTTATTGATTGGGGACGATCAGCCATGATCACAATGAATGGTGGTGCTGGCTCGAAGGGCCGAATGGCCTCCTCATGCACCTATTTTCTATATTTCTATGTTTCTTAATAAACTTATTCATGGGACAGAATGGGATTTGGAAAGTGATGTTGCATCAAATTGACTCTATGCACTATCTGATGTACTTGTGTATGGCATGATTATAATCGCATAGGATATAATATGTTTGCATAGCGTGCAAACAAAGTTTTTCACTGTATCCCAGTTCAAGAAACAATATTATACCAATATCAATACCGATAGTTTAATGTTGGAGGTTCTACTATACATTAAACAATATTAAAAGTGAGTGAGGTAAAGGAAGTGCAGGAAGGATTAGATGGTATGCAGATAGTGTCATAGAGTCATAGAGTGATATAGTGTGGAACAGGCCCATCGGCCCAACTCGCCTACACCGACATGTACCAGGTACACTAGACCCACCTGCCTGCGTTTGGTCCATATCCCTCCAAACTTGTCCTATCCATGTACCTGTCTAACTGTTTCTTAAACAATGGGATAGTTCCAGCCTTGATTCCCTCCTCTAGCTGCTTGTTCCACACACCCACCACCCTTTGTATGAAGAAATTACCCCTCAGATTCCTATTAAATCTTTTCCCCTTCACCTTGAATCTACTGTAAGTCCACTGGTCCTTGATTCCCCTACTCTGGGCAAGAGACTCTGTGCATCCATCCGATCTATTCCTCTCATGTGGTGGAAGCGTTTGTGTGGAGGTGAATTGCGTGTGGAGGGTAAGTATTAGTCTTTGGCTCAAGAAAACAAGGTACGGTTTGTGTTTTATTTTTCTATTTTATGTTTGCAGCTCATAGGATGTATTGGCTATGATAGTCACAAACGTGACCCTGTGGCAACTATTATAAATGCCAACTTTATTATAGCCATACATTAAAAGAATATACTATATGTGCTATAACATAACTGTTGCTGTAGCATGAACTCAGCTACAGCAGGCTGAACTTACCCAAGCAGTATTTTAAAAAATCACCTGTAGTAACACCCGCAATTTATGAATGTAAGTTTGCTGAATTTGTAACTCTGGCTGCCTGCTCCTGAGTGGAGCTGTGATGTCGGCAGCTTCTATAATTAGGGCCGTCTGCTGAAGACTGTAAAGGCTACAGCCATAAACTCAGTTTTAAACAAGCCTGTCGACTCTGAACTGGTCGTCCCCTGCCGTGCAGAATAATGGCAAACAGCCGCATGCAACCCTCTAACCTGAGCCGCTTGCTCCCGTTGGGCACTGCGGCAAAATATACCTTACGCTAGCTCCAGTGGAGCGGCTAATTTTTTTGGGGCCCGCTAAAGAACGGCCCGAAGAAAACTGACTTACCTTACAGAGCAGTGCGGGAACTGTTCTGACTAGCATAGAAACATAGAAACATAGAAAATAGATGCAGGAGTAGGCCATTCGGCCCTTCGAGCCTGCACCGCCTTTCAATATGATCATGGCTGATCATCCAACTCAGTATCCTGTACCTGCCTTCTCTCTATACCCCCTGATCCCTTTAGCCACAAGGGCGACATCTAACTCCCTCTTAAATATAGCCAACGAACTGGCCTCAACTACCTTCTGTGGCAGAGAATTCCAGAGATTCACCACTCTCTGTGTGAAAAATGTTTTCCTCCATGCGCTAGGTGTAATGACGTGCATGCGGTCTGGCGGGCTTCTTCACGTAGTCACTCACGTGACTTCGAAATAAAATGACACAATGGCATGAACATAGTGGAGCCCTGAGTAGCACTGGAACAAAGAATGTTCCACACACAACTTGAAGGAGGAAACATAGCAAATAATATGAATAAGTTTATGAATAGGTTTATTAGCCAAGTATTCACATACAAGGAATTTACCTTGGTGCTCCACCCACAAGTGACAACATGACATACAGTGATAGTTAGGAATGACACATAAAACATTAAACATTAATAATAAAACATTATTGATTAAACATGTGAATTAAATAAAATATCAGAGCAAAAGGAGGCTACAGATTTTTGGTTATTGAGTAGAGCTACTACTCATGGAAAAATGTTGTTTTTATGTCTGACTTTTGCAGCTTTGACAGTCTGGAGTCGCCTTCCAGAGGAAAGTGATTCAAAGAGTTTGTGGCCAGGGTGAGAGTGGTCAGAGGTGATCTTATCCACTCACTTCCTGTTCCCTTGCAGTGTACAGTTCATCAATGGAGGGAAGGTTGCAGCCAATAACCTTCTCAGCAGATCTGTCGATTCACTGCAGCTTCTGGATGTCGTGCTTGGTGGCTGAGCCAAACCAGACCATGATGGAGAAGGTGAGGACAGACTCTGTGATGGCCCTATATAATTGGGCTATCACTGCCTGTGGCAGATTGTGCTTCCTCAGGAAGTACATCATCTGTTGTGCCTTTTCCCATGTGGAGTCGATGGTGGCCCTCCATTTAAGGGCCTTGGAGATGATAGTTCCCAGGAACTTAAAAGACTCCACAGATGTGACTGTGGTGTTGTTGATGATGAGTGGGAGGGGGAGCTCTCCTAAAGTCTACAATCAATTCCACTGTCTTAAGAGCATTGAGCTGCAGGTTGTTGGAATGGCACCAGGACGCCAGCTGTGCATTTCCTGTCTGTAGTCAGATTCCTCCCCATCCTGGATCAATCCATTCAGGGTTGTGTCGTCCGCAAACTTGAGAAGCTTGACAGAGGAGTCAATGGAGGTGCAGTCATTGGTACAGAGAGAGTAGAGGAGAGGGGAGTAAGCAGCCTTGCGGTGCTCCTCTGCTGAGGGTTTGCGGGTCTGAGATGTGCTTTCCCAGCCTCACATGCTGCTTTCTGTCTGTCAGGAAGCTGGTGATCCACCGACAGAGGGGTTCAGGCACGGTCAACTCGGAAAGTTTGGAGTGTAGTAGCTCTGGCACAATGGTGTTGAATGCAGAGCTAAAATCAACAAACAAAATCCTCGCATGGGTCCCCTGGTGGTCTAGGTGCTAGAGGATGAAGTGCAGGCCCAGGTTGAATGCATCATCCACAGATCTATTGGCCCGATATGCAAACTGCAGAGGGTCCAGCAGGGGGTTTGTGATATTTTTCAGCTTGGCCAGCACGAGCCTTTCAAGGGTCTTCATAACTACAGAGGTCAGTGCGACAGGCCAGTAGCCATTAAGACCAGTAATCCTTGCCTTTTTGGGTACAGGGACAATAGTGTAGGCTTTGAAGCAGGCAGAGACAGTACACAGGTTTGCAGGGACTGGTTAAAAATGTCTGTGTAGACTGGTGCCAGTTGTTCAGCACAGAGCTTGAGAATAGAGACCAAACATTGTCTGGTCCTGGAGATTTCCGGCTTTTCTGTTTTCTGAACAGCCTCTCCACCTCCTCGATTTTTATTGTTGATGATGGAGAAGTGATGTTGTGCAGCACAGAGGGGGTGGGTAATTGGGTATTAAGTGGTGATTGGAGAGGGGTGGGTGGGAAAGGGTTTATTTTCTTGCTTTAAGTAGGTGTGAAGTGGTGATGAAATAAAGAACTGTAGATTCACAAAAGGACACAAAGTGCTGGAGTAACTTAGCAGGTTAGGCAGCATTTCTGGTGGACATGAATAGGTGACATTTCAGTCGAGTCCCTTCTTCAGACTGAGCACTCTAGAACTTTGAGTCCAGAACTGAGTAGTAAGCCTTGTCCATAGAAAAGCTTTGACATCTAGTTTAGCCGCTCCCCCAAGTTTGTAGCTCAGGGTTTATAAATGTCACTGATATTCACAGGCATCAAAACATATACAAAAAATGTTTTAAAAGTATATTTATTAAATTGCTTTGATTGCGTGGCTGTAATCTTTTGCAGTCTGGCTGTAATTGGGTTTAATAATCATCTCAACATTAATTTTGCTGTGAAATTCAGGTCAACATTTTATTTCCTTGCATGTATTCAAGCAATTGTCATGAAATATCTCGTGGCAATTGCCTGCAATTTTTATAAAACTTCTCAAATGGATAATTTCCTAGAACTTTAAAGGGGAAGAGCACATACAGGACGTTTGTGAAGACCTCACTAAAACCTTGAAGGATAGCTATCAAAAGCCTCAATATTAAATTGAGCATTAATTAATAGATGGTGTTATCAAAAATCTGGCTCATAGCAGACATTCATCAATGTAAAAATGGTTATTCGATAAAACATGCTTTGAAAATCAGAGCTGGCTCTGTGATTTTTGTGGAGATCATACAGTGCAATATCAAAAAATTCAAATCAAATAACGTTGTGGCTCTGGTTATGATGAATGATTCAGCAGATGTTTCACTTGAATAGGGAACCTTTAGCCAATTAAAGCCCTCAACTGTCATCTTATGTTTTAATTGGTTCTATTCTCTATCCCAGCACAGCACGTACTAGATTATTCATTATAATCTTATTAATGCTGAAACTATGAGATTGTGAGTGCACATAATACTTTTGAAAAGATTTGGAACTTAAATTGATCCATCCTCATTTTTTCTGTTCTCAAAGAAAAAAAAATACTGATACACTATTCACTAGCATTACAGTACATAAATTCAAGTCCACCATGATTTATATCTATCTGTAGAAAGGAACTGCGGATGCTGGTTTATACCGAAGATAGACACAAATTGTTGGAATAACTCAGCGGGCCAGGTGGCATCTCTGGAGGAAAAGGATGGATGGCGTTTCAAGTCGGAACACTTCTTCGGACCCTTCTTCTGAAGAAGAAGGATCCTGACCCAAAACGTCACTCATCTTTTTGTGTGTCTACTTTGTGTCTATCTATGATTTATGTCTGCATTCCCAGATTCTTTATGTCAATAATATAGAAATAGTGTTCACATCCAAATGATTTTTCAAAATAATTCATTGCCAATAAGCTATTTTTGCAACAGCCTCTCCTTATGACTTAAACCCTCCAGACCCAGTAACATTCACGTAAAACTTTTTGCACTTTTTCCAGTTTCATAAATTCCTTCCTGTAGCAAGGTGACCAAAATTGTACACAGAACCGCAACAGATGTGGCTTGACATCCCAACGCCTGCGCACAGTATCAGTATCAGTATTTACTTTAATGTCATTTTCACTGAGTACTTACATACACAGAAGAAACGCAAAATTGTTTCTAATTGTTTGAAACAATTTGAAATTGTTTGAAAAACGCAATCAGTTCCTATCAGTGCAGTTAATAAAAGCAGAATAAATACATACAACTTTAAAATTAACATATCTAAAATAGACCTAAAAATTGAACTAGAAATAGACATTCAGACCGAACAGTGGCTTTGCTTTGGCAGGTGTCTAGCTGTCAAAGTATGGGCGAGGTTAGATGTGTTGGTGTATGATGTATGGGGAGGGGACACAGTCCGTTAACCAGTTTTATTGCCTGTGGGATGAAGCTGTGTAGCATCCTGCTGGTTCTGCAGCTGATGCTCCTGTACCTCTTCCCAGATGCAGAATGGAGAAGATGTAGTGTGATGGGTGATAGGGGTCCTTAATAATGGAGATGGCTCTGCAGATGCTGCGCTTCTGATAGAACTCCAACATTAAATGGAGTGGAGCACCAATGATCCTACTGGCTGTCTTCACTATCCTGTTAAGTTGTTTTTGTTCATAAGCCTTGCAGCTCCCAAACCAGGAAGTGATGCCGTAGGTCAGTATTCTCTCGATGGTGCCCCTGTAGAAGGTCGTTAGGTGAACAGTGGTGAGACCTGCTTTTCTTAGTCTCCGGAGGGGGTGGAGCGGCTGCTGTGCTCTTTTGATGACTGCTATGGTGTTGGTCATTGAGGTCAGGTCGTCTGCCAGGTAAAGTCCCAGGAACTTCACACTGCTGACCCTCTCCACAGCAGCACCATCAATATGCAGCGGTGTGTGATGGTGTTTTCCAGCCCTCCTGAAATCGATCACCATCTCATTTGTCTTTTCCACGTTGAGGGTGAGGTTGTGAGATCTGCACCACTCTGTAAGCAGCTCCACCTCCATCCTGTATGCCAACTCATTGTTGTCACCGATGAGACCCACCACTGTTGTGTCATCAGCGAACTTATTGATATAATTATTGCTGAGTCTGGCAGTACAGTCATGACTAAGCAGACTGAACAGCAGGGGGCTTTGGACACAGCCTTGGGGTGAGCCAGTGCTCACTGAGATGGTTCTTGATGTCCGGCTGCCCGCCCTGACTGTCTGCTGTTGCTGCGTCAGAAAATTAAGGACCCAGTTGCAGGTGCCTGACTGATGAATACCAGTGTGCAAAACATCTTCTTTACTAACCTGCCCATTTGTATCATCACTTTCATGGAACTATATACCAGCACCCTTTGGTTTCGCTATTCTACACCACTCTTTGGAGCCCTGGCATTTACTCAACAAGTTCTGCCCTAGATCTCCTTAACAAAGTGCAACATCTCACACCTTCTGTCTTTTCATCTCTGGTCTTTATCCAACTATCAACCTATCAAAACACCTTCATCACCTGAAAGAGCAAACATTGTGGGCCGAAGGGGCCATTACAGTACTGTACTGTTCTATGTTGTATATAACCCTATGTTTTGTATGCAGGATGTGGTTTATGCGAGGAAATATTTCTGTCTCAGAGGGAGCTACTTGAATTTTACTGGAAAATCATTCATCCAGGCAATTGAAAGTGTTCCTATGCACAACTGAGTTACATATTGTAGATAGAAACATAGAAAATAGGTGCAGGAGTAGGCCATTCGACCGTTCGAGCCATCACCGCCATTCATTGTGATCATGGCTGATCGTCCCCAATGGATGATGGAAGAGGTTTGCTTATTAGTCAACAGGTTGAGGGGGACAGTAAAGGATGGTCGCTGGTGGTGCCGGTTCCAACAAATGGCATTTAATTCTGACAAGTGTAAGATGATGCATTTTGTGAAATCAAACAGTAGGATCTAAACAATGGGTAGGGCATTAAGGAATGTTGTTAAACAGATTGGTGTTCCAGACCAAGGTTCATTGGAAGGAGCAACATAGAACTGAAACATCACCAATGCCTGTTGTACCGGGATGCTGCCTGAGCCGTAGAGTTACTCCAGCATTTTGCGTCTTTCCTTGGTAAATCATCAAATTCACAAAACACTGATTGGACTGCACTTGAAGTACTTGAGTGCATTTCTGGTCATAAGAAAAGATATAAAGGTCCTGATTACCTGGAAGGATATGGTAGTGCTGGAGAGAGTGCAGAATGACCATGGTCCTACGTGGATTGGAGGACTTAAGTTATTGTAAGTGATTGGACAGACTCAGCTCCTTTACCCTAGATAGAAGGAGGCTGAAAGCTGACCCAATATGGAGTGTTTAAAATTATGAGGCATAACTAGGCGAGAAACTCATATTTCTTTCCCATGCCGGGGGGGTACCACAAACAAGTATACATAGGTTGAAGGTATACAAGAGGTTTTATAGGGCATTTGAGGGGATTTTTGTTGCAAGGAGAATGGTTTGTATCTGTTCAGTTTAGTTAGTTTTACTTTATTTTACTTGACTTAAGGAATGTTGTCACATACGACAAATCACAGTAAAATTCTTTGCTTGCATGCTCAAGGTATGCAAATAGTCATTGTTTACTGTCACAGGCACAGTGAACAGCTTTCCATTGTATACTATCCTGTCAGCGGAAAGACTTTACATGATTACAATTGAACCATCAACAGTGTACAGATACAGGATAAAGGGAATAACATACAGTGCAAGATAATGTCCAGTAACATCCAATTAAAGATAGTCTGAGGGTCTCCAATAAGATAGATCTAGAACTCAGCGCCAGATGTTACAGTAGGATCAGACACAATCACAGTATTTAACAGATGTTTGATCAGCTATTTGAATAGGAAGAGCATAGGAAGTTATGAATTGTATGCGGTCAAATAGAATTAATGTAGATGAACAAAGAAATTGACATGGTGTTGATGGGCTGAGGGGCCCATTTCTGTTTTGTCTGACTGTGAGTCTTTGATATCCAGTCAACTTATATATTGAAGCTGGGCGGCCATGGTGGCGCAGTGGTAGAGCTGCTGCCTTACAGCACTTGCAGTGCCGGAGACCCGGGTTCCATCCTGACTACTGGTTTTTGTCCGGAGTTTGTATGTTCTCCCCATGACCGCATGGGTTTTCTCCGAGATCATTGGTTTCCTCCCTCACTCCAAAAACGTACAGGTAAATTGGCTTGGTGTAGGTGTAAATTGTCCCTCGTGTGTGTAGGATAGAGTTGATGTGCGGAGATCGCAGGTCGGTGCAGATTCAGTGGGCCAAAAGGCCTGTTTCCACACTGTATCTCTGAACTAAACTAAACTAAACTAAAGATGCATCCAGGTTTCTGATCAATGTGACATGAAGAATCTTGCTAAGTTGCAGCTTATAGTAATGGAATGTATAGATGATAAGATTTTCACTTTTTGGAGATGGCATGTGACTGGTATTTGCTGCAAACAATGAAAGTTGTCTGGGACTTGTTACATGAGGGTTTGGGCTGTTTTGTTTTTTAAGGAGCTGAAAATGGAAATGAATAAGGTACAATGATCAGTAAACATCCTGACGTCTGAACTTATGAATGAAGGAAATTCAATGTCGAAGTAGCTGAAGGTGGATGCAGCCCAGACCATCACACAAACCAAACTCTCTTCCATTGACTCCGTTTCTGATGCTTCCTCGGCAAGGCCAGCAGCATAATCAAGGATGTCACATCCTGACCTCTCCCTCTCCCATCAGGCAAAAGGTAAAGAAGTACAAAAACACGCATCTCCAGATTCAGGGACAGTTTCTTCCCAGCTGTTATCAGGCGATTGAATTGTCCCGCCACACACAGAGAGCAGTCCTGAACTACTACCTACCTCATTGGTGACCATCGGACTATCCTTTATCGGACTTTGCTGGCTTTATCTTTGTTACAAAGGAACGGGTTCAAGGATCTGACTAATAGAACTAGAAGGCTCACTCGTCTAGTTACAAATCAGTTTTATTGGCATGAGATGACAAAAACAATACTTGTTTCAGTATGTGCGAGGTCCAGTTTTACAGCAGCACACCTCCCTCTCTCTCTCTCTCTCTCTCTCTCTCTCTCTCTCTCTCTCTCTCTGCCTCCGTCTGCAGCGCTGATCGACTCAGCCCATCGGTGAACCCCACTCGCACATGATCATATCAGATTTATTGGCAAGAGAGAGGAAAAAAAAGAAGAATAGGGGTGGGAGGAAGGGGGACGTTTTACAGCAGCCACGTTCTCTTGAGAGAGAGGAAGAGAGAAGAGAGAGAGAGAGAGAGAGCGAGAGCGAGAGAGAGTGAGAGGAGAGAGAGAGGCGAGGAGGAGAGAGAGCGCGGAGCGAGCAGAGAGCGAGAAAGCGAGAAGAGAGAGAGAGAGAGAGAGAAGCGCGAGAGAGCGGAGAGCGCGAGAGAGCGAAGGAGAGAGGAGAGAGCGAGAGAGAGCGAGAGAGAGAGAGAGAGAGAGCGAGAGAGAGAGAGAGAGATAGAGAGAGAGAGAAGAGGGGAGAGAGAGAGAGAGAAGAGGGGAGAGAGAGGAGAGAGAGAGAGAGAGAGAGAGAGAGAGAGAGAGAGAGAGAGAGAGAGAGGGAGAGAGAGAGAGAGAGAGAGAGAGAGAGCGAGAGATGAGGAGAGAGATGAGGAGAGGAGGAGAGAGAGAGATAGAGGAGAGAGAGAGAGAGAGAGAGAGAGAGAGAGAGAGAGAGAGAGAGAGAGAGAGAGAGAGAGAGAGAGAGGAGAGAGAGAGTAGAGAGAGAGAGACGAGAGAAGAGAGAGAGAGATAGAGAGAGAGCAGCGAGAGAGAGAGAGGAGTAGGAGAGAGAGAGATGAGCAGAGAGAGAGAGAGAGAGAGCGAGAGAGAGAGAGAGAGAGAGAGAGAGCGGAGAGAGAGAGAGAGAGAGAGAGAGAGAGAAGAAGACGATAGAGAGAGCAGAGAGAGAGAGATAGATGAGAGAGAAGAGAGAGAGAGAGATGAGCTAGCAGCTATATCGATGATATCTATAGATCGCTCTCTCTCTGATCTATCGTCTCTCTCTCTCTCTCTCTATCTCTCTATCTCTCTCTCTCTCTCTCTCTCTCTCTCTCTCTCCTCTCTCTCTCTCTCTCTCTCTCTCTCTCTCTCATCGTGACCCCACTTGTACTTAAACTAACATGCGTTCCTAGCACCTGCCTTTATACAGGTAAGAAATCAGCCGTTGAAATAACCGCCATTAAGTCCTGACCAATAGCGCTGCTCCCAAATTCAAACTATAACCAGTGGCAGGGGACTGCATCCAAGTGAGGCCCACCTCCACTTTGGGAACAAAGCGCTATCAGCTGCAGACTGGCGAGTAAAGCAATACACAGCGCTGCAAACTTGGCGCACAAACCAATACACACAGTGCTACAGACCTGGTGCACAAATAATACACACAGTGCTACAGACCCGGTTTGGCGAGCAAAGGTTTAAACAGAGCGCTGTTGGCTCAACACGTGGAAATTTAAACAAAGTGCTCTTGGCTGCAATGCTATGGGTTCTAAATATAGCGTTACCAGCCGCAGCGCTATAGGTTTTAAACATAGCGCCATGGGCTTTAAACATAGCACTATGGCCACAGATTTATGGGTCACAGACTGTTTGGGCAAAATTCTCGTATAACAACCTTGTACTAAACGTTATTCCCTTATCATGTATCTATACACTATAAATGGCTCGATTGTAATCATGTATTGTTTTTCCGCTGACTGGATCACACACAACAAAAGCTTTTCAATGCACCTCTGTACACATGACAATAAACTGTATTGTAAGGTTCTTGGGCCTCAGGCACACATTGCTTAAGACGAAAGAAACAATTCTCACCACATTTAAAATGTACCTGAATCAGCATAAGAAAAGTGGGAGGCATGATTAATCTATTGTCCATTTTTCGCCAGCATAGACATGATGTGGTAAATAGTCTTCTCCCAGCCCGTCAGTCTTTCTGATCCAGTGCTTTAGTAGAAAATGCAGGAAATGTTTAACGGCTTAAAGAACATCCACCTTGCTGGAACTGCTGAATCTTTTCTGAATTTATCGTTTCAATTTCAACCGACTTCCAATATTGTTCAAAGTTGTACTTTTTTTCCCCAACAATTGCTGAGTACTTTTTTTGAAAAGCGGAAAAGAAACGGTCCAGTCTTACAATTTTGGTAAATCCTGCAAAGACAAGTCACCATTATCAAAGCTTTTACTGCAATTCAGCTGTCATTCTCTAAGTGCACTTTTCTGTGTTGTAAGTGGTTGTCTGAAAGATACAACAGATTGGGTCCAGTCTAATAGTTAAAAAAAAAGCCAAATCAAAAGAAAATCCTCAGTGTGCCTTTAAAAGCAAAGTCATCCCAGGAACTCAAAGCAAGTATATGACTTATTTGGCCAAAGAAATGGATAGAAGACGTCTCTAATGGAAATATGCTTTATCAGCTTGGGGTGTCTTGTGATTTTTTTTCTTCAAATAATCAAGCTCAATTTGTTGGCAAAATGTCTCTTCAGCAACTTGGAATGTAATAGGATTTTCTTCTTGAGAGTTTTTTCATCGATGCTCCCATTTTGCCACTATACTTAGCTGAAAAGTGTTGTGATTGGTGCTTACAAATATAAATAGGAATTACATTATAAGTATACATTGTTAACACTGTTTCTTGAACCTTAAAGGTCGAAATAAAGCATATGTTCAGATTTCACATTAGTTCATTTGCTGTATGCGCCAGAGTGCAACAATAGAATCTTGTTTTTGTGAAGCTCACGCTCAACGGTATGCATATAGTAATGATATATACAGCAATAAATATAATAACAACTACAAAACAGCAGTATGGCAGTACAATCCAAAGTGGTGCCAACTACAATAATGGAATAAAGAACAGCTTCTTCCCAACAATCATCAGGATCTGGAACACTACAAACATTAACCAACCTTAGAACTAGAATTATCTTGGTTACACTAAGGAGTTCGGGCTTTTTGCACTAATATTGTTTTTTTAATTTATTGATTTTTTTTCTTTCTCTCTTTCTTTTGTTAACGGTGGGTAGTGTTAACAGGCCTGTTAGCTGCTGCAAATAAGAATTTCATTGTCCTGTTTTCGGTATATGTGACATTTAAACACTCTTGAATAAACAAATGAATTAGTATTAGAACATAGTAGAACCTCCAGGGGGTATGAAGAGGTGATTGGTCTGGGAGACAGATAGTACAGGGTTAGGGCAGCACATTGGTGCAGCAGTAGTTGCTACCTTACAGTGCCAGAGATCTAATCCTGACTAAGGGTGCTGTATGGAGTCTGTACATTCTACATGTGACCGCCTGGGCTTTCTCTGGATGCTCCGGTTTCCCCTCACACACCAAAAACCAACAGGTTTGTAGGTTAATTGGCTTCAGTAAGTTTAAATGTCTCTAGTATGTAGGATAGTGTTTGTGTACAGGGTGATCGCTAGTGGGCATGGACTCGATGGGCCAAATATCCTGTTTTTGTGCTGGATCTCTAAAGTCTAAAGCAGAGCGGAAGAAACTATTTTTAAGTCTGCAAATCCGAGCTCTCGGACTCATGTATTTTCTCCAAGAAGACAGAAGGGAGAAAATGGTATGGCCAGGGAGGCAGGCATCTTTGACGATACTTCTAACCTTCCTGATGCAACACATCGTAAAGGTGGGCCGAACAGATGGAAGTGATGTACCTTTGATGGACAGGGCTTTATTCCTCAGGTACTGCCTAATCTGAGTATCTGTTTCATTTACTACAATAAAGGTGTGGTAGCTGTTAGTAAATGTCTTCAAACCTGTGGGGTTTCTTTAGCTATTACATGAATTCAGAAGTTAATAAAGAATATTGTGCCTATGCTGAGAAGTGACCTATTCATAATTAAAGGGATTGGTTTGAGGATTGGTGTCACTTTATGAAAAACATTCAAAAGACAATTGAGTCAATTCTTAATTCTGTATGGAATGATATGGAACTGGAATAAGAACATGGTGACAATAGTTGAATGTGGCATAGAGCAATCTAATGAATGTAATTATTATTTCAATAATCTATTCTAATTCTTGACAACAGGACAATGGCCTATTATGGAAAGGACTGCTTTTTAAAAAAAAATCTACAATGGGTGTTTTTGACTTGTGACATGCATACAATTGCATTCATATATTGCCAAACGTAAAGCTGAAAATCAACCCTGATATCTCTGATTTGAATTCCAGTTGCCGGTGAAACTAATCATTGAGAAATTAAGACCTCATTAAAATTAGCATGCCAATCGTGCTGCCCAAGGCATTAATATTAATTTTTGAAGTTCTTCTGTGATCTTAATTAAAATTTCAATATGTGAATCTTAATAATATGAACTAGCAGGTTGCATATTTGAATCTGGACGCCATTCAATTTCATAGATCAAAATATTTACATTTCACTGGCAAACGGAGAGATTAACTAAGCCCAGAACATCCACTGTCCATCTGCCACTGGCCCAGAAATCAAATCATGTTATACAGGTCTTTTATACATTAAGAGATTGGTTTCACATTTAAAATCCTTCGCATAATCTGATTGCAGCTTTCTTGTACTTGATAGTGTAGTGGATAGTGTTGTAAATTGCTCGTTTCTAAGCTTCCCCACTGTCTAGTTTCAGTAAAAACACTGAATCAAGCACTTGAAACAACTAATCTTTATTTTAACAAAAGCGCATTACAGTTCAACTACTGTACCTATCCCACCGCGGGTTCGATCCTCATATTTGCCTGATCAAGCCCTCTAGGCCGCGCTCAAACAGAGACACTCCACAAAGTCACACAGTCCCAAGCGCTCTCCCAGAAGATCGACCCTGGACCTTGTGGTAGCGGACTTTTATATGTCCCGGGACCTTGAGGGGCCAAACCACATGGGGGTGGTCTCTTAATAATCCAATTACAGATATCGATTAACCCCATACATGACAGACATTTCCCTAACCCAATAATACAGCAGCTCAATACATTGTATAAGAAAGAAATATCTCGAAGGAAGCTAACAAGAACAAACATTGAAATATGTGCCCTGAGATTTAAACAATTTCTCCAAGGCTCAACAGTTCGACCAATCATCAATCAAAGGATGATCATCTTGCAACATTATGTATACTGTTTACAATGCATTTGCAACGACCCAATAGAAATTATGCATTTAAGTTTAGTTTACAAAACCGTTATACATGTTATCAATTTAAGAGAAACAGGGAGAACACCTGGACCCCCTTACCATTCTGCATATCAGTCTGAGCCTAGATTGGCTGGCGCCAATCAAAGCCTGTAAAGTTTAGCTGCCAAGGGTTAAGCAATTCTGACAAGTGCAGGGATCCTTCATTATATGGTGTCTTTAATTTAGCCAATATTAACATTCTCCCTTTTTATCATTCATGATAACCCTCATCATAAATGATGACTAAACAATCAGATATACATACGTATGTCCATTACATTTCCTATCTATCAGGAACACATGATGATATTTCTTCACAGAATCTTGTCAAGCGTCCCGAATTTTCATGGGCATAACGTCACGTTCCGTCTGATGAGCCTTCACCTCCCGAGTTTTCGTGGACACGAATTCCCTCCATCCATGTTGCTGCCCAGTCTTCCATCACCTTCCACGGTCGAAACTAAAACCCAAAAATTCCTGAAAAACATGGGACAAGTCAAGCTACCATCATGCACTCATGCTTTCCCATACATTCACTATAGTTCTGCAATATGATCCCTATTCAAACCTATTATATTACCCTATTACTAGATGCCTATTCCTATTCTGTTCCCTAATATATTCTTTATTATTCTAGGATCGACACTAATCAGCCATCTTCATACTTACACGATGTTATAATATGTATATCTGATGATGGGTAATCATATAAATGTCAGCTGGATTCAGTCCAGATTTCCCTACAGGCTTGACTCTAATTTAAAGCAAACCATGATAAATGTTCCAATTTAACCAAATTCAGTCTCAGCCTTTAATTCACTATGTCAAATGTCAATGTCCACCTCATCCTTTAATTCACTATGTCAAATTTCAATGTCCACCTCATCCTTTTCAGTCCACAGCATTGTAGCCGATAATACAATTCCCTTCCAATTCCTGTCGAATTCCCAGCTGTTCAAATTTAAACAATCAATTTCCATATGCTGTTAATTTTATCCTAAATCCAATCAAGACTGCCAAATCCAGGGACAATTTCTTTCCATCTTGATAATAGTTGGGGGTGCAATAAGAAAAGAGGCTGGGTTAATTAACGTACAGTGTTTAAACTGCAATTTCGGATTGTTTAACAGGTAGGTCTTATTCTTATTTTGGCGGGCATTTGTTAAATGTTGGGTTTGAAGCTGCCCCAACAATGCCGATACCGAATGTGAGCTGTACACTACAATTTCCTGCTGGAGTGTGAAATTAGCAGCCAATTGTAAACTATTGTAGATTGCGATTAAGATTTGAGTGCAAAGAGGATGTCCCTTAGCTGCTGGATCTAATTTGGAGGAGTGATATGCAACTGGTCTATGTCTATCCCCATGTTTTTGCGTCAATACCGAAGTGTCACAACCGGATAGAACTGTGCAGTACAGCTGGAAAGGACGATTGCATAATGGTCTTCCCAATGTCAGGGCTCGCATCAATGATCGTTTCAAGTTCTCAAATGCTTCCTGTTAGTTTAAATTCACCCTCCTTGCTGGTATAGTGTGTTAGCTCCTTTGTTTCTAGAGCTATATTTGGAATCCAGGGTCTGCAATAATTGACCATGCCAAGCCATTGCCTCATTTGTTTGGCTTCTTTTGGGACTGGAAGTTCGCAGATAGGTTCAAGTCTGATCTTCTCAAGACGTCTTTCTGTGGCCGAAATTATATTCCCTAGAAATGTTACTTTCTCCTGAGCTACCAGTACTTTTCATGGGAAGACCACATGTCCTAGATCGGCTAGATGATTTAGTAGTTGTGCAGTGTCTTCCTATGCAGTACTGCACTAATGTTGAATTTATTTTAAACTTTAAAGTATTTAGCTGATCCTGCAGACACCTGGAAAATAAAGTAGGTGAGTTGACAAATCCTTGAGGCAACGTGGTCCAGGTATATGGTTGGCCCTTATAGGTGAAGGCAAACAAATATTGGCTGTCTTCATGAAGAGGAAGAGAAAAGAATGCATGTTGTAAGTCGATTATCGAAAAGACTTTTGCTTCAGCCAGCATTTGGGCTAGGACATGGTCAGGATTTGGCACTAGGGCATGAAATGGTCCTACCACAGAATTGATTTCCCTTAAGTGTTGTACAAGTCTAGATTAACCCTCCTTTCCCAGTTTTGGAACGGCAAGAATAGGGGTGTTACGGATAGATTGGCACTTCACCAATAATCCGTGTTCTAGCAAACCTCAAATTAATTTGTCTATGCTGCTGATGGCCTGCAGTTTCAATGGATAATGTTGGATTGAAGGAAATGTTACCCTTTTCTGGAGAGCTACACGGATGGGATTGATGTTCATGCATCCTACATGAGCAGTGTCCTCCGCCCACGCTTGAGGGTCCACATACTCGTACACCTCGCTCCCCAGATGATGATGTAAGTGGGTAACAACCTTCCTTGGGACCTGGTAAAATTCAAACAAATTAATTAGACAAATTTTGCTTTTGATCATTATTCGGGTTTGCCAAAGTAATTGCCTTTCTTACCATCGTTCCTAGGTCTAGCCGTGAAATTCACCTTTCGAGTGATGTGAGGAGCAGCCTCGTCAGTTCATTTCCATAACTGTGCTGGTATTTTAGCATATTTGGCAGCTCCCTCTTTCCCTTCCACTAGTGCCAATACTTCTATTTCCCATCCCTGTATGACTTAAAGAAGGTTTCCAGTTCACTTTCCCTTCCACTCTTATCGTAAGCCAGTGTCCATATATAATTCAGAGAATCGCTCTAAAAACTCAACCGCTTCTTCTCCCCATTTTGGTCTTACATCTAATATTCTGGCCAGATCGATTGGTTTTTGAAGGGTGTTTGCAAGAGTTGTTAAAACGGCTTCCTCCTTTGCTCCATTGTCCTCTATTGTATTTGCAAGAGCTTCATGCGATGGATGTCCTAAATTTGTTAGGAATCTGGCATGCTCACTTGGGATAATTATTTGCTGGATCACCGCCCATAAATCTCGGGAATCAGCGTAATAAACATGCATTGTAGTTCTTAAGTGATCCACAAAAGAAGCGGGTGATATTCTACGATCGGGTTATTTATGGTGTCTTTAATTTAGTCAATTTTAACATTGTGAGGTGTCTCAATGAGTCTGAAGCATCTATGCATGAAACTTGAGTCTTCTTCCTGCCCTGAATATTGTGTTTCCACTGCTGCAGCCTGGCCAGATTGCATTTTTTGTCATTTAAATAAATCCATTTAGTTTAGTTTAGAGATACTGCGTGGAAACAGGTCCTTCAGCCCATCAACTGTGTGCCGACCAGTGATCCCCGTACACCTCCACTATCCTATTCACGAGGGAACAATTTACAATGTTTACTGAAGTCAATTAACCTGCAAACCTGTACTTCTTTGGAATGTGGGAGGAAACCGGAGCACCCGGGGAAAACCACCTCAGTCACGGGGAGAACGTACAAGCTCTGTACAGACAGCACCGGTAGTCATGATCGAATCGGGTCTCCAGCGCTGTAGGGCAGCAACTCTACCTCTGCACCACCATGCCACTCTGGATGTAGTGTGGTAAGTTGATTCATTTGACCAATAGGCACATGGATAAGCAGGGACTATAAGGATATGGCTCACGTGCAGGCAGAGGAAATTAGTTTAACTTGACATGATGATAGGCACGGACATTGTGGGCCGAAGGGCCTGTTCCTGAGATGTACAGTTCTATGTTATTTCAGATATGGTGAGGCAGAAGAAATGGTGTGATGAGGGAGGAAGCTCTGAGAAGGTGAGTTGCATTTGGGAGTGTATTGTTCAACAAAATTCAATACGGAACTGGCTACTGCCTCTGTGGCGTGTGAACTTAAAATCAATATGATTCAATCCTTGAACCAAATGAACTTTCAGGCATTGTGGGAATCTGGCAAGTTACCTTTTTTTGAAATCTGCAATCAAGAACTGTCTTTGCATGAGCAAGACAAATAATATCAATCAATCAATCAATCAACCTTTATTGTCATCTTGCAAACAACAGTTGTAGAGTGCAAAATGAAAAGACGTTTCCCAGGGAATACCGGAGCATCGCACATGAAATTTAAAACATTTCACACATAATAACACTAAAAACAATCCAGTCCCTGATGGAACAGTATAAATAGTTAAAAGCAGGTAAATCACAACGTTAAAATACAATAAAACCAATCATAAAAATGTCCAGGGCAGCTGATTTGAGTGGCCAGTGCCAGTTATTAAAGTGGCCAGTGCCAGTTATTAAAGTGTCCGTGCCAGCCGCAGAATCAGGTGACTGTGAGTACAGAGTGACTGTTTAGCAGCCTCACAGCCTGTGGTAGGAAGCTGTTTAGCAGTCTTGTAGTCCGGGCTTTGATGCTTCGATATCTCTTGCCTGATGGCAGGAGATCCAGGTGTATGTGGAGGGGGTGCAGTTTGTCCTTAGCAATTCTCTGAGCTTTTTTCAGACAGCGGCTCTGGAACAGTTCTTGTACCGAGGGTAGGGAGACGCCAATGATCCTCTCTGCTCCCCTCACTACCCTCTGCAGAGCCTTCCTGTCCGAGCAGTTGCAGGTGGTGTACCACGTATTTATGCAGTACGTGAGTACAGACTCCACCGTACCCCTGTAGAAAGTCCTGATGATGTTGGTGGGGAGTGAGGCCTGTTTTAGTTTCCTCAGGAAGTGCAGTCGCTGATGGGCCCGTTTGACGGTCCCAGTGGTGTTCCTGGACCAGGTGAGGCTGTCTGTAATTTGCACACCGAGGAACTTTATGCTCTCCACTCTCTCCACTGTAGTGCCACTGATGTTGAGGGGTGTATGCTTTGGCTGCGCCCTCCTGAAGTCGACAACCTATCTCCTTCGTTTTGTCGACATTTAATTCTAGATTATTTTTGCCGCACCAGTCCACTAGTTGTTTTACTTCTTCCCTGTACATTGATTCGTCATCTCCGCTGATGAGTCCCACCACTGTTGTGTCATCCGCAAATGTTATGATCTTATTGTCCCTGAACCTGGCAGCACAGTCATGTGTGAGCAATGTGAACAACAGCGGGCTGAGCACACAGCCTTGAGGGGAGCCGGTGCTCAGCGTGATCGAGCCTGAAGTGTTCTTGCCAACACGGACTGACTGCGGTCTCTCTGTCAGAAAGTCCAAGATCCAGTGACACAGTGTGGTGTTGAGGCCCAGCAGGGTTAGTTTCTCCACACGTCTCTGTGGGATGATGGTGTTAAACGCTGAGGTATGAAATGGTTATTTGAAATGTTGGTATGAAATGGTTATTAATACTGATTAACACAATTGTGTGAAAAGGATAAGATTTTTCTGAGCATTGAGGTGTTGATTTGTTTTTGAATGAAGTTGTGATCAGGCTGACAAATTAACTATGGTGCTGTTTCCTTGAGATTGGCTGAATGTGTGAGATCTCTGTTTCCAGTATAAAGACCTGGCCATTAGGCATTGATTCAGAATCATATCCCTTTTACCACACTTTCTCACTGGTCCTCACTACTCCTCTTAGGGACATGGGCTTTCAGGGCTCCTTATTGTACCACATTACAAACAACAATTCAAAGTATGTGTCAATGACACCAAGTGTACACTGCAAATCCTGGGCTCCCATTCAATGTATATCTCAAAGAATCAGTGCACTCCCTAATTGTGGAAATTAAGAAATGCAAATGCTGGTTTAGCAAGGAAAGACACAAAATGCTGAATAACACATCAGGCCAGGCATCATCCCTGGAGAATGTGGATAGGCGATGTGTCAGGGTTTCCTATTTTATTCCAAATCCTGTGCTCCCATTCAGAGTATATATCTATGAATGAGAGTGTACACTGCAATTTGTGTGCTCCCATTTTTGCTCTCAGTTCTCCGCAAGCCTCACAATGGTATACAACTGTTCTTGGATTCAGTACTTTTTTTCCCTCTAGGAGGCATGATGCAAGATAGTAGTTATTCTTCCACAGCAGGTGTGCGGAGCCTCTAAAATTTATCGTGAGTAATGCGCATGATTGGATCCTGCAAACTGCAAATTCCACACAAATGTTGTGTGAGCTGTGAACACTAAATGCAACATGAGAAGTGAATACTAAAATCATGCTCTATTGTTATAAAGCTAGATACTTGACTTGAAATTAGATTGCATTCAAAACAGGCATGTTACATTTTATATGAACCATACATTGGATGACATTGTTATTACAAATTAGTACCAAATTAAGACTTCATGGTTTTAAAAATTGTTATTGTAGCTTATACATAGATGCATAGATACGTGGACAATAGGAGCAAGAGTAGGCCATTTGGCACTTCGAGCCAGCACTGCCATTCAATGTGATCATGGCTGATCATCCATAATCAGTACCTCGTTCTCCCCATATTCCTTGATTCCGCTAGCTCTAAGAGCTCTATCTAACTCTCATTTGAATACAACCAGTGAATCAGAGACCGGAAGTGGCGGCGCTGGTGAACAGCTGCGGCTCGCCTGCAGTCCGTTTGTTTTTAATTTTTTGTGTTGTTTTTTTTCCGTTTTGTCTAGTTAAGTTTTTGGTTTTTAGGTTGTGTTTATGTGGGGGGGGGGGGGTGGGGGGATTGAAACGGGACTTGCTGTCTCTCCCTTCGGGGGAATACGACTTTTTTTGTCGTATCTTTCTTCTCTGCCTCTGTCTGCGCTGAGGCCTAATGGCGGAACTGGCAACCTCGAGGCTCCGGAGGCAGCCTGTCAGGACTCACCCTGGGCTCGCTCCCGTGAGGGCGGTCCGGCTCGGGGCTGGAACGGCGCTCCCGTGAGGGGCTCGGGGCTGAGACTCTCCCGTGAGGGGCTGTGGCGCTCCCGTCGGAGCGGCCCAGCCCGAGGGTGGAATGGCGCTCCCGTCGGGGAGGCCCAGCCCGAGGGTGGAACGGCACTCCCGTCGGAGCGGCCCAGCTCGAGAGAGGAACGGCACTCCCGTCGGAGTGGCCCAGCTCGAGGGAGGAACAGCACTCACGTGAGGGCGATCTGGCTCGGGGCTGGAACGGTGCTCCGGTGGCTGGGACGGCGTTCTGGCGGCTATGACCTGAGTCCGGGGTTGAGCCGTGGGCCAGCGGCTGCGTCCGCTGGACTGGAGGGCGGCAGCTTCGACCACACCGGGCCGCGGTGTTTGAGCCGGCCCATTTGCGGGGTTCGGTGAGCCGCGGGACTGGTTGTACCATCGCCCGGTGGGGAATCGCCTCAGCGCAGAGGGAGAAGAGGAGGGAAGAGACTGCAGCCCTAAGATTTTTGCCTCCACCACAGTGAGGAGGTGCTTGGAGGACTCACTGTGGTGGATGTTAATTTGTGTTTAGTGTTGTTTATTATTGTATTATTGTATGTATGACTGCAGGCACGAAATTTCGTTCAGACCGTAAGGTCTGAATGACAATAAAGGTAATTCAATTCAATTCAATCAGCCTCCACTGCCTTCTGAGGCAGAGAATTCCTTATTTAATACTTATTGCATAATGTTAAAATCCAACCCATGAACGTTATTATTTCTGCAGCCTTCCAGGCAAATGACAACAGTTGCACTTGTGTGTTGAACTAAGGAGATCAGTGCTGTTGAAATTAAACTGAGGTCAAATGGAGGGAAAAAGTAGGATTTTCGAAAAGAGGAAGGAATGGGAGAGATCACACTCGCAATGCAGTTTGTGGTCCAATTGTGGTCCAAATCTTCACAAACAATGGCAGGCATAAAATCATAGAAGGTGGGATCTGAACTCACATCTATAGTTCTAAGAAGCCTCAATCTGCATTGAGGGTCAACTGCAACAAAGCTTGATATGAACCAAAAATGAGAGGGCATAACTTTCAACATATAAATGTGATAACCGAATAGGGCTCTTGATCATTTGGGTGTCATTTGTTTTGGCATACTGGACTCCTTGCTGAACAATTAGTTAACATTGGAAGTCACAAATAGTTGATACAGTTTCTGCTTTTAGATAAATAAGTTGTGCAGCATAGGTTTACAACAACATTATATGTGGAAAATATGACAAGGAAATAACTTTGGTGTTCGGGTGAACTGCAATGAGTAGTGCCTTGTCCAATTTCCTCACTGAAGAGTGTTCTCCAGAAAATGTCTTCTCCCTGGTCCATTTATTAGATTACTTGGTGTGTTTTACAAAGTAAAATGTCTTCACACTCGATAATTAATTTGAACACGTTGTCTCAAATATTTTTGGATTGAATGCTCCAATGAGATTTGGTATACAGCTGCAAAGAGTACACTGACTCTGAACAAAAGTGATGTTAAGTGTGAATGAGAAGCAGAACATTACAGATTGTAATACACATTTGGCTTGTGAAGCATTCAGAGGAAAAATGATTTACTGTGGCTTGGCATGTTGCTTTGGGTTTGACAGTTGTGTCCGACATATCGAGCTCCTGCTACATTTGGGATAGACTTTGGCTTCTCACCAGGATGAAGACATATTTGTCTCAGAGGATTCTAAATTGCACTAGTGTGCAGCTTGAAGATTTGCAAAATAATGTTAGCCAAAACTACTGTGGGTTGTGTGCCAGCTTTATTAATCATGTGAAGAAGTTTTCTACTGTGTTACAAATGTACAGGAAGTTCAAACAGAAAAAAAGTGAATGAGGTGGGATCATGGTAAAGATTGCCTGGAATCTTCGATAAGCATGCTGCCATATGATTCTACCTCAATAATTTGTGCTGGGCAACAGTCACCTGGTGTAAGTACAGCAAGCATTGATATTCTGGTGAAAGACAAAAAAAGCTGGAGTAACTCAGCGGGACAGCTAACATTTCTGGAGAGAAGGAATGACGTTTTGGGTCGAGACCCTTCTTCAGACCTGAAGAAGTTTGAAGTGTCTAAAGAAGGGTCTCCACACAAAACATCACCCATAGCTTCTCTCCAGAGATGCTGGCTGTCCCGCTGAGTTACTCCAGCTTTTGTGTCCAGTTCCTTCTTACACATCTGGTTCACTTTTCAGTTATGTGTAATATTTCTCACTTCAGCATTCAAATTTCAGAGAAAATATCCACATTTAATTGATGACATAATAATTTCAGGGCATCTGAAATGTCCTCATTCTTCAGGGAACGGGGGTTCCCCTCCTCCACCATAGATGAGGCTCGCACCAGGGTCTCTTCCATACCCCGCAACACTGCTCTCTCTCCCCATCCCCGCACTCGCAACAAGGGCAGAGTCCCCCTAGTCCTCACCTTTCACCCCACCAGCCGTCACATACAACAAGTAATCCTACGTCAGTTTCGCCACCTCCAACGTGACCCCACCACTCGCCACATCTTCCCATCTCCCCCCATGTCTGCCTTCCGCAAAGACCGCCCCCTCCATAACTCCCTTGTCAATTCTTCCCTTCCCTCCCGTACCACCCCCTCCCCGGGCACTTTCCGTTGCAACCGCAAGAGATGCAACACCTGTCCCTTTACCTCCCCCCTCGACTCCATTCAAGGACCCAAGCTGTCGTTCCAGGTGCGACAGAGGTTCACCTGCATCTCCTCCAACCTCATCTACTGCATCCGCTGCTCTAGACGTCAGCTGATCTACATCGGTAAGATTAAGCGGAGGCTGGGCGATCGTTTCGCCGAACACCTCCGCTCGGTCCGCAAGAACCAACCTGACCTCCCGGTGGCTCAGCACTTCAACTCCCCCTCCCATTCCCCATCTAACCTCTCTGTCCTGGGTCTCCTCCAAGGCCAGAGCGAGCAACATCGGAAATTGGAAGAACAGCACCTCATATTCCGCTTGGGGAGTCTGCATCCAGCGGGCATGAACATTGAATTCTCCCAATTTTGTTAGCCCTTGCTGTCTCCTCCCCTTCCTCAGCCTTCGGGCTGTCTCTTCCCATCCCTCAGCCATCAGGCTCCTCCTCCTCCTTTTTCCTTTCTTCTCCCCGCCACCCCCCATCAGTCTGAAGAAGGGTTTCGGCCTGAAACGTTGCCTATTTCCTTCGCTCCATAGATGCTGCTGCACCCGCTGAGTTTCTCCAGCAATTTTGTGTACCTTCAATTTTCCAGCATCTGCAGTTCCTTCTTAAACATAATAATGAAAGTGTTGTCTGCTGGATGCCAATTGTCATTTAATCACTTTTACAGGGGACTTGCAAATCAGAAGACAGAATATATCAACAAATGTTTTCATAACAGGCCAATCCATTATTCACCCAAACAGTATAATTTAAGAAACAAGCATTGCACTGACTTTCATCTATTTGCATAAAAATAGAATTTGCAAAGATTTGAATTAAATTTATTTGTTGAGTTTAATTTATTTAATCAAATAAATCTTTTGGACGATTCTATGTTTCTTCCTCTTACTCCTCAGTCAAGCCAGTTGTTACTACTATTCCTTGGTATAAATAGAGGAATGGGTTAGTTGTCCCAGCAAAAGAAGGATGCCAGCTGTTTGTCACATGAACATTTGGTCATGGACTTTTAATGTAATTTTACACAATACTTCCAGAGCTATTTCTGCGTGGCACCATGTTCAGGATATCCAGGGCATCTGTGAACAGGGAAAGGAAAATGACCCAGAATGCATTACTTGGTCTTTGTAAAAATCAATTCAAACATAAATATCAGGGACTTCCATGGGAATTGCTTCCTGGTTACAGATTTTGTTTTGGGTTATCGGTGCATTTGCTGCATAAAACCCAGAGAACCTCAGCTACATTTGGGCGGCATAGTGGTACAGCAGTGGAGTTGCTACCTTAGAGCACCAGAGGACTGGGTTCGATCCTGGTTATGGGTACTGTCTGGTTCCTCCCACATTCCAAAGGCGTGCAGGTTTGTAGGTTAATTGGCTTCTGTAAATTGTCCCTAGTGCCTAGGATAGAACTAGTGTATGGCTGATTGTGGTCAGTCCAGATTCAGTAGGACGAAGGACCTGTTTCCACACTGATCGTCTGTGAGAGGTGAGAGGTGTTGAATTGAGATTGGCATTTTCAGTGTGCCTCTTATCAGGATTGGGGGAAACTTGAAAACTGATGGTATGGGAAACAGGTTGGGAGAAATGTACGCAGTACTGATGCATAAGGATGAAGGTGAACAATATAATAGCCGATGAGAGCCCTGTTTTGGCCCTAACTTTGCCTTGTGAGTTGAGATGCTGAAAGTCTTCTATGGCACGCACCCTGAGACAACTTACTCTGGATAACCCAAAGAAAGATTATATGGACATTTGTGTCATCCTGTTTGCCCCTGACAATATCAAACTGTGCTTGCAAAATTCTGTCAGTTTTCTGGAGTAACGAACAACAATACAAACATGTTCACTATTATGAATACATAAGAGACTGAAGATGCTGGAATCTGGAGCATGAAAACAATACTGATGGAGGAACTCAATGGTTCAAGCAGCACCTATGCAGTATGTGTAGGAAAGAACTGCAGATGCTGGTTTACACTGAAGATAGACACAAAATGCTGGTGTAACTCAGTGGGAAAGGCAGCATCTCTGGAAAGAAGGAATGGGTGACGTTTTGGGTCAAGACCATTCTTCAGACAGTTTGTCACGTGAGAGGGAGTCTGGAGATATGGAAGGGTAAGCTGTGAAAATGATGCAGGACAGGAATTGTCAATGGTTCAGGTTGAGACTTTATATCAGGACTAAAGATTCCTTCTCGTTACAGGTTATCGATCAAAAACGTTGACAGTCTGTTCCTCACAGATACTGCTTGACCTGTAGCATTGCCCAACTATTTGGGTTTGCTACAAGTTCATTAATATGTTTTGCTCTGGAAAAAAAATTATGTTACATAACAGCATTATGGAATTGAATTTCTAGGCACTTGTAGTTTAGTTTAGTTTACAGACTAGACTAAGTGGGACCCTTGTGTCCCAGCATCACACGGGAGGGCTGGTCTCCCAACGCAATATTCCACCTCTCCACCAATTCCAATATTGGTGGCCTGTGGGGGGGGGGGGAGGGCGTTCTGGAGCGCTAGTATGGGTGTTGTGGGCTGAATGGACTGGTTTCCAGAGGGCTAGTATGGATAATCAGCCATATGTGGTAGAGCTTTTTTCTAAAATCAATATAAAGCGCAAACAGGATGTGGTCAAGATTAGACTTTTAAATATACAGAAGGCAAGTCAACTTTAATTAGGCAAGGCAACTTTAATTGGGCAAGTCAACTTTAATTAGGCAAGCAAACTTTAATTATGCAAGGCAACTTTAATTAGGCAAGGCAACTTTAATAGGGCAAGACAAATTTAATTAGGCAAGGCAACTTTAATTAGGCAAGGCAACTTTAATTTGGGAACACAGCTTTAGCATTTCCAAACCAAAGGCAACACAGCTTTAGCATTTCAAAACCTAAGTCAACTCCGCTTTAGCATTTCCAAACCATAGGCAACACAGCTTTAGCATTTCCAAACCAAAGGCAACATAGCTTTAGCATTTCCAAGCCAAACTATATTTTCAAATGACATTAAGGGCACTGACAGGTCAGTAAAACCACTCACAGTTTAGTAGCTTTTTCAATTCTTCCCTTCCTTCCCGTACCACCCCCTCCCCGGGCACGTTCCCTTGCAACCGCAAGAAATGCAACACTTGTCCCTGTACCTCCCCCCTCGACTCCATTTAAGGACCCAAGCAGTCGTTCCAGGTGCGACAGAGGTTTACCTGCATCTCCTCCAACCTTATCTATTGCATCCGCTGCTCTAGATGTCAGCAGATCTGTATTGTTGAGACCAAGCGGAGGTTAGGCGATCGTTTCGCCGAACACCTCCGCTCGGTTCACAAGAACCTACCTGACCTCCCGGTGGCTCAGCACTTCAACTCCCCCCCCACTCCGTATCCGACCTCTCTGTCCTGAGTCTCCTCCATGGCCAGAGCGAGCAACACCGGAAATTGGAGGAACAGCACCTCATATTCCGCTTGGGGAGTCTGCATCCTGGGGGCATGAACATTGAATTCTCCCAATGTTGTTAGTCTTTACTGTCTCCTCCCCTTCCTCAGCCCTCCTGCTGTCTCCTCTCATCCCCCAGCTTTCAGGCTCCTCCTCCTTTTTCCTTTCTTCCCCCCGCCCCCCACCCCCCCAACCCCGATCAGTCTGAAGAAGGGTTTTGGCCCGAAACGTTGCCTTTTCCCTTCGCTCCATAGATGCTGCTGCACCCGCTGAGTTTCTCCAGCTTTTTTGTGTACCTTCGATTTTCCAGCATCTGCAGTTCCTTCTTAAACGCAGTTTAATAGACATGTGTTCAGTTTTATTCACAGCTCAGACTGAGAGACGTGACCCTCTCGTTCCCCCATCTTGCAGAGACTGACCGAGGCACTCAACACTTCCGGGTTTTATAGTTACTCCGAAAGGGGCGTGGCCTTCAGGAGTGAGAATCTCAACAGTTTTTAAACACTAATAATTCAAAGGTCCTGGGGAGAACATACAAACTCCGTATAGACAGTGTTCAAGAAGGTACTGCAGATGCTGGAAAATCGAAGGTACACAAAAATGCTGGAGAAACTCAGCGGGTGCAGCAGCATCTATGGAGCGAAGGAAATAAGCAACGTTTATTCTGAAGAAGGGTTTCGGCCCGAAACGTTGCTTATTTCCTTAGCTCCATAGATGCTGCTGCACCCGCTGAGTTTCTCTAGCATTTTTGTGTACCTCCGTATAGACAGTACCTTGGTCTCAAACCCGGGTCTCTGGTGCTGTAAGTACTGTAAGGCAGCAAATCTACCACCGCGCCATCTGTACTCATTATAAAAGAAGTTACAGAAACTAAATACAGTAAGAGATAAGAAGTCAGTTAAATAAGAATTATATGGAGCAATGTTTTTAAGTTGTTTTATTTATTTTCATTTAGTTTTCTTTTTTATAATCTTGAACATGAATTGAAATTTGAACCAACAACATTCTCCAACGGTACAAGTTGACATTTTAGCACCTGTGAGTTGGTTTGACAGCAATAAATGATCTCAGTAAAATGCTATACATAGGATTCAATGAGACCTAACTTTCTCAGGTGAGTTGAGTGGGAATCCATCACATCATTTCAGCCATTCATTTGTTTCAATCCAAGGTCTCTCAGGTAGACACTATTATTGCTTCGCTCGTGGAGAGGAGAGTAAATCATCTGGCTACTATTTATTCTTGCATTAAAATAAATACATTTGGTAGTGGTCTGATATATTCTTTGATGTCAATGGCCATGTTTCTTCAGAAATATTTGAGCAAAGGTCAGGTGAGGGATTTATAAAGTTTGTAATCCAAGTCTGTCCTTCAAACAAATATTTAAGGGGAAGCACACTATTTGTTTTTGGGCACATTTTCTGATTTCTTTGAGTAGGATGATGTCAAAGTGACATGATGTCATATAAAGTAATTACATTGAATTATTATTTGCCAATTAACAAGACACCATTTTACGACTTGAACATTATAGTCTTTGAGACAAGGGAACACTCTGACTTCTTTATTCCTGATCATACTATCTTCTCACTGTCAATTATTTCCCAAGTTATTGATTTAAAATATAAAGACATGTTTATACCAACTTCCTGCACAGAATTGTTCAATGCGACAGAACTTAACTTGTCGTGCAAGTAGAACATTACAATTTAAATCATGGAAGTACAGAAGCCAAATTACGTGAAAAATTAGAGCACATGGTATTGGGGGTAGGGTATTGACATGGATAGAGAACTAGTTGGCAGACAGGAAGCAAAGAGTAGTAATTTTATTTCGAAGTCTCATGACGAGACTACGTGAAGAACCCGCCAGCCGCATGCGCATCAATACGTCGTCGCATGGCACGAGATACGGATGCATTCGAACATGCTCCGTCGGAGTTAATGGTGAATTAAGGTTTTTTTTTGCAGGAATGGTGCAGCAGGCTCGAAGATGCTAACAGGCGCAACCTGCACAGCAACCACTGCTAAATCTCCGAAAGGGAGCAGGTGGCCCGCCACGGTCTTGGAGTAGTTGGCTCGTGCGACCTGCACAGTAACCTCCATGAAAGCTCCGGAAAGGAGCAGCTTGTCGACCCGGGCTCGGAGATGCTGGCAGGCACGACCTGCACAGTAACCTCCGTTAAAACTCCGAAAGGGAGCGGGTGGCCCACCCTGCCATCATTAAGTCAGAAGGTAAGTTTCACAGAAACTGGCACTTTCGACGTTGGTATTGGTCCCAAGATTGGAGAAGCCTAAAACCAATGGGAAACGTGCAGCTGAAAATTCAGCCGCAGATTACCGCGGCGAAGGGAGAGGTCGTCGGCCGTCGGTATCAATCTCGGAGACGCTGGCAGGCGTGGCCTGCACAGCAACCTCCACAAAAGCCCTGAAAGGGAGCAGTTTGTTAACCCCGAGTTTGGGGAAGGCCAAGGCCAAAACAGCCAGGTATGTCCAAAAGGACAATACTGGGCAGGAAGGTACCGCCTCAACATCCATTGAGGATATCATCTGTCGGGTCTCAAAACTGGAAAACCTGATTGAAAGGCTGTTCAAAGGGAATGTGCTCTGCACACAGGCGACCGATACAGTTAGTTCCAGTCAGATGTCTGTGGCGGCAATGCCTGGTTCAGGGTTGCATTATGATATCTCCCGCTAAGAGGAGGGGAGTTTTGAGGATTATTACGTGGCAGACTATGACTGCGGAGAAGTCGAAAAGGAACGCGAATTCCCTCAACAAGTGGATGATATGCTTCAACTCAAGTCTAAAAAGGAGCTGCTGGCACTTGTGACAAAATTTGCCATCCCCTCGGGGATAGGAGAACCGTTAGAGGAAGAACTGGCAAGTAGCGTTGGTTACTTGCCTTCTCATCAGTTGAATGAGAAGAACATGTAGGACATTGCTGGAAAGAATGCTAGTCCTGATAACTGCCAGACATTGGAGTTCCAGAAGGTTAATGCCCCCATTTGGGGCAATCTGAATGGCAAAACAAAGTCAAAAGACTTAAAACTCCAACGAGTTCAGAGATTTCTCACAGGAGGGATTACGGCCCTTGCAAGAGCAGAGGAGGGAACTCAGCTGTCTGAATTGCAGACAGAAGCCTTAACACTTCTGTGTAATGCACAGTTTGAGCTCAATTGTGTTCAAGGATGGTGTATGGACTGAGATCAACCCAGAATATGCTCATTTGTGCAAGGCATGTAATGTGCAGTCTGCGAAGTATCTCTTTGGAGAAGATTTGAGCAAGCAAGTAAAAGACTTGCAAGAGGAATTCAAGACTGCTGTGGGTGTGGTAAAGACACACTTTGTGGGTAGACTCCTGTCTACCAGCATGCATATTATCCCTAGCGGCAGAAACTGCTACACTGAGGCTAGTTGGAGCACCAGTCCTACACAATTAAGACCAAACCAGAGGCCTTTTATATGCGTTCCCCAGCAGGCCACGATGCCAGAGCATTAGGGACAGAGCAAAATCTAGTGGCTCAGCACTTCAACTCCCCCTCCCATTCCGAATCTGACCTTTCTGTCCTGGGCCTCCTCCACGGCCAGAGTGAGGACCACCATAAATTCGAGGAGCAGCACCTCATATTTCGCTTGGGCAGTTTGCACCCCAGCAGTATGAACATTGACTTCTCTAATTTCAGGTAGTCTCTGCTTTCTCCTCCATTTCTCAGCTCTCCCTCTGCCCACTGTCTCTGCCTCTTCCTTTCTTCTTCCCGCCCCCCACCCTCACATCAGTCTGAAGAAGGGTCTTGACCTGAAACATTGCCTATTTACTTAGCTCCATAGATGCTGCCTGACCCGCTGAGTTTCTCCAGAATTTCTGTCTACGAGCAAAATCTAGGGTCATCTGACTCTATTGATCAACGGCCTCAGGCCGTTGACGTATGTGAATATTATTCCATCAGTCGCATGAGATGTACTGATGATAGTCAAGTCGGAGGTAGATTGAGACTGTTCAAAAACAGGTGGGGGCAGATAACCTCTGATCCTTTAATTTTACAAATCATAAATGGTTATAAGATTGAGTTTCTGGCTGACCAATTTCCTCCGTGGCAAGAGAAGTCAAGACTCCCGTACATACGGTCTAAAGAGGAAACTATGGCTATCCAGTTGAAATAGAGAAATTACACAAAAAGTGATTGAGCAGTCTGCCCATGAACAAGAGGAGTATATTTTTTTAACACAGACATCCCCACACAGAGGGATCAAATTCCCACTGTGAGGGAAGGCTCCAAAAATTCAGTCGTCCTCCTCTGTAGTCCTCCCGTGGTCGGGGTGCTCCCGAACCCCCCAGCTGTCGCTGCTCCGGGCGGCTCGCTTGCCGGGGTGATGGACGTCCGACGTCTAACTTCTCAAGGTTGAAGAAGAGTGGAGGATACCGAATCATTCTAGGATTTGGTTAGTCTGATCACTTGCTTGGAATATAACCATTTTAAGATGAATAATTTTCATTCAGCAAAACAGCTGATTACAGAGGATTGCTTTATGGCTTCAATCGATCTCAAAGATGCATACTATTCAGTACCAATACACGAGAGTCACAGGAAATATCTGAAGTTTATCTGGCAAGGCCAGTTATGGCAATTTAAGGCTTTTCATAATGAGTTGAGTTCAGCCCTAGGCTATTTACAAAGATTCTAAGCCAGTGTCTGCCCTACTCAGATCTAAGGGCATGTTGTCATGGGGTTTATAGATAACATGCTCGTTGTAGGTATGTTACAAAACTTACCTTCAGTGGCGCTGCAGTTCGGTCACTGCCCGTGTGCGCGACTTTGAATAATTGACAGGGAGAAGATAGTATGATCAGGAATAAAATCATCTTCAAATGCCATCAACGCCGACAACGGGACAGATCTCACGAAGGGGACAAGGCAAGGTATGTCGTTTCTTTTTTAATATAAACTTGCTTCTTAGGATGCCTTTAATCAAAATTTCAAGTTGCGAAAATGTCATTATGTAAATATACGAACCGGCAGTATTTTTCCTGCCGATATGGGGTTTAAATTCACTGCAACCGCAATGTTCCAAACCAGCGCGTTCCACAAAATCCCACTCGCAAGATGATTTAAATGCCCATTAATTTACAGGAATTAACCACTAAATTCCTTCCATTTGGCCTATAAATTCATGGCAATGAGATTTAAAAATCATGTTATGTTGTGAATTATTGTGTGAATGTTATTTGGACACTTAGGCTTTTTAAAAATGTTAACCTTTTCTTAAGAAATGGATAGATATTTAGATCTAGTAATTGAATTTTGTAATCAGCTACAATTGGGTAACTAACTAATTATATGCTTTAATTTCAGGTCATCCAAGTAAGATTGTTTCATATTTGTTTCAGAATGCTTCAATCTATAATAACTGAAAATTTCATTCAGTTCTCTTAATTTTTAAGAAAGATATGGGCTTTTGACAGTCCTTGATCACAGCTTTTGTGTTAAGTCAATGAAAAAGCAATAGGGAACAAGATGCTAATTTCTGAGTATGAAAATGGCCATAACTTTTTTAATACTGAAGATATGAAAATGAATTAGGTGTCAAATTAAATGTCTTTTTATGCTTTATCTGATGGGATAAATTGCAGACATGAATTTTTAAATCTCAAAATTTTGTAACATTGCTACTCATTGTAAGGAAGGAAACAAAAATTGTAAATAGGTCTGCTGAAAGAAGCTCCTATATTTGCTCACAGACACGAGCAGTGGTTAGTTCAACCTATTACTCACATCCACTGCATGGTCGTATGGAATTATTAATTTGCAGGTTTTCAATTTGAGTATATGAGAAGCGACTAAGTTATAGCGCAATTAACACTGCTCGCAATGCCTTATCATCGTATCTTGTACTAGGAAGGGGACAACAAATGAATGGCTCTCACCCACTGGTGACAAAGTTTATGGAAGGTGTCTTTAATATGAACCCTCTAAAGCCTCGATAAAGAGTAGTGTGGAATGTGTAATCAGTATTATATTTTTACGCAAATGACATCAGCTGCAACCCTAATGTTGGAGCAGCTGCTCATAAGTTAGTTATGCTTATAACACTTATTTCAGCACAAAGAGCTCTGTCTTTATGCAATCTATGTCTGGATAACTCGGTCATATCTGACAAGAGGGTAGCATTTTATGTGAATGAACTCATAAAGCAGAGCAGGCACGGTTGGGTATAAGTTGGAGTTGACAGCTACCCACCAGATCGTAGATTTTGGGTGTTTATTATGTGAAAAAGTATATTGAGGTTACCAAGAATGTACGAAATGAAGGAAAAGCTTCTTCATAGTTATAAATAAGTCTCACAAGAAAGTATTAGTGCAGACTATTTCAAGATGGATAGAGTGTAAGCTGCTGAAAGCGAGAGTGAATACCGATAATTTCAAGTCACACTCTACCATGGCTGCTGGCACGTTGGCAGCCAATAGAATGGATGTTCTTCTTGATCCCATTCTTGCAATAACAGGAAGCTCAGATGAACGCACATTCGGAATTTTATAAAATACCGTTTAACATGTCTGGACAGTGTCTTGCAGATAGAATTCTGGACAGTGCTACATGAGCTGTTTGTCTAACTCAAAGGCAAATGGGACTGTGGCGATGTACATATATGTAAAGTTAGCATCATGTTGTTAATGGCTTATGTCTTTTCTACAATTTATGGTTTATCTGTGTAGTGTGTTCACATACAGATTGGTTTACTCCATGAAACCACAGAGCTTCAAAGGCTTCACGTAGTCTCATCACGAGACTTCGAAATAAAATAGAAAGATTAAACGAGAACTTACCATTTGAAGTTTGATCTTGATTTTATGAGAAGTTGGAGAGACTACCCTCCACTCCCAACCCTGAATCTTATAAATTTAATTTGGTAAGTCAAGGTTTATTAATCTTTCTATAGCTTGAATCTGGTTCAAGTGGACTGCGGTTTCATGCAGTGGCTCTGAAGATTGATGTGCATGCGGGCTGGCGGGTTCTTCACGTAGTGTCTCACTCCAACTTCTCATAAAATCAAGATCAAACTTCAAACGGTAAGTTCTCGTTTAATTTTTCTATTAATGGGTCCTTGTCAGAATGGCAGGCAGACTAGTGGAGTGCCAAATGCTCATTGCTTGGACACCAGTTATTTACAATATATATTAACCATTTAGATGAGGGAATTTTTTTAATTTTTTTTTAATTTAAATTCTTTATTTCGAACAGAATAAAAAAAAAAAAGCAAGTATGAAACAGCATACAAAAAACAATAAAGCAAAACAAGAATATTTTAAAAGTGTCATAAACAATATTTATAAATAAATGAATCGTATGTGTCCGAAAAGGAGCAGGAGGAAGCCAAAGCTTATTATTTCCTATCTCTTATTCAACTGCTTATAATTATCTTATACAAATTTAGCAGCTACAGACACCTATTTCCATATGTACACCAAATGATTTATATTTATACACTAATCAAATATTTACAAAGCCATACAAATAAAGAGAGAAAAAAAAATAAAAATAAAAATAAAAAATCGTCATGTACTATACAGTATCTCTTAGACATATATACAACACATCACCCTATAATCACCCTTCCCAATACAATCAGTATAACAAATATCCCACTCAAGATCACCTATCCTCATCCCAATATCCTTTAAAAAAAAGTGATTTTGTACATCCTTTTAAACTGAATTATGTATGTGCTAAGTTTTATCTCCTGTTCCAGACCATTCCACAAATTCACCCCACAGATTGCTATGCACATACTTTTAAGAGCTGTTCTGACATTGAGTTTTTAAAAATTAAATTCCCATCTCAAATTATACCCGCCCTGTCTTTCCATAAACAGTTTTTGTATGTTTCCCGGAAGTAAATTATTTCTTGCTTTGTACATGATTTGTGCAGTCTTAAATTTAACCAGATTGGTGAACTTCAGTGTATGTGACTTTAAGAATAATAAATTGGTATGTTCAAGATATCCGGCGTTATTGATGATTCTTGGTGCTCTTTTTTGTAATGTCCATAACGGCTGTATGTTGGTTTTGTAGGCGTTACTCCATATCTCCACACAGTAACTCAGATATGGCAATATGAGTGTATTATACAGAGTATGTAATGATTTGTGGTCCAGAATGCGTCTTGATTTTCGCAATATTGCTATAGACTTTGCCAGTTTTTGCTTTGACGTGGTTTATATGTGGTTTCCACCAGATTTTGTGGTCTAGGATCACACCAAGAAATGTATTTTCATATACTCTTTCTATAACCATATAACCATATAACCATATAACAATTACAGCACGGAAACAGGCCATCTCGACCCTTCTAGTCCGTGCCGAACACGTATTCTCCCCTAGTCCCATATACCTTCGCTCAGACCATAACCCTCCATTCCTTTCCCGTCCATATAACTATCCAATTTATTTTTAAATGATAAAAACGAACCTGCCTCCACCACCTTCACTGGAAGCTCATTCCACACAGCCACCACTCTCTGAGTAAAGAAGTTGCCCCTCATGTTACCCCTAAACTTCTGTCCCTTAATTCTCAAGTCATGTCCCCTTGTTTGAAACTTCCCTACTCTCAGTGGGAAAAGCTTATCCACGTCAACTCTGTCTATCCCTCTCATCATTTTAAAGACCTCTATCAAGTCCCCCCTTAACCTTCTGCGCTCCAAAGAATAAAGCCCTAACTTGTTCAACTTCTCTCTGTAACTTAGTTGCTGAAACCCAGGCAACATTCTAGTAAATCTCCTCTGTACTCTCTCTATTTTGTTGACATCCTTCCTATAATTAGGCGACCAAAATTGTACCCCATACTCCAGAATTGGCCTCACCAATGCCTTGTACAATTTTAACATTACATCCCAACTTCTATACTCAATGCTCTGATTTATAAAGGCCAGCACACCAAAAGCTTTATTTGCCACCCTATCTACATGAGATTCCACTTTCAGGGAACTGTGCACAGTTATTCCCAGATCCCTCTGTTCACCTGCATTCTTCAATTCCCTACCATTTACCATGTACGTCCTATTTTGATTTGTCCTGCCAAGATGTAGCACCTCACACTTATCAGCATTAAACTCCATCTGCCATCTTTCAGCCCACTCTTCCAACTGGCATAAATCTCTCTGTAGACTTTGAAAATCTACTTCATTATCCACAACCCCACCTATCTTAGTATCATCTGCATACTTACTAATCCAATTTACCACACCATCATCCAGATCATTGATGTACATGACAAACAACAGTGGACAATAGTTTAATCTTTGTTTTGCTTAAATTTAGAGACGATTTGTTGACATCAAACCACTGTTTACATTTATTCATTTCTGATGTGATGACCTCTAAAAGCTGTTTCAAATTATCACCGGATCAAAAAATATTTGTATCATCGGCAAATATCATAAATTTCAGTATATTTGATACTATGCATATGTCGTTAATGTATATTATGAAAAGCTTTGGACCTAACACAGACCCAATGTGACATTGGGAAAAGGGGAAATACAATGGGATCTGGGGGTCCTTGTTCATCAGCCAATGAAAGTAAGCATGAAGATACAGCAGTCATGGAAGAAAGCGAATTACATGTTGGCCTTCATAACAAGAGGAGTTGAGTACAGGAGAAAATAGGTCATTCTGCAGATGTATAGGGCCCTGGCAAGACCACACCTGGAGTATTGTGTGCAGTTGTGGTCCCCTAATTTGAGGAAGGACATTCTTGCTATTGAGGTAGTGCAGCGTAGGTTTACAAGGTTAATTTCTGGAATGGTGGGACTGTCATATGCTGAGAGAATGGAGCGGCTGGGCTTGTATGCTCAGGAGTTTAGAAGGATGAGAGGGTATCTTATTGAAACATATAGGATTATTAAGGGTTTGGACACGCTAGATGCAGGAAACATGTTCCCGATGTTGGGGGAGTCAGAACCAGGGGCCACAGTTTAAGAATAAGGGGTAAGCCATTTAGTATGGAGATGAGGAAACACTTCTTCACACAGAAAGTTGTGAGCCTGTGGAATTCTCTGCCTCAAAGGGTGGTGGAGGCCAGTTCTCTGGATACTTTCAAGAGAGAACTAGATAGGGCTCTTAAAGATAGTGAGAGGCAGGGGAAATGGGATGAAGGCAGGAATGGGGTACTGATTAGGGATGATCTGCCATGATCGCATTGAATGACGGTGCTGGTTCGAAGGGCCAAATGGCCTACTCCTGCACCTATTGTCTATTGTCTATTGTCTATTGACATCTGCAAGTTTTTGGATGACACAAAGCTGGATGGCAGTGTGAGATGCTAGGTGGATGCTATGAGGCTGCAGGGTGACTTGGAGAGGTTGGGCGAATGGGCAGCAGCATGGCAGATGGAGTATAATGTGGATGTGTGAGGTTATCCACTTTTGTGGGAAGAACAAGAAGGTAGATTATGATCTGAATTATGTCAGTTTAAGAAATGCAACGAGACCTGGGTGTCTTTGTACACCTGTCACTGAAAGTAAGCATGCAGCAGACAGAGAAGAAAGCAAATGGCATGTTGGCCTTCATAGCGAGAGGATTTGAGTATAGGAGCAAGGAGGTCCTATTGTAGTTGTACTGGGCCCTGGACCAGACCTGGAGTATTGCGTGCAGTTTTGGTCTCCTAATTTGAGGAAGGACGTTCTTGTTATTGAGGGAGTGCAGCGTCGGTTCACCAGGTTAATTCCTGGGTTGGGCGGGACTGACATATGATGAAAGAATGGATCGACTGGGCTTATATTCACTAGAATGTAGGATGAGAGGGGATCTTATAGAAACATTTAAATTTTTATGGGATTTGACAGGCTAGATGCAGGAAAAAATGTTCCCGATGTTGGGGGAGTCCAGAACCAGGGGTCACAGTTTAAGAATAAAGGGCCTGTCCCACTTTGCGATTTTATGGACGATGACGGGCATCAGTGACTGACGCCCTAATCGCCTAAAAACCATCAAGTAGTACGACACAGCCACGTCACAGCCGCATCAAGGTATGACACTGCGCATCACCATGCGTCACCAATTGCCACGCGTCACCATAGGACAGGTACACATCATCATAGGACAGCATGCGACAACATACGACAACATAGAACAGCACCTATGACGTCACAGCCATCAAGCGGCATCAATATATGTCCACCCGCGACACAATGCGACAAGACACGACAGGTTGCGTCATCTGGGGCAACGTAGCGACGCGTCATGATGCATCGTTGTCGCATAGTGACGCATGGTGACGCATGGTGACACACGATGATGCACAATAAATTAGCATAGGCAATGCCCTGCGTCACCACGCGTTACCCATACTTCGTCATGCGAAAGGCACGCACAACAAGATAAGACACGCAGATGTCACGAGAGGATTTTGAACATTCCAAAATTCTGGGTTGGCAGGGAAACACCGCGTGCACCCGCACGTCACTACATGCGTCACCACGCATCACCACTTGTCACGACCCGACAACGACGCGACAACCTCTTTTCAGGCTGTCGCCTAAAATGTCACCCTAGTGGGACAGGCCCTTAAGAGGTAGGCCATTTAGGACTGAGATGAGGCAAACTCTTTTCACCCAGAGAGTTGTGAATCTGTGGAATTAGCTTCCATGGAAGGCAGTGGCGCCAATTCACTAGATATTTTCAAAAGAGAGTTAGATATAGCTCTTAGGGCTAATCAAGGGATATGGGGAAAAAGCAAGAATGGGGTACTGATTTTGGATTATCGATGATCATATTTAATGGCTCAAAGGGCCTATTGGCCTACTCCTGCACCTATTTTCTTTGTTTCTATGTTTCTAAGCCAGGCTGACAGATTTGGTGTTTAGTAAGGAACTCCAAATTCTTACACTGAAGATAGACAGAAAATGCTGAAATAACTCAACGGGACAGGCAGCATCTCTGGATAGAAGGAATGGGTGATGTTTCAGGTTGAGACCCTCCTGAAAGATTTGGTGGTGTATTGCATATTTTCACTGAGTGGATATAAGCCTGCTAGTGTCAATTTAAGACACACATTATCCAAATGTTTACTTATGGTTACAGCTGCCATATATGTCATTAAGTAATATAGGAAGCATACATATAAATCAAAAACAGCTCAATAACCTTTGTTACATAAACTCGGAATTGCATGTGCAGAGAAGAATCTGAGTTTTGGAATGGCTGACTTGAGCGGCAGTCATGCATTACAGGAACTGACCCACAATGCCAAAGCATCAGGATTTCTCAACAAACAAATAATGGATTATCAATGTTTTACTGTTGTATTATAACGTATACTTTCCACAGATTGGATAGCACACAACCAAAAGCTTTTCACTGTATCCCAGTATACGTGACAATAAACTAAACTAAACATACAGATTGAAGACAATCTTATCGAGTGGCAGCACAGGCTTGAAGGACCAGGTGATCTACTCCTGCTCCTGATATGTATGTTCATAAGCTTGTACAGTATGTTTGTATAACTCCACAATCTTAAACAATAGACAGTTGTGACTCTGTTAACACAATCTGTATTTTCTTTACATGCACAACATTATTTTGTAACGTATTCAATAGCTTAAAATATATAATCATAGGAAACTAATAATTACATTTAAATTTGCAGATATGTGCATTTAAAATTAAATCCAACTATTTTTACTGTTTTATCTAACTTTTTTTAATGAACATATTGAAGTGTCCCGACCTTAAACATTGTCTGACAATTCTCTCCAGTGATGCAGTCTGACCTGCTAGGTTACTACAGCACTTTGCGTTTTACTCAAGAGTCCAGCATCTGCAGTTCCTTGGTCTACACATTAAAATCTACAATGATTCTGAATGAATTCAGAGTGTCTGAAAAGGTGAATTAAAAAAAACCCAAAGAACCCAAACCAAATCATACAAGAAACCCAGTGTTTTGTAGTCCTTGATAGTATTACAAGGCATAGGTGATTTTTTTTCCCAAACATTAATTATTTATTCTTTATGATTGCTTTCACGATACATACATAATTTAATAACCAAATAAATGAGTTTATAAGGGTAATATTTTCATTACCTTTAAATGGCATGATTCACATAGTACAAATGCTGCTTCAATTGATCACCACAAATTTAGAAGCATGCACTCATGGGCATCTTTACAGATCCAGATGGATAAAGCTTTTATTATCCTGCAAGGCGCTGTTGAAATAATAAAGATGAATATCACACTCCTTGTCACCTTTTTGGTCGTAGTGATTCCCTTAAGTACACAAATATGACTTCATACAGCCAAATAGATCCAGATGATCTCATGAGATAAATAGCCATTCCCTTTCCTTCATAAGGCCTCACCAAGATAATGAAAATAAATATACCATCACAGTTATTTGTTCTCAGTGATTGCGAGAACTTTCGAAAACCCTTGCAACTACTTTAAACTTAAAACTGAAATACGAATGAGTAATAACAATTTAAAATAAATTAAATATATTTTCTAAACTCTCAAAAGATAAGAATCTTCCATTTTGTTTTACATTCGGTTTTGAATTTTGAATTTATTTAATGCTTATTTGTGTGCATCATGTTGGCTAATTGTTAACTTGGTTTGAATGTTCTGAGTTTAAACCACGTATGACCTCCAAGCTAGTAGTTTATTACATAAAGGTTTCTGCATTGCCAAAGGTACTATTTGTTACGCGAGGCACTGCAGATAATATATCAGCCAGCCCTGCTGATGACGAAGCTCAGTCCCGGTCGAATATAGTAAATCTCAGTCATGCACCAATTACAAATTATCCTCGTATTTGGTCAAAAGATCAAATGCACTCATGTCTCTGTCTGAAATTCCAAATAGCAAAGCCAGCTGAAAATTACCACATGATAATTTTGTGGTACGGTGGCACAGCAGTAGAGTTGCTGCCATACAGCACCATAGACTCGGGTTTGATCCTGACTACGGGTGTTTGCCTGTACAGAGTTTGTACATTCTCTCCCTGACCTGCGCGGGTTTTCTCCAGGATCTCTGGTTTCCTTCCACGCTCCAAAGACGTATCTAGGTTAATTGGCTTGATATAATTGTAAAAAAATTGCCCCCAATGTGTGTAGGATAGTGTTAGTGTGCAGGGATTGCTGGTCAGCACAAACTGGGTGTATCAAATAACCTATTTCTGTGCTGTATCTCTAAACTAAACTAAACAAAATTAAGCCTGAGTTTTGAAGCTTCCTTGAAGCTCAACCAAATGTTAAAGGTCAGATGGGGCCAGAGCATATTGACTCTTTGCATGCTGGTCCCAGAGGAGGATCTATTATTACCTGATACAATTACTGTACTCTTTTAAATCTCTTTTCTACCTCTTGTACTTGAGTTTGGCTTGACTGTACTTGTTCACAATTTATATAAATGATTTGGAGGAGGGAACCAAGTGTAATATATCAAAATTTGCGGACGATACAAAAATGGGAGGAAAAGTAGGGGATGAGGAGGATAGGAAGAGTCTGCAAAAGGATATAGATAAGCTAGGTGAGTGGGCAACAACTTGGCAGATGAAGTTTAATACTAATAAATGTGAAGTCATTCACTTTGGGAAAAAAAATGATAGGGCAAGTTATTTTCTAAATGAGGAGGAACTGCGTTGTAATGCAACGCAAAGGGATCTAGGGGTATTAGTACATGAATCACTAAAAGTTAGTATGCAGGTGCAGCAAGCAATCAGGAAGGCCAATGGAGTTTTGGCCTTTATTGCTAGGGGGATTGAGTATAAAAACACGGAGGTCTTGCTGCAGCTGTACACAGTATTAGTGAGACCACATTTGGAATACTGTGTACAGTTCTGGGGTCCATACTTAAGAAAGGATGTACTAGCCCTGGAGGCAGTGCAGCGAAGGTTTACAAGATTAATTCCTGCAATGAGGGGATTGACATATGAGGAAAGGTTAAGTAGGCTGGAACTCTACTCTTTGGAGTTTAGAAGAATGAGAGGCGATCTCATTGAAACATATAAGATCGTGAGGGGCCTTGATCGGGTGGATGCACCGAGGATGTTCCCAATGATCGGGGAAACTAGAACTAGGGGACATAGTTGCAGAATAAGGGGGGGCTCTTTTAAAACTGAGATGAGGAAGAACTTCTTCACCCAGAGGGTGGTTAATTTATGGAATTCACTGCCCCAGGGAGCAGTGGAAGCAGAAACTTTAAATATAATTAAGACTAAAATAGATGTTTTTTTAGCTGCCAAGGGGATAAGGGGCTACGGGGAGAGGGCAGGGATATGGACCTAGGTATGGTTAGTATAGTAAGACCTGAGTGATCTCCTGGACAAGTGTCGATCGCCTAGATTGGGGTCGGAGAGGAATTTCCCGGATATTTTTCCCGAATTGGACCTGGGTTTTTATCCGGTTTTTTGCCTCCCCCAGGAGATCACGAGGTTTTTGGGGTGGAGAGGGGTGATATCGGTATAAAGGGGAGGGTAGTGTCTTGTGTTCTGTGTCTTGTGTCTACTGTTTGTTGGTAAGTGTGTCTGTTTAGTGTTCAGCCATGAGCGAATGGCGGTGCGGGCTCGACGGACCTGGTGGTCTACTCTCGCACCTACTTTCTATGTTTCTATGTTTCTATGTTATGTATAGTATTATTCAATTTGATTGAATAGCATGCAAAACAAAGCTTTACACTGCACTGAGGTATGCATAATAATGGTAAACTTAAATCTAAACGTAAACTTTCAACTGAGCTCTTACACACACAAAATAAAATCTCTTCATCCACCTCCTTGCTGCTCGTGGGTCAATTCTGCGCAAACATGGCTACCAGGGTTGCCTTCGTGACAGCAGTGATTGCAATTAAAACAATTAATTGTGTGCAATATGTGAAGTGCTCTGGGACGTCTCTGGAAGATGTGATAAGGTACTTAATAATTGTGAGTTTCGGCTTTCTCTCTTAATGTGGAATAATGCCAATTATTCTGACCAGATATGAAAAGAACTTGGGAATAGAAAGGAGAAGGTGATGATAAATTGACAAGGTATTATCTGGGGATCAGTGATGAGTGTAATTCAGCAAGAGTCTTTTCTGGGTTTTCTTCTATTCATGAATGTCGAGAAACAATGGGACTTTAGTAATAATATCAAATATGCAGTTGGCATCAAATAATGAACCCGTATCACAATGCATAAGAATTACTGGTATTCAAAGGTATCTGGACAAATTAATTATAAGGGTCAAGAAATGGCAAATGACTTTTAATATGGGAGTTAATGACTTAGGAAGAAAAAGCAGGCAGAGTACTCATTCAGGGACATTAGCATGAAATTGAAAGATAAGGAGTCTGCCAGTGTGTTATTCTGGCACATTTCCAGTCGTTGGGAGAATTATTTAGAACTTTGCAGGCTAACAACTAGTTAGGCAATTAGCACAGCGCAAACAGTACTGGCTTCATGGATAAATAGATATTTTTTTGGAATGGAAGGGGTGGATATGGGAATGGGATAGGGGTGGCTGGGTTGATAAATAGTGATTCAGACTGGCTGATGCAGGATGACAGGCATCTGTACAGAATAACTATTTGCAACAATAGCTAGGAAAATTAATGATGGAAACTTACACTAGAAAAGTTGCATTTACACTAGAAAAAAAGTATATATTTAATCGGTCTGAAGGAGGATCCCGACCTGACATGTTGTCTGTCCATTCCCTCCACAGATGCTGCCTGACCTGCAGTTTATTTGTTGCTTAAGATTCCAGCATCTGCAGTGTCTTGTGTCCGTCCCTATATATTTCTAATATTTGCCATTGGAAGGGAAAGGCTGGAATATTGTCAAGCTGCAGGGAGAGAAAAACAAAACAGAATTATTCGACAAGCAAAAATAACTAAAGCAAATGTCCACAGTTACAATACCATTGCATACCAAACTCCCAAGCCTTTCATAGAGCAGATCTTGCTTCACCCTCATAATTTTGCAGCAAATGAGGAAAGCATTTGTTCCCATTTGGAAAGGTGATTCAATTGTTCAAGAAGAACCACACAAATAATTGTGAATTGATGGGGTTCCTTGTAATTCACTTTTCAGCACTTGCTTGGCTGACTCATGTTTAACGGTCATAGAGTCATACAGCACAACGTGGAAACAGAACCTTTGGCCAAACTTGCCTACACTGACCAATATTTCCCATCTATATTAGTCCAGTATTTGGCTCATAGCCCTTTAAACTTGTACTAGCCATGTACCTGTCCAAATTTTTCTTAAACGTTGCAATGGTACCTGTCTCAACTCTTCCAGCAGCTCGTTCCATACATCCACCACCCTTTGTGTAAAAAAGTTACCATTCAGGTTCCTATTAAATCTTTCCTCCATCACCTTAAAGCTATGTCCTCTAGTTCTTGAATCCTCTACATTGGGCATGAGACTCTGTGCATCAACCCAATCAATACCTCTCATGATTTAGTACACCTCTATAAGATCACCCCTCAACCTCCGCTCCATGGGAATAGAGTCCTAGCCTGCTCAATCGCTCCGATAGCTCAAATCCTCGAGATCTGGCAACATCCTTATAAATCTTTTCTGTACCCTTTCCAGCTTGACAACATCTTTCCGATAACATGGTGCCTAGAACTGAACACAATACTCAAAATGCGGCCTCACCAATGTCTCACATAACTGCAACATGACCTCCCAACTTCGATACTCCTGGTTGTGTTGAATCCTGTTCCCTGTCCTGATCTCATTAAACCTCTGCACTGAGCATATATAATAGGCAAGGGAAACCGAGCCCAAATGAATTTAAAAGGAGTGCAGGGAGAAGAGTTTTGGTGATGTTAAAAGGAGTGTGGATGATACATGAGAATTATAACCCTGATGAACTTAACCAAACAATTGGTTTAAAAAAAGAACCGGGAAGTTTAAAGAAAAGTTCATCCAGCTTGATTTAAATGGTAATCTAATGAAATGCATGTCAAGTATATAGAAACAATGAACTGCAGGTGCTGGTTTACAAAAAAAGACTGGAGTACTGGAGTACCTCAGCAGGTCAGGCAACATTTCTGGAGACATGGATAGGTGGCGTTTTGGGTCGTGATCTTTCTTCAGTCTGAAGAAGGGCCCCGAATTACCACGTCACCTAACCATGTTGTCAGTGATGATGCCTTTAACTCAACTGAGTTATTCCAGCACTTTGTGTATTTTGAAGTATATTTGTTATGTGTTGATGAAGGTAATGAATAAAAGCATCTCAGACAAATGGAGTTCACATTCTTCACCCCATGGGAACTCCTGGACAATTCCTGTCATTCAGGCAGATACGAAAGGGTAGGCAGCTTGCTCAGGAAACCCCAGAAGGCATCTTATGGACTAATCAATATTCAATTCTGAATGAAAGAGGGAAATGTTTTTTCCTGAGAGTGCAGCCAGAGTCATGACCATAGCACCACCAATGGCTCAACTGTATGGAGGAATGAGAAAGACAAGAGAGAGGAGCATGGTCAAGGAAGCAGACAGGTAATTCCTTGGTGTCAGAAGTACAACAAGGAAATGTTGCCTCCACGGTTCTTCCCACCCTGGACACAACCTGTTCCACCTGCTGCCCTCTGGCAGACGGTACAGGTCTTTCAAAACTCGCACAAACAGACTCAGAGACAGCTTCTACCCCATAGCCATACGTGAACTTAACAATGCAAAATAAGAAATAACACTCACATTCAACTGAATGGTTCTTACTCACAAGCACCTTAAAAACATCCTGAATGTACTTAACCATTTGCACTACTAGATAACTGTATATAACTATTCAACACCGAATACTTCAGCTGCTTTTGTTATTTATCTGTAATTTTTTTATGTATATATTTTTGAATCGCACCGTTGGATTGACTTTTAAATTTCGTTGTACCATGTGCAATGACAATAAAGAGATTCATTCATTCATTCATTCATTAATAATAATAATAATAATAAATTTTATTTATGGGCGCCTTTCAAGAGTCTCAAGGACACCTTACAAAAATTTAGCAGGTAGAGGAAATACATGTAAGGGGAATGAAATAAATAGTAGAGACATGACTAGTACACAAAGTAAAGACAGAATTCAATACAAAACACAGTATGAGGCAATTAATGCACAGATGAAAAGGGAGGGGGACGTGGGGCTAAGGATAGGCAGAGGTGAAGAGATGGGTCTTGAGGCGGGACTGGAAGATGGTGAGGGACACGGAATTGCGGATCAGTTGGGGGAGGGAGTTCCAGAGCCTGGGAGCTGCCCTGGAGAAGGCTCTGTCCCCAAAACTGCGGAGGTTGGACTTGTGGATGGAGAGGAGACCGGCTGATGTGGATCTGAGGGACCGTGAGGGTTGGTAGGGGGAGAGGAGGTCAGTGAGATATGGGGGGGCCAGATGGTGGAGGGCTTTGTAGGTGAGGATCAGGATTTTGTAGGTGATCCGGTGGGAGATGGGAAGCCAGTGAAGTTGTTTGAGGACTGGAGTGATGTGATGCCAGGATTTGGTGTGGGTGATGAGTCGGGCGGCTGCGTTCTGGACCAGTTGGAGTCGGTTGATGTAGGTGGAGCTGATGCCAAGGAGAAGTGAGTTGCAATAGACCAGTCGGGAGGAGATGAAGGCATGGATGAGTCTTTCAGCAGCGGGCGGGGTGAGAGAGGGTCTGGCGATGTTGCGGAGATGAAAGAAGGAGGTTTTAATGACATGGCAGATGTGAGGCTCAAGGGAGAGGGTGGAATCAAAGATCACGCCAAGGTTGCGGGCCTGGGGAGATGGGGAGACAGTGGTGTCATCGATAGTGAGAGTGGGGTTATTGATTTTGCTGAATGTGGCTTTGGAGCCTATGAGGAGGAATTCTGTCTTATCGCTGTTGAGTTTGAGGATATTATGTTGCATCCAGGTTTTTATAGCTGACAAACAGGAATTGATATGGGAGAGGGGGGGGGGGGTTGTGGGGGGATTTGGTGCCAAGGTAGATCTGGGTGTCATCAGCGTAACAATGGAAGTCCAGGTTGAAGTGGCGGGGTATCTGACCAAGGGGGAGGATGTAGATGATGAAGAGGAGGGGGCCGCGTACGGAGCCTTGGGGAACGCCTTGAGTGACTGTGGCTGTAGCAGAGGTGTGGTTGTGGAGAGAGATGAAGTGGGATCTGTTGGAAAGGTATGAACGGAGCCAGCTGAGTGCAGAGCCTTCAATGCCGAGGTCTTTGAGTCTGGTGAGCAAGATGTTATGGTTCACTGTATCGAAGGCTGCGCTCAGGTCGAGGACATTAGGATCAAGGACATCACTCAATGCGTGCAGGATATTTTGAGAGGGTGATTTGAGGGTGTAGGGGGGAAAGTGTTGGGGGGAGATGAATAGCCAGTGGCAGTGGTTCAATCCAATACAGTGGATACTTATTTACCGATAATGTTTACCAAAGCCAATTAACCTAACAACCCGAGATTGATCCCTGGGATGGCGGGACTGCCATATGAGGAAAGATTGAAAAGACTAGGCTTGTGTTCACTGGAGTTTAGAAGGATGAGTGGGGATCTTATAGAAACAAATAAAATTATAAAAGGGCTGGACAAGCTAGATGTAGGAAAAATGTTCCCAATGTTGGGCGAGTCCAGAACCAGGGGCCACAGTCTTAGAATAGGGGAGGTCATTTAAGACTGAGGTGAGAAAAAACTTTTTCACCCAGAGAGTTGTGAATTTATGGAATTCCCTGCCACAGATGGCAGTGGAGGCCAAATCACTGGATGGATTTAAGAGAGAGTTAGATAGAGCTCTAGAGGCTAGTGAAGTCAACGGATATGGGGAGAAGGCAGGCACGGGTTATTGATAGGGGACGGTCAGCCATGATCACAATGAATGGCGGTGCTGGATCGAAGGGCCAAATGGCCTCCTCCTGCACCTATTTTCTATGTTTCTATGTAATCTGTATGTCTTTGAAGTGTGGAGGAAACTGGAGCACCCGGAGAAAACTCATGAAGTCACAGGGAGAACGTACAAACTCCGTACACACAGCAGCTGGAGTCAAGATCAAATCTGAGTCTATGTACGGCAGCATCTCTACTGATGCACCATCGTGGCACCTCTGTTGCTGAGTTTGGTGGTGCAGCTTTCAAGCTTCTGTGTGTTCTGCCCAATTGTAGTAGGGAGAAGATGGAATGATTGGGGTGGGACAAGTCTGTGATAATGTTGGCTGCTCTTCGGGGATATCGCAAAGTTTAAATGGAATCAATGGGAAGTCTGGTCTTTGTGATGGATTGAGCTACATCCAAAGCTCTCTGTAATTTCTTGTGGTCTCAGACAGAGCTATTCCCAAATAGACAGTATGCTTTCAGAGATTAAGAGAAATGGCAGATGGAGATTAATCTGGAAAAATGCGAGCTGCTATATTTTGGGAGGTCGAATGCAAAAGGAGAGTACAGTAAATGGCAAGACCCTTCAGGACATCGAGGTACATGGAGATCGTGAGATGCAACCCCCTATCTCTCTGAAAGTGGCAACACAAGTGGATAGATGGCAAGGAAAGTATATGGCATTCTTGTCTTCATCAGTCAAGTATAAAAGTTAAGAAAATCATAAAGCAGCTGTATCAAACTTTGGTTTGGCCATGTTTGGAGCATTGTGTGTGCCACATTACAGGAAGGATATGGAGTGCAGAAGAGGTTAACCAGGATAGTTCGATAGTTTTCTCCAGAGTAGGAGGCTGAGGGGTAGACCTGACAGAAGCATATAACATTATGAGAGGCAAAGATAGGGTATATGTCTAGAGCCCTTTTCCTAGGATGTAAATGTTAATTACTAGAGGGAATGCATTTAAGGTGAGAGGTGGAAAGTTTGAAGGAGGTTTACAAGGCAAGGTTTTTACACTGTGAGTAGTAGGTGCCTGGAATGTCATCAGAGTAAGTGGTAGATACAGACAGAGTCATAAATAGTCATAGAGTGATACAGTGTGGAAACAGGCCCTTCGGCCCAACTTTCCCACACTGGCCAACATGTCCCAGCAAAACTAGTCCCACCTGCCAGCGATTGGTCCATATCCATCCAAACATGTCCTATCCATGTGTTCAAAAGGGAACTGCAGATGCTGGAGTATCGAAGGTACACAAAATTGCTGGGGAAACTCAGCGGGTGCAGCAGCATCTATGGAGCGAAGGAAATAGGCGACGTTTCGGCCCGAAACGTCGCCTATTTCCTTCGCTCCATAGATGCTGCTGCACCCGCTGAGTTTCCCCAGCAATTGTATGTCCTATCCATGTACCTGTCTAACTGTTTCTTAAACGTTGGGATAGTCCTAGACTCAACTACCACCTCTGGCAGCTTGTTCCATACTCCCACCACCCTGAAAAAATGGCTCCTCAGATTCCTATTAAATCTTTTCCCCTTCACCTTAAATCTATGTCCTCTGGTCCTCAATTCCCCCAATCTGGGCAAGGGATTCTGTGCATCTACCCAATCTATTCCTCTTATTATTTTATCCAATAGAAATGTTGCAACAAAAAATTAAAAAAGATACACGAACATGCAAGGAAAAGGCAGTTTGTCCAGGCAGATGGGATTAGTTGAAATTGGCAACATGGTCAACACGGGCATGGTGGACCAACAGGCCTGTTATTAAACAATACAGTTCAATGTTCTACAGTAAAATAAAGAGCATACAGTATGTCAGATGTCATGTTGTGACAATACCAGCAGTAATGTAGACACAGGGAATTGGAGATGCTGGAATATTGAGTAAAACACAAACTGTTAGAGTAACTCAGCATGTCAGGCAGCATCTGTGGTGGGAAGGGAAAGGGAGGAGGAGGAGGAGGAGGAGGAGGAGGAGGAGGAGGAGGAGGAGGAGGAGGAGGAGGAGGAGGAGGAGGAGGAGGAGGAGGAGGAGGAGGAGGAGGAGGAGGAGGAGGAGGAGGAGGAGGAGGAGGAGGAGGAGGAGGAGGAGGAGGAGGAGGAGGAGGAGGAGGAGGAGGAGGAGGAGGAGGAGGAGGAGGAGGAGGAGGAGGAGGAGGAGGAGGAGGAGGAGGAGGAGGAGGAGGAGGAGGAGGAGGAGGAGGAGGAGGAGGAGGAGGAGGAGGAGGAGGAGGAGGAGGAGGAGGAGGAGGAGGAGGAGGAGGAGGAGGAGGAGGAGGAGGAGGAGGAGGAGGAGGAGGAGGAGGAGGAGGAGGAGGAGGAGGAGGAGGAGGAGGAGGAGGAGGAGGAGGAGGAGGAGGAGGAGGAGGAGGAGGAGGAGGAGGAGGAGGAGGAGGAGGAGGAGGAGGAGGAGGAGGAGGAGGAGGAGGAGGAGGAGGAGGAGGAGGAGGAGGAGGAGGAGGAGGAGGAGGAGGAGGAGGAGGAGGAGGAGGAGGAGGAGGAGGAGGAGGAGGAGGAGGAGGAGGAGGAGGAGGAGGAGGAGGAGGAGGAGGAGGAGGAGGAGGAGGAGGAGGAGGAGGAGGAGGAGGAGGAGACGGAGGAGACGGAGACGGAGACGACGTTTTGGCTCGGGATCCTTTTTCAGACTTATCAACAATGTAATTGGACAATGGGAGTGGAACTTCAGATCGTGAGAGGTTTTGAGAGGTGGAACTGGGAAGGAATACTCATTTTTTGTAAAATTTAACTTCAGGGAACACTATTTAACAAACAGATGTGGCCCATTTAAGAGGGGTGAAATGAATTAATTTCTGCCAGTGATTTGTGCCTCAGGAATTCTCTTCCTCCTGGTGGAAGTAGAGTAATTTAGTATTTTTAAGACAGAGGTAGATAGATTTCTGATAAACGAGGGGACAAATGTTATCAGAGATGGGTGAGAATAAGGAACTGAGGTTCCAATCAGGTCAGCATAGACATTATTGAAAGGCGTAACATGCTTCGATGGACCAGTGATTTATTCTTACTCCTCACTTGTATGTATCAATTACATCAAAAAAGGATGCTATTCCTCATGACAATTCCCTTTTCTCCCCTCTCCAATCGGGCAAAAGGTATAGAAGTACAAATACGCACACCGCATGGACAGTTTCTTTCCAGGGAGGCACGGTGGTGTAGGGGTAGAGCTAATGCCTTAAGGCCCTGTCCCACTTACGTGTCCTTGGCATGCAAATTACGCGACCTCGACGTCGCGTTGAGGCGCACGGGCATTGTGTGGCCACACGGGGCCGGTCCCACTGAGAAGCACGGAGGGGTATGTAGTCGTGCACGATATCGCGTGGCGCTCTGAAATTTTGTAGCCAACGAAATCTTTGCACGCCAATGGCTTGTCGCATAACTGATGGCCAAAGGGGGACTGGCCCAAGACCCTGATGCGACGCAACGTCTCACCTCCAACAGCAGCAGAAGCAGGCAAACGATCACTGGGCTGAGACTGGCGCTCACGGCCATTGCGGAACAAGGGGACATGACTTGAGAATTAAGGGACAGAAGTTTAGGGGTAACATGAGGGGGAACTTCTTTACTCAGAGAGTGGTGACTGTGTGGAATGAGCTTCCAGTGAAGGTGGTGGAGGCAGGTTCGTTTTTATCATTTAAAAATAAATTGGATAGTTATATGGACGGGAAAGGAATGGAGGGTTATGGTCTGAGCGCAGGTATATGGGACTAGTGGAGAATACGTGTTCGGCACAGACTAGAAGGGTCGAGATGGCCTGTTTCCGTGCTGTAATTGTTATATGGTTATTATATGGTTATACACTTGTACAAGTCGGAGCTGAGTCTGGAGCGGTGTTTGTGGACAGTAACATCGGAAAGCTCCCTCCTACACCGACTTGCCCGGTCCAGGTGTGCTGGGTAAGAACGGCAACAGTGCCTTGGATTTCGTTGAAGCCGGGGAGGCGACGGAGACCTGGGGAAGAAGCCTCTGGAAGCTCCATTTTTAACGACGGGAGGATTGGCACGGACATTTCCTATCTTATCAAGAGGAGACTGCTTCTGTTGCTTGCCAAGAAAGCCTTCACAAGACTATTTAACTGTTGGAAAAGAGTGGAGGTGCAGCAACAGCAGAAAGACTGCTTGGATTATAAAGTACTGATACGTTGTGTGTTGTGCCACGCCCTAAAGATGGCGGCCCCTCAGAGTTATGCAGCTGTCGCATGGTCGGCAGTCTCTGAGACTGAGGACCGCGAGTTGCTGGGGCGCACACATGGTGTAAAAATATACATGCAGAGCAACCTGCCCTTCAAGGCCTTTCTAGATGCGCTGGGTGAGACTGTTGGCAAGAAAGCCATAGTCTCGGGTGCGGTGGTCAGTGGGAAGGTTGTTGTTCTACTAAAGATTGAGCAGGCGGTGGCTCTGGCTCTGAAAAGGGCGGTTACAACAGGCGGGAATTTCGTGGCGGTGGACCCATGGGGGGGTCCCGTTTTGCCGGTCATTCTGTCCAACGTTCCCACTTTTGTTCCGGAAACGCTCCTGATCCCACATGTAAGGAAGCTGGGGGAGGTGCGGTAAGGGCTCACCAAACTGTTGTACAGGTTTGACGATCCTGAGATGCAACATATATATACGTTCAAGCGTTGCGTGTATATACAGTTGGCTCAGGGGACGGACACGGAGGGGAGTTTTGAGGTGGAGGTAGATGATTTCTCCTATCGCGTGTTCTGGAACGCGGGCCAAGTGCGTTGTCACGCTTGCAAAAAGGTGGGGCATTTTCGCAGGAATTGTCCCAGGACCCGGGCTGCCAGTTCCACCACGATGGCCCGGGAAAGCACTACTGGCCCATCTGGGGCTGCTGGTTTTACCACGGTGGCCCGTGAAGGCTTTACTCCCCTATCCCCAACCCCTATCCCCCCACCACCCCCATGTCCCGTACCTGTGGCGGTGGATGCCGGAGAAGTGCGTGGGGTGGATGGGAAGGTTTGGGAGCAACAGCGGGGGAAGAAAGTCAAGAAAAAGAAGAAACATCTCCAGGCGGGTCCCCTAGAAGATGATCACCTCCAAGTGGGACCCCTGGCAGCAGATAATTTTGTGCTCGCCTCTGAGATAGATGGTAGTGCGGAGATAGAGGCTTCTGCAATGGAGCTCACCGTACCACCGCACGCCAGTGGTTGGAAGAGGAGGAGGCATGGGTCCTCCGATACAGAGAAGGGCCCTGAAGTTCAGGAGCAACCTGAAGGGGAGCCTTCCCCTCCTGTTGAGGTGGAGAACCCAGGTCTGCTAGCTTAGTGGATGACCAGGGGCAGACTGAAGGGGAGGACTTGGGTGAGGGGGTGGGTCCCCAACATGAGCTCCCTGTTGAGGCTATAAGCCCAGTTGAGGGGTGTGATGCCCCACTGGTTGAGACTCCAGTAACATCGGCCCCTGAGGGCCACAGTGAGGTGATTCACCTGGTGGAGGGGGACGGGGACTCTCTGGGTGACGGTGCAGGGGTGGGTACCCTGGGTGAGGAGGAGGGTAAGATCGTTCCAGATCGTGTCCTTCGGTCGGACTCCAGAGAGGCCCGCTTACAGCAAGGCCCGGGGACTTGGTCCGACTTCACTGTTCCCAATCCGGTTACAGAGGGCGGTGGGAGCGTGCAGGAGACTGGCCAATTGTCAGATAGCTTGCCGCAGTCAGAGGCACCGGTACCTGCCCCTGTCACTGATCCTGGGGGTGGGATGGTGACAGAGGAGGGACTGTGTGATGTGGCTGTAATGCCCAACTCACAGGGAGGGGTGAGTGAGGTGGCTGAGAGTAGTAACCTTCCAGACTCGGGCTCGGACATTGAGTGCGAGGAGGAGGGGTACGCGGAGTACATCGACAGTGAGTTGACGGACTGCTCCACCCGCGGCCCCGTGTCTCGACTTGTCGAAGTCTGGGAACTTCGGAAGTTCTTAAAGGACACTAGAGGGAGTAGAAACAAGGTGGATTTGGCTGTCGACCGCTGGTCGGATCTGAGTGCGCCCATGCAGTCCATTCATGCCATCCTTCAGAAGAAGGGGAATGAGGCGGGGCTAATAAGAAATGAGAGGCGCCAGTTCCAAGAGCTTTTTAAGGCCCTAAAGAGAGGGCAGAAGGTTAGGGGCAGCTCCAATCCTTCACCGGGGGCGGGTAAAAGATCTAGTGTACTTTCAAAATGAAGCTCGCTATAGCCAGCCTGAATATCAATGGGGGCAGGGGGTCTCTCCGTAGGTTTCACCATCTCTCAGTGCTCAGGGACGGGAGGTATGCGGTGAGCTTCCTGCAGGAAACACACACTGTGGCTAGTGATGAACCCACCTGGCTCCTGGAGTGGGAAGGGGGGGTCTACATGAGTCATCTCAGCTCCAATTCGAGTGGAGTGGCTTTCCTGTTGGCCCCGTCTTTCCAGCCAGAGATCCTCAAAGTGCAGGACATTGTACCAGGCCGTTTGCTGTATCTGGCTGTGCGCTTGGATGGCGTGCCGTTACACTTCATTAATGTGTACGCCCCAAGATCGGCGTAATGCAGACGCGCTTAACAAGGGAAGTGACCACGTTGTTGAATACTATCGACCGTGGGGAGTGTGTTTTCCTTGGGGGAGATTTTAATTGTGCCCTCGAGGCAAGAGATCGCTCTGGCGTTCAGCGTGACCCGGGTGCAGTAAAGACTTTAAGGGAGATGGTGGACTCTTTTGAGCTGGTAGATGCTTGGCGGAATTTCCATCCTGACTCTAACGCCTTCTCGTACAGGTTTGAGGGTGGTGGTTCCCGTATTGATCATTTATACGTGTCCAAGGCCTATGTCTCCTGTGTTTCGGCGGCCTCCATGCAGCCGGCACCATGCTCGGACCATTGCCTGGTGCGAGTGGATTTTATACCGATGCGCACACGGGCTGGGTCCGCGTACTGGCATTTCAATAGCCAGCTGTTGGAGGATTGCCGATTCCAGGATTTATTCAGGCAGTTCTGGGCGAAGTGGAGAGAAAGGCAGGGGCGTTTCCTTTCCCTAAGGCAGTGGTGGGACGTGGGGAACTACGCCAGGACTACGCGAGGGGGGCTCCGAGATCGGACGGCTTGAGAGAGAGTTACTCGACTCGGAGGCACATCTGGATCAGACTGGTGGGGCTTCGTGTGAGTGGGAGGAATACCAGGAGAAGAAGGGAGCACTGAGGGACTTGCAGCTTAGGAGGCCCCGGGATGTGTATGTGAGGTCGCGAGTCCAGATGTTGTACGATCTGGACCGCGCCTCCCCCTTTTTCTTTTCTCTGGAGAAGGGGCGAAGAGCCCGCAGGCAGCTTGTTGAGTTGCTTGCGGATGATGGCTCCTCTGTCACAGATCCAGAGAGCATTGGTGCCTCGGTTGGGTCTTTCTACAAGACTCTGTTCTCGGCAGGCACATCGAGTGGGGAGGCGCAAGAGGTCCTGTGGGAGGGCTTACCCACTGTGTGCAATGATGTGGCTGAACACCTGGATGATCCCCTAACCCTGGAGGAGTTGACTGGTGCCCTGCACCAGCTCAAGGGGGGCAAGTCTCCAGGGCTGGATGGGCTGACTGTGGAGTACCTTAGAGCCTTCTGGGATGTCCTGGGGGGTGACTATATGAAGGTCCTGGGGGAGAGCCTGGTGACTGGGGAGATGCCCTTCTCGTGGCGCAGGGCAGTTGTTGTCCTGCTGCTAAAGAAGGGCGATCTCCGCCTTTTGAAGAACTGGCGCCCGGTCTCTCTCCTCAGCATGGACTATAACGTTTTTGCACGGGCATTGGCAAATCGCCTGGGTCCCGTGCTGTCCCTGGTGATCCACCCTGACCAAGCATACACAGTCCCGGGCCGGTCCATCCAAGACAATATTCATCTGGTCCGGGACCTGATCCATCTGACCCAGGGGGCTGGTCAGTCAGTCGCCTTTCTCTCCCTCGACCAGGAGAAGGCGTTCGACAGGGTGGAGCACGACTACCTTCTGGGGACTCTGCAGGCGTTCGGATTTGGACCACACTTTGTGGCCTGGGTCCGACTTTTATACACTGCTGCAGAATGCCTTGTTAAGGTAAACGGCTGTTTGTTGGCCCCCATTCCCTTTGGGAGGGGGGTTCGTCAAGGATGTCCCATGTCCGGCCAGCTGTATTCCATCTGTGTCGAGCCTTTCCTGTGCCTTCTCCGGAGGCGGCTTTACCGGGGCCGAGGATGGAGGTGGTCCTCTCGGCCTATGCCGATGATGTCATTCTGATGTTCACCGACCCTGTTGACCTGCGGAGGATGCGTGAGTGCCAGCAGGTTTTCTCGGCTGCTTCCTCCACCAAGATCAACTGGGGGAAGTGTTCTGGTCTCTTGGTGGGTGGGTGGCAGGTGGACTCCCTGCCGGAGGAGATGGCAGGTTTTGCGTGGAATACCACGCACCTCCTCTATCTGGGGGTCTACCTGAGTCCCGATGAGAGCGGGTGGCCGGCGAACTGGCAGGAGCTGGAGGCGAAGGTGATCGCCCAGCTGGGACGTTGGTCCGGCCTACTTGGTGTGCTCTCTTACCGGGGCAGGGCTGTAGTTATAAACCAGCTGGTGGCCTCTCTGCTGTGGTACCGGATGGCCACTATGGTCCCGTCCTCTTATTTTATAACCATGTTACAGAGGAGATTGGTCAACTTCTTCTGGGGTGAGAGGAATCACTGGGTCTCTGCTGGGGTTCTGAGTCTCCCGTTGGAGGAGGGCGGTCAGGCGCTGGTCTGTATTCGTACCCAGGTGGCGGCTCTCCGACTCAGGACCCTGCGGAGGTACGTCTACTCGGACTACCCTCCTAAATGGCACGTGCTGGCGACGTACTTTTTCTGCCAGGGGCGCTGCCTTCAGGAGGGCTCACGGCTCCCGGTAGCGGGCATGAGTCGACGCGCTAGGCGGGCGTTGCCTGGCTTTTACCGTGACCTCCTGAAGGCCAGGAATTTGGTCACCTTCAGCCAGGGCCCTGCTCCTCAGGGGGAGGGGGGTGTCGTGGCTGTGACTGTGGGTGTCGAGGAGAGGCATGTGCATGGAGCGATTCCGGACGAGCTTGCCCCCGCTCAGTCGGAATTGTTCATAGGGCCCACGGCCCGGGTCCCTCCCCGAGAGCCGGCCCCATGCAACATGAGCCGCCTTTCCGAGATGCCCAGCGTGCCGTTCTGTGACGCGGAGAGGCGCGTACTGTACTGGCTGCTCTTGCAGTCTCTCCACTTCCTCGCCCTCGTCTTCCGTCCAGACACACCTTGGCGGTCCATGTTACTACCTAACGAGGGGAGCGGTCCCCAGTGGAGGTCTCTCTACAAGGGAGTCCTACCCCTTTACATCGGGGACCTGGGGTGGAGAGTGTTGCACAAAGCCGTGGCCTGTAATAGGTCTTTGAGTCGGTTCACGGACTCTTCCCCTGCTTGTCATTTCTGCGGTGAGGAAGAGACCGTGTTCCACGTGTACATAGAGTGTGAGAGGTTGCAGCCACTGTTCGAATATCTGAAAGGGCTGCTCCTCAAGTTTTGGCTACATTTTAGTCCAACGCTATTAATTTATGGGCACCCGGTACAGAGGGGGGAGGGTCGGGAGGGATGAGGGGGTCTCCCTGTCGGTCTGCTCCTGGGCCTGGCCAAGATGGCCATTCGCGGGTCCAGGCAGTGGGCAGTCGATGGCCGCACAGCGGTTGGCTGCCTACCCCTTTTCCGGGGTTACGTCCGTGCCCGCGTGTCCCTAGAAAGGGAACACGCGGTGTCCATGGGGACTGTGGAGGACTTCTGTGAACGCTGGTCACCACAGGAGGTTGAATATATTATAGATAAAAATTGTAATATTTTAAATTGATAGTTTTGTTTAAGTGTTTTTTAAATTGTTTGAGTTTTCTACCTTCCCTTGTAAATTGTACATTTGTTTGAAAATCTAATAAAAAACATTTACGGGAAAAAAAAAAAGAAAAAAAAAAGTGCGGGCCCAAGAAAATTGAAGATGGACACAAAGTGCAGGAGTAACTCAGCGGGACCGGCAGCATCTCTGGAGAGAAGGAATGGATGATGTTTTGGGTCAAGACCCTTCTTTCAGACTGAAGAAGAGTCTCGACATGAAACGTTACCCATTGCTTCTCTCTAGAGATGCTGCCGGTTCCGCTGAGTAACTCCTGCATTTTGTGTCCATCTTCAAATGATGTCACATGCTCCAGACGGCTATGCGAACACATGAAGTCGCACTCGACCTTCGCGGGACCGTCGCGCCTCAACGTGACCACGAGGTCGCGTAATTAGCATGCCAAAGACACGCAAGTGGGACAGGGGCTTTACAGTGCCAGAGACCTCGGTTAGATACTGACTATGGATGCTTGGCTCTATGGAGTTTGCACGTTCTCCGCGCGAGTGGGTTTTCTCCGATATCTTCGGTTTCCTCCCACACTCTAGAGACGTACCAGTTTGTAGGTTAATTGACTTGGTATATATGTAAAATTGTCCCTATTGTTTGTAGGATAGTGTTAATGTGCGGGGATCGCTTGTCAGTGCGGACTCGGTGGGCCAAAGGGACAGTTTTTGTGTTATTTCTCGAACTAAACTAAACTAAACTAAAGCTGTTTGTTATCAGGCAACTGAGCTATCGACCAACAACTAAGGAGCCGTTCTGAGCTACTAGCTACTTCACTGGAGGCCCTCGGACTATCTTTACTGGACTTTACTAGCACTAAATGTTATTCACGTTATTCCCTTAATCATTTATCTGTACATTGTGGATGGCTCGATTGTAATCGTGTGTTGTCTTTCCGCTGACGTAACAATAAACTAAACTCAAACAAAACTCAAACTTCAATCTAGGTACTTTTACAGGAGAGAAGTGTACTTGGAAATTATAGCTGGAATGAAAAAGGCAGATAGAAAGTAAAATAAGATAAGCATAGATATAAGGAAGTGCGGATGCTGGTTTACAGAATAACACAAAGCACTGGAGCAACTGAGCAAGTCGGGCAAGATCTCTGTAGGCATTGGTTAGGTGATATTTTGGGTCAGGACAATTCAGACTGATCAGAACACGAGGAAAGCTGCAGGCCCAGATGGCATCTCGGGGCGAGTACTTAAGCCCTGTGCTCCACAGCTAGCTCCGGTGCTCACTACAATATTCAACCTCTCCCTGGCCAAGTCCGCGGTCCCTGCCTGCTTCAAAAGATCCATAATTGTACCAGTACCTAAAAATGCCTCCCCAGCCTGTCTGAATGACTACCGTCCGGTGGCCCTCACCTCGGTAGTCATAAAATGCTTTGAGAGGCTGGTCAAGAAACACATCTGCGCCTTCCTCCCTCGGAACATGGACCCGTTACAATTCGCATACCGTCCAAACAGATCCACGGACGATGCGGTCTCCCAGGTTCTGCACACCGCTCTCTCTCACCTTGACAGCCCGAAGGGGGGCTACGTGAGGATGCTGTTCATAGGCTACAGTTCAGCCTTCAACACGATAGTCCCCACCAGACTGGCCGAGAAGCTGCTGGAATTGGGGCTCAACACCCCCCTGTGTGCCTGGGTCCTGGACTTTCTCACCGCCAGGCCCCAGGTAATCAAGATGGAGGAAATACATCGAAGTCCCTCACCCTGAGCACAGGATCGCCCCAGGGTTGTGTCCTCAGCCCCCTATTGTACTCCCTGTACACACATGACTGTGTGGCCAGGTTCAGCTCCAACTCGATAATCAGGTTTGCTGATGACATTGTGGTGGTGAGCCTGATCTCAGATAACAATGAGAAGGCCTACTGGGAAGAGGTGGCTCATCTGGCACTCTGGTGTCAGGACAACAGCCTCCTCTTGAACATCAAAAAAACTAAGGAGCTAATCGTGGACTTTAGGAGGGCACATCATCCGAGGATGTACACACCATTGAGGATAAATGGGGTTATGTGGATAGGGTGAGCTGTTTTAAATACCTGGGAGTCCACATCTCTGAGGATATGACATGGACATCACACGCCGCAGCACTCGTGAGTAAGGCAAGGCAGCGCATTTACCACCTCAGGCAATTGAGGAAATTCAGAGTGTCTCTGAGGATCCTCCAGTGCTTCCACTCAGCGGCTGTGGAAAGCATCTTGTCCGGAAATATCACGATTTGGTTTGGGAACTGCTCTGTCCAGGATAAGAAGGCTCTGCAGAGAATAGTGCGTTTGGCCCGAACGCACTATGGGAACCACACTCGCCCCCCTGCAGGAACTATACATCAGAAGGTGCAACTCCGGAGCCTTCCATCCCTGCACCGGACTGCTCCAGCTGCTACGGTCAGGCAAACGCCTCCGTTGCCATGCTGTGAGAATGGAGAGGATGAGAAGGAGTTTCTTCCCAGAGGCCATTAGGACTGTAAACTCCTATCTCTCCAGGGACTAACTTTACTGTACCACTCTACTGTTGTGTCTTTTTAAAATTGCTGTTTTTTTCCTTTTTCTTTCCTCCTTCCCACAATTATATAATATGTGAATATGTGATTCTGTTCCATTCTGTTTGTAATGTGTTTGTTTGTTTTTGCACAATTCGCGAGCATTGCCACTTTTCATTTCGCTGCACATCTCGTATGTGTATGTGACGAATTGACTTGACTTGACTTGATTGTCATGGTGGGGGGGGGAAAGCAAAAAAAGTGGTGGGGGCAGGACAAATCACAGCAAATGATAGATGGATATAGGTGAAGAGGGGGGGTTATTGGTAGAAGGGTAGAGATGAGAAGGAAACAAAAGGTTGTAATATAAGGAGAGAAGAGGTATTTAATGTGAAGCCAGAGGAAGGGATAGAGATGGAAGGAGATGAGGAAAGGGGAAAGAGGGGCAGGATAGTGAGATAAATGGATACACATCAGGTGGGCACAGGGAAGAGAGGGAATGCTAGGTTTGTTACCTAAAATTGGAGAATTCAATGCTCATACCATTTGGTTGTAAGCTACCTAAGCAGAATATCAGGTGCTGTTCTTCCAGTTTGCTTGTGACCTCACTCTGGTAATGGAGGAGGCCCAAAACTGAAAGGTCGGAATGAGAATGGGAAAGGCAGTTAAAATTGTTATTAACCGGGAGATTCAACAGGCCTTGGCAGGCTGGTGGAAGAGTTCGGCAAATCCTAGTCTACGCGTGGTCTCGCTGATGTGAAGAAGGCAACATCCAGAGTACCAATGTGCCCTCCGTTGAAATAAAGTATAGGACAGATGTCATGTTATCAGATCGACATAAAACGGTGGAGTTACTCAGCGGGACGGGCATCATCTCTGGAGAGAAGGAATGGGTGACGTTTCAGGTTGAGACCCTTCTTCCTCATGTTATTGATTGATTACAGAAACTTCAAAGAGAAAGGATGAAGGAAAACAAAAGAGAGTAAAGACTGAAAACAAATATAGACAACAATAGGAAGGAAGGACCGTTCAGAAGCCTGATAACAGAGTGGAATATGCTGTTCCTGAGTCTGGTGGTGCACGCATTCAAGCTTCTGCCAGACTAAGCAGAAGGGAGAAGAATGAATGACGAGGGTAGGACAAGTCTTTGATTATGTTGGCTGCTTTACCAAGGCTGCATGAATTTATTACTGCACGAATTTAACATTTATTTACTAAAGGATGATAAACTAGCTACCAATGCTTTTCATACCCCAGAGAACAGGACGCACAGCATGGACATTGCTCTCAAGAATTTATTAGTAAATGTTAAGCCCTCACTGTAGAAATAATAATTTATTTTTACATCAAATTATGATTGACTGTACTTGGATGCAATATACCCTGAACTTATTACAGCTCAAATTAAAAATGGGAACTTACTGGCTGTAAAACAAGATCAGGGCTTTGTACACTGCAATGCATTGCTTTGTGAGCTATCTCAGAGCCAATACTAATGTATTAAATAATATGTTAACTTATAATTGTTTGCATGTTTTAAAACCAGTAAAGCTAAGAAAAGGGTGCCATTTCTTCCAATAACTTTAGGTTGCAAAATCGTCCAACTACAAATAGTATATTTGCGCTTGTATTAATTAAAAACTCTTCACGTGAATTTCTCGTTGGTGTTCAATTATATTGTATGGTAATTGTCCATTGAACACTAAAGATGTTCCTGAAAATTAGTATCAAAGAGCAGAGTGAAATTGTATATTAATATTTAGGTGACAGGCTGATAGGACTGCACTTCCGACTTAGCAATAAAACATTATGACCTCTTAACCATGTTCAGACTAAACCACAGAAATCCCATTTGTACTTTGAGCTGTAATAAGTTCAGGGTATATTGCACCCAAGTACATTCAGTCATAATTTGATGTAAAAATAAATGATTCTTTCTACGGTAGGGGGTTAACATTTACTAATAAATTCCAGACAATGATGTCCATGCTGTGAGACCTGTTCTCTGGGGCATGGAGAGTATTGGTAGCTAGTTTATCATTTCTTAATAAATAAATGTTAAATTCTCACTGTAATAAATTGCCTATTAACCATAATGAATATTCACTTCAGATTTTTAATAATATTGCTGTTTCGTATAGTTTCTCAGACACAATTTCCATTCCATTGCTTGTTTTAAAACCATATGGGAATTATGGGGAGATTAGATGTGAATTTAGGTAACCTTATACAATAACTCACTGTAAATGAGTACGCCGCTGTTGTGATTATATTCCAAGATAAGGAGTTGCATGAACTGCTTTTCATTTTTCAGAACTATTAATCAAGTTTTGCCCAATCTGTGGAAGAGACTTCTCCTGAAAAAAATAAGAATGACTTTTATATAGCCACGGTGACCCTGAGAGTTTCCAGTTGGATATTTCCAAATGTTTCTAAATCCTCTTTCAAATTTGATTCTGTTGGCCATTGAATTAATTGATATTTTCCAATATATTAAAATTCACATATGCCCATGTAATGGTGACAAAGACAATTGGAATATAAATATGCTGAAAATTCATACATTTAATTCTGTGGCCTCCAGTACTATTTCAGAATGAGGGCAGTTATGTGTTTAATCCTAAACTTACTCTCTTCATTCTCACAGGTTTAAAATCCAGCCTTTATAGTTAATTTTAATTTACAAAACAAATGATGATTTTACCTTGACCCGGACTCTGGTGAGAAATAAATTAAGAAAGTTGTTACTGTTAATTTTAAGGGAGTGGACATGTACACACCGCGTAGTTTGTAGCATCTCATGCTAACATGCAGACTCAATTTAGTTGTCACAACAATCTCATCAATAATATTTTTGACACAATTACAAAATGTAGCAGGAGGATAAGTTTTTTTCCCCACTAGCAATACAAAGCAAAATTACTTGCACTTGATATTTTTATTCCCCAATATAGATATCCATTAGAAACTTGTCATTGTTCATACCTCACTGTCATTTACAAGGGAGCAAGATCTATTGGCCAACGCTATAAGGAATACCATGGAAATACATAATTTGTCACTTAAAATAATGGATTTTCTTCTATAGTCATAAGTTTATTATTTTAAAACAAATTTTGAATGATTTAAAGATATTTTAATCAAATAATTATTTTATAAATTAAAAAAAATCTAAGAACATTGCGTACGGTTCATTAGAAAACAAAATTGCAGCTTGGGCCTCAGGAAGACTTCCAAATATGTTTTGCCAAATATTAAGTCTGAGTCATCCTAATGACTTGGCATCCGTCTCGCCATTGAATTGAGCAGTGGAGCCGTGACTCCCAAAACAAAGAGAGGCTCCAGACAGACTTTGACCTTCAGCTTTATGCCAGAGAGGACTGGCTTTGGAACAGTGACACCATTTTGTTGAATTCATTGCCACAGATGGCTGAGGATGCCAAGTCAATTGTTAATTTTAAGGCGGAGATTGACAGATTCTTGATTAGTAATGGTGACCAGGGGTTCTGGGGAGAATGGGGTTGAGAGGGAAAGATAGTTTAGACATAATTGAATGGCAGAGTAGATTTTATGGGACGCATGGCCTAATTCTGCTCCTAGAACATATGAACATATGAAGGTGGCACGGGGTGGATGGAATGGGGATGGTTACTAACCCCCTTGGAGAAAAAACTTAAACAGGTAAATGTTTTTCCTTATTTTACTTTATTTTAATGATATTTAATATTTGTAATAGTTTTAACAATATTTAACTTCTTTTTTTTGATAAAAGATGAACATTTTAAGGTGTATTGACTGTGACCTATTTGAATAGTGTGGCTGAAGTTTTTGGATCTGTTGCCTGGAATCTACGTTTTGCCTCACTGGATAGCTGTGAGGTACAAAGTTCAGATTGTCCAAACCTCATTAAGTAAAAGTGGTGGTAGGTTGGGGCTGCAAATCCAGGCAGCTGGTTAGGTCCAAGACAAACTAGCCCACTGAGTCTTTGGTTCAGTTGGAACCAACTGCAAAATTGCACAGACTCTCAAATAGCTAATCATAAAGATATCAAGGAACCCACATAGAACATAAAACATGATGCAGTACAACACAGGAATGTGTCCTTTGGCCCACAATGTTTGTGCTGAACATGATGGCAAGTTAAATTGATCTCATCTGCCTGTACGTGATCCGTTGTAAAATGTGTGCAGGATAGTTTTTTGCAGCAATACATAGAAGTACCTACTAGAGAAGGGGCGGTGCTGGACCTCCTGTTAGGAAATGAGGGGTCAGGTGGCAGAGGTATGCGCTGGGGAACAGTTCGGAACCAGTGATCACAATACCATTAGTTTCAATATAATTATGGAGAGGGTCAGAACTGGACCTAGGGTTGAGATTTTTGATTGGAGAAAGGCTAACTTTGAGGAGATGTGAAAGGATTTAAAAGGAGTAAATTGGGACAGTTTGTTTTATGGGAAAGAGGTGGAAGAGAAATGGAGGACATTTAAAGGTGAAATTTTAAGAGTACAGAATCTTTATGTCCCTGTTCGGTTGAAAAGAAATAGTAAAAATTGGAAAGAGCCATGGTTTTCAAGGGAAATTGGACAATTGGTTCGGAAAAAGAGAGAGATCTACAATAATTATAGGCAGCATGGAGTAAATGAGGTGCTTGAGGAGTATAAAGAATGTAAAAAGAATCTTAAGAAAGAAATTAGAAAAGCTAAAAGAAGATATGAGGTTGCTTTGGCAAGTAAGGTGAAATAAATCCAAAGGTTTCTACAGCTATATTAATAGCAAAAGGATAACGAGGGATAAAATTGGTCCATTAGAGAGTCAGAGTGGACAGCTATCTGCAGAGCCAAAAGAGATGGGGGAGATATTGAACAATTTATTTTCTTCGGTATTCACCAAGGAGAAGGATATTGAATTATGTGAGGTAAGGGAAACAAGTAGAGTAGCTATGGAAACTATGAGATTCAAAGAAGAGGAAGTACTGACACTTTTGAGAAATATAAAAGTGGATAAGTCTCCAGGTCCGGACAGGATATTCCCTAGGACATTGAGGGAAGTTAGTGTAGAAATAGCAGGGGCTATGACAGAAATATTTCAAATGTCATTAGAAACGGGAATAGTGCCGGAGGATTGGCGTACTGCGCATGTTGTTCCATTGTTTAAAAAGGGGTCTAAGAATAAACCTAGCAATTATAGACCTGTTAGTTTGACGTCAGTGGTGGGCAAATTAATGGAAAGGATACTTAGAGATAATATATATAAGCATCTGGATAAACATGGTCTGATTAGGAACAGTCAACATGGATTTGTGCCAGGAAGGTCATGTTTGACTAAACTTCTTGAATTTTTTGAAGAGGTTACTCGGGAAATTGATGAGGGTAAAGCAGTGGATGTTGTATATATGGACTTCAGTAAGGCCTTTGACAAGGTTCCTCATGGAAGGTTGGTTAAGAAGGTTCAATTGTTGGGTGGAGTAGCAAGATGGATTCAAGAGTGGCTGAATGAGAGATGCCAAAGAGTAATGGTGGATGGTTGTTTGTCAGGTTGGAGGCCAGTGACTAGTGGGGTGCCACAGGGATCTGTGTTGGGTCTACTGTTGTTTGTCATGTACATCAATGATCTGGATGATGGTGTGGTAAATTGGATTAGTAAGTATGCAGATGATACTAAGATAGGTGGGGTTGTGGATAATGAAGTAGATTTTCAAAGTCTACAGAGAGATGTATGCCAGTTGGAAGAGTGGGCTGAAAGATGGCAGATGGAGTTTAATGCTGATAAGTGTGGGGTGCTACATCTTGGCAGGACAAATCAAAATAGGACGTACATGGTAAATGGTAGGGAATTGAAGAATGCAGGTGAACAGAGGGATCTGGGAATAACTGTGCACAGTTCCCTGAAAGTGGAATCTCATGTAGATAGGGTGGTAAAGAAAGCTTTTGGTGTGCTGGCCTTTATAAATCAGAGCATTGAATATAGAAGTTGGGATGTAATGTTAAAATTGTACAAGGCATTGGTGAGGCCAATTCTGGAGTATGGTGTACAATTTTGGTCGCCTAATTATAGGAAGGATATCAACAAAATAGAGAGAGTACAGAGGAGATTTACTAGAATGTTGCCTGGGTTTCAGCAACTAAGTTACAGAGAAAGGTTGAACAAGTTGGGGCTTTATTCTTTGGAGCGCAGAAGGTTAAGGGGGGACTTGATAGAGGTCTTTAAAATGATGAGAGGGATAAACAGAGTTGACGTTGATAAGCTTTTCCCACTGAGAGTAGGGAAGATTCAAACAAGGGGACATGACTTGAGAATTAAGGGACAGAAGTTTAGGGGTAACATGAGGGGGAACTTCTTTACTCAGAGAGTAGTGGCTGTGTGGAATGAGCTTCCAGTGAAGGTGGTGGAGGCAGGTTCGTTTTTATCATTTAAAAATAAATTGGATAGTTATATGGACAGGAAAGGAATGGAGGGTTATGGTCTGAGCGCAGGTATATGGGACTAGGGGAGATTATGTGTTCGGCATGGACTAGAAGGGTCGAGATGGCCTCTTTCCGTGCTCTAATTGTTATATGGTTATATGGTTATAACTCCATCCTCTGAAAGTAAATCCTCCAATTTTGGTGACATCAGCAAACATAGTCATCAAACTATCTACATTTATGTCTATGTCATTTATCTATATACATCTATATATATATATATACTAGACCAAGTGCAGACCAAGATCTGTTCCCCCAACGTGCGGTTGTGGGGGGGGGGAGGCGGCATGCAGCGTCACACACACTAACTATCCCCCCCCCCCCCCGCACTCACGCTGATTACCCCCCTTGATATTATATTAATATTATTCATTTGCTCCTTTTACCCCATAACCACCCTATCTACTGACGCATAGCCCCCAACTTGCAGTCATATCTAGAGAGGTGTGGGGGGGTGGTAGAGTGTGAGGGCAGAGAGAGAAGGGGCAGAGACACAGAGAGAGGGGCAAGAGGGGGCGGGGGTGACGAGGAGTAGAAGAGGGAGGGTGGGTGAGAGAGGAAAGGTGGGGATGGTGGGTAGGAGAGAGAGAGGGTGAGAGTGAGGGGGAGAGAGGGGGGGAGAGGTGAAGGGAGGGGGGGAGAGGGGAGGGGGAGAGGTGAGGGGAGGGGAAGAGGTGAGGGGAGGGGGAGAGGTGGGGAGCAGGGAGGGTGGAGGGAAGGGGGTAGGGGTGTGTGGAGGGGAGGGAGGTTTAGGGAGGGACCGTGGGGGAGGGGATGGAGGGGAGGAGTGGGAGAAAAAAGAGCGGAGAAAGAGAGAGGGGGGGGGGAGAGGAGAGGGGGGGAGAGGAGAGGGGGGAGAGGAGAGGGGGGGAGAGGAGAGGGGGTGAGAAGAGAGGGGGTTGAGGACAGGGGGGCAGGAGAGGGGGGGAAGAGGAGAGGGGGGAGAGGAGAGGGGGGGAGAGGAGAGGGAGAGGAGAGGGGGGGAGAGAGGAGAGGGGGGAGTGAGGGGGTGTGCTGAGAGGGTGGTGAGGTGAGGGGAGGGGGAGTGGTGGGGTGCAGGGAGGGGAGGGGGGTGTGGAGGGAAGGGGGTAGGGGTATGTGGAGGGGAGGGGGGTTTAGGGGAGGGACGGTGGGGGAGGGGATGAAGGGGAGGAGGGGGAGAAAAGAGGGGAGAGAGAGAGGGGGGTGGAGAGGAGAGGAGGGGGGGGAGGAGAGGGGGAGAGGAGAGTGGGGGAGAGGAGGGGGGAGAGGAGGGGGGAGGGGGGAGAGGGGGGAGAGGGGGAGAGGGGGAGAGGGGAGGGAGGAGAGGGAGAGGATGGGGGGGGAGTGGAGAGGGGGGGTAGAGGAGAGGTGGGAGAGGAGAGGGGGGGGGGGAGAGAGGGGGAGAGAGAGTGCCTCTTTATTTCTACCCAAACCCCCCAAACAACCATTTGCAGGCAATGCTTTTTTACTTTAACCATATTTTCATTTTCAAACCACATTAAGGGTACTTACTCACAGTTGTGTGGACATGTGTTCAGTGTTATTCACAGCTCAGAGAAACGTGACCCTCTGCCTTCCTCCAGCTTGCAGACTAATTGAGGCACACCACTTCCTGGTTTTATAGTCCATCCCCCCTGCCGCCAGCAGAGAGAATGTGGAATTTTGTAAAATCATTAATATCTCTGTCATTTTTCATCAACTGGAAAAATCCTCGGCACACATGCGGCGGAGGGAGGCTCTGAGCAAGGTGGCCAAAAATGACAGCCGTAGGTGGCGGCATTCTCTCAGAAATCGCATCACGCCAAAACCGGTCAAGAACAGACTTTTAGTAATATAGATATATACATAGATGTGAAATATATATTCCAAAAACACTCGAGTCAATCCCAAGAAATTCTCATTTTTCATATGACCCAGTATTCCCGACTTACCAGTATAAAGAATAGCAAAAGAGGGTGTTCTAAAGGTAGGATGACAATGATTGCAGTCTTATTGCAAATATTGAACTTGAAAAAGAATATATTTTACAAAGCTGCTCACCTGAATATGATGAATTTCTAATCCATTTACTCATTACTTTGCAACAATCTGCTAAAGGATATGATAAATTCAAAGAATATTAGGTTAGAAAACAATTCCATTATTTTTCTTCTCCTTATGCAGATCCTCAGGAACAAAGGTTAACTAGCTTCCATTCTGGTTCTGGGTTGATCAATGAGGCCAACGTTGGAACTACAGATTCTTGCACAGATGGGCCTGATGGTTTCTACCATTGGGTAGTTTGTGAAGCAGTATCATTTAGACTGTAGAAACAAAAAGCTGCAGATGGTGGTTAATACACAAAATGACACAAAATACTAGAGTGACTCAGCAGGCCAGGCAGCATCACTGGAAAAAAAATGGATTGGTGACGTTTTGGGTCAAGACCATTTTTCAGAAATCTCGACCCGAAACGTCACCTATCCATGTTCTCCAGGATAGTGCCTCACTTGCTGTGTGACTTTAGCAATTTGTGTTCCTTTAATGTTTACATATCTGCTGCAAGTAAGAATTTAATTGTTCCATTTTGGAACATATGACAATAAAACACTCTTGACTGACAATTGTCGTGGAGCTGAGTGGGCTACAGATGATTGGTTTATGTAAGTATGGAGCATCTCGACTTAAGATGTTACCTATCAATGTTCTCCAAAGATACTGCCTGACCCGTTGAGTTACTCCAGAACATTGTGTCCTTTTGGCCATTTAGACTGTGCTCCCAATGTGTGGTGGCATAGACTTAAGGTTATCATCTCATCACAAATGTTCATTCTGCATATCAAGTGATCACAATGAGGGGTTCCTAGAAATCTATAGGAAATGTACTTTTATCCAAGGGGGCTTTAATCATATCTCCGAATCTTCCTTTTTTTCTCCCCATTCCTTGTATTAACTTCCTTCATAAAGCATTATGTGGAACACCGTGCCCATGTTAGGTTGTGGCTCTTTGGAAAGTTGGCTGAGAGGTTTAGTCACAGATTGGAGTATAGAAGTTGGGAGGTCATGTTGCAGTTGTATAAGGCGTTGATGAGTGCATTTATAATATTGTGTTCAGTTCTGGGCACCATGTTACAGGAAAGATATTGCCAAGCTTGAAAGGGTTCAGAAAAGATTTATGAGGATGTCGCCAGGACTAGAGAGTGTGAGCTATAGGGAGAGGTTCAGTAGGCTGAGTCTCTAGTCCATGGAGCGCAGTAGGAGGATGAGGGGGGATCTTATGGAGGTATCCAAAATCATGAGAGTATTAGATTGGGTAGATGCACAGTCTATTAACCAGAGTAGGGTAATCGAGGGCCAGAGGACATAGGCTTAAGGTGAAGTGGAAAAGATTTGATAGGAATCCGAGGGGTAACTTTTTCACATTTTTTATATGGAACATGCTGCCAGAGGAGGTCGTTGAGGCTGGGACTATCCCATTGTTAAAGAAGGAGTTGGACAGGTACATGGATAGGGCAGGTTTGAATGGTTATGTACCAAGCACATGCAAATGGAACTAGAGTAGCTGGGACATTGTTGGCCGGTGTGGACGAGTTGGGCCAAAGAGCCTGTTTCCACACTATATCACTCTATGACTCTATCACTCTATTTCCCACCCTGTTAAACAATAAAATGTATCCAACAGAACCACCACTGATCTTCCCACCAGGCCCTGGTCTATTAATCTCTTGGCCTAAAGCTTCCATCTATTCTCTCATCAACCCTGAACCAATTCTTCACCCACCTCAACCCAGCTACCAATAAGACATGACACATCTCTTTGGAGACCATCACATGACTGAGGCATCAGCCCCTCTCACTCACCCTCAGACAAGCCCTGCTCCTTCATAATCCCTGCAATGGGAACATACACTAAGAGAAGTGTTAATGATTTCATATCAATTGAGATTTTCTGTTGTGTTTACCACCAAAATTACACTGCAACTGGTGTGAATTAATATCCAGGCAGTGTTCCTTCATGTGAGAGCTATGTGTGCCGCAGCATGGGAAAGAGAACAGCTCACAAAAGAGGTAGATGTTCTGTAATGCAGATCAGGACCATTGTAATGTCGTTGAACAGTTTTGATCAGAAAAGACAGTCGGAGAGAATGTTTTCAATCCCCCCCCCGCGCCCCCACACACCCCCACCATCCCCAAAATGGCCTGTTTATTGACCTGTCAGATTATATGGAGTGGATTTATTCCAATACATGAGCATTGCCACTATTCAAGCAATGGTAAATAGATCACTAAGTCTTAATCTATTTGTCTTTTCTCTATGTTTGTGTAATTTTTCACTTTTGACTCAATTGAGAAATATGGCGTTGCAGCTGATCATGGAACTAAAACGATTTGTTTTGAGGTAGGGCCACCTAAAGCAAACTATATGTGTTGAAACGATTTGTACTTATCAATGAGATATTATGAACTGATTTGTAACTGTGATGCTCATGATTTATTAGTATTTCAGTTAATAGTACAGTAACCTTTATTCCTGGAGCATACTTCTGCCATCTTTACTGACAGTTTGATGAACATTTATATACCATTTCCTTCTCTATTGATTTTCACTAAACAGAAGATTTAATATCCTTTTCCATGTAGATTGTATTTTCTTGCTTGTCCTTTGGTTCTTTCAACCTTCCTCTTCCTTGATTCCTGTAAGCAAAACCCTTTGGCATAATGTTTTCTTTCTTTTTCCAGTGTGAGAGTAAAGGGCCTGTCCTACTTGGCTGACCTAATCCACGAATTAAAAAGAGTGTCTTTGGCCTTCCAATAAAGTTTAGTGGGCATTTTACCTACTGGTAGGTCTTCCTGGGTCCTGAGCCAATCAAAACGCCAGGTCAGCGAATGTGATTGCTTACGGTTGCCCTCGACTGCCTGTAACTAAATAGCGACCCCACTACACTGCACTACGAGTTAAAAAGACCCATGCTGACCAAATTTTACTCGTAGAAAATGTTTCAATTTGCTGAAAATTTTTCCGTGACCCAGCTGAGACCATGAGTATTCGGGAACTTCCCTCGACCATGAAGGAGAGTTCCAGCCACCTCATAGGACCTCCTATGACCACGTGTCGACCATGCTGCAAGTTTGAAGGTCAAAGACACTCTTCTAAACTCGCAGATTAGGTCGCCCAAGTGGGACAGCCTCTTAAGACCATATATCACCAAAAAAACAACAGAAAATGCTGAAAACATTTGGTGGGCCTCATTGCATTTACAAAGGAGAAACAGTTCATGTCACATATCAAAGAGCCTTATCTGAACTGGGAAAGTGAGAAAATAAATAAGTTTAAGTTGCCAAAAATGTGGGAAATGGCTGGACAGAACAATGAATGAGACCAGGATTTCCTAGGTGATTTCAATTTTACAGAGATATCCATTTAATAGATTGATGAGAGTTCGAGAGAGAGACGCCAAATTAAGGGGTATGTTGAAGCTCTGAGTGCAGGTGAGAGCTGTGGTCACACTGAAACTCATAATTGGGCAAACTCATGTGATGTATTCTATTGAGAGTAGTAAAGGGCCTGTCCCACTTACGTGTCCTTGGCACGCAAATTACGCGACCTCGTGGTTGAGGTGCACGGGCATCGTATGGCCACGCGGCGTCGGTCCCACTGAGAAGCGCGGAGGGGTATGTAGTTGTGCGCAACATCGCGCGGGGCTCCGAAATTTTTGTGGCGAACGAAATCTATGGTGGAGGAGGGGAACCTCGCACCAGGGTCTCTTCCATACCCCGCAACACTGCTCTCTCTCCCCATCCCCCCACTCGCAACAAGGGCAGAGCCCCCCTAGTCCTCACTTTTCACCCCACCAGCCATCACATACAACAAGTAATCCTCTGTCAGTTTCGCCACCTCCAACGTGAGCCCACCACTCACCACATCTTCCCATCTCCCCCCATGTCTGCCTTCTGCAAAGACCGCTCCCTCCGTAACTCCCTTGTCAATTCTACCCTTCCCTCCCGTACCACCCCCTCCCCGGGCACTTTCCATTGCAACCGCAAGAGATGCAACACTTGCCCCTTTACCTCCCCCCTCGATTCCATTCAAGGACCCAAGCAGTCGTTCCAGGTGCGACAGAGGTTCTCCTGCATCTCCTCCAACCTCATCTACTGCATCCGCTGCCACCCCCCATCAGTCTGAAGAAGGGTTTCGGCCCGAAACTTTGCCTATTTTCTTCGCTCCATAGATGCTGCTGCACCCGCTGAGTTTCTCCAGCATTTTTGTGTACCTTCGATTTTTCAGCATCTGCAATCCCTTCTTAAACACGAAGTACAACGGGATCTGGGGGTCCTTGTACATCAGTCTATGAAAGTAAGCATGCAGGTACAGCAAGCAATGAAGAAAGCGAATTACATGTTGGCCTTTACAACAAGAGGAATCGAATATCGGAGCAAAGAGGTCCTTCTGCAGTTGAACAGAGGCCTAGTGAGACCACACCTGGAGTATTGTGTGCAGTTTTTGTCCCCTAATTTGAGGAAGGACATTCTTGCTATTGAGGGAGTGCAGCATAGGTTTACAAGGTTAATTCCCGGGATGGCGGGACTGTCATATGCTGAGAGAATGGAGCAGCTGGGCTTGTACACTCTGGAGTTTAGAAGGATGAGAGGGAATCTCATTGAAACATATAAGATTATTAAGGGTTTGGACATGTTAGAGGCAGGAAACATGTTCCCGATGTTGAGGGCAGTCCAGAAACAGGGGCCACAGTTTAAGAATAATGAGTAAGCCATTTAGAACGGACGAGGAAACACCTTTTCTCCCAGAGAGTGGTGAGTCTGTGGAATTCTCTGCCTCAGAGGGCAGTGGAGGCAGGTTCTCTGGATGCTTTCAAGAGAGAGCTAGATAGGGCTCTTTTAAATAGCACAGTCAGGGGATATGGGGAGCAGCTAGAATGGGGTACTGATTGGGGATAATCAGCCATGATCACATTGAATGGCGATGCTGTCACAAAGGGCAGAATGGCCTACTCCTGCACCTATTGTCTATTGTCTTTTGTATCGTTGTACCTCCCCAGTTCCTAATCTGACACTATTCAGATAATGAGTAATAAGGAACTGCAGATGTGACCTGAAACGTCACCCATTCCTTCACTCCAGAGATGCTGCTGTCCCGCTGAGTTACTCCAACTTTCTGTGACTTTTCAGGTAATAATCTGTCTTCCTGTTCGTACTATTCCTTCCTGGATAGCTTCACATTTATCTACATTATACTGCATTTGTCATGCATCTGCCCACTCACGCAACCTATCCAAGTCAACCTGCAGCCTTATAGCATCCTCCTCGTAGCTCACACTGCCACCCAGCTTTGTGTCATCCTCAAACTTTGAGATGTCACATTTAAATCCCTCATCTAAATCATTAATCTATATTACTAACAGTCTGATCTTGTCCACTTCCTATTGTTCTCTATATTGATTTATGAAAAAACGCGGCCACTTACGGCTGTGATGTTTGACCATCTTAGAGACCCCCTCTGCTGCGCAGCACAAGAGGATTTTTCCCATCGATGAAAAATAAAAGAGTTATTAGTGTTTAAAAAATGTTGAGATTCTCTCTCCTGAAGGCCACGCCCCTTCCGGAGGGACTATAAAACCCAGAAGTGTTGATTGCCTCAGTCAGTCTCTGCAAGATGGGTGAGCGAGAGGGTCACGTCTCTCGGTCTGAGCTGTGAATAACACTGAACACATGCCTACTAAACGGTGAGTGGTTTTACTGACCTCTCAGTGCCCTTAATGTGGTTTGAAAATATAGTTTGGAAATGTTAAATCTGTGTAGCCTTTGGTTTGGAAATGCTAAAGCTGTGTTGCCTTTGGTTTGGAAATGCTAAAGCTGTGTTGTCTTTGGTTTGGAAATGCTAACGCTGTGTTGCCTTTGGTTTGGAAATGCTAAAGTTGTGTTGCCTTTTGTTTGGAAATGCTAAAGCTGTGTTCCGAAATTAAAGTTGCCTTGCCTAATTAAAGTTGCCTTGCCCAATTAAAGTTGCCTTGCCCAATTAAAGTTGCCTTGCCTAATTAAAGTTGATTTGCCTAATTAAAGTTGCTTTGCCTAATTAAAGTTGCATTGCCTAAGTAAATTGTCTTGCCTAATTAAAGTTGTCTTGCATAATTAAAGTTTGCTTGCCTAATTAATGTTGACTTGCCTAATTAAAGTTGCCTTGCCTAATTAAAGTTGCCTTGCCTTCTATATAATTAAAAGTCTAATCTTGACCACTTCCTGTTTGCGCTCTATATTGATTTTAGAAAAAACGCTACCACGTATGGCTGATTTTTGGCCATCTTGCTCAAAGTCCCCCTCTGCTCATCAGGTGCTGAGGATTTCTCCCATCGATGAAAAATAAAAGAGTTATTAGTGTTTAAAAACTGTTGAGATTCTCTCTCTTGTCAATCATGCCATTAAGGCCACACCCTTCTGGTGTGAGGGGAGGGACTATGAAACCCAGATGTGTGGGCATGGCTCAGTCTCTACAAGATGGAGGAGGGAGAGGTCACGACTCGCTGTCTTTAGTGGCCTAGCACCCTGCTTGAAATGGTATTTAACTGCACTTGAATTTGGTGGCCTTGCACGCTGCTTGAATTGGGAAGAAACTGCACTTGATTTTGATGGTTTTGCACCCTGCTTAAAATGGAATTTCAAGGAATAGCCATGAGTCATCTGTCAGCCCACCAGCCGTGAGTGAGTGAGCTGCCAGCACAACAGGCTTGAGTTACTGGGCCACAAGTCCAATAATCCATACGGCCCTCAATGTCCACATTAGGCCTCTGGAGACCAATTCCTTCAGCCCACAACACCCATTCTAGCACTCCAGATAGCCCCACCACCCCACTGGCCACCAGTATTGGAATTGGTGGAGAGGTGCAATATTGCATTGGGGGACCAGCCCTCCCCTGTGATGCTGGGACGCTATGGGTCCCACTTAGTCTTGTATATATTGTAAATAAATGGGGTCCCAGCACCAAGGCTTGCGGCACCACACTACTCACTGCCTGCGATTCTGAAAATGACCCGTTAATTCCTACTCTTTGCTTCCTGTCTGCCAACCAGTTCTCTATCCATGTGAATATCCTACCTCCAATACCCTGTGCTCTAATTTTGCACACTAATCTCTTGTGTGGGACATTGTTAAAGGCTTTTTGAAAGTCCACATACACCACATCCACTGGCTCTCCCTTATCCATTCTACTTGTTAAATCCTAAAAAATTCCAGATTAGTCAAGCATCATTCCCCCTTCATAAATCCATGATGACTTTGACCGATCCTGTCACTTCTATCCAAATGCGCTGCTATAACATCTTTAACAATCGACTCGCGCATCTTCCCCACTACAGATGTAAGGCTAACTGGTTTATAATTCCCTGTTTTCTTTCTCCTTCCTTTCTTAAAAAGTGGGGTTACATTAGCTACACTCCAGCCCACAGGAACTGATCCAGATTCGAGAGAACATTGGAAAATGATCACCAATCCATCCACGATTTCTAGGGCCACCTCCTTGATTATTCTGGGATGCAGACTGTCAGGCCCTGGGGATTTATCTGCCTTCAGTCCCAACAGTTTGCATTCAGTCCCAAAGGTAAGCATGCAGGTTTAGCAGGCAGTAAAGAAAGCAAGTGGCATGTTGGCCTTCATAACAAGAGGAGTTGAGTATTGGAGCAAAGAGGTCCTTCTGCAGTTGTACAGGGCCCTAGTGAGACAACACATGAGTATTGTGGGTACACAAAAAAGCTGAAGAAACTCAGCGGATGCAGCAGCATCTATGGAGCGAAGGAAATAGGCAACGTTTCGGGCCAAAACCCTTCTTCAGACTGATAGGGGGTGGCGAGGAGAAGGAAGGAAAAAGGAGGAGGAGGAGCCCGAAGGCTGGGGGATAGGAGGAGACAGCCCGAGGGCTAAGGAAGGGGAGGAGCCAGCAGGGGCTAACAAAATTGGGAGAATTCAATGTTCAAGCCCGCAGGATGCAGACTCCCCAAGCGGAATATAAGATGCTGTTCCTCCAATTTCCAGTGTTGCTCGCTCTGGCCATGGAGGAGACCCAGGACAGAGAGGTCGGATACGGAGTGGGAGGGGCATTTGAAGTGCTGAGCCACCGGGAGGTCAGGTAGGTTCTTGCGGACCAAGCGGAGGTGTTCGGCGAAATGATCGCCCAACCTCCGCTTGGCCTCACCGATGTAGATCAGCTGACATCTAGAGCAGTGGATGCAGTAGATGAGGTTGGAGGAGATACAGGTGAACCTCTGTCGCACCTGGAACGACTGCTTTCCATTCAAGGATCCAAGCAGTCGTTCCAGGTTCAAAGACGTTCTTGCTATTGAGGGAGTGCAGCGTAGGTTCACAAGGTTAATTCCCGGTATGGCAGGACATAGAAACATAGAAACATAGAAATTAGGTGCAGGAGTAGGCCATTCGGCCCTTCGAGCCTGCACCGCCATTCAATATGATCATGGCTGATCATCCAACTCAGTATCCCGTACCTGCCTTCTCTCCATACCCTCTGATCCCCTTAGCCACAAGGGCCACATCTAACTCCCTCTTAAATATAGCCAATGAACTGGCCTCGACTACCCTCTGTGGCAGGGAGTTCCAGAGATTCACCACTCTCTGTGTGAAAAAAGTTCTTCTCATCTCGGTTTTAACTGTCGTATGTTGATAGAATGGAGCGGCTGAGCTTGTTTAGCCTGGAATTTAGAAGGATGAGAGGATATCTTATTGAAATATTTAAGATTATTAAGGGGTTGGACACACTAGAGGCAAGAAACGTGTTCCCGATGTTGGGGAACAGGGGCCACAGTTTAAGAATAAAGGTTAAGCCATTTGGAACAGAGATGAGGAAATACCCTTTCAGAGAGTTGTGAGTCTGTGGAATTCTCTGTCTAGGAGGCCTGGTTCTCTGGATGCTTTCAAGAGAGAGTTAGATATAGCCCTTAAAGATTGCGTAGTCAGGTGATATGTGAAGAAGGCAGGAACGGGGTACTGATTGTGGATGATCAGCCACTCACATTAAATGGCGGTGCTGCTTCGAAGGGTCAAATGGCCTACTTGTACACATAGTGTCTATTGTCAATTACACTATTTACTGACTAATGTGGATTCCCTTCAGTTCCTCCCTCCCACTAGATCCTCGGTGCCCTAGCATTTCTGGGAGATTATTTGTGTCTTCCTTAGTGAAGACAGAACCAAAGTAACTCTGTAACTGTTTTGCCATTTCTTTGTTTCCCATTGTAAATTCACCTGTCTCTGATTGTAAGGGACCTACATTTGTCTTCACTAATCTTTTCCATTTTACATATCTAAAGAAGCTTTTAGAGTCAGTTTTTATATTCCCCACAAGCTTTCTTTCTTGCTCTTTTTCCCCCCTCTTAATTAACCCCTTTGCCCTGTTTTTTAAAAATAATTTTATTTTAAACTGGGACAGTGCATATTGATAAACATTTACGTAAATATGCAAGATTATAGCCAGTAGGTAATTTCCATCTTTAGTCCCTTTGATTTGAGTTCTAAATGTCTCCCAGTCCTCCAGTTTGCTGCTTCCTCTGGCCTTTTGGATTTAACATTATCTTTAATTTCCCTCATTAGCCACGGTTGAGCCGCCTTCCCCCTTTTATTTTTTTACCAGACAGAGATGAACAATTTTTGGTGTTCATCCATGCAGTCTTTAAATCTTTGCGATTGCATCTCCACCATCAACCCTTTTAAATATAATTTGCCAGTCTATGCGAGCCAATTCCCATCTCGTATCTTCAAAGTCTCCTTTCTTTAAGTTCAGGACCCTAGTCACTGAATTAACCATCTCACTCTCCATCCTAATGCAGAATTCCACCATATTATGGTCACTGTTGCCCAAGGGGCTTTGCACAACTAGATCGCTAACTAATCCTTCCTCATTGCACAATACCCAGTCTAGGATGGCCTGTCCTCTAGTCAGTTCTTCTACATATTGTTTTAAAACATCCCGTCTACATTCCAGGAAATCCTCCCCCTCAGCGCTGCTACCAATTTGGTTGGCCCAATCTATATGTAGATTAAAGTCATCCATGATAACAGCTGTATCTTTGCTACACGCATCCCAAATTTCCTGCTTGATGCTGTCCCCAACCTCCCTACTGCTGCTTGGTGGTCTGCATACAACTCCAACAACCGTTTTCAGCCCTTGGCTATTTCGCAGTTCTGCCCATACTGATTCTACAGCATCCAAGCTATTGTCTCCTTGCTATTGCATTAATCTCCTCTTTAACCAGTATTGCCACCCCACCTCATCTTCCTTTCTGTCTCTCCTTCCTGAATATCGAATACCCTTTCATGTTTAGCTCCCAGCCTTGGTCACCCTGGAGCCATGTCTCTGTAATTCTAATTATATCATATTCCTTAGCTACTAACTACACATTCAATTCATCCACCTTATTATGAATGCTCCTCGCATTAAGGCACAAAGCTTTCAGCGTTATATTTCTTATCTCCCTTCCACCTTTTGCTTCTGTCCTCCTTTTATGGCCCTCTGTCTCCTTGCATTGGTTCCCACCCCCCTGCCCTGTTAGTTTAAACATGACCTTTCCTGCATTCTCTTTCCCGTTAGCTGCACGCCTACGCATCCACGTTGTTGACTCCACCCCCCCACTATTTAGTTTAAACCCACCCGTGTAGCACTAGCAAACCTGCCTGCCAGAATGTCGGTCCCCCTCCAATTAAGGTGCAATCCGTCCCCTTTGTACAGTTCACCCCTGTCCCAGAAGAGATCCCAGTGATCTAGAAATCAAAATCCCTGCCCCCTCCACCAACTCCTCACCCACACATTAAGATTCCCTATCTCCCTGTTCCTACTCTCACTCAGGTACTGGAAGCAACCCAGAGATAACCACCCTAGAAGCCCTGCTTTTCAGCCTCCTACCTAGTTCTCTATACCCACGTTGCAGAACCTCCTTCCTCTTGTTACCCACGTCATTTGTGCCTACATGCACAACTACTTCCAGCTGATCACCTTCTCACAAGGATGTTCTTAAGACAGTCTGAGACATCTTGGACACTGGCACCAGAAAGGCAACACACCATCCTCGAGTCTCGCCTGTCGCCACAGAATCTCCTGTCTGCGCATCTGACAATGGAGTCGCCCACCACTATGGCTCTGCCTGACGTCGGTCTCGCCGGTCGAGCCTCAGCGGCAGGTTTTGAATCACAGACCTGTCCGCCGCTTGGACTGGAAGCATCTCCTCCGACAGTTCCCAAGAGGATGAACCTGTTCACAAGAGGTACTTCCACCGAGGTCTCCTGCATCAGTTTTATCCCCTTCCTTTCCGTCTCTAACCGTCACACCTCTTGTAGTCTTTGAGTGATGACCCTGCTGTAGGTCCTGTCCAGGAAGCTTTCGTCTTCCCGGATGGACCGCAAGTCGTACAGCTGCTGCTCCAGTTCTCTATATCGGTCCTTGAGGAACTGCAGCTGGCCACAGTTCCCACAGGTGTAGTGGTCCAAGACACCAGCAGTGCCCCTGACTATCCACATCCTGCAGCAAATGCATTGAAGTAATATTCCTGCTATCGCGCCAATAAGTTAAAAAAGTTAAATTGAATTAAACAGTCATCTGAATAAGTATAGCCTTCTCGCCAAAGACTCGTACTTCACCTCAACAAGGCCACTCCCCTAGACCAAGCCCTACTTTTATTTGCCAATCTATTAACTAATTTAGATTTTGCAGCCAACCCCTGCACTTGCTCCTTCGACTGCCGCCCCTCTGCCGACCTTGAGGTTAAGTGTTGCAGGCTGACCCTGACTGTTTTTTAAATGTCTCGAACTGAAAACTGTGAAAAAACTCATCAAGTGTTTACCTTTCTGCAGCCAATCCTCGCACTCGCTCCTTCAACTGCTGCTCCTCTGCCAACCATGAAGTTAACCTCTCAGTTGCCTTGCCCTTCACTCGTTCAGGAACATGCATTCCTTGAACTTTCATCAAACGTCCAAAAATATCCCACTTTCCAGACATCCCTTTGTTCATCAACAACCTACTCAAATCAACTTTTGCAAGTTCATGTTTAATATCCCCTCAGTTGATTGTGCTATGTCCTTGGTGTGGACCTAAAGTCTCTCCACTGTATTTTTGTGGTTCTGTACTTAAAGGCATGAGCAGATAATAAATGGAAACATAAGGGTAAAGTTGTGTTACTATTGCAAATCTTGTGCAGGTTAATTTCTGATAATGATAAAAATCGGAAAATATTGGACAGATAAGAGATGGATATGGTTTAGTATAATTGTATTTATGTCCAAAACATCCACAAGGTGTTGACCATTGATAATGTATAAATACTATGGAGAAACAATAAAAGCCCTATTATATCGGCTTGGTTCAGTTGGCAGCACACACCTCTGAGTCAGGATGTTGTGGGCTGAAGCAATTTAATTAGACTAATCATCTGCAGTGTCATTCCAACAAAGTATTGCAGCGTTGTCACATTGTTTGAGCAATCATTTGTTGAAAAAGTTTAAGGTTGACATTAAGCATCTCTTGGTTGTGCTGAAAGGAAAGGGAGTGTCATGTCATGAGTTAATCCCCCTCCCCCCTCAACACAAGCCCCCAACCGCGCCCCCTCCCCCCCAACAAAGGGTTTGGTTATGCAAGACAATAAACTGATAAAGTGAAAAGCATTCTTGGAGTCTGCATGTCAGTAAAAGGAAAAGACAGCCAGTCATCTATTAATGCACTTTCCTACTGAAATATTTGGGAAAGATGGAAGTAAATTGAGTCTCCTCATCACAACATGACATCAGCACAAGTAACGCCAGACTGTCCTTCATTGCCTGCACGAAATGTAAGACTCAAAGGTCATTTTGATTATGAGACAACCAATAATTTTGGACTTCATACACAGTAGCAAAATTAATATATTTGTCACCTGTCTGCTGTTTTAAAGGCAGTTAGGCATTTATGTTTTTTATAATTTTGAATCCAGTCTACTTTTAATGTTTTCAGCCCGACTTTCCTTTATTTTGTCCAATTTCATAGAATTTAGCTACTTTTTCGTGAGCATTCCAAACTCCATCAGAAATAGCTGACAATGCATTGACAAAGAGTTGACAATGTGACAACACAACAAATGTTGTCCATATTTAATGATTTAGGAAAGAAAACTACTAACATTGGGCAGAAACATGAATGGACAATGGCAAGAAACATCAAAGGTCAATGTATATTTGCCATCTGGTCATACGCAGTTCCCAGTGTATTCTGGTCTGGCTATACTGCTTTGGTAATTTTGAAGAGTTCTTACATGTAAAACTGTGATCTATGAAAAAGATAATGAAAGAAATATACATCTCTAAATCTGGGCTCCATTTTGCTAGGGTAAACGAGTGATGATATTTTGCACTGATGGGGCAATTGAGAATTAAATGCGATGGATTTGAGTACTCAGAGAAGGAGGATTTTCTTTTCATGGCGAGTTGTGCTACACTGAAATTATATGCATCCTGATTCATTCAGTACATTTAAGCTTCAGAATGTTAGATTATTTGACAATAATGAAATTGAGATTTAAAGGAATAAAGCATGAAGTTGTTGAGGCTCATTATCATATCAATCATGATGTTATTAAATTTGTATGCTTGAGGGGCCATATAGCTTGGATCTGCACCTATTTTTTATGATGTCCCTTATTGAGGAATTATAATTATAGGAAGGTGGGAATGGGAATTTGATCCTTCCAGTCTGCTTCACCATTCAATAACATTATGGCTGACATGTTTCCTATCCCTTATAAACGGCGGCACAGTGGCATAACGGTAGAGCTACTGCCTTACAGCGCCAGAGACCCAAGTTCGATACTGACTATCGGTGCTGTCTGTACAGAGTTTGTGCATTCTCTTTGTGACCTGCGTGGGTTTCCTCCCACACTCCAAAGATGTTCAGGTTTGTAGGTTAATTAGCTTGACATAAGTGTAAATTGTCCCTCGTGTGTAGGATAGTGTTAGTGTATGAGCATCGCTGGTCGGTGCAGACTCAGTGGGCCGAAGGGCCTGTATCTCTAAACTAAAAAATAAACTATTCTTGAACCATTAATGCCTTGTTGAGGGGATCACTGTCTTGAACAATTGAAATTGGATTCATCCAAACAACAGAATGAGATCTTTGCCAGTGGAATGGCAAAGTATGGCAACATAATTCTTGATGTTGTAATACTGGCCAAATTAAAGACACCATAAAATGGAGGATCTCTACACTTGTCAGAATCGCTTAACCCTTGTCAGCTGAAATTTACAGGCTTTGGATGGTGCCAGCCAGTCTTAGGCTCAAACCGGTATGCAGGATGGTGAGGGGTCCAGGTGTTCTCCTTGTTTTTCCTAAATTGATAAAATGTATAGCAGTTTTGCAAACAAACCCTAAATGCATCATTTTGATTAGATCGCTGCAAGGGCATTGTAAATAGTGTAAATAATGTTACGAGATGGTCATCCTGTTGGTTGATGATTGGTCGAACTGTTGAGCCTTGGAGAAACTGTTTGAATCTCAGGGCACATGTTTCACTGTTTATTCTTGTTTGCTTCCTTCTAGAACTTTCTTTCAAATACATTGTATTAGTCACTGTATTATTGGGTTAGGGAAATGTCTATCATATACTGTATTAATCAATATCTGTTATTGGACTTTATAGAGACCACCCCCATATGGTTCGGCCCCTCAAGGTTCGGGGACCTATAAAAGGTAGCTCCTACGAGGTCCTGTGTCGATCTTCTGGATAATGCTTGGGACTGCGTGACCTTTCGGAGTGTCTCTACTTGCAAGAGGCTAGGAGGGCTTGGTCAGGCAGATACAAGGATCGAACCCGCGGTGGTCAGGTATAGTAGTGGGAACTGTTATGTTTTTCCAAAATAAAGTTTAGATGCGCAAGTGCTTGACTCGGTATCTTATTAACTGATACTAGACTGGGGAGAAGCTTAGAACTAGCTATTTACAGTGTCAGCATGTGCTTTACGAGATGCATTTGATTCAGTAACCTTTGTATCGGGTCAACAGATAGCCATGCAAGCACTGGTACACTATAAAATATTATGCGGTTATACATTTGCTGGAACATCAAATGTCATTTGGGCAGAGAGGTTAAAGGAATACATGTTGCTGTCATGAGACACAAATCCATCATGTGTTCTGGCTTGTTTGTGATTGCTGTTGGCTATTGTGTCAACATAACTGTTGTGAGTCAGTCTGTTGGATAGATGTGAAGTATTGAGATGTAGTATTGTATTCATCGCAATCTGATTTCCAAGCATGTTGATTCCAGATTTTGTATTCTTATGTTTAAGGTCTCCACAGCCATGATACAGCCATGATTAGTTTGTCACTGAAACAATGGTGTTGATAATATCCAACCCACATAGCGAGAACACGATAGGGTCTGGGGCCGCACATACTGCAGACCATCCATTTTCATTCCATACTAACATTACCTGAAAATAAAATTGAATAGTTCGCAAAGAGAAACATAAGAACTGTCACTGTGAGCTGTATTGCTGGATGCTACCCATAGCAATCAACTACAGCAATAATGAAACACTGCATGGATGTAAATCACAGGCAGTTCCATGCTTATGCACAAACTATGTTCTGCCAATGTTTTTATGCAAACAGAGGTGGAGGCCTAAATGAATGAATGATATTTTATTGTCACATGTGACCCAAGGTATGCAAAGAGTCGCCACATAAAGGGCACCAACAAAGTTACAAAGTATACCGCGCTTGGTCCTCCTTTGTTCACCCCTCCCCCACTTCATGACGGTTCCCTCATGCCAGGTCCTCCTTTGTTTGGCGTCCTCCGGCTCCCACATGGCCCGTCCTCGACCTCGACCTTGGCTGCCAGCCTGACCTCAACCACCGATGCCTTCAACGACTGTAAAACTCGATCACTGGAATGCATGGGCAGGGGTGGTGGTGTTGGCAGAAATGATAGTGGCATTTAAGAGGCTTTTAGATAGCAACATGGAAGTGCTGGGAATGGAGGGATAGGGATCATGTACAGGCAGATGAGATCTGTTTAACTTGGCATCATGTTCGCCACAAACATTGTGGGCCAAAGGGCCCGTTGTTGTACTGTACAGTTCTTGTTTAGTTTAGTTTAGTGTGTTATTGTTACGTGTACTGAGGTATAATTTAGGTATAATAAGGTATAACCCATGCGGTCACGGGGCGAACGTACAAACTCCGTACAGACAGCACCCGTAGTCAGGATCGAACCCGGGTCTCTGGCGATGTCAGGCAGCAGCTCTACCACTGTGCCACCATGCCGCCCAAAGCAGAAAGCCTTTGTTGCATTCTAACCAGTCAACAAAAAGGCTCTGCATGATTACAATGAAGCTGTCCACTGTGTACAGATAAAGAATAAAGGGTACAATATTTAGTGCAAGATAAAGTCAGATCAAGTTTGATTAAAGATAGTTCAAAGGCCTCCAATGAGGTAGATGGGAGGTCAGAACTGCACTATACCGAATAAGAGGATGGCTCAGTTGCCTGATAACACTTGGGGAGAAACTGTCCCTGTTCTTCCACTTTCACCTTTTTACTTTCTCTACGAAACTCAATGGATTCTCTTGCAAATTACTTACTGAACCTGAATGTGTGTATGTGCTCTTAATTATATCCCCCATTTTCTCGATTGTTTTGAGTGCCAGGATTTGGAATTCCATCTCCTAACACAGTGTCAATAGGAGGTACAGTTTAGTAAAATGCTACTTGTCCCACTGAGTTAATCCAGCATTTAGTGTCTATCTTTGATGTAAACCAGCATCCGCAATTCCTTCCTACACATTTAGTAAAAAGTACACTTGTTCATCTCTTCATAAGCAGTTATGAAAAGTGGGGTTATTTTGCCTATTATCTACAAGGATCAATATTGATGGTAATCTGTAGGATTAGAAGGTATCCATATCTTTTTATACCTTTGAGGACTAACTAAATGGCATTTATCACTATGTTTGTTTTCTCTCCTTTCTCGGTGACTAATACATCATTTCATTTTGTTGTACTTAACTTTGCTGTAGATTTTGAATTAGTTGCCTGATGCTGTTTATTGTGTTTCCACTCAATTGCATGATGATGATAGTAATTTAAGCTTTCCATAGGTGTGTGATGTTGGATTATGATGTCAGACATTCTACTTGAGGACAAAACAGCTGCTAATAAGTTCATAAGTTATAGGAGCAGAATCAGGCCATTCGACCCATCATGTCCCCGTCATTCAATCTTGTCTGATCTATCTCTCCCTCGTAATCCCATTCTCCTGCCTTCTCCCCATAACCCCTGACACCTGTACTAATACAATGGGTGTGTCCTTGGTGATAAATCCATATCCCAGAGGCAGGGGAAAAGGTTCAATTGGTGTATGTGATGTTCATATACCAAATGTACATGCCAACCTCTTTCTCACCTGGAAGGACTGCTGGGATCCCTGGATAGAAGTGAGAGTGAAGCTGTGTTTAAAAACCTGTAACCACAGGATGTTATGTGGCACCTGTCCCTATACATTCTCTCCCACTTCCCCAGCAGCCCTTCCAGGAGAGACAGAGGTTCACGGACCTTCTCAAACCTTATTGCATTCGGTGCTCTCTATGCAATTCCATATCAAGATGGTGCATGACTTCAAGACTTTCTACAACAGATGGCACAATGGGCTAAGTGTTCGGCTGGCAACCGGAAGGTAGCTGGTTCGAATCCCGCTTGGAGTGCATACTGTCGTTGTGTCCTTGGGCAAGACACTTCACCCACCTTTGCCTGTGTGTGTCCTTGGGCAAGACACTTCACCCATCTTTGCCTGTGTGTGTGAATGTAATTATGTGAAGCACTTTGGGGTCAATGCAAGTTGACTAAAAATGTGCTATATAAATAAAGAAATTAATAATTATTTACCTGGTTACCTCTCAAGGTGAAAGAGGTCACAGGTTTGAGAACTGGTGTTGCGATAGCATTAGCAAGTATGTTGCATATAAGTAAATCATCAGGGTGTGGAGGGAGAAAGATTTTTGGAAGATTAATCAAGCAGCAGCTTTTAGAATAGAATAGAATAGAATGCAATTTATTGTCATTCAAACCTAGGTTTGAACGAAATGTCATTTCTACAGTTTAACATTACAACACAATCCAAGACCCACACTTAACACAGTTTACATAAACATCCATCACAGTGAGTCTCCAACATCTCCTCACTGTGATGGAAGGCAAAGTCTTTATCTCTTCCTTTTGTTCCTTCTCCCGTGGTCCAGCAGTCCAACTGCAGTGTCGAGGCGAACTGGGGCTCCGATGTTAAAGCCCCCGGCGGGCGATGGTAGGTCCTGAGGCCGTTTAAGCCACGCCGGGCGATGTTAGGCCCTGGCTCCATGTCCTTAAACCCGCGATTCCAGCGGGAGAAGTCGCCGTTGCGGAGCTCGGAAAAACGGTCTCCCACCAGGGACCTGCGAGCTCCCGACGTTCCTGTTCACCGGGGCTGCGGCCGGTGCCTCCGAACTCCAAAAGTCGGGTCGCAGCCGCGCGCCACCACAGCTCTCCCCGCTCCGAAGTTGGCCAGCTCCGCGATGTCCGTTCCGCAGGCTCTGCAACTGGAGCCCTTAGGTTAGTCCCGGCCGGAGGTCGCCGCCGGCTCCACGATGTTAGGCCCAACGACATCCGAGACCCAACAGGGAATAGTTGGGTCCCCGCACAGGGAAGAGATTCAAACGGTTTCCCCACAACCCCCCCACCACCCCCCACATATACACAGCTAAAAAATAAAATAAAAACTAACTCAAGACATGCATTTAACAAGACAAAAATAAAAAAAGACAGACGACTGTAGTCGAGCCGCTGCCGTTAGGCGCCACCACTAACTCCTGACAATTTGCTGGGCAGTTGTGAGTTTCCCTAGCATTGTTAAAGCTGAACTCATCCATGCAACTAACCTTACATGTTCAAAGATGTAGGTTAACAGCAGTAGAAACTTCAGACTGTAAAATCTGTAACATTCAGTAACAATAATTAATGTAGGATGCAAATTTCTATCCACAGTAACCGATAATAGATATTCTCAATCAAATCCAGGAATTATTCTACATATAGAATTGAACATTAGCTATATATATAAATATATTTTGATCTTGACCACTTCCTGTTGTCCTGTATAGTGATTTTAGAAAAAACGCTGCCACTTATAGCTATGATTTTTGGCCATGTTACTCAGAGTCCCCTGAGTGAAGAGTAAAGAGTTATTAGTGTTTAAAAAATGTTGAGATTCTCTCTCCTGAAGATCACACCCCTTCCGGAGGGACTATAAAACCCGGAAGTATTGAGTGCCTCTGACTTAGTCTCTGCAAGATGAGGGAGCGAGAGGGTCACGTCTCTCAGTCTGAGCTCAGAATAATACTGAACACATGTCAACTAAATCAGTGGTTTTACTGACCTGTCAGTGCCCTTAATGTGGTTTGAAAAATATAGTTTGGAAATGATAAAGCTCTTGTTGCCTTTGGTTTGGAAATCTAAACATTTGTTGCCTTTGGTTTGGAAATCTAAACATTTGTTGCCTTTGGTTTGGAAATGTTAACGCTGTGTTGCCTTTGGTTTGGAAATGCTAAAGCTGTGTTGCCTTTGGTTTGGAAATGCTAAAGCTGTGTTGCCCTTGGTTTGGAAATGCTGAACCTGTGTTGCCTAATTAAAGTTGCCTTGCCTAATTAAAGTTGCCTTGCCTAATTAAAGTAGCCTTGCCTAAATAATGATGCCTTGGCTAATTAAAATTGCCTTGCCTAATTAAAGTTGCCTTGCCTAATTAAAGTTGCCTTGCATTTAATATAATTAAATGTCTAATCTTGACCACTTCCTGTTTGCGCTTTATATTGAATTTAGAAAAAACGCTACCATGTACGGCTGTGATTTTTGGCCATCTTACTCAGAGTCCCCCTCTGCTCACCAGGTGCCGAGGATTTTTCCCATTGATGAAAAATAAAAGACTGATTAGTGTTTAAGAAATTTTGAGATTCTCTCTACTGTCAATCATGCCATGGGGTCTGGTGGGGGGGGGAGGGAATATAAAACCCAGAAGTGTGGGTGCGGCTCAGTCTCTGCAAGATGGATGAGGGAGTGGTCATGCCTCGCTGTCTTTAGTGGCCTTGCACATGCTTGAAATGGTATGAAACTGCACTTGAATTTGTTGGCCTTGCACCCTGCTTGAAGTGGTAAGAAACTGCACTTGAATTTAGTGGCTTTGCACCCTGCTTGAACTGGAATTTCAAGGAATAGCTGTGAGTCAACTGCCAGCACACCAGCTCTGAATGAGTGAGTCGCCAGCACAACAGGCTTGAGTGACTGAGCCGCCAGCCAAATAATCCAATTCGACCCACCATGTCCATACTAGCCCTCTGGAAACCAATCCTTTCAGCCCACAACACCCATACTAGCGCTCCCGAAAGCCCCCCCCCCCCCTCCCCCACTGGGAACCAATATTGGAATTGGTGGAGAGGTGGAATATTGTGTTGGGGGACCAGCCCTCCCATATGATGCTGGGACCCTACACGTCCCACTTAAATAATAATAATAATAAATTTTATATTTAATGGGCGCCTTTCATACAAAATCTCAAGGACACCTTACATAGTAATCGGAATAAAAACATATAATCGGAGTAAAACAAGTAATTAAAGACATCACAATGACACAAATTAAAAACAGAATTCAATCCAAAAACAGAAAATCAAAAACACAGTGTGAAGAGAGAGCAGCGGCAACCAATTCGTGCCAGCGTCCACTCTCCCTTCACGGCAGCCATCTTGGACACAGACCTACAAGACTACAGTTAGACAAAAAAAAATCATCCCCCCACAGTGGATAGCACAGTGGAGGAAGGCACAATGTCCAGTCCCCACCCCATGTTCACCCCAAAGTCAGGCCTATTGGGGCCACCGCAATTGCCTCTACGGAGGCCCGATGTCCCTGGCCGTTCTCACCGGGTGGTCTTGCCCCGGCGTCGGGAGAGTCCTTTCGGCGGCTGGGCCACTTGGAACGGCCGCTTCTTGGTTGGAGCCCGCGGCTGCCGAAGCCGACAAGGCCGCGCCGGTTTGGCGCTCCTAGGCTCCAGATGAAAAAGTCGGCGACCGCTCTCCTCACTGCCGCCTTGCCGCCTCTACGCATGCCGCCTCTCCGCTCCGCAAACCCGCAGCCCGGAGATGTTGCTCACGGCGGTCCAGCTCGCCAGAGCTCCAGCGCGGCGACCCAGGCAAGGCATCGCCCGCTCCGCTCCGCTCCAGCGCTCCAGCACTCCAATGCAGTGCCGCCACGCAGGCCGAGGTGCTGGGTGGTTCCCGCCAAGAAACGGCGCTCCAAGCCCGCTGGTAGGCCACGACGACGGGTCGACGGGCAGCCCGGAAAAAAGGCTGCCACACCGACCAGGTAGGGACCTATAAATAAAGTAACACCTACCCCCCCACATTAAAAGACCATATCCCCTACAAACAAAAAAACAGGATTCACTAAAAACTAGAAAAAAAACGAATTTAAGACGGACGGCTGCTGCTAGCAGCCATTCACCAAGATGGCTCCTCCTCCCACTTAGTCTACTACATAAGTCTGAAGAAGGGTTTCGGCCCGAAACGTCGCCTATTTCCTTCGCTCCATAGATGCTGCTGCACCCGCTGAGTTCCTCCAGCAATTTTGTGTACCTTAGTCTACTACATATATATATATGTATATATATTCAAGAAAATCCTGAAAAACAATATATATATATGGACAATATCTATTCATCTATCCATCTATCCATATATTCATCTATCTATATAATATGTTTGTGTGTGTGTGTATATATATTTATATATATACTAGACTAGACGTTGGGTCCCTGCATAACACGGGAGGGCCGGTCACCCAATGCAATATTCCACCTCTCCATCAATTCCAATATTGCTGGCCAGTGGGGGGGCTTTCTGGTGCGCTAGTATGGGTGTTGTGGGCCAAAGGGACTGGCTTCCAGAGGGCTAGTATGGACACTGTAGGCCAAATTGATTTTTGGGCTGGCAGCTCAGTCACTGAGGCCAGACAGCTCAGTCACTGAGGCCTGGCAATAAAGTCACTCAGACCTGGCAGGCTGGCAGCTGAGAAACTGCCAAGAAACTGCCAAAACAGATGACAGACTCTGTGAGGGAGAAGGGAGAGAGGGTGGACTGAATGGATTATTGGGCTGGCAGTTCAGTCACTTATGGCTGGTGGGCTGGCAGTTCACTTACTCATGGCTGGTGGACTGGCAGTGCAGTCACCACGGCTGGTGGGCTGGCAGTTCAGTCACTAACAGCTGGTGGGCTGGCAGTTCACTTACTCACGGCTGGTGGGCTGGCAGTTCAGTCACTTACGGCTGGTGGGCTGGCAGTTCACTTACTCACGGCTCGTGAGCTGGCAGTGCAGTCACTCACAGCTGGTGGGCTGGCAGTTCAGTCACTTACAGCTGGTGGGCTGGCAGTTAACTTACTCACGGCTCGTGGGCTGGCAGTGCAGTCACTCACGGCTGGTGGGCTGTCAGTTCAGTCACAGGCAGCTGATGGGCTGGCAGTGCAGTCACTCACACCTGGTACACTGGCAGTTCACTCAGTCTCCCCTGCTCCCTTCACCCCCCACTGTGCTCCTTGCCAATCCCCTCCTCCCCACGCATTCAGTCCATCTCCCCACAACCTCCCCCCATGCACTCTTGGTGGCTCTCCCACAGAGCATCCATTCCTGCCCATTAGATTCCCATTGTGATGAAGAACACACCGGCATGAAAAGTGGTAAAAAGGATTTATTAAAGTTTAAAATGTGAATTACTCTTAAAATATAACAATTTAAATGTTAAAGATGAGAATTATTAAGTTATTTCTTGTTGTGTCTCTTGTTGCTGCTCACTGCATCTTTATGTCTCTTTGCTGTTGATAAAAAAAAGAGACATTTTAAATAGAGAGATTCAGCGGTCAAATTTTAACAAAGAAAATCTGAGAATTTATCTCAAAAGTCATCATTCAATGAAGCACGCTTTTAATGACAACATTCTTGGTCGATGTTCCATCCATATAACCATATAACAATTACAGCACGGAAACAGGCCATCTCGGCCCTACAAGTCCGTGCCGAACAACTTTTTTCCCTTAGTCCCACCTGCCTGCACTCATACCATAACCCTCCATTCCCTTCTCATCCATATGCCTATCCAATTAATTTTTAAATGATACCAACGAACCTGCCGCCACCACTTCCACTGGAAGCTCATTCCACACCGCTACCACTCTCTGAGTAAAGAAGTTCCCCCTCATGTTACCCCTAAACTTCTGTCCCTTAATTCTGAAGTCATGTCCTCTTGTTTGAATCTTCCCTATTCTCAAAGGGAAAAGCTTGATCACATCAACTCTGTCTAACCCTCTCATCATTTTAAAGACCTCTATCGTCCCCCCTTAACCTTCTGTGCTCCAGAGAATAAAGACCTAACTTATTCAACCTATCTCTGTAACTTAGTTGTTGAAACCCAGGCAACATTCTAGTTAATCTCCTCTGTACTCTCTCTATTTTGTTGACATCCTTCCTATAATTGGGCGACCACAATTGTACACCATACTCCAGATTTGGTCTCACCAATGCCTTGTACAATTTTAACATTACATCCCAGCTTCTATACTCAATGCTCTGATTTATAAAGGCTAGCATACCAAAAGCTTTCTTTACCACCCTACCTATATGAGATTCCACCTTCAAGGAACTATGCACGGTTATTCCCAGATCCCTCTGTTCAACTGTATTCTTCAATTCCCTACCATTTATCATGTACGTCCTATTTTAATTTGTCCTGCCAAGGTGTAACACCTCACATTTATCAGCATTAAACTCCATCTGCCATCTTTCAGCCCATTTTTCCAAACGGCCTAAATCACTCTGTAGACTTTGGAAATCCTCTTCATTATCCACAACACCCCCTATCTTGGTATCATCTGCATACTTACTAATCCAATTTACCACCCCTTCATCCAGATCATTGATGTACATGACAAACAACAAAGGACCCAACACAGATCCCTGAGGCACCCCACTAGTCACCTGCCTCCAACCCGACAAACAGCATCCACCATTACCCTCTGGCTTCTCCCATTCAGCCACTGCTGAATCCATCTTGCTATTCCTGCATTTATACCCAACAGGTTAACCTTCTTAACCAACCTTCCATGAGGAACCTTGTCAAAGGCCTTACTAAAGTCCATATAGACAACATCCACTGCTTTACCCTCGTCAATTTCCCTAGTAACCTCTTCAAAAAATTCAAGAAGATTAGTCAAACATGACCTTCCAGGCACAAATCCATGTTGACTGTTCCTAATCAGACCCTGTTTATCCAGATGCTTATATATATTATCTCGAAGTATCTTTTCCATTAATTTGCCCACCACTGAAGTCAAACTAACAGGTCTATATTTGCTAGGTTTACTCTTAGAACCCTTTTTAAACAATGGAACAACATGCGCAGTACGCCAATCCTCGGGGACTATTCCCGTTTCTAATGACATTTTCCTTCAGGAAAACTTTGACATTTCCCTTCATCTTTCCTCGGCTAAGAGACACATATAGTTTTTCATGCTGAAATACCGGTTTGTCGAGGTAGATCAACACCTTCTGCATTGTATGTTCTTGTGGTTTATGGATCGTCATAGCAAAACTTGATTGAATGGGGAATTGGGTCTGCTAAAGGGGAATGTCTTCACCTTCTGTTAAATTGAGTGCATACACTGCTCTCTGCTCAGCATTCAGCAGAGGCCCATTCTCCTCAACAAATTGCTGTTGTTCAGTTCTATCGTATTGCATTTCCTACAGCAATTCTGGATTGTCATCATCAAGGTGCATCCTTCCATTTCTTGGTTGTGGCAAATTAAAGATTTAAAATTTTTTGTTGTATTTCTCAATCCTCTGGACTCACTGAATAATTTGTGCAAAACATTTTTTTGAGGCGGGGGCTGTCAGGGTGAGGTAGGGGGTGACAAACGTCCTGCAGCTGATGGCTTCAGGCGGGGGCTCTCTTGGGCTGATGAGGGAGGGAGGTGTCCTGCAGCGGGTGATGGGGGCGGCTTCAGGACGGGGAGCATCCTATAGCCAGGTGGAGGGCAGCGTCTTGAGGTGGGGGATGTCAGTGGGGGGGGAGGGGGAGGTGAGGGGGCAGTGAGTGACCTACTCATGGCCTCTGGACTCACTCACAGCCTTGGGACTAACTTGTGGTCTCTGGACTGACTCACTCACTCACTCATGGCCTCTGGACTGACAGACTGAATCATGGCTTGTGGACTGACTGACTTATGCCCGACTGCTGGATTCACGTCCGACTTTTGTAAACTGAAAACTGTAACATCAACTTTGAGGAACAGATTCTTCCTGATAGCCATCAGGCTATTAAACAACAAATAAGCTCAGAACTACGAAAGACTATACATATTATTTGTACTATTTCTTATTTGTTGATCACACACACACTCCCTCCACCACACAAACACACACACACACACACACACACGCACACGCGCACACACACACGCACAGACACACACACGCACAGACACAGGCACAGACACAGGCACAGACACAGGCACAGACACAGGCACAGACACAGGCACAGACACACGCACAGACACACACTCACTCACACACACACACACAGACACAGACTCGCTCACACACAGACTCTCTCACACACACAGACTCTCTCACACACTCAGACTCTCACACACACACAGACTCGCTCTCACACACAGACTCACTCTCACACACAGACTCACTCTCACACACACTCACTCTCACACACAGACTCACTCATACACACTCACTCACACACAGACTCACTCTCACACACAGGCTCGCTCATACACACTCACTCTCACACACAGACTCACTCTCACACACAGACTCACTCATACACACTCACTCACACACAGACTCACTCATACACACTCACTCACACACATACTCATACACACTCACTCACACACAGACTCACTCATACACACTCACTCACACACAGACTCACTCATACACACTCACTCACACAGACTCACTTATACACACTCACTCAAACACAGACTCACTCATACACACTCACTCACACACAGACTCACTCATACACACTCACACACACAGACTCACTCATACACACTCACTCACACACAGACTCACTCATACACTCACCCACTCACACACTCACTCACACACACCCAATACTAAAATGCCAAGTAACTTCAGAACGTGGTAAACATACCGTGTGTAAACCGAATGATTCAAACGTTTAAAGCCTCTTGCAGAGGCTGCTTCTGCTGAAGCAAAAACATGCTTTAAATAATGTCCAACAAACACACTCACCATAGACAGAGCAGTAAGCTCTCTTGAATTATTCAATGACGTCTTCACTCAGTGCCTTCTGCAGTCAGCGCCATCTTGCCACGAACCGGAAATGACACACTCAGCGCCACCTTCCCACTAACCGGAAATCATGGAATGAGCGCCAATTTTGCAATTAAACACAGTCCTGATCTAATAAAATGTTTATTCACGCTTTATCCATCCGAAAACTATTGCAACGATTTTAAAAGCCAAGCCAAATTGACAAACACTTTGCAAACAGCCAATTCGTTTTCTGCAAAGTCTTTAAAAGCCAAGCCAATTTGGCAAACACTTTGCAAACAGTCAACCCATTTTCTGAAAAGTCTTTAAAAGCCAAGCCAATTTGGCAAACACTTTGCAAATAGCCAACACATTTTCTGAAAAGTCTTTAAAAGCCATCCAATTTGGCAAACACTTAGCAAACAGCCAACATGTTTTCTGAAAACTCTTTAAAAGCCAAGCCAATTTGGTAAACACTTTGCAAACAGCCAACACATTTTCTGAAAAGTCTTTAAAAGCCAAGCCAATTTGGCAAACACTTTACAATCACATCGAGGGGACTCACCGTCAAGTAGACGTGCGTTCAATGTTATTCGCAGCTCAGAGAGCCGTGACCCTCTTACTTCCTCCGTCTGGGAGAGACTGAGTGAAGCACGACACTTCCGGGTTTTATAGTCCCTCCCCCCTGCCGCCAGCGGGGGCAGCAGAGAGAATAGCGACATTTTAAAAAAACATTAATAACTCTCTGATTTTTTATCGATGGGAAAAATCCTCCAGTCCAATCTGGTGGAGGGGGACTCTAAGCAAGGTGGCCAAAAATGACGGCCGTAAATAGCGCCTTTCTTTCGGAAATCACGAAACAGAAAGTCAGAAAGCGGTCAAGATCTTAGTTTTAGTAATATAGATTTCCCTTCTGAGTTAACAAGGTGGAAGATTACCCCTGTGCATTTATTATAATGAAATAGTAAGGATATTTTCTATGAACACACTTTTCACTTTTGTATTCCTGACACACATTGGTCATCTTCCAAGATTTTTATGACCGTTTTTATGAGTTTGGACTAGTCCCTAAGGGTAATAACCATATAACCATATAACAATTACAGCACGGAAACAGGCCATCTCGGCCCTACAAGTCCGTGCCGAACAACTTTTTTCCCTTAGTCCCACCTGCCTGCACTCATACCATAACCCTCCATTCCCTTCTCATCCATATGCCTATCCAATTTATTTTTAAATGATGCCATCGAACCTGCCTCCACCACTTCCACTGTAAGCTCATTCCACACCGCTACCACTCTCTGAGTAAAGAAGTTCCCCCTCATGTTACCCCTAAACTTCTGTCCCTTAATTCTGAAGTCATGTTCTCTTGTTTGAATCTTCCCTATTCTCAAAGGGAAAAGCTGATCCACATCAAACTCTGTCTATCCCTCTCATCATTTTAAAGACCTCTATCGTCCCCCCTTAACCTTCTGCGCTCCAGAGAATAAAGACCTAACTTATTCAATAATGGTAATGGTCTAATTCATTGCAGGCTGCATATTCAAACCAAAAAAAAGTTGCAATTTCCATTCTACCCTGATAGCCAGTTCATAAGGTTCCAAAAATATTCACATTTGGTATCATTGTGATCAGGCAAGAGCCACAAGAGAATGCAGATGCTGGAATCTTGAGCAAAACACAACATGTGTCAGAACATGGTCGAATAATAGCAGAGCAGCAGGAATCACAGATGAGGTGTAATGAGAGAGGGTCTCACAGAATTCCTGCCAGACATGTAACCCAATCCATCTTCAGTAATTTCAGCTTCAGGATACAGTTTGTGTTTGTTCTTGGTAAATATTATGCGCTGGGGACAAATTCTTCATATGAAATCATCCTTCAAGGTCATGTCCAAAGACCAAAATATTGCAGCAAATTAGAATCAGGTCTCCATGGACAATGTTATTTTATTTGGTGTGATATGGATCTGATATCATTCTGGCACCCTAACTTATCAAAGAATATGCTTGAAACATCGTATTCATTTTTTGTTTACTTTTGTTTAGAGATACAGCGCGGAAACAGACCCTTATGCCCACCGAGTCTGCAACGACCAGCGAACCACACACACTAACACTGTCCCACACACACATTAGGAACTATTTACAATTATACCAAGCTAATTGGCCTACAAACCTGTACACCTTTAGAGTGTGGGAGGAAACCGGAGATCCTGAAGGAAACCAACGCAGGAGATCGTTCAAACGCCGTACAGACAGAATCCGTCGTCAGGATCGAACCTAGTTCTCTGGTGCTGTAAGGCAGCAATTCTACCGCTGCAAAGCTGTGCCACCAATTCTTTCTTTCCTGAGAAAATAAAAGCACCACAGTATTTAGTTAAACGGAGAAATACAAGGAATGTTCTATTCAACCAACTTAATCTGTAAAAATACAAGGAAACACACATGATTTAAATTTTATTTTTTTTCTAAAATGTGTTTTAATGTGCAAGGAAGGAATTTTAACTATTTCCACATCTTGCTGTTCTTTATTGAAACTAGCTCAATAGAGCTTCATAATGGTCTATCGTTTTATTTTTTCACTTTCACTAAATTAGAATCAGAAATAACACACAGCAGAGGTTATAAATTCCTTAGTGCATTTCAAGTTGGTGTAAAAATTTAAAATTAAAGCAATTGTGTTAGCAAAATTCATAATGATTGAAAAACTGATTATTTCAAAATATACATTATTTACCCAGCAAATTTGGAAACGGTGGCACAGCGGTAGAGTTGCTGCCTTACATCGCCGGAGAATCCTCCCACACCTTAAAGACGTACAAGTGTGTAGGTTAATTGGTTTCTGTAAATTGTCCCCTAGTATCTAGGATAGTGCTAGTGTATGGGGTGATTGCTAGTCGGTGCAGACTCAGTGGGCCGAAGGGCCTGTTTCAGCGCTGTATCTCTAATACTAAACTAAGACTAAAACTAATACACACTAATCCTCCAAAACCTTTTGTAGATATTATGAATTTTGTAGGTGTATAAATGCAGATATGTCCATCACCTGAAGAAGGGTCTAGACCCGAAACGTCACCCAGAAATGCTGCCTGTCCCACTGAGTTGCTCCAACTTTGTGTCTATCTTCGGTTTAAACCAGCATCTGCAGTTTCTTCCTACCCATTACATCCAACAGATATTTCCTCACCATTGTAGCCAAGAGCATTCCATATCCTATGTCTTTCAGACTGTTTATTAAGCAAGTTTATTTGTCGCTTCCTGAAAAATGTTAGCACAGTAAATACAAGGTATTTTCATGCTGATGTGACCAGTTTTACGATTTGAGCTTCAGGAAACAAAATTGATTGTAACTTTAGAACATTCCATTCCAAACCTCCAGCTGGTTTCTCAATGAATTTTCAAACAAGTCGCTCAACATTGATTGAAATTGAAGCATGCTGTTGACACCCCTAGGCTACATTGTGCAGCTCATCCTAAATTTTGTATGCTTGATGAACTCAGTCCTAACCCACATAATGATTGGTAATCTAATCAAAATATTTGATGCAAGCGGAACAAAGACTGCATAAAACATATTAATAAATTGCATTCATTTTCAAATATGAATATTTTGTATTTTTATTTTTCACGTCTGGAATTATTTATTTCATGTGTTCAAGTTCAGATTAAATTAGTTGACACAAGCCAGAAGATGAAAATAGACAAAAATAAAACAATATCTGCACCTTATTTGGAGAGCATTTGGGCAGAGATGTCAGGAACCAAATGCAACCATTTATGCAGTGGCCCAATGTATGGAACTGATCAATGTTATAGGAGTAGAAGGTCATATCAGGACAAATGACACGGGACTTGGTGATAGAGACAGGGGTTAGAAAATATATTGAAGAAGAAGGGAAAGGGAGGAGGGCAAAAAGTAAAAGGAGCGAATTCTGAAATATTTGGCAAGATAATAGATAATACTGTAGCCAATGGTAAAGTGATTACATTCTGGAATGTACAAAGGGTCAGAACAGGTGATGCTCAGATATCTTAGTGACATATAATAGCAGAGGGGGTTATAAATAAAGCAGAGGAATGGTGTTGGAACAATATGAGAGGTTATTGTTGGAGAGTGGCTGAATACAAATCAGGATGTGTTGGAGAAAGTTTCAGAACAAGACAGAGGACGTGTCACAAATCAGCAGAGTACTGGAGTAGTAAAGACTGCAAGATTTCGGGAGGCTTTTTGCCGCAGATGAGTTGCAGCAGGTTTGATTATAGAAAGGTGTAAAGACAAAATGGGTTGTCTGGGTAGAGGTAAAGAACAGACAAAGACAGACCCATTTCAGTCCATTTCATCTGTTATCACTTTCTGGAAATGAACTCATGAATCCAAAGTGAAAAATGTTGACAATGAATTGCTTGCTCGAAATATCCAAGCTGGAACTCCCAGATACATACTGCACAACAGCTGTATAATTGTACACACTCGTGTTTTTATTTTATTTGTCCAAAAGAGCCATTGCAAAACAATAGACAATAGGTGCAGGAGTAGGCCCTTTGAGCCAGCAATCATCCTCAATCAGTACCCCGTTCCTGCCTTCTCCCCATATAACCTGACTTCGCTATCTTTAAGAGCTCTATCTAACTCTCTCTTGAAAGCATCCAGAGAATTTGCCTCCACTGCCTTAAGAGGCAGATAAATCCACAGATTCAAAATCCCGTGTGAAAACGTCTTTTTTCGTCTCCGTTCTAAATGGCTTACCCTTTATTCTTAAACTGTGGCCCCTGGTTCTGGACTCCCCCAACATCGGGAACATGTTTCCTGCCTCTAGAATGTTCAATCCCTTAATAATCTTGTATGTTTCAATAATATACCCTCTCATCCTTCTAAATTCCAGAGTATACAAACCCAGCCGCTCTATTCTATCAACATATGACAGTCCCATCATCCTGGGAATGAACCTCGTGAAACAGAATAAAAAGTAAAAGGTTTATTACCATATTAGTAAGATTTATTTTTATTTATAATGTTTTATCTCATTATGTCCTGCTGTTAACAATCACCAAGTGAAAGGATGGCCAAAGAGGGTGTTCCCATCCTTGTATTAAAACTACCGTGCCAGCATTCACTGAGGAGAGCCTTTGGGTTTTCCCATATGCCACTTTTGGAACATGCCCAGGAGGTAATTTTACAAGTTGTGATGTTGGCATGGAGCCTTGTCCACTGGTAGCAAACACCAGAAAATTATGAGCAGTACGAAGCCAAATATCTGATATAGATTTAAGATGATAAAAGCTCCTGATTGACATTCATCTTCCATCAATGTCGGAAGGAACTGCAGATGCCGGTTTAAATCAAAGATAGACACAAAATGCTGGAGTAACTCAGCAGGCCAGGCAGCATCTCTGGAGAGATGGAATGGGTGAAGTTTCAGGTCAAGACCTGAAGAATGAAGAAGGGTCTCGACCCGAAGCATCAACCATTCCTTCTCTCCAGAGATGCAGCCTGTCCCGCTGAGTTACTTCAGCATTTTGTGTCTTCCATCAGTTCCTGTCTGTTTCATCACCTCATCAGTCTGAAGAAGATGATGTCCTAATCTGAAAACTCACCTATCAATTTTCTCTATAGATGCTGCCTGATCCACTGACTAACTCAGTAGGCCAAAGGGCCTCTTTCTGCCCTGTATCGCTAAAGTCTAAAGGACATTTGGAATTTTAACCAGTATTCTGTGAAGAAGTGAAAGATTACTGAAAACAGGATATGAAGGATGATCAATGATCAGAGAGGGCGATGGGCCCTGACTGAAGTTGAGGACAAGAGGTAAATGGAATTGGGGGTTCAGTATTGATGTGGATAGAGAACTGGCTGGCAGTCAGGAAGCAAAGAGTAAACGGGTCCTTTTCAGAATGGCAGGCAGTGACTAGTGGGGTACCGCTAGGCTCAGTGCTGGGACCCCAGCTATTTACAATATATATTAATGATCTGGATGAGGGAATTGAATGCAACATCTCCAGGTTTGCGGATGACACGAAGCTGGGGGGCAGTGTTAGCTGTGAGGAGGATGTTAGGAGGCTGCAAGGTGACTTGGATAGGCTGGGTGAGTGGACAAATGCATGGCAGATGCAGTATAATATGGATAAATGTGAGGTTATCCACTTTGGTGGCAAAAACAGGAAAGTAGACTGTTATCTAAATGGTGGCCGATTAGGAAAAGGGGAGATGCAACGAGACCTGGGTGTCTTGGTACACCAGTCATTGAAAGTAGGAATGCAGGTGCAGCAGGCAGTGAAGAAAGCAAATGTTATGTTAGCATTCATATCAAAACAATTTGAGTATAAGAGCAGGGAGGTTCTACTGCAGTTGTACAGGGTCTTGGTGAGACCACACCTGGAGTATTGCGTACAGTTTTGGTCTCCTAATCTGAGGAAATACATTCTTGCCATAGAGAGATTACAGAGAAGGTTCACCAGACTGATTTCTGGGAATGCAGGACTTTCATATGAAGAAAGACTGGATAGACTCGGCTTGTACACGCTAGAATTTAGAAGATTGAGGGGGGATCTTATAGAAACTTACAACATTCTTAAGTGGTTGGACAGGCTAGATGCAGGAAGATTATTCCCGATGTTGGGGAAGTCCAGAACTAGGGGTCACAGTTTAAAGATAAGAGGGAAGTCTTTTAGGACCAAGATGAGAAAATCATTTTTTACACAGAGAGTGGTGAATTTGTGGAATTCTCTGCCACAGAAGGTAGTTGAGGCCACTGCATGTCATTTTACTTTTCTTTTTCATCGGTTGGAGCTGCATACTAAATCTCGTTGCACTGACGTGCAATGACAATAAAAGATATTATTATTATTATTATTATTATTATTATTCATTGGCTATATTTAAGAGGGAGTTAGATGTGGCCCTTGTGGCTAAAGGGGGTATGGAGAGAAGGCAGGGATGGGATACTGAGTTGGATGATCAGCCATGATCATATCGAATGGCGGTGCAGGCTTGAAGGGCCGAATGGCCTACTCCTCCTGCACCTATTTTCTATGTTTCTATGAATGAAGGAACTGAAGGAAGCAAGAATAGGAATCTGGACTGATATTGTAGCAAGGATTGGGAGATGGCTGGTTGAAATCAAGACATATATAAATAGACTTGGCAAAAATATCTCTAAACTAAACACTGCATGTCATTGCAAAACATAATTTCAGGAAAGAGAAGTGATATCATGAAATATATCATTATTATGAAAAAGGAGGTATTAGCAGTCATGAAGCACATGTAGAAGAATACATTTCTGGGGCCTGACCAAGTGTATCAGTGACCAAGTGAAGCCCCGGGCGCGTCTCTGGGAAAGGCCGTACCGATCCTTGCTGTTAGGCCACGGGGGAGGCGACATGGTAAAAGTCATCTCTCCATGGAGGAGGCGACCAAAACGGTTTCCCCTTACCCCCCCACACCACCCCCCACTCAAGACACACCAGGAAACATTAAAACCGTACATTAAAACATACTATAAAAACAAAAAAGTAGAAAAAGCGGACACGCTGACTCATCCTAATTAGTCCAAATGCAAATTGAACATAAAACATGGAACAAATAAATCCTGTCATTCAGCCCTTGGTTCCTTGACAGGTCCTTGCAGCCTCTCTTAAATAATGAGACAACATTAGCCACCTCACAGTCTTCTGGGTATCACCCATGTCACCATGAAATTCTTTGCTTGCATACCAAAGATATGCAAATAGTCGCCATAAAAGGGGCTGAGAAAGTTGCAGAGTATTTGCGCCCGGTCTTCCTTTGGTCTCCCCCCTCCTCCTCCTTCACGGCGGTCCCCCCACTTCGTTCTCACATTCTCACTTGGCGTTCTCACTCCACATGGTTCGTCCTCGTCTGTCAGTCGGCGCCGTAATCAACCGCCGCACCGACCTCTCCACTATCGCTGCCGGGTCCTCTCCGGACGCCCCGTGGTGCCAACCCCGGCCTCTTCCGCGGGCTCCGTCGACCCAGGCTCCATCAGCTGCGGGCTCTTCAACTGGATGCACAACCAGATCACGGACGCTGCGATCCAGCTGGAGGGGCTAATGCTATGCATAGCTGACAGAGTAGCGTCGCTAGCCGGTATGTCAAGGGGAGGCGGCCTGGCTGTGTACGTCAACAGATCGTAGTGTCGGGATGCCGTGGTGGTTTCCACTTACTGCTCACCCCATGTAGAGCTAATGACTGTGAAATGCCGACCCTTCTACTTACCGAGGTAGCTGACGGCAGTCTTCACAACGGCCGTCTATGTACCACCGAGCGCGTACATGAAGGACGCTATGACAGAGCTCTACAACAACATCAGTGAGCAGCAGAGGGAACATCCCGATGCTTTTTTCATGGCAGCTGGGGATTTCAACCAGGCAAGTCTCACATCTGTACTGCCTAAATTCTACCAGCATGTGAATATTGCAACCAGGGGAAAGAACACACTAGACCTGGTATACACAAACATCAAAGATTCATATAGAGCAGCCCCCCTCCCCAATATCGGCAACTCTGACCACCTGGCAGTTATGCTCACACCTGCATACAGGCCTAGGGTGAAACAGGACAGGACTATGGTCAGAGAAGTCAGAATATGGCCACAGGGAGCTACCGCAGCACTGCAAGACTTGAAGCCACACAGTGGGCCATTTTCAGAGAGGCAGCAACATGTGACAGCGGCACTGACCTTCAGGAATATACAGAGTCTGTCATTGCCTACATAATAAATGCATTGATGATATGACTGTGGTCAAAACCGTCAAGAGGCTTGCCAATCAGAAACCTTGGCTAACTGGGGAAGTTTGTTCTTTGCTGAGAGTCCGAAATGCTGCATTCAAATCTGGGGACAACGCAGCAAACACACTGGCACGGAGTAATCTGTCCCGGGGGATCAGGGAAGCGAAGAGGCGGTATGTACAAAAACTAAATAGCCACTTCACAAATGACAAAGACACACGTCGCTTGTGGCAGGGATTTCATAACATCACTGACTACAAGCCCCCCCCCCCACTGCGGATATGCCAAAATGGCCCCTCTCTACCAGACGAAATACACGAGTTTTATGCACGTTTTGAGGCTAAAAATACCACTCAGATACAAGCACTCCTGCCATCACCCAGCGACCAGTCACTCAGGCTGTCCACAGCCGGAGTTAAAAAGGCCTTTGCCAGCGTCAATCCACGCAAAGCTGCAGGGCCGGACAACATCCCTGGACACGTTTTAAAGGACTGCACAGAGCAACTGAAAGATGTTTTTGCAGACATTTTTAACATCTCACTCAGCCAGGCAGTAGTGTCCAACTGCCTCAAAAGTGCCACCATCGTCCCCGTCCCGAAGAAGCCCAACCCAGCCTGTCTCAATGACCTTCGTCCAGTGGCTCTCACACCCATATTAATGAATTGTTTTGAGCGGCTGGTCATGCAGAACATCAAAAACTGTCTCCCTGCCAACCTGGACCCACTACAGGTCTCTTACAGAACCAACCGGTACACAGAGGACGCAGTCTCTGCAACACTCAACCGCGCACTATCACATCTCGACCAGAAGAATACCTATACCAGGATCCTCTTCATAGACTTCAGCTCAGCTTTTAATACAATCATCGCACAGCAGCTGGTGGAAAAGCTGAAGCTGTTGAAGGTGGACACTGGGAACTGCAACTGGGTCCTTAACTTTTTGATGCAGCGGCAGCAGACAGTCGGGATGGGCAGCCGGACATCAAGAACCATCTCAGTGAGCACTGGCTCACCCCAAGGCTGTGTCCTAAGCCCCCTGCTGCTTTGTCTGCTTACTCATGACTGCACTGCCAGACTCAGCAATAATTATATCAATAAGTTCGCTGATGACACAACAGTGGTGGGTCTCATCAGTGACAACAATGAGTCGGCATACAGGATGGAGGTGGAGCTGCTTACAGAGTGGTGCAGATCTCACAACCTCACCCTCAACGTGGAAAAGACAAAGGAGATGGTGATCGATTTCAGGAGGGCTGGAAAACACCATCACACACCGCTGCATATTGATGGTGCTGCTGTGGAGAGGGTCAGCAGTGTGAAGTTCCTGGGACTTTACCTGGCGGACGACCTGACCTCAATGACCAACACCACAGCAGTCATCAAAGGAGCACAGCAGCCGCTCCACCCCCTCCGGCGACTAAGAAAAGCAGGTCTCACCACTGTTCACCTAACGACCTTCTACAGGGGCACCATCGAGAGCATACTGACCTACGGCATCACTTCCTGGTTTGGGAGCTGCAAGGCTTATGAACAGAAACAACAACAGGATAGTGAAGACAGCCAGTAGGATCATTGGTGCTCCACTCCCTTTCCTGTCGGAGATCTATCAGAAGCGCAGCATTCGCAGAGCCATCTCCATTATTAAGGACCCCTATCACCCATCACACCACATCTTCTCCATTCTGCATCTGGGAAGAGGTACAGGAGCATCGGCTGCAGAACCAGCAGGATGCTACACAGCTTCTTCCCACAGGCAATAAAACTGGTTAACGGACTGTGTCCCCTCCCCATACATCATACACCAACACATCTAACCTCGCCCATAGTTTGACAGCTAGACACCTGTCAAAGCAAAGCCACTGTTCGGTCTGAATGTCTGTTTTTAGTTCAATTTTAGGTCTATTTTAGATATGTTAATTTTAAAGTTGTATGTATTTATTCTGTTCTTATTAATTGCACTGACAGGAACTGATGAGAAACAATTTTTCATTTATTCTGTGTATGTAAGTACTCAGTGAAATGACAATAAAGTAAATACTGATACTGAATACTGATACTGAAGAATCAGAAGACAAGGGTTTAAAGTGAGAGGGGAAAGATTTAACAGGAACCTTAAGGGGTAACATTTTTACACAATGGGTGGGTGTATAGAACAAGCTGCCAGAAGAGGTAGTTGAGGCAGGTACTAACGCTACATCCAAGAAACATTTAGACAGGTACATGGATAGGATAGGTTTAGAGAGATATGGGCCAAATGCAGGCAGGTGGGACTAGTGTAGAGGTGTTGTACTGATCCTGGATGAGTCAGGAGCATAGAGTCATAGAGTGATACAGTGTGGGAAAGTTTGGCTGAAGGGCCTGTTTCCACACTGTATCACTCTATGACTCTATGCTCCTGACTCATCCAGGATCAGTACCACACCTCCAGTAATGGAACACTGCCAACACTGTCACCAGGGAATACTGTGACATGCTGGAGGAAGTACTTTGCAGCAGCATGTGAGGTACGTACACCACAAATGATGTCCTTGGATGCATATTATCACCAGGAAAAGATCAAAATCACTGCATAGATTACATGCACTTAAGTCCCAGAGCAAAGAGGTTAAAGGCATATGCCAGATCTAAAGTTGAAGATTTAGATGAGGCCCATGATGAGGAATTTATATATAAAGGCTCACGAACATGTACATAGACAGGCTGTGTTACACTCACTTGAAAGCTTGCCTGGCTTTCGAGACAGTGAAAGCTTGCATGTTATGTCTATGCAGAAGAGTACAGTCCTAATCTTATATGTAACTTCTAAGAAGCCTGAGGCCTAACATCTCCAGCAAAGAAAATGGTAAGTGTGTAGGAATGAACTGCAGATGCTGGTTTACACCGAAGATAGACACAAAATGCTCGAGTAACTCAGCAGGACAGACAGCATCTCTGGAGAGAAGGAATGGGTGGCGTTGCAGGTCGAGTCCCTTCTTCAGACAGTCGGAGGAGAGGGAGTCTTGAGATATGAAAAGAAAATGACAGATCAAAGCTGATCATGATAAGGAAATGTAGAATGGTTCATTGGTAGCTGAGGGGAAAGTGACAATGAGGCATATAATCTAATATTTAATGAGGAGGACAGTAAGATCATAAGATCTTAAGTGATATAAGCAGTATTAGGCCATTCAGCCCATCAAGTTTACTGCACCATTCAATCATGACTGATCTATCTCTCCCCCCAACCCCATTCTCCTGCCTTCTCCCCATAACAATTGACAATAGACAATAGACAATAGGTGCAGGAGTAGGCCATTTGGCCCTTTGAGCCAGCACCGCCATTCAATGTGATCATGGCTGATCATCCCCAATCAGTACCCCATTCCTGCCTTCTCCCCTCTGACCTCTGACACCCGTACTAATCAAGAATGTATCTATCTCTGCCTCAAATACATCCACTGACTTGGCCTTCATAGCCTTCTGTGGCAAAGAATTCCACAGCTTCACCACGCAAGTCAGAAATTTAGGATTGCGAGAGGTACAGAGAGGGAGAGCAAGTGTTACTTGAAAATTAGAGAAATCAAAGTTAGAGAAATTGAAATTAGAGAAAATGGTAAACTAGTTCCTCAAAATAAAGATTTGTAATTGTCTTTGCTGCAAGTGATTCCTCTGCAAACCTGCAAGTAATCAATGTCAGTTTTAAATAATGCAACTTGCTGAAGCTCAGGCCTATATTGCCATGTGGAACACACAACATATGTAAATTGCATATAGATAAATCTGTTCCACAGGGTAACTGTTACCTGGCCATTACATGAGGATTGACATCGCCACTGCACACTTTCACACATGTGCGTGGATAATACGCATAGAGTCATGCATTTCAAACACCCGTTATGAACTGTGTATACCAGTAGATCGTGATTATATTTCACAATTGATTTTATTCCATAATTTTCAAGCATGATGCATAAATAACTCATGCTGTGTAATTGAATTTCTAGGCCAGAGAGCTGAAAATAACAGTCCTCGAATCAATGCCACATTTTACTGGGTACGACACCAAACAAAGCTGAGATTAATAGGGGTCACGGAGAAAGCCAGCTAGCGACTAAAGTCATATCTAGCCTATAGAAGATGATCATAGCGGGTGTCAGCCGATCTTTATAGCCACAAGGCAACACTTTAGTGCAGCATTTTCAACTCAGCTGCTTTATCAATGATCTTCACCTTTTCGAAGATGAATTTGGTGATGATATTTTACATCTCAGCTTCATTTCACAATTCTCAATAATGAAGCAGTAACTGTTCAGCACCAAGCTTGAGTTGATGTAGAGAATTTAATTATATCACATTAATATTGGGAAATGATTATCTTTAATAAAATCTGACATTTATCAGATTTACTATCATCACCCTCCACCAATATATCATCATTGACCATAAGCTGAATTAAAGCAACAATATCAGCAAAGGAACGACCTGAGAAGGTTGGCCTGAAAAGAGTGTATCACCTTCTGAGCCCTTTAACCTGTCAAACACAAAGAGTTCATGAAGGTAATAAAATAATAATTACGTGAAGAGATGGATGGGCTTGCAACATCCAGGATAGGACAGTCTATTCAAACATTGTTAAAATCCCCTCGCCATTACTGCGCTGTGTTTGGAATATGTTTCAGTCACAGGGTGCATTAACAGGGTGCAATTGCTAAAATTAATTCAACTGTATCTCCTAGCCCACAATCTCCCCAAACCAAGGACAAAAACAAAAATATTATTGAGCTTCTAAGTTTGCCTTGAATCCATGCAGGAATTGGTAGTCTATGCACCAAGAACCCTTGATAGATGATTGCCTTTTGCATGTCTCATCTCCAGTCAGAGAGCTGCCCAATTAAGAGCTAATGTTTTTACTAATAGGCTTTGGACTTTGGAAAAAAAGAAGAGGTAAATTGGCAGACATTACATTTGTGTTGCAGATTATTAAAAATATATATGTTTTGCCTTTCCATTTGGTTTTGTTCAGCATGATTAAAGTGTCTTCTTTTTTTTTCTCTTTTTTTTTCTTTTGGTGAAAGGGAGAGCAAATTTATCACCAGCCCTTTCCCTTGCATAAACTCTGTTATTTCCACATGTCTGCTTTTATTTCATATTTGCAGTGGTGCCAATCTTTTTGACTATAATATCTGTGCTTGTTTAGTTTTCTATTTTTGAAATAACTAATGCAAAACTGATAAGTAAGTTTACTGAATGACAGTCAGTATCTTTACACCAACAAATGTGTCAATGTAGTGTAATAACAGTTCTTTCAACAAGGTCAATATTATATTGTCTCAATACCAACTCCAATAATAATACTACTCTGTTGATCATTCAGAAGGAATGACACATAGATTTGATTTTTATTCATTTTTTCTATACTTAGTTTTTCTGTGGTAGCACAAAGAATCTTTAAACCAATAACATTTTTCATAACAATTGCAGTGATTAGACTTGAAGACTGTGACAAATAAAACCACATCTAACAATTTTCTAAGTAATTGGAACTTATTATTTTGGGTGAGGTACGTTTTAGTTCTAAATCACTAAAGATACCTTATGATGTTGTAGTAAAAACTTTGAGATGTCTGAAATTCTCAGATATGTAACACAACATATTTTAAACCTTGAATCAAAGCCAGACAGTTTTTTTTAATAATGTATAGAAGTTTCACTGTTGTATTTATCACACAAATCACAGATAGTACATAACATTGGGGGAAATGCAGCATGTGGATCCAATTCTGACAATTCTCTTGAAGTCATTTTGTGAATAAGATTATTCTTTAGCTCCCTTGTCAAAATTCCAGGTAGATTGTCAGAACGTATGACATGGGCAACACATAGGCTGATATTGTTGATACATTTGTATACTGTAAGCTTCCAAAGAAATGGAGGCAAGGTTGTTTAAGGTGGAACCTTGGCTGCCAATGACAATATTACCAATATTGTGCAAAAACAAACCAGCTCCTTTATCTGTCTCTCTGCTGGATCAGGCTGTTCAACACAATTATTGCTGAATAGCAATTCTAAGACCTAAGATGCAGTTGTGGCAAAATAGAATGTGCAATACATTTATATCTGGTGCTTTATATTATCTTTGGTATGCTTCCCCAGACTGTTACCATCCTTTTTTTAAATAAAATCATGCAATGCGGATGATTTGCAAGCACAAGATTTACAAATGCAATTTTTAATTTTGATAGTAAATAGTATTTAAAAGTTGAGCATGTCTTGTTACAGACTATGTGCTATGCTCTATGCTCTAGTGAAGCCAAATGCAAACTGGAGGACCAGCATTTCATATTCCACTTGGGTAGCTTACAACTCAACAGTATGAACATTGAGTACTACAATTTTAGGTACATAACCCCCACTCCCTCTCTTCCCAATGGGCTGTGGCTGTGGACGCACCCGGAGGCCTTAATCGAGACGCCACGGTGTCGATGCCTCCCAGATTGCCACGTGGAAGCCCGGGTCGATGCCCGGCCAGGGCCTCGTGGGTCAGAGTCCGGGTCAGCGGAGCGTCCGGAGGAGACCGCGGCTGGGGCCCGGATCAGCACCATGGAGACGTGAAGTGGGGCCTCGGCGGTGGTAAAGCCTCACGGTGGCGATGATGCCTCGCGGGTCAACCCGCGGTCAACGGTTGATGAGAGCATGGAGGACCACCATGAGGGGGAGGGGAAAAACAATGGAGGACCCGGCATGGAGGGGCCGCCGTGAGGGAGGTGGGGGGGAGAACAATGGATAATTGAGAGGGCAAAGGACAATGGGGACCCGGTGTGGGCAAACAGTTGGTGTGGGGGGGGCGGGGAACAAAAGGGGGTGCCAGCGTGCTTTGTGATTTTGTGAGTGCCGTAGATGGCTGCTATTTGTAAACATTGTGTATGCAAACAAAGAAATACACTGTGCCTAGTGACAATAAAGTATTCTATTCCTATTCCTCCTCCTATTCCCTCTTTTTTCACCTTTCTTACTCTTGCCCTATCCGAATGCATACACATTTTCCCACGAACCTGCCTGTCTTTCCCCTCCACCTTCTCCAGCTATTACTTGCCAGACCTGGTTCCAACCTGAAATGTCACTTATCCATGTCTTCCAGATTTGCCACCTAACTTGTTAAGTTACTCCAGCACTTTGTATTGATTAATTGTACTGGAATTTGTTGATGTATTGTTGCCGTATTAAACAGAGCTGTCTGTTTTACATACAGGACAGATCGCATGAACTTTATGCCATGTTTATTAAGGGCACGAATCAAGCCCTGTGATGCTTTAGGGATACAAAACACCATCCCTGTATGTACAACATATATTGCTGCTTATTACAATGTTCTACAGTCTAATTTAAGTTTTACTCAGAATAGGTAGCACAAGAAACAATTCTGGAAGAAATCACGCTTGTCAATAAAATAGATCAGACACTTAGATCAGGGACATACATTTGACCTTATAGTAGCAATGTTACAAAATTTTGAGATTTAAAAAATCAAGTCTTTAATTTATCCCATCAGATAAAGCATAAAAATAAGTTTAATTTGACACCTAATTCACTTTCATATCTTCAGTATTTAAAAAGTTATGGCCATTTTCATACTCGGAAATTGGCATCTTGTTCCCTATTGCTTTTTCATTGACTTAACACAAAAGCTGTGATCGAGGACATTTAAAGGCCGATAACTTTCTTAAAATTTAAGAGAACTGAAATATATTTTCAGTTATTATAGGTTGAAGCATTCTGAAACAAATATGAAACAATCTTACTTAGATGACTTGAAATTAAAGCATATAATTAGTTAGTTACCTAATTGTAGCTAATTACAAAATTCAATTACTAGATCTAAACATCTATCGATTTCTTAAGAATAGATTAACATTTTTAAATAGCCTAAGTGTCCAAATAACATTCACACAAGAATTCAGGATATAACATAATTTTTAAATCTCATTGTCATGGGTTTATAGGCCTGTAAATTAATGGCCATTTAAATCAGCTTGCGAGTAGGATTTTCTGGAACTGAACCATTTAGAACGTTGCGGCTGCGGTGAATTTATACCCCCATATCTGCAGCAAATACACTGCCGGTTCTTCAGGGGCAAAAATCACCGTTTCGCAACTAAAAATGTGAATTAAATACATCTTAAGAAACACTTTTATACATAAAAATAAACAACTTTCTTTTACCTGGTCCTCCATAAAATCCGTCCCAGTTGTCGGCATTGATGGCTTCAGAAGCTGCTTTTAAAATCATTCCAGCGATTAACTTGTCGGGTGAATTATTTTTAAAAACACACAGAACGGCCGTAGGAACGATTCTTTAGCAAAATCTTGCACTCCAACAAATATAATTCAGGACCAGGTCGGGAAAAAACCCCGTTTTAACCCCGCCCCCCCCCCCCCCCCCCCCCTCAAACGCGCCAAATTCACGCACACGGCCAGTGGCAGAATTGCAGTGCCGCTGAAGGTAAGTTTTGTAACATACCTACTTATTGGGCAGCAGCTCAACAATGTAGATCCCACATCTAAAATAGGTACAAAGTGCTGGAGTAACTCAGCGAGTCAGGCAGGATCTCTGGAGAACATGAATGTTTCGGGTCAAGACTGTTCTTCAGACAAATTGTGGTGGGGGTGGGGGTAAGCTAGCAGAGAATGAAAAGAAATGTGAGGGGTGGATGGGGGGTCAGTACAATGCTTGGCAAGTCATAGGTGGATGTAGGAGAGGTGGGTTTTAATTGGCAGATGGTTGGACAAAGGCCAGCAATGGAAAGACAAAATGTGTGAGATAAGAACAAAAAAGGTGGAAATTGTGAAGCCAGAGGAAGAAATATAGGTGGAAGTGGACCGGGGGAGTGGAAGGGGGAAACAGGGAGGGAGAGGGGGTCTTTGTTTGTAGATTAGTTATCAATAGGTACAGCTTTAATATTTTGAGTGCAGACAGGTAACTTTGTAGAATTCTATATTTACAAATGAATCAGGCTGTACCTGCCAAACATCTCTGAATATTCAAGCACATTTGGGAGGACAAAGTATTTCATGTGGATGATCTAGAAGCTTCGGGGGACTTAACCTAAACACCCAATATGTTCCTTTCATCACAGTATTGAGGTATGTCTTCTTAGGTATAATTTTCACCCAGAGAGTTGTGATTTTTACCCAGAGAGTTATGATTTTCACCCAGAGTTGTGAATCTGTGGAATGCTCTGCCACAGAAGGCAGTGGAGGCCAATTCACTGGATGTTTTCAAGAGCAAATTAGATTTAGCTCTTAGGGCTAAAAGAATCATGGGTCATGGGGAAAAAGCAAGAACAGGGTACTGATTTTAGATGATCAGCCATGATCATATTGAATGGTGGTGCTGGCTCGAAGGGCCATATGGCCTACTTTTCTATGTTTCTTCTTCTAAATTAAATGATCAGATAAACTGTGCATGACAGAACGGGGACATGCCTTTAAGGATATAACAATATATGAGATGCGTATTTAAGGTATTTCCTGATCTCGCTTTGGAGGTTCCAATGAACCTATTGTTCTCAATGGTACTAATCCCCATGCCCCATATCCGATGACTGGTTTCAATAGCCTTAAAGAATCCTTATAAATTTACTTGCGAACAGATTATTTTGTCATTTTGAAGATTGGTTCTTATGTTTTTAATATCTCCTCGCTGCATAATTATCTAACTATTGAATATATCCGTCAACAGTGACATTAAGTAAGTGACAAAATAACAGAAGTCCTTATTTTGGGATAAAGTATAGCCACTTGTCGTACTTAAAATGACATTATGGTATATTACAGTATGTTCATACCAATGAGGGGGACCTTACCAAATAATGAGGGGGAAACTTACCAAATAGTGAAAGGCCTGGATAGTGGATGTGGAGAGGATGTGTCCATTAGTGGGAGGGTCTAGAACCAGAGGCCATAGCCTCGGAATAAAAAGATGCATCTTTAGAAAGGAGATGAAGTGGAATTTCTTTAGTCAGCGGGTTGTGAATCTGTGGAATTCATTGCCTCAGACGGCTGTGGTGGCCAAGTCATTGGATATTTTTAAGTAGCTTATTAACAGATTCTTGATCAGTAAGGGTGTCAGGGACAAATGACCAAATTTTGCTCCTATGACTTATGAACATGAACTTATATATGCTTTCCATTCTCTGCACTCCCTAAGCTACAAGCTAAGACCTGCTTATACACATAACCCTCCTTCCCGGAGTTAATGGCCAATGATCTGATGAGGTATACTTCTGGTGATTGACCAAGTCAGCTTTCCCTGATAGCAGTCCCAGAGATCCACCTGCCAATGTGTGCTGATTATCTGACTGGAGTACCCTTATGGCTGAGTGGTCTTAAGCTGAAAGCAACATTTGATTGTCATAAACAATTAAAATTCATAAGGAGGTTATGCATCAGTTACATGTACACTGGCAAGACCATATTTTGAGCACTATGTATTTAGAAAGGATGTTAAAATTTTGGACAAGCAGCTTAGAGACAGTTTACTGGACTTCTTCTTCTTCTTATCGAGTCCACACACAAGATTAGAAGTTGTTCAGCCAGAGCTGAACACACTTCTCGGCATCTGCACAATGGTGTCTGTCTTGCGCTTCTTGTGCTTCTTGTGCGTGGTGGTGGAAAGATTGGTTGAAACAGGGCCGCGACGTGAACGCTCTTTCCTTGGCCCCACTGGACTAATAAAGGCTTGCATCAGATTTAATTTAAATGGGTAAGAGGTGACTATATTGAAAGATGTAAGACTTTGAGTGGTCTTGACAGGATGATTCCGCTTATGGGTGAATTTAGAAGTTGGGTTTCTGTTTACATTTTAGGCAGATATTTATGAAGGCAAAAGTTGAGATGATTTTTGTTTTTTACTTCGTTCACAAGTTTACAAGTTGTAGGAGTTGAATTGGCCCATTCTTTCATGGCTGATCTCTGCCTCCTAATCCCATTTCCTGCCTTCTCCCCATGACCCTTGACACCTGTTCTAATCAAGAATTTGTCTATCTCTGCCTTAAAAATATCCACTGACTTGGCCTCCACAGCCCTTTGTGGCAATGAGTTCCACAGATTAACTACCCTCTGACTAAAGAAGTTCCTCCTCACCTCCTTTCTAAAAGAGCACCATTTAATTCTGAGGCTCTGACCTCTGCTGCTAGACTCTCCCACCAGTGGAAACATCCTTTCCATATCCACTCTGTCTATGCCTTTCATTATTCTGTTAGTTTCAATGAGGTTCCCCTCAACCTTCTAAACTCCAGCGAGTGGAGGCCCATGCTGTCAAGCATTGAGGCTTTAGAATTCAGAATTCAGTGTTCAGAGTTCTATACTTAGTAGGCCAGTCAATGCCAAAATGTTGGGGGGTTTGCACGATGGAGGGTACTAGATACTTGTCAATCTAGGAGATGAAAACTTGGCAGGGGTAGGTAGGAAAGATAGACACAAAGTGCAGGAGTAGCGGCAGGTCAGTCTGCTTCTCTGGAGAAAAAGGACGGGTAACATTTCGGGTCGGGACCCTTCTTCAGTCTGAAAATAGGGGGTGGGAATGGGGGAATGGTAAAGAGCTGGAAGCGAGAAAAGATCTGGAACAATCAGAGCCAGCCACAAATGACCTCAGGGAGGGCAGTGCCTGGTTGGTTCATTTTGGTCTTGGGAAGGTGTGATCTCAAGAGAAACAATGTGGAGAACGGTGGAACTGGTAAAACGACTAGGGAGGAGGAAGAGGGCAAGGAGAGGAAGGGAGTGTGAGATTAAGTTACTTCAAATTAGAAAATTCAATATTCATACCGCTGGGCTGTAAAGGGCCTCTCCCACTTAGGCGATTTTTTAGGAGATTACAGGCGACTAGGTTGTCACCACATGGTCACCGGGGAGTCGCCTGTATGATCTCTTCAGTCGCCCAAAGAGTCGTAGTCTTTCTGGTCGCCGCAGAATTTCAAAACTTTTTGGCGACCATTGTCTCGATGCCAATGGGGGTAGCCTGATGTAGGCTGATGTAGCATGATGTAGGTGCTGTCGCCAGGATGATGTGGGATGTTGCCAGGATGATTTAGGTAGTTGCTGGTGATGACATCGGTGAATTCCATTAAAGTTATATTATAGATAATTTAAATTTTAATGTTATTATAATATTTTTGTATGCACAGTTGTATGTTAAAGTTATATTATAGATGATTTAAATTTTAATGTTATTATAATATTTTTGTATGCACTGTTGTATGTTATACGGGCGTACAGTCGCCGGTTTTTCGGCGACCTGCAACGGCTATGACAGTCGCGGCAGTCGCCTAAAAAATCGCTTAAGTGGGACAGGCCCATTAGCTATCCAAGCAAAATATGACGTGCCATTCTTCCAATTTGTGCTAGGCCTCACTCTGGCAATGGAGAAGGCACAGGACAGAAAGGTCAGTGTGGGAATGGGAAGGGCAGTTGAAATAGTTGGCAACCGGGAGATCCTGCATTTAGGAATGCAGAGTTCAGGTTCCAATCACATCAGCCGAAATACAGGTGTCAGAGGTTATGGGGAGAAGGCAGGAGAATGGGGTTAGGAGGGAGAGATAGATCAACCATGATTAAATGGCAGCGTTGACTTGATGGGCCAAATGGCCTAATTCTACTCCTGTCCCTTATGACCTTATGACCTGACGAGATAATGTTTTGAATGCCAGAGCAGGGACAAGGAACAAAGCGACCAATTCCCACTCACATTCTCAGATTCCTATGCTCATGTTCTGCCTCCCCTTCAATGGACAACTATGTTTTACACTACCTAGCCTGAACATGTGGGTGTTCTGCTCATTTCCCCTTTTCATTTCTGATGAATTTCATTTCATTTGTCTGATATCACTTTAATGTTACAAAATTATTGGTTCTGAATGGCCTTCACAATAATCAAACACAATTTTCACAGTAACAATGAAACTGCATCTTTTCATTTACAATTTCAATAGAGCTTTGCAAAATGTCAATTGCATTGGAACCACATATCCATGATGAGTAATAGTCAGAGTAGTGAATAAAAGTTTGAAAAATAACACTTGCTCTCTGTTGATACACATAGATTCAACATAAATATTTGCTTGCTTACATCTTGTGCCTCCTTTTACTGAGTTTTTCTCTCTTTTCAGTGGCTCCCCACTCAATTATATTTGACCATGGGGAGACTATGTTATGTCACTATTGTGAATGTTACCTCAGAGAACATGCAGTCAAGCACAATTCTACATCCCTCTCATTTTATCGTTCTATTCTCACAGTTCGTACATTTCACAGCTTTGGCTCTCTCAGGGTATTTTGGAATGCTATGCTTTTGCTTAATATCTGAGTTACTATAACATAAGTTTAATAACCACCAAAGATAGACACAAAATGCTGGAGTAACTCAGCGGGACAGGCAGCATCTCTGGAGAAAAGGAATGGGTGACATTTCAGGTCGAGACCCTTCTTCAGACTGAGGTCAAGGGGGAGGGGGATACATAGATAAGGAAGAGTGAAGGTGTGAAAACTGGGCAAAGCGAATGAAGTTCAAGGAAAATGAAGAATAGATTATTTCAGGCCTTGACCCAAAAACTTCAATCATTCCTTCTCTCCAGTGATGCTGCCTGGCCTACAGGGTTACTCCAGCGTTTTGTGTCTACCTTCTGTTTAAACCAACATCTGCAGTTCCTTCATACACATTAATAAGCAACAATACAGCCATCCAACACACTTCCACACTAGCCACACTTCTGTGGGCAATTGTTCTATTGTTGCCAATTATTAGATGATTAAACTGTTTGATATCCAATATTACCATTACTCAATCACAACTATCTTTTGCTTTGTTTCCAAAGTGAATAAGGCACTAATTTCATGCAATTGACATAGTTTAACTTTTGAATTAAATTGAATTAAAGATGGCAATTGCAGCACACCATGTTCATTCAAAGGACCCTGCATCTGATTGTTTTAAGAAGCATCAATTGTAAAACTCTTAATTAAAAGGATTCACCTGATGAGTTGTTGGAACTTAACACTTCCCCTGCATGATCTATAGAAAATTGTTAATTGGTTTGATAAGTTTGGTTCAGATTATTGTCACGTGTACCGAGGTACAGTGAAAACCTTTTGTTGCATCCTAGCAAGTCAGTGGAAAGACAATACATGATTATAATCGAGCCATCCACAATGTACAGATAACAGGAGACATAATGGTAGAAATTTCCTTATGTATTTTTGAAATGAATAAAAATGAAAGTAATCTAAGGTACACAAAAATGCTGGAGAAACTCAGCGGGTGCAGCAGCATCTATGGAGCGAAGGAAATAGGCAACGTTTCGGGCCGAAACCCTTCTTCAGACTGATAGGGGGTGGCGGGGAGAAGGAAGGAAAAAGGAGGAGGAGGAGCCCGAGGGCTGAGGGATGGGAGGAGACAGCCCGAGGGCTGAGGAAGGGGAGGAGACAGCAAGGGCTAACAAAATTGAGAGAATTCAATGTTCATGCCCGCAGGATGCAGACTCCCCAAGCGGAATATGAGGTGCTGTTCCTCCAATTTTCGGTGTTGCTCACTCTGGCCATGGATGAGACCCAGGACAGAGAGGTCGGACGGGGAATGGGAGGGGGAGTTGAAGTAATCTAATCTGACTATTGAGACCTTTTTCTAAATCTTTGGACCAAATTGAATCAGTATTTGTCATTTCAAGTAAATCCAAGATAATCTACGATAGTGATTTGCATAAAACAATGGATTATAATCCTTTGTGACAGCTTTGGTATTGGTCTGGTGGTATAATAATCACCATACCTCCTTCATTCACCTCAAATCATTTCATGGCACATAAAATGTACAGTTAGAATTTTGATAAAGCTCCAATAATTGTAATTGTTAATTGCAAGTTATTATTTTATTTACAATAGCTTTCCTTCCACTATAAATTGAAAATACATTTACAAATATACATCGTACGGATTTTATATGGTTACATTATTATGTATTCAGTGCAATAATCCTTCATTTCTTTGTGATTTTAGGCTTAGGTTGAATTGTAGATTTATCTTATCATGTGTACTGAGGTACAGTAAAAAGTCTTGTTTGCATGCTATCCAAACAGATCAGATATGCCATACATAAATACAATCAAGTCCAACTCAAATAGAAAGAGCAAAGAGGAAGATACAGAGTGTAGAATATATTTCAGAGCATTGTAGCGCATCAGTTCCATAGATAAAGTCCAAAATCCTCAGTGCGTGAAACAGACAGCTCTTGGAAAACTGGGTCAAAATCCTGATAACAGAGGGGTAGAAGTTGTTCCTGAGTCTGGTGTGTGTTTTCAAGCTTCTGTGCCTTCTGTTGGGAGAAGCAAGGAAAATAAGTCTTTGATTATGACACAAAAGTGCTGGAGTAACTCAATGGGTCAGGTATCATCTCTGGACAAACAAAAGCCACAAAGTGCTGGAGTAACTCAGTGGGTCAGGTATCATCTCTGGACAAAAAAAAGCCACAATGTGCTGGTGTAACTCATCCGGTCAGGCAGCATTGTACAGGTGACATTTCAGTTTGGGACCCTTCTTCGGACTGATTGTAGTGGGGGAAGATGGAGGGGAGAAGAGAGCTAGAATAGAGGAGGGGCAGGACAAAGCCTAGTAATAGGTGAATACAGATGAGGAGGAATGTTCATAAGTAAATGTTAGACCAAGGCCAGAGGTGAAAAGAGAGAAGATTTGAGTCAAAATGATTGAAAAGTTGTGTTGTGAAGCTAGAGGAAGAAATGTAGGTAGAAGAGGGAAGAAATAGGTGTTAGTCTAGGTGGAGCACAGAGTCAAGAGGGAGGTACAAATTATCCACTAACCCTCCGAGGGGGGTTAGTGGATAATTCAATGTTCATATGGTTGGGTTGTGAGCCCAGGTGGAATATGAGATGCTGTTCCTCCAGTTTGCATGTGGCGTCATTCTGGCAATGGACAATGAACCATTGTGGGTTCCACCTTTCCTTGAACGTTGTTAAGTTTTGCATATCTTTTATTCATTTGTTCTATATCTCTCTATATCACAGTTTATATCAATCGTTTCCCCTTCCCCTGACTCTCAATCTGAAGAAGGGTCTCAACCCGAAACATCACCTCATCCTTTTCTCCAGAGATGCTGCTAGACCCATTCAGCTTTTTGTGTCTATCTTTAGTTTAATCCAGCATCTGCAGTTCCTTCCTTCACTCTCAAACATTTTGTTTTTTTGCTTATCTGAAGCACTCTTTCTGAGTTATATCTACCCGATGTTTTTATTTTGGCCGCATTAAGAATATTTGAACCTAGTCGATAGGGGGCAGAGAAGATAAAACGTGGCTCAAATTATGCAAATACATACTTCTCCCCATCATTATGTCCAACTCGATTCAGTCAAGTTGTAAACTTAGTTAGTATTTTATTCTCTCTTGGCAAGGTATGAATGTTATATTTGCAACTGACAAATATAAAAAATGGAAAGTACGTTGTCAAAAGTACATAGGAGTGCTTCTAAAGGATAGGTTAAATGAGTGGGCGAAAATCAAATATAATGTGGGAAAATGCGAAATTGTTCATGAAAAATAAAACAAAGGTATTGTTTAATCGGTGAGAGATTACTCAGCTCAGAGATGCAGAGGGATCTGGGTGTCCTCATGTATGATTCATGAAAGGCTAGTTTCCAGGTACAACAATTAATTAGGAAAGCTGACAGGATATTTTGCTTATGGCTCAATTTTTTTAGTTTAGAGAAACAACATGGAAACAGGCTTGTACGGTCCACCGAGTCTGCACCAACCAGCAATCACCCATACACTAGTTTTATCCTACACACTAGGGACATTTTACAGAAGTTAATTAATCTACCAATCTACATGTCTTTGAAATGTGGTAAGAAATGGGAGCAGCCGTAGAAAACCCATGCAGTTACAGGAAGATTGTACAAACTCCATACAGATAGCACCCATAGTCAGGATCAAACCCGGGTCTCTGGTGCTGTAAAACCCCTGTCTCACGTAGTGACTCGTGAGTCAGTGGGACAGGCCGCATCTCTGGAGAGAAGGAATTGGTGACGGGATGACGTTTCCAAAATTCTGCAGTGTCTCTGTGTTACCTCCAGCACTGTGTGTTCACTTTTTGTCAACCAGCATCTGCCCTTTCTTGTATATGACATTATTTGCATCCGTGGCAGTTGATTGTCGTTCCCTTCAGTTTCCCAGGCGGTTGGGATGGGACTGGAGTTGGGAGGGAAAGGTGGAGGGGAGGGGGAGGGAGGGGGGGAGGAGAGGGGGGGGTTGGGGTGACTTAGTACGGGAGACAACAGTAGGAGAGGTGTACTGACTGTGTGGGCCGATTAACCCTGGAAAGGGGGGAGACTTCTCTCTGAGTTGGACCCAGGAAACTGAAGCAGGCTCACGTAGACTTCGAATCACTACGGTAAACTCACGGGCTACTACGTTCTTACAACGAGTTTAAAAGTTTAACATTTTTACTTCAAGAGTAAATTTGACTCATGGAAATCTTTCATCATGTTGAAAGATTTTCACGAGTTAACAAGTTTCCGAGTATCTGCCGTTAGAGTTACGAGTTCCGACGTTCCCGCTACGTTAATTCTACGTGATTACCACGAGTTTGATTTGTTTTAAACTCGGGATCACTCGTGGGTGGACTCGCACCGTGAGACAGGGCCATAAGGCAGCAAATCTACCACTGTGCTACTGTGTCTCCCTGTGTGAGGCTAACTGGATAGTAAAGAATGGAGGTTACATACAGCGTCGTTGAAACTGCATCTTGAGTATTTCTTTATTTAAAGAAGGCTGCTAATGGATTGAAAGCATTTCAAAGAAGGTTCTCTAAGCTGAAATCTGGAATGAGAGAAATGTCTAATGATGTAAGACTGCTTGAGTTTGCAAGGGTGAGAGGGGACTTGATTGAAACACTTAACACCCTGGGATGGTGGGATGTGAAGAGGATGGTTCAGTATGTGGGATAATTTTGAAATAAAGGTCACAGCTTTAAGATGAGGTGTTGCCTGCATAAGGTAGGGATGAGGTGAAAGATTTTCTCCCAGCAGCCTGGAGTCCTTGGATCTCTTCTTCAAAGACTGGTGAAGACTTAGTCTCTGAATACTTTTAAGTAAGATTTAATGAGCAAAAGAGTGAATGATTGCTATAAATAGATTGTAATGCAAAAGTCTGGTTGCTGTTATTTCAGCCTTGATTTTATTAAATACTAGACTAAGTGGGACCCGTTGGGTGCCATGTTCATGCGGGAGGGCTGGTCCCCCAATATTCCAATATTGGTGGCCAGTGGGGGGGGGGGGGGGGGGCTTTCTGGAGCGCTAGTATGGGTGTTGTGGGTCAAAGGGACTGGTTTCCAGAGGGCTAGTACAGACATTGTGGGCCAAATGGATTATTGCGCTGGCAGCTCAGTCACTCAGGCCTGGTGGGCTGGCAACTCAGTCACTACGGCCTGGTGGGCTGGCAGCTCAGTCACACAGGCCTGGTGGGCTGGCAGCTCAGTCACTCAGTCCTAGTGGACTGGCAGCTCAGTCACTCAGGCCTGGTGGGCTGGCAGCTCAGTCACTCAGGCCTGGCGGGCTGGCACCTCTGTCACTCAGGCCTGTTGGGCTGGCAGCTCGGACACTCAGGCATAATGGGCTGGCAGCTCAGTCACTCAGGCCTGGTGGGCTGGCAGCTCAGAAACTGACAGAAACTCTTCCCAAAACAGGTGAGAGACTCTGTGAGAGAGAGAAGGGGGGAGAGGGTGGAGAATCAATTTTAGACATTTTTCATCTTTTTCTGCAGATCACAGCAATGGAGGAAAGTCTATCCTGGCCTGGATCTCACAGGGAGCCAATGAAGGGAGGGATAAAAATACCTGCATGAGGTTTAATACTTGCAGGGGGAATACTTACTGATGGGCCGAAGGGGCTCCTCCTGGGCTAGTATAGGCTTGATGGGCCAAAGGGGCTCTTTAAAAAAATATCTGTGAAATCTCAGTGAAAGGGACTTTTTCTGGACTTTTCCTGGCCTGGCATTGGCCGTTTGGGCCCAAATGCTCCTTCTGGGCTAATATGGGCATTTTGGGCAAAAGGGATTGGTTTCTCGTCTAATAGGGGCCTTGTGGGCTGAAATTAGTGGTTTCAGGTAGGCCAAACAACTCATTTCATTTCATTTCCATTTCAATTTCAAGCACAAGGCAGGCCAAACAACTCATTTCATTTCCATTTCCATTTCCATTGCCATTTCAATTTCAAGCACAGGGCAGGCCAAAGCATGTGTGGACGTGGCACCGACACACATGAAGCCAAAGCAAAGAAGTCGAAGCCAAACATAGGAATGGAAACGAGGCTGAAATGACAATAAACCGAAAGAGTTCAAAGACGAAACACCTACTAGCTGAAAGGATGGGATGCCAAAATGCAATGTAACCGAAAGGGCGGGACGCCTAAAACCCAAGGAACCGAAAAGTTGCGTCGCCTAAAAGCAAACTTACCGAATGGCCGCTCTGTCGAAACTCCACTACCCGAAAGGTGGCGTCGCCTACAGGCCAAAGGACCGACTGCTGCTCAAAAGGAAAGTCCAATAACAGACTTGACGTTGTCAGCAATTGGTCCAGACCCCCGCGTCCATCACATCACTGTGAAGGCATGAACATTGTCCCAAACCTCCGCTCCACCCGACCCACAGCCCGCGGAAGGTGGCCGTGCGAGAGTGGGAACTGTCCCGAGCGATGCATACCTTCGGCCACTTTCAACTTGGTGCTTGGGTTCAGATTTGCCCAGTCACATATGGCTTGTGTGGGGAAATGAACCCCATGCTCCCGTCTCCCCCTTCTCTCTCCCCTCTTCTCTCTCTCCCCCCTCTCTCTCCCTCCCTTCCCTCTCCCCTTCTCTCTCTCCTTTCTCTCTCCTCCTCTCTCTCCCTCTTCTCTCTCTCCTCCTCCTCCTCCTCTCTCTTCACACTTCTCTCTCTCCTCTCTCTTCCCCCCTATCCCCCCCTCTCTCTCCCTTCTCTCTCCCTTCCTTCTCTCTCTCCCTTCTCTGTCCCCCCTTCTCTTCCCCTTCTCTCTCTCCTCCGTCTCCACCCGTGGGAGCTTCCCAGAGTCACTGACCGTGATGCACCACCATCAGACCCCAACCTCCACACCAGGGTGATTTCTCCCCCCCCCTCCCTCCATCCGACCGCGGTCAGTGACTGTGGGATGCTCCCGTGGGTGGAGACAGAGGAGAGAGAGAAGGGGAGGGAGAGAGGGGGGGAGAGAGAAGAAGAGAGAGAAGAGTGGATAGAGAGGAGGAGAGAGAGAAGTGGGGAGTGAGAAGAGTGGAGAGAAATGAGAGAGAGAAGGAGAGAGAGAAGGGGAGAGAGAAGGGAGAGAGGGGGAGAGAGAGAATAGGGGAGAGGGGAGAGAGAGAAGGGAGGGAGCGGAGATGAGAAGGGAGAGAGAGGAGGGAGAGAGGAGGGGAAGAGAGAGGAGAAGAGAGAGAAGAGTGGAGAGTGAGGAGGAGAGAGAGGAGGGGAGAGAGAAGAGGGGAACGAAGGGAGAGAGATGGGAGAGAGAGAGGGGGAGAGAGAGGGGGGAGAGAGAAGGGAGAGAGAGAGAAGGGAGGGAGGGAGAGAGAAGGGAGAGAGAGGAGGGAGAGAGGAGGGGAAGAGAGAGGAGAAGAGAGAGAAGAGTGGAGAGTGAGGAGGAGAGAGAGGAGGGGAGAGAGAAGAGGGGAACGAAGGGAGAGAGATGGGAGAGAGAGAAGGGAGCGAGAAGGGGGAGACGGGAGCGTTGGGTTCATTTTCCCACACAAGCCAGAGGTGACTGAGCAATCTGAACCCAAGCACCAAGTTGAAAGCGGCCAAAGGTATACAGCCCCCACTCTCCCACGGCCACCCTCCGCGGGCTGCGGGTCGGGTGGAGTATTTATTTATTTAGCGAATGCAAAGTCCTTTAGCCAAGCAGTTGCCTCTTGATCTGCTGTATGAAGGGTGACAAGTCCTCCTTTGAGTCTTTGTTGAGGGCATGCTTCAATGATGTGTTGCATTGTTTGCTGCTCTCCACAAGCACACCGTGGGGTTGGGCTGCTGCCCCATTTGTGAAGGCTGGCCAAGCAGGGGCCATGTCCAGTCCTGAATAGCAAAGAAGATCAAAGCCATTGATGGTGTAACGGCCCGCTTCCTCTGTGCCCAACGTGAGTCTCTTGGAGACAGATGACGTCGATGGAGTGTTGGTGGGCGAGGACTTCGATGAGGCGTCGCTTGGCTGCAGAGAGGCCTTCAACATTCAGTTGTAGTATTCGGAGAGCAGGTCCAACTGCTAGGTGCTCTTGAGGCTGGTCGTTGTTGCTGCTTTCAGCTTTGGGATAATGACTAGGATTCTTTGACTTGGCTCTCAGGCGTCATCTTGTAGAATTTAGTCTGCTGGGAGTGGTGGAGTGGAGGTTTGGGACAATGTTCATGCCTTCACAGTGATGTGATGGATGCGGGGGTCTGGACCAATCACTGACAAGTCCCGCCCCCCGGCAAAGTCAAGTCCGTTATTGGACTTTTCTGTTGAGCGGCAGTCGGTCCTTTGGCCTGTAGACGACGCCGCCTTTCGGGTAGGTGGCGTTTCGACAGAGCGGCCATTCGGTAACTTTGCATTTAGGCGACGCAGCTTTTCGGTTCCTTGGGATTTAGGTGTCCCGCCCATTTCGGTTAGTTTGCATTTAGGCGTCCCATCCTTTCGGTTAGTAGGCGCTTTGTCTTCGGACTCTTTTGGTATATGGGCTTTTCGGCCTCGTTTACATTCCTTTCTTTGGCTTCGACTTCATTGCTTCAGCTTCTTGTCTGTCGGCGCCACATCCGGGTACCGGTCAAACAACTCATTTCATTTCTATTTCCATTTCCATGTCAATTCCAAGCACAGGGTAGGCCAAACAACTCATTTCATTTCCATTTAATTACATTTCAACTTCCATTGCAGATTCAAGCACAGGGCAGGCCAAACAACTCTTTGCATTTTCATTTCATTTCCATTTCATTGCAGTTTCAAGCACAGGGCAGGCCAAACAGCTCATTGCATTTTCATTTTATTTCCATTTCCATTGTAGTTTCAAGCACAGGGCAGGCCAAACAGTTTGCATTTTCATTTCATTTCCATTTCCATTGCAGTTTCAAGCACAGGGCAGGCCCCACAGCTCATTGCATTTTCATTTAATTTCCATTTCCATTGCAGTTTCAAGCACAGGGCAGGCCAACCAGCTAATTGCATTTTCATTTCATTTCCATTTCCATTGCAGTTTCAAGCACAGGGCAGGCCAAACAACTGATTGCATTTTCATTTCATTTCCATTTCCATTGCAGTTTCAAGCACAGGGCAGGCAAAACAATTCATTTCATTTTCATTACGGGCTAACACATCATTTATTGCAAGTACATTGCAGAATCACAGGTCAGTTGATTCACAGTTTAGAATCACAGTTGTGCCCTCTCCCTCGCGATCTTCCAGAGTGACTGACTCGCGTTCAGGCATCTGGGGTTTTATATTCCTGCCCCCACCCCCAGAAGGGGCATTACCTTCATCATGGTGATTGACAGGCGAGAGGACCAATCAGCTAATCTGAAGATTTTTTAAACACTCATACCTTTTTTTAATTTTTTATTGATCGAAAAAATCCTCTGGACTGCCTCAGCGGATGAGGACTGTGAGTAAGATGGCCAAAAATCATAGTGATATAGGGAGCGTTTTTTTCTAAAATACAGCGCAGACAGGAAGTTGTCAAGTTGAGACTTTTACTTTTATAGATGAGCCAAGCTTGAGATAGTGAATAATAAAAAAACACAAAGTATCTGATCTTCTGAGTTACTTCAGCACTATGTACAACCAGATATTGGACATTGTGTCCCACGAACCAACATCCCTCTCCTCTCCTCAACTAGCTATCTTTGTGTACCGGGGACATCTCCTGCAGCCTACCGTAAAGGCGCCAGAGGCATTACCGCAGTTCACCCTCCTACCGGTCCACTCCTAGTGCCTGACATCTCCAGTTTCTTCCCAGTTATGCCGTACAATGAACCTTCGGCCAGTTTCCCGGTCCCACCTACTGACGAGCCATTGGGGGGGAGGCGAGGGGGGGGGGGGGGGGGGGGGGGGGGATTGCGACAAAGCTTTGGATTAATTCCCAAACAGGATAAGAGTCTAAATGACTGCAGATAATAGACAATAGATAATAGGTGCAGGAGTAGGTCATTCGATCCTTCAAGCCAGCCCCACCATTCACTGTGAACATGGCTGATCATCCACTCAGTACCCCGTTCCTGCCTTTTCCCCATGTCCTTTGACTCGGATATCTTTAAAAGCTCTATCCAACTCTCTCTTGAAAGCATACAGAGAATTGGACTCCACTGCCGTCTGAGGCAGAGAATTCCACAGATTCACAACCTTCTGTGTGAAAAAGTTTTTCCTCCTCTCCGTTCTAAATGGCTTACCACTGTGGCCTCTGATTCAGGTCGGGAACATGTTTCCTGCATCTAGCATGCCCAAACCCTTAATAATCTTACATGTTTCAATAAGATATCCTCTCATCCTTCTAAATGCCAGATTATACAAGCCCAGCCATTCCATTCTATCAAATTATGACAGTCCCGCCAACCCATGAATTAATCTGGTGAACCTACGCTGCACTCCTTCAATAGCAAGAATGTCCTTCCTCAAATTTGGAGACCAAAACTGCACACGATACTCCAGATGTGGTGTCACCAGGGCCCTGTACAACTGCAGAAGGACCTTTTACTCCTCTACTCAACTCCACTTGTTTTGAAGGCCAACATGCTATTTGCTTGACTGGAAAGATACACTAGCAGGGATGACAGTGGAACAAAAATGTCAGGTATTTCGAGGAATAATACAGAGGGTGCAGGATCAGTTCATTCCTAGGAGGAAGAAAGATTCCAAGGGGAGTAAGGGGTGACTGTGGCTGACAAGGGACGTCAGGGACTGTATAAAAATTAAAAATTAAAGCAAAGAAGTACAAGAGGATTGAGCGAGAAACAAGAGGATTGGGTAATGTTTAAAGAACAACAGAAGTTAACCAAAAGGCAATAGGGAGATAAAAGATGAGGTACGAAGGTAAGCTAGCCAAGAATATAAAGCAGGATAGTAAAAGCTTCTTTAGGTATGTGAAGAGGATAAAAATAGTAAAATTGGATCCTTGAAGACCGAAAAAGGTGAATTTATTATGGGGAACAAGGAAATGGCAGAGGAGTTGAACAGGTACTTTGGATCTGTCTTCACGAAGGAGGACACAAACAATCTTCCTGATACAGTAGTGGCCAGAGGATCTGGGGTGACGGAGGAACTAAAGAAAATCCACATTAGGCAGGAAATGGTGTTGGGTAGACTGATGGGACTGAAGGCTGATAAATCCCCAGGGGCTAATGGTCTGCATCCCAGGGTACTTAAGGAAGTGGCTCGAGAGAGCGTCGATGCATTGGTGATCATTTTCCAACGTTCTGTAGACTCAGGATCAGTTCCTGTGGATTGGAGGGTAGGTAATGTTATCCCACTTTTTACGAGAGGCGGCAGAGAGAAAACAGGGAATTATAGACCAGTTAGCCTGACATCGGTGCTGCAGAAGTTGTTGGAGTCAATCATAAAAGATGAAATTGCCGCACATTTGGATAGCAGTAACAGGATCGGTCCGAGTCAGCATGGATTTATAAAGGGGAAATCATGCTTGTCTAATCTTCTGGAATTTTTTGAAGATGTAACTAGGAAATTGGACAAGGGAGAGCCAGTGGATGTAGTGTACCGGGTCTTTCAGAAAGCATTTGATAAGGTCCCACATAGGAGATTAGTGGGCAAAATTAGGGCACGTGGTATTGGGGGTAGAGTGCTGACATGGATAAAGAATTGGTTGGCAGACAGGAAACAAAGAGTAGGGATTAACGGGTCCCTTTCAGAATGGCAGACAGTGACTAGTGGGGTACCGCAAGGCTCGGTGCTGGGACTGCAGCTATTTACAATATACATCAATGATTTGGAATAAGGGATTCAAAGTAACATTAGCAAATTTGCAGATGACACAAAGTTTGGTGGCAGTGTGAACTGTGAGGAGGATGCTATGAGAATGCAGGGTGACTTGGACAGGTTGGGGGAGTGGGCAGATGCATGGCAGATGAAGTTTAATGTGGATAAATGTCAGGTTATCCACTTTGGTAGCAAAAACAGGAAGGCAGATTACTATCTAAATGGCGTCAAGTTGGGAAAAGGGGAAGTACAACGGGATCTGGGGGTCCTTGTATATCAGTCTATGAAAGTAAGCATGCAGGTACAGCAGGCAGTGAAGAAAGCGAATGGCATGATGGCCTTTATAACAAGAGGAATCGAATATAGGAGCAAAGAGGTCCTTCTGCAGTTGTATAGAGCCCTAGTGAGACCACACCTGGAGTAAAAAAAGAGAAGAGGTCCCGAAAGAAGAATTTACGGAGTTAGGTAGAGAGTTAAGGAGAAGGACTGCAAAGGTAACAATCTCAGGATTACTGCCTGTGCCACGCGACAGTGAGAGTAGGAATGGAGCGAGGTGGAGGATAAATGAGTGGATGAGGGACTGGTGCAGTGGGTATGGATTCAAGTTTCTGGATCATTGGGACCTCTTTTGGGGAAGGTGCGACCTGTACAGAAAGGACGGCTTGCACTTGAACTCGAGGGGGACCAATATCCTGGCGGGGAGATTTGCAAAGGCTACTGGGGAGATTTTAAACTAGTATGGTTGGGGGGAGAGACTCAAATTGGGAAAGCTAGCAGTCAGTGTGTGAGGCAGGAGGCAGAGAATGGTAGCACTCTGACCCAAAATGTAGGGGAGAGAGAAGAAAATGACAATAAACAGAGAATAAGAGAGGGTGGGTTTCTTAAATGTGTATATTTTAATGCTAGGAGCATTGTAAGAAAGGTGGATGAACTTAGAGCCTGGATTGACACCTGGAAGTATGATGTTGTGGCGATCAGTGAAACATGGTTGCAGGAGGGCTGTGATTGGAAACTAAATATTCCAGGATGACGTTGCTTCAGGTGTGATAGAATTGGAGGGGCAAGAGGTGGAGGTGTTGCATTGCTTATCAGGGATGATATTACAGCAGTGCTTTGGCAGGATAGATTAGAGGGCTCGTCTAGGGAGGCTATTTGGGTGGAACTGAGACATGGGAAAGGGGTAGCAACACTTATAGGGGTGTATTATAGACCGCCAAATGGGGAGTGAGAATTGGAAGAGCAAATATGTAAGGAGATTGCAGATATTAGTAGTGAGCACAAGGTAGTGATTGTGGGAGATTTCAATTTTCCACACATAGACTGGGAAACACATTCTGTAAATGGGCTGGATGGGTTGGAGTTTGTAAAATGTGTGCAGGATAGTTTTTTGCAGCAATACATAGAATTACCTACTAGAGAAGGGGCGGTGCTGGACCTTCTGTTAGGAAATGAGACGGGTCAGGTGGCAGAGGTATGCGTTGGGGAACAGTTCGGGACCAGTGATCACAATACCATTAGTTTCAATATAATTATGGAGAGGGTCAGAACTGGACCTAGGGTTGAGATTTTTGATTGGAGAAAGGCTAAATTTGAGGAGATGCGAAAGGATTTAAAAGGAGTAAATTGGAACAGTTTGTTTTATGGGAAAGATGTGGAAGAGAAATGGAGGACATTTAAAGGTGAAATTTTAAGAGTACAGAATCTTTATGTCCCTGTTCGGTTGAAAGGAAATAGTAAAAATAGGAAAGAGCCATGGTTTTCAAGGGAAATTGGACACTTGGTTCGGAAAAAGAGAGAGATTTACAATAATTATAGGCAGCATGGAGTAAATGAGGTGCTTGAGGAGTATAAAGATTGTAAAAAGAATCTTAAGAAAGAAATTAGAAAAGCTAAAAGAAGATATGAGGTTGCTTTGGCAAGTAAGGTGAAAGTAAATCCAAAGGGTTTCTACAGCTATATTAATAGCAAAAGGATAACGAGGGATAAAATTGGTCCATTAGAGAGTCAGAGTGGACAGCTATCTGCAGAGCCAAAAGAGATGGGGGAGATATTGAACAATTTATTTTCTTCGGTATTCACCAAGGAAAAGGATATTGAATTATGTGAGGTAAGGGAAACAAGTAGAGTAGCTATGGAAACTATGAGATTCAAAGAAGAGGAAGTACTGACACTTTTGAGAAATATAAAAGTGGATAAGTCTCCAGGTCCGGACAGGATATTCCCTAGGACATTGAGGGAAGTTAGTGTAGAAATAGCAGGGGCTATGACAGAAATATTTCAAATGTCATTAGAAACGGGAATAGTATCGGAGGATTGGCGTACTGCGCATGTTGTTCCATTGTTTAAAAAGGGGTCTAAGAGTAAACCTAGCAATTATAGACCTGTTAGTTTGATGTCAGTGGTGGGCAAATTAATGGAAAGGATACTGAGAGATAATATATATAAGCATCTGGATAAACAGGGTCTGATTAGGAACAGTCAACATGGATTTGTGCCTGGAAGGTCATGTTTGACTAAACTTCTTGAATTTTTTGAAGAGGTTACTTGGGAAATTGATGAGGATAAAGCAGTGGATGTTGTATATATGGACTTCAGTAAGGCCTTTGACAAGGTTCCTCATGGAAGGTTGGTTAAGAAGGTTCAATTGTTGGGTATTAATGGTGGAGTAGCAAGATGGATTCAACAGTGGCTGAATGGGAGATGCCAGAGAGTAATGGTGGATGGTTGTTTGTCAGGCTGGAGGCCAGTGACTAGTGGGGTGCCTCAGGGATCTGTGTAGGGTCCACTGTTGTTTGTCATGTACATCAATGATCTGGATGATGGTGTGGTAAATTGGATTAGTAAGTATGCAGATGATACTAAGATAGGTGGGGTTGTGGATAATGAAGTAGATTTTCAAAGTCTACAGAGAGATTTATGCCAGTTGGAAGAGTGGACTGAAAGATGGCAGATGGAGTTTAATGCTGATAAGTGTGAGGTGCTACATCTTGGCAGGACAAATCAAAATAGGATGTACATGGTAAATGGTAGGGAATTGAAGAATGCAGGTGAACAGAGAGATCTGGGAATAACTGTGCCCAGTTCCCTGAAAGTGGAATCTCATGTAGATATGGTGGTAAAGAAAGCTTTTGGTGTGCTGGCCTTTATAAATCAGAGCATTGAGTATAGAAGTTGGGATGTAATGTTAAAATTGTACAACGCATTGGTGAGGCCAATTCTGGAGTATGGTGTACAATTTTGGTCGCCTAATTATAGGAAGGATGTTAACAAAATAGAGAGAGTACAGAGGAGATTTACTAAAATGTTGCCTGGGTTTCAGCAACTAAGTTACAGAGAAAGGTTGAACAAGTTAGGGCTTTATTCTTTGGAGCGCAGAAGGTTAAGGGGGGACTTGATAGAGGTCTTTAAAATGATGAGAGGGATAGACAGAGTTGACGTGGATAAGCTTTTCCCACTGAGAGTACGGAAGTTTCAAACAAGGGGACATGACTTGAGAATTAAGGGACTGAAGTTTAGGGGTAACATGAGGGGGAACTTCTTTACTCAGAGAGTGGTGGCTGTGTGGAATGAGCTTCCAGTGAAGGTGGTGGAGGCAGGTTCGTTTTTATCATTTAAAAATAAATTGGATAGTTATATGGACGGGAAAGGAATGGAGGGTTATGGTCTGAGTGCAGGTATATGGGACATGGGGAGAATACGTGTTCGGCACGGACTAGAAGGGTCGAGATGGCCTGTTTCCGTGCTGTAATTGTTATATGGTTATATGGTTATATATATGGTATTGTGTGCAGTTTTGGTCCCCTAATTTGAGGAAGGACATTTTTGCTATTGAGGGAGTGCAGTGTAGGTTTACAAGGTTAATTCCTGGGATGGCGGGACTGTCATATGCTGAGAGAATAGAGCAGCTGGGCTTGTACACTCTGGAGTTTAGAAGGATGAGAGGGCATCTCATTGAAACATATAAGATTGTTAAGGGTTTGGACACGCTTGAGGCAGGAAAATGTTCCCGATGTTGGGGGAGTCTAGAACCAGAGGCCACAGTTTAAGAATAAGGAGTAAGCCATTTAGAACGGAGATGAGGAAACTTTTTCCCACAGAGAGTTGTGAGTGTGGAATTATCTGCCTCACTGGGTGGCAGAGGTAAGTTCTCTGTATGCTTTCAAGAGAGAACTAGATAGGGATCTTATAAATAGCAGAATCAGGGGATATGGGGCGAAGGCAGGAACAGGGTACTGTTTGGGGATGATCAGCCATGATCACATTAAATGGCGGTGCTGGCTCGAAGGGTCGAATGGCCTACTCCTGCACCTATTGTCTATTGTCTATTGCTTTCTTCACTTCCTGCTGTACCTGCATGCTTACTTTAAATGACTAATGAACAAGGACCCCCTGATCTCGTTGTACTTGTCCTTTCCCGAACTTGACATGATTCAGATAATAATCTGCCTTCCCGTTTTTGCCACCAAAGTGGATAACATCACATTTATCCACATTGAACTGCATCTTCCATGCATCTGCCCAACTCACCCAACCTGTCCAAGTCACACTGCTTCCTCATAGCATCCTCCTCACAGTTCACACTGCCACCCAGCTTTGTGTTATCTGCAAATTTGCTCTTGTCACTTTTAATCCCTTCATCTAAATCATTAATGTATATTGCAAATAGCTGTGGTCCCAGCACCAAGCATTGTGGTACCCCACTAGTCACTGCCTGCCATTCTGAAAGGGACCCATTAATCCCTACTCTTTGTTTCATGTCTGCCAAACAATTTTCTATCCATGTCAGCATTCTACCCCCAATATCATGTGCCCTAATTTTGCCCACTAATCTCCTATGTGGGACCTTATCAAATGCTTTCTGAAAGTCCAGGTACACTACATCGATTGACTCTCGCTTATCCATTTTCCCAGTTACATCCTCAAAAAATTCTGGAAGATTAGTCAAGCATGATTTCCTCTTCGTAATCCATGCTGACTTGGACCGATCCTGTTAATGCTATCCTAATGTGCCGCAATTTCATCTTTTATAATTGACTCCAGCAACTTCCCCACCACCGATGTCAGGCTAACTGGTCTATAATTCCCTGTTTTCTCTCTATCGCCTTTCTTAAAAAGTGGGATAACTTTAGCTACCCACCAATCCACAGAAACTGATCCTGAGTCTACAGAACATTATAAAATGATCACCAATGCGTCCACGATTTCTAGAGCCACTTCCTTAAGTATCCTTGGATTAGATTAGATTAGATTAGATTAGATTATACCTTTAATAATCCTTTTCAGGAAATTACAGTGCCACGACAGCTTCAAGACAAACATAACACCACACATTTCCTCAAATGGCTTCCATACTTAACAAGTTAAAATACGTTAAAATACAAGTTAAAAAACAATTAATTTTAAAAAAGTGCAATTATTTATGCGCATTATAAAGTCTTATAGCAGCTGGTAAACAGGACTTCCTGTATCTCTCCGTTTTGCACATTGGTGCAATCAGCCTCTGACTGAAGATGCTGCTCTTGATCACCTTCAGGGCATGGAGTGGGTGAGTGGGGTTTGTCATTATAGAACCTAGTTTATTTAGAGTTCTGGCCTCTGCCACCTGCTGGACCGTTCGTTGCTCAGCCCCGACCACTGAGCCGGCCTTCCTGATTAGTTTGTCCAGTCTGTTTTTATCCGCTATACGGGCGCCATCTCCCCAACAGGCCACAGCAAAAAACAGAGCACTGGCCACCACTGAATGGTAGACACTGCACAGTAGGGGTTGGCAGATATTAAATGACCTCAGCCTCCTTAAAAAATACAGTCGGCTTTGTCCCTTCCTGTACACCGCCTCCATATGACACTTCCAGTTCAGCTCACTGTCAAGCTGCACCCCAAGGTACCTGTGATTAGCGACCACCTCCACCTCAGTGCCCTTAAGATGCAGACCAACAGGCCCTGGGGATTTATCAGCCTTCAGTCCCATCAGTCTACCGAACACCATTTCCTGTCTAATATGAATTTCCTTCAGTTCCTCCATCTCCCTATATCCTCTGGCCACTAGTACATCAGGGAGATTGTTTGTGCCTTCCTTAGTGAAGACGAATCCAAAGTACATGTTACTGACGCATCAGAATGAGAAAATGGGCCATTTTCTTTCCATTGTCATTCCAATACAGAGTTACTTAAAAGTGCACTCCATCTTGGCCTCAAAGCTGAAAGAAGAGCAAATGTTTCTGAATTGTACGCTATTGTTATCAAGAGGATTTGTCTTGGTTGCTTGTATGATGTATCAGAAGAAGGGGAAAATAATACATCTGTATTACTGTGCCCCAATGTAAGGAGCCATGATCAACACCCAGTTTCTATGGCCATGTCACTGGTTGATCCTGGTTACATGGAAATCCTGAAAGTGATGTTGTTTCATGTTATCAATCAAACCTTACATGATGAAAGTGAAGGGCTCTTTTCCATTAAATTTGTTTTGGCTTTTGGGAAACTGATAAATTCACTGAGCTAAACAAATAAGACATTTGTGACCTGCATTATGCAACAACACACTGTACATACAGAGATTTTACTTACATCTCTTCTGCAGCTAGGAAGCTTCCAGGGGGCATAAATATGCAAGGTCGTGGTTATTTGACAGCTGCTGACATGTCCTTGGTTTGAAGGCTCTTCTGAGGCTACAGTTCTGACTATCTGGATAACTGTTCAGGTACTCTGAATGTAGTACTGGGTTATGGCCTGCTAGCTTCAGTGCATTGGCTGGCAAGAGAGTGCATTTACACCGTGACAAATTTCCAGAGGCAGCTTACATTTTAAATCTCGATCCATTAATTTATAATGGAAAGGAAAAACAACAGACATAAGATTTGTGATATATTTTCTCTTCATGCCTGCACTGCAAGGGGATGCTTTTTCAACCTGACCAAAAAGGTTGAGCTGTCAAGGCAGCTATAATTTCTATTAAATTAAAATGAAACCTCAATTTTTAAATGGAAATTTTAAAAAAAAAAATGGCTACAAAGAACTCTTAGAGATTATCTCAGTGAGTGGTAACTTTTCATTGCTTAGGCATCAGTAAATATCATTCCACAAAGTAAAATCTTACCTTTCGTTGCTGTTCTGCTGCCTCCAATAGCATATAATTTCTCATCCATACATGTCTGGCTCACAGGCACAAACATTCAATTCACGTGAAAGCTTCCACATAAAACCTCTATTGTTTTTTACAGATTGTATCCCTGATGGGTATCTTGCAACTGGCATGCCATTGGTATATCCAATAACGTTAACTCTCATGCCTGGAGGCTGTTCTTGCAATTTTAGGGGATTTTTTGTTGATTGTCTTATTTTTGGCTGGCCCCTTCCATTTTAAAGGTTCAACTCTGCTAAGTCTGCTCTCCTTTTCGGTTCAATTCTTCTGTACCAAATCACAGCGTTCCTATAATCATGATTTTATTTTAATTCAATTATTTGTTGTCTTCCAGAGACATATAATCAAGTCAAAATAATATGAATTTTGCTAACTGTTTTCCTTTCAATTCAAATTTAGATTCTCCATTCACAACATACAGTAATTCATTATTTTTATTAAAGGTGTACTCATGCAAAGAATGAGAAAACGCAACTTACCCAGGCTAAATATAACTAGTTGCGAAGACAGCCATCATTACAGTTTTTTAAAAGGACTCAAAATGCTCGAGTAACTTAGCGGGTCAAGCAGCATTACTGGAGAACATGGATAGATGATGGGGTCCTGTTCTGAAACATCATCTATCCATGTTCTGCTGAAATGCTGCCTGACCTGCTGAGTTACCCCAGCACTCTGTGTCCTTTTTCTTGCAAACCAGCATCTGCAGTTCCTTGTAGCTTCATCGTGCAACTTACCAAACATTATCGGCCCTGTTTTTTTGTGATGGGGACCTTTATGATTTCCCACACTTCATCCTCTCTCCCACCAGCTCTTTGTCCTGCTGCTTCTTCATAACAGGCACCCCTTTACAACTGTCAGGCTGAAAAGAATCAAAAATTGGCAAACTAACCCAAATGGATTCCTGTTCTCTGTCTGAATACTCTGCCGAAGGACCCTCAATGTAGACAAGAAGGTACATACCAAAAATAATAATTTCAAGAAATTTGTATAAAACAAAGTAAGCTGTCAGCCATAAAAATTACTTTGCCAAATCCTATAGAATTCCATAACATGGAGTTAGGAATTCATCAAGAATTTCTCTATGCCAGTCTGATCGCTAGGCTTGGGGCTTTTTATTTGTCAATCTACTGATAGATCAGGATGGGAACAGAAGCCAAAGTATGAATATTATAGTTTTAAGCCTTATTTAAGTTACTGTTGAGATCCCCTGAGACTTGCTAATATGAAAGTATTTGAGCAGTTCACAAGAGCAGAAAATAGTCCCATCACAGTTCCTTCATTTCAGGACACCCTAGGGACTTGGAAGTGGAGCTCACCCAGTGATAATTGATCTCGATCCCTTTGGCTTTACCTTTCGACCTGTGAAACATGGGACAAAGATCAGGGAAGAAGGTGCCATTGTTGGTTATCAATACAATTAACTGTGTGTGGTATCATTCAATAAAAGCAATTTTATCTGCCGTTAGTCGTCAGAATAGCAGAAATATTCATTGCCATGTATCAGTAAATAAATTGCGATATATTAACACATTAACAATGCATTTCATGTGTCTGAATGCACAGGATGGCACATTACAAAATGCACGCCTCCATCAAGTGCCTTAATGTAGACATCAAAGTGCATACCAAAATGACTAATTTCAAGCAATTTGTATAAAATTTATGGTGCAGTAAATTGTCAGCTGCAAAAGTACATTGACATATCCTGCTTATATAAACTCAGGGTAATGAACTGTATATTATGGTGGCCTGTACTTGTGATAAATATTAATAGCTATTTTGGTAAAATATACTTGGTTATTTACTACATTCATTCATTCAATATATGACATAGTGCTAGAATATAACTAGAGATTGGTAAAATACGAAAGAATGTAATAATGCTTTTAATGGATATTAAAAATGCTCCATTTAATTATTGTTCTGTTCATTTGTTTCTGCATGATGAATGTTCAACTCTGGCTGTTTTTATGTTGGATTTAGCTGAGTGCTGAAGCTGTTAGCCCAACGTATTGGTCTTACCAGGCTGGCAGATATCCTGAAGTTAACCTGCCACATTCCAAGAGTTAAGCAACAGCAGTGTTGTTAGCAGAACTGGTCGCAGTCTTTGTACGAGTAGAGTTTCAATGTTCTGCCTGTGACTGTGTGGGCTTGCCCCAGATACTCTAGTTTCTTCCCACATCTTAAAGATGTGCAGATTCATAGGTGAAGTGACCACTGTTGTAAGTGATAGAATCTGGAAGGTTCTGATGGGAATACGAGTAGCGTAGGTTACAGGGAATATAATTTGGAATGGGTCTACTCTAAGATTTGTCATCCTTCTATGTCATAAGGAACTATGAAACATGGACCATCATCTTGCTATTAGCAGAACTTATTAAATCTGATAACAAGTTTGAATTGCTGCTAGTTTTTCAGGATAAATACCACAGCAGCTAACCAAATATAATATGTCCAAGTGACACATTCTACTGTAGTTCAGATGCAAACATACTCAACCCTGTATCAGATGGATGTGGTCTCAAGTTTCATTTCAGACATCTGAACATAACAACATTTCCTTTATCTATTCTATTATTTCTACTTTTTTCTATACTATTACTAAAACTCTCATCTTGACCACTTCTGGTTTGCATTTGCATAGGTGAGTTGTGGAATATTGCTTTGGGGGAACGGGTTGCATTGGGGGAACAGGTGAGTGGTGGAATATTGCGTTGGGGAATGGGTTGCGTTGGGGGGACCAGGCCTCCCATGTGACTGGGACCCAATGGGTCCCACTTAGTCTAGTTTCTCTATAAAATAGTTGATGTTCATTGCAGTACAATACTGTAGAAGGGCTGTCTACAGGTGAGATGCTAAACTGTGGATGTAAAGAATACAACAATATTATTTTTAAGGCAATTGGGCCCTGATCAAGAAGGGTCTCGACCCGCAATGTCACCCATTCTTTCTCTCCAGAGATGCTGCCTGTTCCTCCATTACTCCAACATTTTGTGTGGGCCCTGATCAATGTTTGTTATTTAATCAAAATTAGAGCAGTGTCGTTGTGTCTTTGCATTTGGTGTCAATTTTTGGCATTGTGGCGAATAGGTTTCCTTCCAGCAGTGACTATATTTCAAAGGTGTTTCATTGTTGGGGGAGAGAGGGGTTTCATTGGATGCAAACTACTTCAGAACATCCTGAGAATGTGAATCTCCTTTAAGTGAACGATCGATGGATATTTCTGATTTCTGGCAGCTCAGGCTCCAGATTACATCTGACCTTATCCACAAACCATCCTTTCTGCCCACCTCAACTTCAGGAAATTATCTTCGAATCTCAATTTTTCTGAAAAATCCAGTTGTATCTGAGGTGAACTGAATAATTTCTGAGTTAGTTTTCAATGGAGCTGATTTCCCTTCTGCAACAAAAGACCATGGATAACCTAATTGCCAGGCCGCAGATAAACATCCTGATCATGCTCCCGGCCCTGAACGATTAAAAAAGACTTGCAGAGGAGCTTCAGGCTGACAGGCTTTGTGCAACCTTCCAGGTCATCTGGCAAGACTTCCAAGTCAGAGGCAGGACAGGGAAGGAAGCAGGTCCAACCACATTGACAAAACCGGCAAGAAACCACACGTGTGCCTCTAATCCCTCAGAAGTCTAAAGGGTCTGTCCCACTTAAGCGACTTTTGCAGCGACAGCCGGAAAATAGGTTGTCACCACATGGTCACGGGGTGACGCGGCGTGACACCTTTATTGTCAGCTGTTGCCTCAAGTGTCGTGGCCTTTTTCTTGTCGCCGCTTGGTTTTGAAATGTTCAAAACCTCTCGGCGACAGTTAGCTTGATGTTCTCCTGGCATAGGTGCTGTCGTAGGTTGTCGTAGGTTGAAGCCAAGTTGACACCATCTGACGTTGGCTGTCGCCGGGTGCTGACTTTCATGAATTGAAGTGGCGGCAGCCTACGTCATGCTACGTCAACCGCCGACAGTATCGTCTTCACCATAAAGAAGTCACATTTCGTCATTTGAAAAAAAAGTGCACCGCTCCACCTGTATTCAGTTGACACTGTCAGGGTCTTAGCTTGTCGTAGCGTGTTATGGGCTGACGCAGGTTAACTTCGGTTGTCGTAGGCTGTCGTCTATATTGTCGTAGGCTGTCGTGGGTGTTGTCGTGGGTTGACGTCACGTATCGCGAAGAATTGGGACGTAGCTTGTCGTAGCTGATGTCGACTATGTGACAGCTTGTCGTTGACATTGTCGCCAAAAAAGTCACCTAAGTGGGACAGGCCCTTAAGGAAATTCTGTATGTCTCCAATGACCCTTCGCAATTTCCACAGATGTACAGTGAAACGCATCCTATCTGGATACAACATTTCCTTTATCATGTTCAGTATGTGTACACTGTGGATGGCTCAATTGTTATCATGTATTGTACCTGTATTTCTGCTGACAGGTTAGCACGCTACAAAAGCTTTTCACTATACCTTAGTACACGTGACAATAAGCTAAACTATTCTAAACTAAACTAAATAAAGAGGAGTACCTGAAAAAGCACACAGCAACTTTATTAAAGGAGCTCACACAAGCCAATTACAATCAGTGGAGGTACCACAGCACCTCATTAGAACTGCAGAAGTGGAAAGACAGCAGATTAACTTCAACCTGGATGGACTGCCTGAGACGAAGAATGCTACCCAGTGAGATTGCTCCAGAAACAGATAAGTGAGCTTCTGCCATTTAATCAAGCATCCAAGTTAACACAACTTAATCACATCCCAGGTAACATTATTAAAAATTTGAAGATCTTGTTGATTAAAAATACCACATTTATTAGGTATTTAGTATTTAAGCTGTAGGATTTAAAATTGAGTAGGATACTAATTGTTACAGTCGGTAATATCATCAAAATTTATGTCACATCAAGACAGTGGCTGAACTCAGTGGATTAAAGTAAAGCAATGTTACATGAACAGGTCAAGATTACCATGAAGAATAATATGGCTCGATTAATCAATTCTATTCATTTTTTTTTCCATTGAGCATAGTCAGAGCTTTTTTCCCACAGTAGAAATGTCCAATATTGGAGGGCACAGCTTCAAGGTGAGAAGGGGAAAGTTTAATGGAAATGAGCGGGGCAAATTTTTTACACAGTGTGTTGAGGGCCTGGAGTGCATTGTCAGGGGTGATGGTGGAAGCAGATACAATAGTGGCATTTAAAAGGCTTTTGGATAGGCATGCGGAATAGCGGGACATGGATCATGTACAGGCAGATGTAAATTAGTAGGATTAACTTGGCATCATGTTCAGCACAAACATTGTGGGCTGAAGGGCCCGTTCCTGTGCTGTACTGTTCTCTGTTCTGTGTTCTAACTGTTGATAAAGAGAATAGAAATGTAACCCCATCATAAATCTCAAATATGCATGTACACGTATGATTTTGTTTGATTGTATAAAGACCAAATTTGATGGAACATACTTATTGAGGGTTATTACATGACCATCTTGCTCTGCCACCACAATCCTACCGCTGACCATCCAAAAGGTCAATTCTCATCTTTACACACCATTTGGCAAGAGATCAGATTCATCATTGCTTGATTGAATAATTTGTGGCATTCAGTGCAGCAGACATTTATTTTAGCCATGTTCAATATGCTTATAATTAATCAATGGAAGTTTTCAAATAAATAAAGACCATTTTTCTAAAATCCCTATCAATTTACTCTGGGTTATTCTGGAGATTAAACGCCTCTTTCGCAGCCATGGCAATAACCCTGGGTTCTTCGTTGCCTCAGTGAATGTTATATATTCAGATTGAAATCACTTTGAGAGAGTGGACATGATAATTACCCTTTGAATAGTTTCAAAAGATCAACTCCAATTCTCAATTAATGATTCTGTTGCTGTCAAGATTTTACATCTGATTGTGAAAATTATAGTTCTTAGACCACCATATTCTGTCACAGAGGATTGAAGATAGCAAAGGTTATCGGAGCTGAGAATTCATCCTTTTCAAATTCTGCATTCCAAGTTCACTTATTGCAATTGTCTGCTAGTGAATGGGGTATGATGGGAGAAGGTCATTTCACTTATTCAGATTCTTTTTTCAGTCGGCTTTTATATTTTCATATGCTATTCTGCTATTATCCATTTTATATTTATTTTATATTCCACATTGATGGCATTGCAAGAAATGCTGGCTACTTCATGCTTTCTTGCTCCTAATTGGCAAAGCACTTTCATTCTTTTAACGGACTACGGTTTCATGAATCACAATCCAGCAATTTTTCTAACATCAGCACCCTCAATGTATTGCCTGACCTCCCACTGACCTTATCTGAAGGGGAAGAAGCTGCTCCAGGTTAAATTCTGAATTTGTTTTGGATGACAGCACCAGGCATTTTGTTCAAGTAAAATTAATATTAGACTAAAATAGAAATTTGAACGGTGAATATTGATAGCTGAAAAGTTTTCAGTTTTAAATGAAGAATAAAATAATCTTTTTGATAAATTAAATGGATTTTTTTCTCAATCAGTCTGCATGATTAAATAATCTAGTAGTTGAATAAAACATTTTAACTTCCTCTGCCCTCCTCATAAATAGCCAATGAAGAATTCAATACTCACATGGATAAATTCATTTTCATTTTCATTTTATATCTTCTGTGAAAACCAAAGTTTGATAGAAATAGTTGAACAAAGAACATAGACCATAGAACAGTACAGCAGAAGAACAGGCCCTTCAGTCCACAATGTCTGTGCTAACATGATGCCGAGACCAACCGTTATCTGCCGATGCATAATCCATATTCCTCCATTCCTTGCATATCCATGTGCTAATCCAAACGTCTCTTAAATCCTACGCAATTGAACCATCCTATCAGGAACTGTAGAATGGTCCTGAGCTCCTACCTACCTCACAGGAGACCCTTGGACTATCTTTAACTGGACTTTACTGGACTTCATCTTGCACGATATGTTATTTCCTTTATCAGGTATCTGTCCACTGGGGATGACTGGATTGTAATCATGTATAGTCTATCCACTGACTAGTTAGGATGCAACAAAAGATTTTCACTATACATTTATATATAAACTAAACTAAACTAAACTAAATACAAAAAATGTGAGATTAGGAGATAAGGATAGAAGAGGACATAGAAGTGGAGATATGGATAGAAGAGAAATGTGAAACTGGAGGAAGGAATATAGTGGAAGAGGGCTGGGGAAGGTGAAGGAGAAATAGATGTGCATCCCGACCAGGCACAGGGAAGAGGGGAAAAGGGGGATTGTGGAAATAAGGGAGGGGGGTGGGAGTAATTTGTAGGTTACTTCCCTAAATTTGGAGAATTCAAAGTTCACAGTGTTGCGTTGTACGCTACCCAAGAGGTATATGAGGTGTTGTTCCTCCATTTTGAGTGTGGCCGCACTCAGGACAGAAATGGCAGTATCAGAATGGGTAAGGACGTTAAAATGGCTAGCAACCAGGATGATCCAGCAAACCTTGGCAGACCGAACACTAGTGTTCGGCAAAACAGTCACCTAATCTATGCTTGACTAGGCTAAGGAGGCCACCTATGGAGAATTGAATGCAGTCGATGAGGTAAATGTGAATCACTGTCTCACCTAGAAGGACTGCTGTGGTCCCTGAATGGAGGCAAGGGAGAAGGTGCAGGAATGGATGGGAAAGGAGGAATGGATGGGAAAGGAGGAATGAACCAAGGAGTTGCAGAGAGAGTGGTAACTCTGCGGAAAGTGGATTGGGGTACGACTACGAAGATGTAACTGTCGGTGGGATCATGTTGAAGATGGCAGAAATGTTGGAGAAACACCCAAAACATATTGAAATATTTAAAGTAAGAGGGGCAAAAGTTAAAGGAGATGTGCTGGGCAACATTTTTCCTCAGAGGGTGGCGAGTGCCTGAAAGTGCTGCCAGGGTTAATGGTTGATGTAGATACAATTGTGGCATTTTGGAGTCTATTTCTTAGGCAAGTGGATAAGCAGGAATGGAGGGATATGAATTAAGTTCAAGTTCAAGTTCAAGTGAGTTTATTGTCATGTGTCCCTGTATAGGACAATGAAATTCTTGCTTTGCTTAAGCACACAGAAAATAGTAGGCATTTACTACAAAACAGATAAATGTGTCCATATACCATGATATAAATATATACACACATGAATAAATAAACTGGTAAAGTGCAAATAACAGAAAGTGGTTGCTAATAATCAGAGTTTTGTCCGAGCCAGGTTTAATAGCCTGATGGCTGAGGGGAAGTAGCTATTCCTGAACCTGGTTGTTGCAGTCTTCAGGCTCCTGTACCTTGTACCTGAAGGTAGCAGGGAGATGAGTGTGTGGCCAGGATGGTGTGGGTCTTTGATGATACTGCCAGCCTTTTTGAGGCAGCGACTGCGATAAATCCCCTCGATGGAAGGAAGGTCAGAGCCGATGATGGACTGGGCAGTGTTTACTACTTTTTGTAGTCTTTTCCTCTCCAGGGCGCTCAAATTGCCAAACCAAGCCACGATGCAACCGGTTCAGTTATGCTCAGTTAGATGAGATGGTCTTGGCATTATATTTGGCATGGACATTGTGGGCCAAATGGCCTGTTCTAGTGCTTTACTGTTCTATGTTCTATGTTCTACGTTCTATGGTCCATATCCATAATCCCTTCCCCTCTCACTTTAATCCACCTCCCAGCTTTCACCTTCTGCCCCTTCCCTTCAACAATGCTTAGTCCTTTTACTTGTCTCTTGTTCTGTACTTTTTTCTGAATTTTTACCTAATCCTCCCTTTTTCTAACTTTGTCTCATCTGTTACCTTCTATCCCTGTCCAGCTTTCTGCATCTAGCTTTTGTTCGCGCTCTTCCTTTCTGTTAGCAGCCAATTCTAAATTTACAGCACATGGTTACATTGAAAAGCAACCTTGATGAATGTTTGAATAAACATCCTAATACAGAAAAATTAATAACTCATATTTATAACACCCTCTGCTTTAGCGAGGTCCCATTGACTGAATTATATAGACACACATGGGAAAATGAATTAGGCCAACCTATAACTAGGTATGTTGCAAAACGTACCTGAAGCGTCGCTGAAAATCTGTCCCAGCCCGTGTGCGCGATTTTTGCGCCGTTTAAAGGGGGGCGGGTTTAAAACGCGATTTTCCCTAGGCTGTTCAAATCGAGGTTTTTCAGCCTAGTTAATTATTAACGAAAAATCGCTGGAAGATTCCGTCGCTTGAGCTATTATTAGTTTTAAGGGCTTTATTTAATTGTTATAGTAGGTTAAAAATTAACCTCTAAACCCCCGACCGCCGACAACGGGCCAGATCTCATACAGGGGAAAACGGAAGGTAGGCTGTTTATTTTTACGTTAAAAAGGGCTTCTTAAGATCCCTTTATACAAAGTTTAATGTTGCGAGTAGCTAATTTTGGGCCCATTATATCCCGCAGTATTTTTCTGGGCATTTGAGGGTACAAATCTAGCGCAATGTGAACGTTCTAAACCAGCGCGTTCACAGGATCCCACTAGAAAGCTGATTTAAATGGACTTTAATTTACAGCAATTAAACACTAAATTCCTTCAATTTGGCCTATAAATGAATGTAAATTAGATTTATAAATCATGTTGTATTGTGAATTGTTTGTGAATATTATATGGACACTTAGGCTATTTAAAAATGTTAATCATTTATTAAGAAATGGATAGATGTTTAGATCTAGTAATTGGAATTTGCTACAATTAGGTAACTAACTAATTATATGCTTTAATTTCAGGTCATCCAAGTAAGATTATTTTATTTTTGTTTCAGATTGCTTCAATCTATGATAACTGAAAATTTCATTCAGTTCTCTTAATTTTTAAGAAAGTTATGGGCTTTTGACTGTCCACGATCACAGCTTTTTTGTTATGTCCATAGAAAATCAATAGGGAACAAGATGCTAATTTCCGAGTATGAAAATGGCCATAACTTTTTAAATACTTGAGATATGAAAGTGAATTAGGTGTCAAATTAAACTTATTTTTATGCTTTATCTGATGGGATAAATTGCAGACTTGATTTTTAAAATCTCAAAATTTTGTAACATTGCTACTATAACGAAAGATATTTGGACAAAAGTCTACAATATATACATCAATGCTCGTTAAATGCCAGACATGCCTTAATACAATTTAAAGTATTACACAGATTACATTATTCTAAAACAAAACTAAATAGAATCTTCCCACATTTCTCTCCTATTTGTGATAAATGTCAGCATCTAGAAGCTAACAACGCATACTTTTGTAAATTGGATAAAAATCTAAAATTTCTGTATTGAATTTTTTAGAATAATTTCTGAAGTTGTCAATACCCAATTGGATCCTGACTCAAAACTAATAATACTAGGAATCTCAGAACAAAGCCTAACACTTACAGCAAACCAAAGAAACTTTCTTGACTATAGTATAATAACTGGGAAAAAATAAATATTAAAATTTTGGAAAGGCCCTATAATCCCAACAATTAAAATGTGGATTATGGAAATGTCGGAGACCCTACACTTGGAAAGAATTAGTCTTGTCCTAATGGACAAACAAGAACTTATTGTCAAAATATTGTCTCCATTCATTGATTATTTGAAGGGGTAGATTGGTTCAGCACGGTAACCTAACTGAAGCTTGAATTTAGGATTAGATGAAAAGTTATACTTTATAATTTACAAACCTATCTCCAATGATGTATTATTAGTAAATCATTCCATTCTTCTTTATCATGCCATCTGTTTTTTTATTTATCTCTTGCTCTCTTTCTATATAAAAACAACTAGAAGTAGTCAATACACAACTGTTAATGTTATTGATGCACGACTGTTATACATGAAATGTTTTTATTTTGATATGTGCTTCTAATAAAAATATATATAAAAAAATAAAATTAAAAAAAAACCTGAAAATCAACTACGTAATTTGGATATTGTTGCTCCTTAATTTAAGATTACCCTCAAAGGACATGATACCTGTTGAGCAGTAAAACTCATCTGATAAATATATGTGCTTGTATTGACATCTTCTCTGTGTACTGAGATGGTGCGATATGAAACTATGTAACAAAAACTTCTCTATCATCTAGAGGGAAAACAACTACTGAAATGCTCTGCATCTTTCTCGGTGATGCCACAATAGGAGAGATCACCCATTGTGTCCTAATGTCACCTCTCACTACATAAACCATCAAAATGTGTCTTTTGTTCGGTTAATATTAATAACATGATTAGTTGCTTCGCCTGCTGTTGTTTTTGTTTCTAGAGGGCCTCCTCCAGAACAGCTGATCTTCAGTTTGCATTAACTTCACTGACCTTGTTTCACTTCAAGGCTTTTTAGGCGCAATTTGCAATCACTGAAGCTCCAGTTACTTCTGAGATTAAAGGCCTTCAGGATATTGCACGGATGATTGATGATAATTTTAACACCACTGACTCGTGTGCTCCCGATGACGATGTTCACCTAGAGAAGTGCTGAAGCAGCATCAAGGGTCTTTCTCTTGGAAATTAGATGCCAGTTATAAGTACATTAAATTCACCTAATGAGACTGGCAGCTGGATGATGACAAATTGGCAAACGTGACTCGTACCCCGTTGAAAACCGCACTCCAACTATGGTCTTGGATTCACGTCATGATAATTGTGGCAAGGTTGTCCATCGTGATGTCAGGCAATCTTCAGCAAGGTCTGTGTGGAACAGAATCCATTTTCATGCAACATTGAGAACTTTTTTATACACCTATAATCCTCACAATTCTACTTGTGCACTGTGAATTTTTCGAGGATGTAACTAGTAGAGTGGATAAGGGAGAACCAGTGGATGTGTTATATCTGGACTTTCAGAAGGCTTTCGACAAGGTCCCACATAAGAGAATAGTATGCAAACTTAAAGCACTTGGTATTGGGGATTCAGTATTGATGTGGATAGAGAACTGGCTGGCAGACAGGAAGCAAAGAGTAGGAATAAACGGGTCCTTTTCACAATGGCAGGCAGTGACTAGTGGGGTACCGCAAGGCTCATTGCTGGGACCCAAGCTATTTACAATATATATTAATGATTTGGACGAGGGAATTTAATGCAACATCTCCAAGTTTGTGGATGACACGAAGCTGGGGGGCAGTGTTAGCTGTGAGGAGGCTGCAAGGTGACTTGGATAGATTGGGTGAGTGGGCAAATGCATGGCAGATCCAGTATAATGTGGATAAATGTGAGGTTATCCACTTTGGTGGCAAGAACAGGAAAGTCGACTATTATCTGAAAAGTGGCCGATTAGGAAAAGGGGAGATGCAACAAGACCTGGGTGTCATGGTACACCAGTCATTGAAAGTAGGCATGTAGGTGCAGCAGGCAGTGAAGAAAGCGAATGGGATGTTAGCATTCATAGCAAAAGGGCTTTGGTGAGACCACACCTTGAGTATTGTGTACAGTTTTGGTCTCCTAATCTGAGGAAATACATTCTTGCCATAGAGGGAGTGCAGAGAAGGTTCACCAGACTAATTCCTGGGATGGCAGGACTTTCATATGAAGAAAGACTGGATAGACTTGGCTTGTACTCACTAGAATTTAGAAGATTGAGGAGGGATCTTATAGAAACTTACAAAATTCTTAAGGGGTTGGACAGGCTAGATGCAGGAATATTGTTCCCGATGTTGGGGAAGTCCAGAACAAGGGATCACAGTTTAAGGATAAGGGGGAAGTCTTTTAGGACCCAGATGAGAAAAACAGTTTTCATACAGAGAGTGGAGAATCTGTGGAATTCTCTGCCACAGAAGGTAGTCGAGGCCAGTTCATTGGCTATATTTAAGAGGGAGTTAGATGTGGCCCTTGTGGCTAAAGGGATCAGAGGGTATGGAGAGAAGGCAGGTACAGGATACTGAGTTGGATGATCAGCCATGATCATATTGAATGGCGGTGCAGGCTCGAAGGGCCGAATGGCCTACTCCTTCACCTATTTTCTATGTTTCTATGTAAAAACCCTTTTTTTTAAAATCAGACTCTAAAAGTTCTGTCCTTTCATTTCTTTCAGAGATAGCAGTATATGGTATCCTCTGTAGGCACTTTGCTTTGGTCACACCTCAAATGAGTGAACATGTTCTCCTGGAGCTTGAAGTATGCTAGTTGGGAAAGTAGAATCATGGGTAATATCTTCTTCTAAGAGTTGAGTAGGTTCCTGGGCAAAACATAAGACATTTTTGATAGTCTTCTGTGGCCTGGCAGTGATAGTGGTCTGGCTTATTATACATTAATAGGGTCACTCTCGGAGTGGTCTGGCTTATTATACATTAATAGGGTCACTCTCGGAACTGTCAATGGGGTTAATCCAAGAGTTATTCTTTGGAGGCCAATTCACTGGATGTTTTCAAGAGAGAGTATGGATTTAGCTCTTAGAGCTAAAGGAATCAGGGGATATGGGGAAAAACCAGGAACGGGGTACAGATTTTAGATGATCAGCCATGATCATATTGAATGGCCTACTCCTGCACCTATTTTTCCATGTTTGTATGTTTCTTATGTTATTGAATTGCTAGTGATGAATCAAGCCAGAGACCAGTGGATCTCTCTCCACACCTTTGATGCAAAAGGCATTCGAGCAGGAAGTGAGTGTCTGCCTCTTCTGCAGTTTCATAGGCAAGTTCCAGTGTCACTAATGTTCAAAATGTGTGAGAAGAATTACAATTATTATCTCCATCCTATGGAAATTCAGAGTGGCAAATCAGCAGTACATAGGCACATTGCCGCACTTTGTGCTTGTGGAACAGGGCTGAATACTTCACCTGAATCAGGTAAAGAAGGCCCCTCAGAATCAATTCTGGATATGTTGATCCTTCTCGGCATTTCCATTTTCGTTCTTCACTGAAATTAATCTGAATTCATCCCCACTGCTGCTTATCCAGGGCTGCCAACATTGGGTGAGAGTTGGGAGTGAGAAATTGCGAAAGACCAAGCCCGAGGGAGCATAGCGACCGGGGGGGGGGGGGGGGGGGGGGGGGGAGGAGGGTGTCCCTCTCCCATGGGTACGGAACATTTGCATTTTTCAGCTTGAAATTATGCAATATGGTGCATACTGTAGCGAGTCTTTTAACTTACACTTGAATGCAATATATATGCTTTAAATTGAATTGGAGCATTTTTGAAAGGGGGGAGGCTGTGCGATCATTGATCACTGGCCTTGGGGGTACCCGGTGAGGGAGTGGAGCAACCGAGTGGGGAGAGGGTGTGGAAGAAGGGTGTCCCCCCTCCCAGAGTAGGAACCTTTTGAAATTTGATGTATTAAAATCATGTTTTAGTGCACTGTAGAAGTATGATTTCAATGTTTTTTGTATGAAGTATTTTTAAGAGGTAACTTTTTAAGGGGTAACTTTATCCACACAAAGGGTGATGGGTGTATGGAACAAGCTGCCAGAGGAGGTAGTTGAGGCAGGGACCATCCCAACATTTAAGAAAAAGTTAGACTGATACATGGGTAGGACAGGTTTGGAGGTATGAACCAAAAGCAGGTGGCGTAGCTGGGACATGTTGGCGGGTGTGGGCAAGTTGCACTGAAGGGCCTGCTTTCACACTGTATCACTCTATGACTACATTATACCTCCACCATGCATGAATGCTTCAAAATCAAGTGATCGAGTTTTATTGCCATATACTCAAGCATAGAAACATAGAAAATAGGTGCAGGAATAGGCCATCGGCCCTTCGAGCCAGCACTGCCATTTAATATGATCATGGCTATTCAACTAAAATCAGTACCTCTTTCCTGTTTTTTCCCCATATCCCTTGATGTCGTTAGCCCCAAGAATTAAATGTAACTCTCTCTTGAAAACATCCAGTGAATTGGCCTGCACTGCCTTCTGTGGCAGAGAATTCCACATTCACAACTCTCTGCGTGAAGAAAGTTTGTTCTCATCTCAGTCCTAACTGGCCCCACCTTTATTCTTAAACTGTGACCCATGGTTCTGAACGCCCCCAACATCGGGAACATTTTTCCTGCAGTTACAGTAAGTGAAAATCTAGCAGGCAAGCAGGATGCTTTCACCAACCAACCCCATTTGAAGTCCACTATCTTCCACCGTATCTACCCAGTATCTACCCGGTACTTACTTCCAGCAGCCACTGGTTGTCCTCCAGGATGCACCGAGCCACAGCCTGATCCATGCTGGTCACCTGGGCGAATTCGGCACAGAGACTCTCACGGCAGCGGCGCAATGCTTCGACGCCTCCGACGGCCCGGGACTCTTGCACTGAGGCTGCTCCATGGCCGGAGCTGCAGTGAGCGACTCGCCAGTCCGGAAAACACTCTCCAGCCCCACTCCCCGTCCGCATCTGTCCCCGCCGCTGCTTCTGCTTCCAGCACCATGCAGTTGATATGAATTTTGAAATTTTCGTTGATCACAGAATTTCTCACAACAGAGCGAGAGAAATTTGTGATCAGCGTGAGAATTTGGTGAAATGCGTGATTCTCACGCTCAATACATGGGAGTTGGCAGCCCTGCCTCTCAATCCCCCTTTCCCTCTACCCCCCCCCCCACCTCTCTCCCCCTCTCTCTCCTCTCTCTCTCTCCACCTCTCTTTCTCTCCCCTCTCTCTCTCTCCCTCCCACCTCACTCTCATCCCTCTCTCTCTCCCCCTCTCTTCCGCTCTCTCCTCTCAACCCCCCTCTCTCTCCCCCCTCCCCCTCTCTCTCTCCTCTCTCCCCTGTCTCACCCCTCTCACTCTCTCCCCTTCCATCTCTCTTCTCTCTCCCCTTCACTCTCTCTCCCCCCTTTTTCTCCCCCCTCTCTCTCTCCTCTCTTCCGCTCTCTCCCCTCTCTCCCCCCTCTCTCTCTCCCTCTCTCTCTCTTCCCCCTCTCTCCCTCCCACCTCACTCTCCCCCTCTCTCTCGTCCCCTCTCTCCCCCCTCTCTCCCTCTCTCTCCCTCTCTCTCCCTTCTCTTTCCCCTAACTCTCTCTCCCCTCTCTTTCCCCTAACTCTCTCTCCCCTCTCTTTCCCCTAACTCTCTCTCCCCCCTCTCTCTCTCTCCCCCTCTTCTCTCTCCCTCCCTCTCTTCCCCCCTCTCTCCCCCCTCTCTATCTCTCCCTCTCTCTCCCTCTCTACACACTCTCCCCTCTCTCTCTGTCTATCCTCTCACGTCTCTCTCACCTCTCTCTCTTCCCCCCTCTCTCTCTCATCTCTCTCTCCCTCTCTCCCCCATTTCTCCCTCCCACCTCACTCACCCCCCGGCTCTCTCTCCCCTCTCTCTTTCTCCTCTGTCTCTATCTCCTCTTTCTCTTTGTCCCCCCATCTCTCTATCTTTTCCCCCTCTCTCCCCCCTCTCTCTTCCCCTCTCTCTCCCATTCTCTCCTACCCTCTCCTCCCTCTCCACCCCCTCTCTCTTCCCTCTTTCTTCCCTCTCACTCCTCTCTCTCTTCCCTCTCTCTCTTCCCCCCTCTCCCACCTCTCTCTCCCCCTCTCCCTCTTCTCTCTCTCCATTCATGCCCCCTCTGTCTCTCCCCTCTCTCTCCTCTCACCCCCCTCTCTCTCTCCCCACTGTCTCCCTGTCTCCTTCCCCTCCCTCTCTCTCTCCACCTCCCTTTGAGAGTCTGTCCGTTCGGCACAGAGACTCTCGCGGCAGCGGAGCTTCCGACGGCTCCGCGGCCCGGGACACTCGCACTGTCCGGAGTGCTCCATGGCCAGAGCTGCAGCGAGCGACTCGCTAGCCGCGCAAACACTCGACAGTGCCGCAAACTCACCAGTCCCGGCTCCCCGCATCTGTACCCGCCTCTAGTTCTGCTTCCATCCCTCCCGCAGCCCCGGCTCTCCAACACCCGCGGACCATGCAGTTTATCCGAGTTTTGAAATTTTCGTTGATCACAAAATTTCTCACCACTGAGCGTGAGAAATGTCTGATGAGCGTGAGGGCGTGAGAGTTTGCTTGAGGACATGAGTCTCACGCTCAAAGCGTGAGAGTTGGCAGCCCTGGCTTATCCCTCTTCTTATCAAAAGTGCTTCTTCCTCATCTCTTTTGCCTGCTGAACAAGTTGCCAAATCATTGTTGCTCTAAAATCAAAACCAGATTGCTCATTAACATGTGATCCAAGACCACTCCAAAGACATACAGGTTTATAGACTAATTGGCTTAAATTGTAAATTGTCTCTAATGTGTAGGATTGTGCTAGTGTGATCGCTGGGCGACGTGGACTTGAAGAGCCGGAGAGCCTGTTTCCACACTGTATCTCTAAAAGTCTAATGTAAAGTCTAAAATATAATTTCATCCACGTTATAATTGAGAGTAATGTGAAAGATTGCTCTATGTATAATTAGCATGAATAACACATTGACAGAAACTCTAATCTGCTTAAACATGATTTTGAGAACAGAAGTTCTCTGACTGACCTTTCATTTTCATTCAGCTCAAATCAGGAAAATTAATTTAGTGACCTTTTGTAAAGCTATGCGACAGCTTGATTTTAGTTATTTACCTCAATCAATAAAAAAAGCCAAGAGTTCAAGGACAAAAATTCAAACCCAGCTACCATAGAAAGAAACCAGGAAGCATGTTTAAGCAGATTTTACAGAGGGCCATCACAAGCATATCCTTCAAAACAGGTTTAACATTTCAGGAAAAAACACCCTTCATCATTATCATTGAGGGAGAGATCTTGGTTTTGAAAGCATCAAAGAGAGATGGAGATATGTTTGTCTCGTCCTGCAGATTGAGTTTAGTCTGGACACGTGCGAGGTGTAGCACTTTGGAAGTAAGAGGAAAGTATGCAATTAATGGTAGGATCCTTAAGATGATTGATGTATGGAGGGATCTTGGGGCCCACGTCCTTAGCTCCCTGAAAGTAGCAGCACAGATTGATAGATGGTAAAGATGGCATATGTTATGCTTGCTGTGATCAGTTGGAAATTTAAATTTCTGGAAATCATGATTAGAGTTCAGACTTTAGACTTTATAGAGACAGCGCGGAAACAGGCCCTTCAGCCCACAGAGTTCGCATTGACCAGCGATCACACCGTACACTAGCACTATCCTAAACACGAGGGACCACTGGGACCAACATTTGTCTGTCCTTTCTTCTTTTTGTTATTTTTAGTACAGTATATGTTAAAAAGTATGTTTTAATGTTCCTTGGTTTGTTTTATGTGGGGGGGGGGGGGGGGTGGGGGTTGGGGGAAACTTTTTTCAATCTCTTAACTCGACGGAGATGCAATTTTTTTCCGTATTGTATCTCTGTCCCCACTGCGGCCTAACATCGTGGAGTTGGCAGCCTTTCCTGGAGATCGAACCGGCATTCCAAGCCTCGAGAGTCTGCGGGACTTTAACATCGCGGAGCTTGCGATCCCTTTGCAGGGGATCGAAGCTTCAACCGTGGGGCCTGTGCACTTTAATGTTGTGAAGCCCGCGCTCTCTGGGAAGAAGAGGCCGACTTGGGAGCTCCATGCCGCGGAGAGAGTTTCAACTACCCCGACGTGAGAGTTTCAATCACCCCGAAGGGGCTTCTATCGTCGTCTCCGGGGTCTTTGATCGCCCTGACTGCGGATGGTTTGACTGCTCCGACCGCGGGAGAACCTCCAAGAGGAAGAAGTTTGAACTTTATTGCCTTACATCACAGTGGGGAATGTGGAATCCTCTATGGTTCTTTGTTTATGTTAACTTTTATGTGGTTGTGTGTCTTGTTGCTTTTCACTTAGTATGGCTGTATGGTAACTCAAATTTCACAGTACCTTAATTGGTACATGTGACATTAAAATGACCTTGAAACCTTGAAACATTGACAATTTACAATTTACAGAAGCCAATTAACCTACAAACCAGTACGTCATTGGAGTGTGGGAGGAAACCAGTGCACTGGAGAAATCCACGTGGTCATAGGGAGAACATACAAACTCCGTACAGCCAACACTGTGAGTCAGGATTGAACTCGGGTCTCTGACGCTGTAATGTAGCAGGTTTACTGCTGTGCTACCGTGCCACCCTAATAACCGTATAACTATATAACTTCAACCAGGATACATTTGGCATTATGGATACAATTCTGGTCACCACATTGCTACCAAAAATGTGGAGGTTTCGGAGGGGGTGCAGACGATGTAGGCCAGAATGCTGCCTGGATTCATAAGATCATGTGATAGGAGCTCTGGGGAGTGTTGTAGAGCAGAGGGATCTAGGAGTGCAGGTGCATGTTTCCTTGAAGCCGGAGTCGCAGATAGATTGGGTAGTCAGAAGATGTTTGCCAAATTAGCCTTCATCAGTCAGAGTGTTGAGAATAGAATTTGAGAGGTCATATTACAGTTGTACAAGTCATTGGTAAGACCACGTTTAGATGGATGACAAATATGGCAGACATAATATAATGTGGAAATATGTGAGGTCAGCAACTTATTTGCATGCAAGTTAAAAAGCCAAGGATATGTTAAATGGTGAAAGATTGAGTGGTGATGTTCGGAATGACCTCGATGTGCTTGTTCATAAGTCACTGAAGGTGAAACTGTGGGTGATGCCAGTAATTAGGAAGACAAATGGTTTGTTATCCTTTATGAAGAATGGAATGGAATGCAGGAAGAGACCACTTGATTCTTTAAATAATCTCTGCAATGATTACAATTACATAGGGCCTTGGTGGGATTGCTCCAAGAGTATTGTGCATAATTTTGATCTCCTTACAGAAGGTAGGATGCACTTGCCATGTGCAGCAATGATTTGTAATGATTTACATGATTTCATGCATGTAGGCAGGGGTGATGGTGGAAGGTTGTTTTCGAACTGGAGGCTTGTGACTAGTGGTGTACCTCAGGGTTCAGTGCTGTGTCATCTTTATGAATACTTTGGATGAGAACATACGAGACATGATGTGTAAGTTTGCATCTGACACTAAAGTGGGTTGTATTGTAGATAGCAAAGATGATTGTCAAAAATTGCAGCAGCATTTTGCTCGGTTGGGCAGGTAGGTTGAGGAATGGTTGATGGAGTTTAATACAAGGTGGTGTGAAGTGTTGCATTTTGGGAAGTCTAACCAGGGTAGGAACCACACCATGATTGACAGAGCTCTGGGGAGTGTTTTAGAGCGGAGGGTTCAAGGAGTGCAGGTGCATGGTTCCTTGAAGGCGGAGTCACAGATAGATAGGGTAGTCATAAGGCATTTGGCACATTAGCCTTCATCGGCCAGAGTATTGAGAATAGAAGTTGAGGGGTCATGTTACAGATGTACAAGACATTGGTGAGGCCACGTTTAGATGGCTGACAAATACCGCAAATGCGGAATGTGTGTATAATGTGGAAAAGTGTGAGGTCATCAACTTTTTTGCACATAACAAAAATGGCAGAGGATATTTTAAATTGTGAGTGGTGTTGATGTTCGGAATGACCTCGATTTGCTTGTTCACAAGTCACTGAAGGTGAAACTGTAGGTGATGCCAGCGATTAGGAAGACAAATGGTTTGTTATCCTTTATGAAGAGTGGAATGGAATGCAGGAAGAGACCACTTGATTCTTTAAATGACCTCTGCAATTATTACAATTACATAGGGCCTTGGTGAGACTGCGCCAAGAGTATTGTGCATAATTTTGATCCCATTACAGAAGGAAGGATGCACTTGCTATGGAAGAAGTGCAGCAATGATTGGTAATGATTCACAGGACTGGATGACAAGGTTGTCGTTTAAGGGGAATCCATTTAAGTGTAAAATTAGAATTTGGAAGACTGAGGGAGATCTCATTGAAACTTACAATATTTATAAGGGGCTTTTCTAGTCAGGTGCAGGGAGGATATTTTTCCCGGCGGTCTCAAAGACAAGGAAGCACAAGTTCAGAATTAGAGACAGATTGTTTAAAACTAGGATGAGGTGAACTTATTAAGTCAACTGGTAGATAGGATTAGAGTAGATCGAAAGGCATTTTGTAAGTATATTAAGAATGAAAGAATAACCAGGGAACAAAAAGGGACGAGGAGGACAATCTATGCATGGAACAAAATGGTGCAGGTGAGGTTTTAATATAAGGCAAGAGTGTTTAATTGTCGTATGTATCGAATATGGAACAATTAAATTCTTATTTGCAGCAGCATAACAGGTCTGTAAACTGTTAATACTTTTCATCAGTATACACAAAGGAATCAGCCTTTGTAGTTGGAGAAATCAGCAAAGGGGAAAGTGAAAACCTAGTGCAAGTCTCCATGAATAAAGAAGAGGAACTCAATGCCTTAGTGGGCTTAAAGACAGCTTAAAGTCCATTGCCAGATGAGATTTATCCCAGGCTGCAATGGGAGGCAAGTAAAGAGAATACTGCAGCACCGGCTGAGATCTTTAAATCTTTCCTGACCTCATGTGATAGTGGCTAACTGATATTCAGTAAATGTAGGAAGGTCCCCCTTGAAAGGTAGGCAAGAGACCCAAAATGTCACCCATCCTTTTCTCCAGAGATGCTGCTTGACCTGTTGAGTTACTCCAGCACATTGTGGGGTAAAGACAGGCAATAACAAACCTAGGAGGCTAGCATCAGTTTTAGACTGACAAGTTCACAAGTTGTAGGAGTAGAATTAATTTATTTGGCCCATCGAGTGCCATTCAATCATGGCTAATCTCTGCCTCCTAATCCCATTTTCCTGCTTTCTCCCCATAACCCTTGACACGCGTTCTAACCAAGAATTTCTCTATCTACAATACGATAAGACTTTATTCATCCCTGGAGGGAAAGTTGTCTGATGACAGTTACAACACACAACAAGGAACACAAAAAACTTGACAATAGAAACAGAGAAAATACGTGCAGGAGTAGGCCATTCGGCCTTTCGAGCCAGCACCGCCATTCAATATGATCATGGCTGATCATCCAAAATCAGTACCCCGTTCCGGCTTTTCCCCCATATCCCTTGTTTCCCTTAGTCCAAATAGCTAAATCTGTTGTCATATGCTGAGAGAATGGAGCAGCTGGGCTTGTGCACTCTGGAGTTTAGAAGGATGAGAGGCTATCTCATTGAAACATATAAAAGATTGTTAATGGTTTGGACACGCTAGAGGCAAGAAACATGTTCCCGATGTTGGAGGATTCCAGAACCAGGGGCCACAGTTTAAGAATAAGGAGTAAGCCATTTAGAACGAAGACGAGGAGAGTGGTGAGTCTGTGGAATTCTCTGCCTCAGAGTGTGGTGGAGGCAGGTTCTCTGGATGCTTTCAAGAGAGAGCTAGATAGGGCTCTTAAAAATAGCAGAGTCAGGGGATATGGGGAGAAGGCAGGAACGGGGTACTGATTGGGGGTGATCAGCCATGATCACATTGAATGGCGGTGCTGGCTCGAAGGGCCAAATGGCCTGCTCCTGCACCTATTGTCTATTTTCTATTGTCGATTGTATCAACAGGGTAGACTGCAAGAAACCTTTCCCATATTTGAGTAGATAAATCCAGAGGATATAGATTTAGAGTAAGGGCCATAGATTTAGAAGGGCTCTCTAAGGGATCTTTTTCGCCCAGAGAGTGGTGAGTACCTGGAAAGTTTTTCTGGAGGGAGTAGTTCTACTGGAGACAGAGTCACTTGCAGCACCTAAGAGGTTAGACAAACACTTAAATCATCTAGACATAGAAGACTGTTGCAAGTGTGGGGAAATGGGATTGATATGGTTGTGTTTCAATGGTTGGCATGCATGTGTTAGGCCAAATGATCTGTTTTCATACTGTATGGCTCCACGACACCCCATAGTTTTCTTCATTTGGATGGCTATTATTTGCCATTCTCAGCCCTGGAGTTAGTTAGTTAGTTTAGTTTATTGTCACGTGTACCAAATTACAGTAAACAGCTTTTGTTGCATGCTGACCAGTCAGCGGAAAGACAATACATGATTACAATCAATCAATTACAATTACAATCTAAGATTACATTTGAGCCATTTACAGTGAATAAATACATGATAAGGAAGGGCTGCAAAAGCGCAGTAGATATATTTATTCAAAACAAGAAACAGGATTTCTGCATATCAAAAGAATCACATGCTACAGGTGCACAACCTTTTATCCGAAGATCCAAATAACGAAAACCTCCGAATAGCGGACATTTTTTCGGTCCTTGAAGAAAGGTCCTTGAAAACGTTCACCGAGGGCGGCCCGCAGAGGTGACAGCGGAACCTCCGGTCGGTCCTCGAAGAAAGGGGAACTAAATCCCCATTCATAAAAGAGAAGGTGAGGGTATATTGCGCGGGAGGGTTAATAATTGACAATATGCTGCTGCCTGCCCGCTGAGTTAAAAAAGTTCCCACGGTAGACTCACGATACACAGTGTTTCGTGAGTCTTGCGTGGGAACTTTTTAACTCAGCGGGGCAGGCAGCAGCAGATTGTCGCTCGCTTCAGTTTCACCCCACCTACGCCCCTCTGCTTCCCGGCCATGTGTGTGACCGTTCCCTCCCCTCTCCAGCTCCCCGCTCATTGCACCGGCGCGGGGGCTTTGCACTGTCTTCATGTCGGCGAAAACAGCAGGTCAGTGCCAGTCACCGGAGACGTCAGGACCAACGGGACACCGACCCCCAGGCCCACCGCAAGCACGGAGATCCCAGAGACCCACAGCCAGCAGCAGCAGCCGAGCCCCGTTCCAACTCCAGAGGAAAACTGCAAACTGGCCGGAGACGTCAGGACCACCAGAAGCCGTTCCCCGAGCTGCGCCCCCTCATCGGGACACCGACCCCCAGGCCCACTGCAAGCACGGAGATCCCAGAGACCCACAGCCAACAGCAGCCCAGCCCAGCCCCGCTCCAACTACAGAGGAACCTGGGTTGCGGATGACGGGACGCAGCTCGGGGCGTCGTAGGGGCCCATCGGGGAGCGGGTTCCTGTTGGTCCTGACGTCTCCGGCCACCTGCCATCCTCCGGGAACTGTACCGCCCTTGCAGGAGAGTGGGGTTGTTTGCAGTTGCAGAGGGAGGGGGCAAGGGCGGTACAGTTTCCAGTTCCAGTCCAGGGGGGTGGCCGGAGACGTCAGGACCAACGGGACACCGACCCCCAGGCCCACTGCAAGCACGGAGATCCCAGAGACCCACAGCCAGCAGCAACTCCAGCCCAGCCCCGCTCCAACTCCAGAGGAACACGTAGGGGCAGAAGCTGATGGTGTGCAAGGTACGTCTTGTTCTTGGGGTGGCGGATGAGGGGGCGCAGCTCGGGCTGTGGGCAAACTGCCACTTGTCGCCGTAGCGGCCCATCGGGGAGCGGATTCCTCTGGAGTTGGAGGGGGAGGGGGGTATTGTGCTGTTTGATCGCCCCCTGCTATCCCAGGGACAGGGAGACACAGCGGCTTTTTAGACTGGTGGGCAATCACTTCCAAAGTTCTGCCCACAGTCAGTACACCTCTCCTACATTGCATTTCATACAAACATTTATTCTGCAAGAAAAAACTACATTGAAGACTCAAACTCGCGACCGAGTTTACTGCCGGGATCAAGGCGCAAACTCGCGACCTTGCGGATATGAGCCGAGCACTCTACCACTGAGCCAGCCATTAAAATCTACGCTAAAAAATTTCCATTCCGAAGACCGACAAATTCTGAATTACGAAAAGTGTCTGGCCCCAAGGCTTTCGGATAAAAGGTTGTGCACCTGTATAGGGATGGCACTGGAACATGATATTGAGTTAGAATTTTAGCCATGACCTTGATGAATAGCCGAGCAGTCCCCTTGAATAGCCAGATGACCTGCCCCTCTCTTCTTACTTTTGTTCTTTGCTCTTTATCACTGAAAAGCTTTGCCCTAATTTTTTAGACTTCAATCCCTTGGCCTTGATACTTTTTGCCCCACAAACATTCATGAATGATTTCTTAATCGCCTGAGCTCCAGAAAACATAACCCAAATTTGTGTAATCTCACTTCATGACTTAACCCTAGAAGTCCCCGTTAAGTATATTGCTGAGAAAAGCAAAACCTAAAGTGCACAAAACCAGTTTTTGGAAGTGGTACTGTATATTTGAAAATATTTGAAAATGAAGTATGTGTGAATTACTTATTAAAATTGAAGCTAGGTTAGTGAGATGTATTGAATGAATGAATGAATTAATTAATTGAATAATGCTTTATTGTCACATGTGACAAGTCACAGTGACATTCTTTGCTTGCTAACACAAGGTATACAAATAGTCACCACATAAAGGGCGCTTACAAAGTTACAAAGTCTCCGCGCCAGGTCCCCCTTTGTTCTCCTCCCTCCCCCTTCCTCATGGCAGTCCCCCCATGCCGGATCCTCCATTGACCATTGTTTTTCCCCTCCCACTCATGGCGGTCCCCCCACGTCGGGTCCTCCTTTGTTCCTTCCCCCGACAGCAGCATTCTCACTTCCACATGGTTTGTCCTTGTCTGTCGGTCGGCACCCTCATCGACCACCAAGCCGACCTCTCCACTATCGCTGCCGGGTCCTCCCCGTACAACTCTGTGATTCCGACCCAGGCCCCAGCTGCGTGCTCCATCGACCCAGGCTCGGTTGGCTCCGTCGACTCCGTTGGCCGTGGGCCGTGGGCTCCGACCCGTGAGGCTCTGGTCTCAGTTTCTCCGTGGCCTGCTGGGAGGTGTCTGTCACTGTGGCTAGCTGGGATCAGTCTGCTGCCTGCTAGTGATGCATGCCTGTCCCAAATATTTAACATTATATAAATATTATTTTTTATAAACTGATTAATATTAATCAAAATTAATCACAGTGTGTTTGGATGATGGTCCACCACATGTTGGATTAAAATAACAAATTATCCCATATGAAAACAATCTTTATTTATGTGCCATTAATCCTGCCAAGTTTGGACTGTGTTTTAGAGTGCGTAGGATTAGATAGTACAGAAGGAAACCTTTTGGACCACTGTGCATGTGCTGGCTTTTTAAAGAAAATATAAAATTAATCTGATTGGCCTCCACCTTCCCCTTAACCAAATCTTATGGGCCTGTCCCACTTACGTGACTTTTTCGGCGAATGCCGGCGACCTGCAACCATAGGTTGTTGCAGGTCGCCGAAAATTTTCAACATGTTGAAAATCCAGTGGCGACCAGAACAAGGTACGACTCTTTGAGCAATTACTCACGACCATATAAGCTTCACCCCGCGACATGTCGCCAGGGTGTCACCTGTATGGTCGCGAGTAGTCTCCTCAGTCGCCCAAAGAGTCGTAGCATCTTTCTGGTCGCCGCTGGATTTTCAACATGTTGAAAATTTTCGGCGACCTGCAATGACCTATGACGGGTGCCGGCAGTCGCTGAAAAGGTCACGTAAGTGGGACAGGCCCATTATATTTTCTAGTATACCATCAGTTCTCTTCTGAAGGGGACTACTGAATCTGCTTGTGCTAGATTGTCAGGGAGAGCAAAGCATTTTCCTCATTTATATCTGGATTGTTCCCCATTAAATCTTTAAATCTGCTCTCCCAGCTTACCGCTCTCTCAACCAGAGGAAGGATTTTCCTAATTCCTAATTCAATACTTCAATTCAACTTTCTCTAAACTACCTCTGCTCCAAGGAAAGCAACCCAGCTTCTCGAAACACACAAAATACTGGAGTAACTAACTCATCAGGTCAGGTCTTCCTGTCCCACTGAGTTTTCCAGCATTTTGTATCTATCTTCAATGCAAACCAGCATCTGCAGTTCTTTTCCTACACAATCTTGCTTCTCAAGTCTCCCAACATAGAAATATTTCATCCTTGGCATGTATGTCTACTACCCTGTTCAAAACCTGAGTGTTCTTCCTGAAGTGTGGGTTCTATAGTATGTATATTATGTTATTTGAGGCCTATCCAGTGAATTATAATGATTTTGCATAAACCTTGCACTTGCTCTACATTTAGAGGATAGTCTGAGGTGGAAATGCATTCCCTGTTGAAAACACCAAATTCTGGATAAGGTAATGAAATGCATATTTAACGACATTTAAACGAAAATATATTGGTGGAAAGCAAAGTTCACTTTCAGTTGTGATGGCTCCACTATCAAACAGTCCATGAAGAATTGTTAAAAGTCAAACTGAAGAATTATTTGCTTGAAGATTTGGAGGTATGCTATCATTGACAGAGCTATACTCTAACATAAGGAATCATTGCAGTGGAAGAAAGGGGAAAACAAAACAGGATAAGAGAAAAAGTGTGAATGATTAATTACAAGCCGATTCCAACAGTTTCATATTTTCAGTTTTAAAATTTTCTAAAATTAAAAGCAAATTGAGGAATACATTTGTTGCCATTGGTGCCGCAACAACAAATCTTCATGAGGTGTTATAAATGTCTTTTAAAAATCACGAAGAATAGCTGAAATCCCAAAATAAGTGTGTAAACTGAATCTTGGTTTCAGCAATGATGAATGTGTGTAGTTTTTCCAATTAGTGTGAAAATTGACTTCAAATGTTGGAAGCAGAGTACAAGATGCATATGCTACTATTCACCATACTTGGTACAAGTAATTGTGGATGAATTTATTCAAAGCAGTGATTTAGTATTAAAGCAAAGAAAAAAATCAAAGCATAAAATTTGAACAGAAAATGGTGGAAATATTCAGCAAGTGAGACAGGATATGTGAAGAGAGAAACCGAGTTAATGTTTCAGGAAAATGAGTTTTGTGACATGACTTGAGACCAAATGAAAGATCACCGAGCTGAAACATTGACCATTTACTGGTCATTTTGGCTGCCTGAGCTGTTAAGTGCCTTCCCACATTTTCTATTTTCATCACAGGTTTAGTACAATTATATCATCAGTGATTTAAATTTAATTTCCAGCTTGAAATTAATAGTATAATGTTGAAAGTTTATGCAAAAAGAAACGAACATTTTCTGGAGCTAAAGAGAAAGATGGAGAGTAAAGGATGAAGTGATTTCACGGTGTGAGATGCAAAATTATTTCACTTTATTTTATTTTTAGGTCCTAATCTTCAAAACGTGACTGGAGTAGGAACTACTGAAATTTGCCGTTTGAATGCAAATCCACCATAAGACCCTTTTCTTCTGTATATTCTTGCTAATGCATTCCCTCACAATGACTTTTATAATTTAGAAGAATGCAATTAAAATTCCATGTGATAATTAATCTTGGACTGGTAAAAACTGGTTTTGCAGATTATGAATATAATGACAAGTAGGCATGGATTTGAATATTCATGGGATTTTTATTGTTTTATAGCTTCTTGAATATACAGTACATTCACAAGAGGAAAAAAAAAGTACTATTATTTCACCTTTACTGTGCACTGTTCAATTAAATCTACAAAACTCTAAAGGAAACCTTTTCACTCATATCTGAATTATTTGCCTTCCAAGAATACATTAAACTTGAATTAACAAATATATTTAGCATTTCTAATTTACTCAATTAATATACCAAAACATAATTGTGCTATTCAGTATTGGCAATGCTTCTTCTATTTTGAACAGTTTCTTGTACATTTTTAATAACCTTTACAGAACTTTGTTCTAATGGACAAGGCTATTCTTTCTCAATATCTATTAAAAGGATTCTGCAATTCTTGCTTGTATTTTGGTGGTCATATTCTACGGTTGTCTGAATTTGCATGTAAATACAATAACGGATCTAAATAACTATCATTCTCCAGTCAGGGCTATCTCATTTAGTGACTGATGAGATAAAATTCAGTCTATATTGAATGAGATTTCCACCAGAAGAAAAACTTGGATGTGCATTTCATGACTGGCAGGCCCCCTCTAACTGCTTTATACCATCAATTCACTCCTCGAAGTCTTGAAATGTGTGAGTACATGGTGAAGTTTGCCTGTAAAGTAAACACAGTCAGCATTTTATACATTTTTTTTTAATAGTTAAGAAACCGGGAGTTAGTGCCCATAGAAACAGAACCCAAGGAGTCACTATATCAAATAAGGACATGGAAGTTGAATTGAATGGATATTTTCAATATGTCCTCACCTTAGGGGATAAAAGTAACATCTCAGAAGTAACTGTACATCACGAATTAAAGGGAGAAACCTGGGAAAAGTATAAAAATGGACAATGGTATTGAGCAAATCATGGTGCTGTTTACTCAAGAACATCAGAGGTTGAAGGGAGCCTTGATAGAACTATATAAAATTAAGGGAGAACGTTTAATAGATATGCAGGTGGCATGTTTTTTTACACAGAAAGTGGGGGCCTGGACGTATTGCCAAGGGTGGAGGTGGAGGCTGATACGATAGTGGCATTTAGGAGGCTTTTCAATCGGCACATAGAAGTGCAGGGAATAGAGGGACGTGGATCATGTACAGGCAGATGACATCATTTTAACTTGGCATCTTGTTCAATACAAACATAGTGAGCCAAATGGCCCGATCCTGAGATGTACTGTTTGTTCTATGTTCTATGTTCAGTATTCTATGTTGGTTGACATGTTTCTGGGACTTCATCCTAGGGTGTAAATATAAGTGCCTAGTGAGACAGTTTAGTTTAGCTTAGTTTAGTTTAATTTAGTTTAGTTTAGTTTAGTTTATTGTCACCTGTAGCGAAGTACAGTGAAAAGCTTTTTGTTGTGTGACATGCAGTCAGCAGTAAGAGTATACATGATTACAATCGACCCATAGCTGATGCGTTGATTTTAACTCCAAAATTTGCTAGATTTGGGTAATTATCCAATAGATTTGAAAACAGTGAATGCAACTCTTATTCAAAAAGAAACAGAGTAAGAACGAAGAAATCTACAGGACAGTCAGCCTTTACATAGGCTAAATATGAGGTTTATTAAAGATATTGTAGCAGAGTATTTAGACAAAATCAAAGCAATCAGGCAACATCAATATTGTTGTGTGAGTGGGAAATCATTTTTGATAGTTTATTGGTCTTCTTCAATGAAATAGCATGTTCTATGGATAGAGGGGGCCAATGGATTTACCACACTCAGATTTCCAGAAGGCATGTGCAAAGCTGCTGCATCAAAGGTTATATTACAGAATAGGAAATCTCATGACATGTGAGATAGCACTTTGGCTAGGATAGAGAAATTGGCTGCTTGTCAGGTAACATAGTGTGGGCATTAATGTCTTATTTTCTGATTGGCAAATTGAAATGGATAATGTCTACAGGGAGCAGTGCTGGGGCCTTAACCTCAAAGGTGTCAGAGGTTATAGGGAGAAGGCAGGAGAATGGGGTTAGGAGGGAGAGATAGATCAGCCATGATTGAATGGCTGAGTAAACTTGATGGGCCAAATGACCTAATTCGACTCCTATCCCTTATGACCTTAAACAATTTGTATAAATTACTTTGAAGAAGGTGGCAGAGGCATAGTTGATAATTTGCAATTACGCAAAGATAGTGAGAAACGTAAATGGTGAAGAGAGACACAGAGTGATCTGAGTGTCCTTGCATGATTTACAAATGGTCAGTCTGAAAGTCAGCAAGCAATTAGGAAAGTTTACAGAGTGGCATCCTCTATTGCTGGATCATTAAGCCTCAATTATAAAGGTAATTGGTAAGACTACATCAGAAGTACTGTTTACAATATTCATTGCCTCTACTTATTCAAGGATGGATGTGAATGCATTGAAAGCAGTTCTGAAAATGTTTGGTAGACACAAAATGCTGGAGTAACTAAACTTGATTGAAGCAGGTACGATCTTGCAAGGTGTTGACAGGATGATTGCTGGGAGTATTTCCTTTTGCATGAATGCTGTTTAAAAATAAGTGGTAGGCCATTTAAGGCAGTAATGAGATGTTAGTATTTTTCCCAGTCTAGAACTCGCTTCTGTTTATGGCACAGCGAAGAAAGGGGCTAAAGGTTAATGAAAGTTCATGCTGGTGCGACCTGGAGTATTTTTTACAGCACTAGTGCCCTTTCTAGCCCTGCAGAAATGTAGCTATAAAGAATGTTTTTAAGCAGTTTTGTTTTCAAGTCATCCTCCGGCAATCCCATTAAAAAATACTGGTTGTTCCAGTGAGGTAATGGCAAATACAACAACTTAAATAAGTTGGGGCAGGTGTAGCCCTCTCTTCCCCTTAGAAATGCTCCACCATTCCATATGATTATTGTTGAACATTTTGTCCATCCGTAGTCCAATTCCAACTTGGATTGATCATTGAGCTAGGCTAGTCTCCTGATTTGAATCCAATCGGTATTTCGGATGGGCGTCGTACACATATAAATCATTTTCTGATTCCAGTTTGAAAGTGCATTTCTAAATAAAATCTGGACAGATATTAGTCCCATTCAGATCTTCTCGAAAAAATATTGCCTGCTCAAAAATAACAACATTGAAATCCCTTTCCCCTTCTTCCCCTTCATACACAACTGTTGCAATTTGCAACTGAAAACTGTTATATCTTGTTAATACTTTAGAACATTTGTTAGTATTTTCTTTGGATACTCTTAGTAACAGAATGTAAATATTTTGCAACAAACTGTGCCAATAGTTAAGTGTGTAGAAAGCAACTGCAGATGCTGGTTTATGCCAAAGATAGAAACAAAATGCTGGAGTAACTCAGCGGGTCAGGCAGCATCTCTGAAGAAAAGGAATAGGTGATGTTACGGGAACCCTTCTTCAGACTGAGTTACTCCAGCATTTTGTGTTTATCTTCGAGGCAATAGTAATATACTTATACATTGATGCTCACTAACCTCAACTTAAAGAGACCATCTTGGTAATATAAACCATAGTAGAACCACTCATCTATGGGAACATGTAGCAGCTTTTGCACTGTGTAATTACAAACATACCTATTTTTCAATTGGTTTTCCCATCTCTTTGGTAATGGAGTAATAAACTTCTGGAAATTCAGCTGTACGACATTATCTTAGAAATACCTAATGAGTTTGCTTTAATTTCATTTATTTGGTATGTGAATTACTATATTAAACAGTTAAAACTAGTCTAGGAAATGATTTTATTAAAGTAATGCATGATGAGATTCAATTGAAATGCACAAAGAATTGATCTGATATCAAACGGAATCAGTTAAGTACACAGTAAACCTTCATGAGGCGGGGGGAAATGGTATCCGTATTGCCGATTGTCCGCTACAACCGAGTAAGGTGTTATCTTTGTAAAAGTAGTAGAAATAATTGTTAATTCTGACCAAATTGGAGAGGCCAGGGCACTAAAATTGAGTAAAGGCTTCTGGGCTGCTAGGCCATTTGGTCAATTTAAATGTGCCTTCTGCAGAAAAAGGATAAGCTGCAGAATGGTGCCAGTTTGTCTAGAGCCTAGATAAGAGCTGCAGGAAGAGAATGGAAACATCTGCAGATCCTGACAATTAGGTGCAAATTGCATGGAATGGATTGGATGAATGCAAACCAGACATACACATTTGATATAATTTTGTTAAGCTTTACTTTGATAGATGTTGATTGGATTAAGTATTGAACCTTGTCTGGGTTTCTTGAATATCAAGACACATGTTGCGATGTTTGTTTCCTCTTCAGAAACACCGTTTGAATACATTGTATTAGTTACTGTATTATTGGGTTAGGAAAATGTCTATCATATACTGTGTTAATTGATATCTGTTATTGGACTGTATAGAGACTACCCCTATGTGGTTTAGCCCCTGAAGATTCGGGGACCTATAAAAGACCGCACCCACAAGGTCCTGTGTCAATCTTCTGGGAGAACGCTTAGGATTGCATGACCTTCTGGAGAGTCTCTGCTTGAATGAGGCTAAAGAGGGCTTGCTCAGGCAGATGCGAGGATCAAACCCATGGTGGTTAGGTATGGTAGTGGAACTATAATTGTGTCAAAATAATTTGTCAAAATAAAGTTTAGATGTGCAAATACTTGACTCAGTGAATTTTGACTGAATCTACACTGGGAGGAAGCTTAGAATGAGCTATTTAAATTGGGGGCTCACCCAGGATCTCAACGGACATCCAAACACAAGTTTACGATCAAGGGTGTTGAGCTGTTTCGATCGCGAGTGCAGAAATCGGCGCCACTGTGCAGTTTTCACATTGATTTTCGGCACTTCGCTAGTCGGGGGCGGATCGATCATTCGCGGGCTTGGGAAAGGGTCCAATCGAGGTTGTTAGAACAGAGTCTATCAAGCACGGGGGGCGGGGGTGGTTATCTCTCCTTTGGGTTAGGAGCCCATAAAACAGGGCGAGAGTGGCCCAAAACGTGGTCATATTTGGCAGACTGCAGCTGCTTTAACGAGAGCCTGACGCGCTTCGAGGGCGAGGGGTGGCATTGTCCAGATTTGGTATCCAATTGTGGGGTATGAAACACAGGTCTGGTCTACGTATTGATCTAATTTTGCCGGGAGCGCTAATTAGAACGGGGCGTTATGAAAATCGGCATCGATGGCCAGCGCGAAGATGCGAGGCGTTGAATCCCCGGTGCCCAGCAGAGAGGGGTGTCTGCGTGAAGGTGTCTGAGTCCTCCCTTTAGTGATGGACGAGGAACCTAGTAAAAGCACTGGGCTCGGTGGCTAAAGTATAGATTGGCGGAGAATACTGTAGTCCATTCGAGATTTCATTGGGCAATTTAGTTTGAATTCAAGAGTCCGCGTGTGTGGAGTGGTACACACCAAAACTAGTTGGTCCGAGAATGAGTCTAGATTTGCAGAATAAAATGTCCAAATACAGATTTTCACATTGAAGTTCTGGCCGTACGGTAGAATTCGAATTGTGTGTAAATAGAACTTCGGAGTTTGTGCATGTTCATGATCGATTCCGAATAGCGACTGAACAACAGTGAATAGTAACCCTCTGGTAGATTGTTCATTAGTACCTGATATCGACGAGTAACTGAGAGACAGGAACATGGTTTACTTAGTAAAAATTACCGGGATGTGAAAGGTACCCCTAATTCTGTAGAAATTAGAGAGGAGGGATAGAGGTCCCCTATAGAAGTCCAGTCTTAACAGGAGGAAAGTAACATTTAGGAGGAAAAGTAGTCCATTTAAGAAGTAGTACCCCTCAGCAAAGAGTGACATAGGATGGGGAAAATCTTTGATATCAGAGGGAGAGGTTCACTGATTGATAACAGCGTGACGCGGCATTAAGATTGAATGTTTGTAAACTGTGCGCTAGCATGTTAAATTATTATTGTAAATTAAAAAAACCCAGGATCGTCTTTTTTAGCATCTTTATCGGATCCGAATTGAGTCTGAAAAAGATTTTGAGTGTCTTAAGATTTAGAGTGTGTTAAGTTTGCGGACTGCTATTTGTATCATTTGTATGAGTGCTTAAGGATTTTTGGGTGTTAGATAATTTTAAGTAAAAGTGTGTTTGAATTAAATATTTGGAATTGTTTAGATTGTAGTGTTGTTAGAATCCGATTTGTGGTGGTCCGATCGGGGCTCGTACTCTTTCAATAATGTGTCGGGGGAAAGTCGTTCCTCGACCAAGCTTGCCACGAGGAAGATTTATTACAGTGTGATTTATGCTTGTAGTTTATATTGTGGTGTGTCTGGGGTTACTTGTAATTGGGGGAATATTTTCTTTTTTGTTTATAGTTTTACTAGCATGGTTTGGATTTGTTTGTCTGTGTGAACATAAAGTGGTTTGAGTTGGATAGATTGATGCTTGGGAGAGATTGCTGCAAAGGAGAGATTGTAATTAAGAATTGGAGTCTTAAGCCCCTGTCCCACTTAAGTGTCCTTGGCACACTAATTACGCGACCTCGTGGTCGCGTTGAGGCGCAACGGTCCTGCGAAGGTCGCGCGGGACTTCATGCGTCCGCTCAGCCATCTGGAGCGTGTGACGTCATTTGAAGATGGACACAAAATGCAGGAGTAACTCAGCGGGACCGGCAGCATCTCTGGAAAGAAGCAATGGGTGATGTTTCAGGTCGAGACTCTTCTTCAGTCTGAAAGAAGAATCTTGACCCGAAACGTCATCCATTCCTTCTCTCCAGAGATGCTGCCGGTCCCGCTGAGTTACTCCAGCATTTTGTGTCTATCTTCAATTTTCTTGGCCCCGCTCTGAAAGTAGAAGTGGGGGCGGATCCGGAACGCAACGGACGTGAGCCGCAGGCTAAGTTCGACGATTGTTTGCCTGCTTCTGCTGCTTTTGGAGGTGAGACGATGCGTCGCGCCAGGGTCTTGGGCCTGTCCCACTTTGGCCATCAGTTAGCGACAGGCCGTTGGTGCGCGAAGCTTTCATTCGCTACAAAATTTCGGAGCGCCGCGCGATACTGCGCACAACTACATACACCTCCGCGCTTCTCAGTGGGACCGGCTCCGCATGGCCACACGATGCCCGTGCGTCTCAACGCGACGACGATGTTGTGTAATTTGCATGCCAAGGACACGTAAGTAGGACAGGGCCTTTAGTTTGAGAAACCGGAGATCCTTTGTTTCAAGGTTGAGAGTTGAATGAAGTGATTGTGATCTAACCGATAAGAAAGATGGGAGAGCGATTGAATAGGAGTGATTGAGTGAGTCAGTGATTGAATAACAGTTGAAAGGGAACAATTGTGTAAGAGGTGTGAATCTGAAAGACGATTCGCCATTGTGTGGGAGCGATTCCATTGACCTTGGAATCTGAAAGGAAGGAGCGAGTTTCAATATGTGTGAGTGTCTGGAATTTTATTTTGTACTAGACTAAGTGGGACCCTAAGTGGGGGGGGGGGGCTTTCTGAAGTGCTACTATGGGTGTTGTGGGCCAAAGGGACTGAATTGAATTGAATTGAATTGAATTTCCTTTATTGTCATTCAGACCTTTAAGTCTGAACAAAATTTCGTGCCTGCAGTCATACATACAATAATACAATAATAAACAACAGAACAGACAGTAAACACAAATTAACATTCACCACAGTGAGTCCACCAAGCACCTCCTCACTGTGATGGAGGCAAAAATCTTACGGCTGCAGTCTCTTCCCTCCTTTTCTCCCTCTGCGCTGAGGCGATACCCCACCGGGCGATGGTATAATCAATCCCGCGGTTCACCGAGCTCCGCGAACGGGCCCGTTCAGACACCGCGGCCCGGGGTGGACGAAGCTGCCGCCCTCCAGTCCAGCGGACACAGCTGTTGACGACGTCATCCACTGGCCCGTGGCCGAACCCCGGACTCAGGCCGCCGCCGCCAGAACGCCGTCTCAGCCACCGGAGCACCGTTCCAGCCCCGAGCCGGGTCGCCCTCACGTGAGCATCTCACCCCCGCGCCAGGCCGCCCTCATGGGAGCGCCGTTACCCTCGAGCTGGGCCGCCCTCACGGGAGCGCCGTTTCCCTCGGGCTGGGCCGCCCACACGGGAGCGTCTCAGCCCCACGCCAGGCCGCCCTCATGGGAGCATCACAGCCCCTCACGGGAGCATCACAGCCCCTCACGGGAGCGCCGTTCCAGCCCCGAGCCGGACCGCCCTCCCGGGAGCGAACCCAGGGCGAGTCCTGACAGGCTCTGCCTCCGGAGCCTCAAGGTCGCCAGCTCCGCCATTAGGCATCAGCGCAAACGGAGGCAGAGAAGGGGGATACGACAAAAAAGTCGCATTCCCCCGAAGGAAGAGACAGCAAACACTGTTTCAACCCCCCCCCCACACATAAACACAACCTAAAAACCAAAAACTTAACTACACAAAACGAAAAAAACAAGACAAAAAAGTAAAAACAACGGACTGCAGGCGAGCCGCAGCCGTTCAACAGCACCGCCACTTCTGGATGGAAGCGAACAGCGCTCCGGTTTCCAGAGGGCTAGCATGGACATTGTGGGCGAATGCATTCTTGGGCTGGCAGCTCAGTCACTCAGACCTGGTGGGCGGGCAGCTCAGTCACTCAGGCCTGGTAGGCTGGCAGCTCACTCACTCAAGCCTGGTGGACTGACAGCTCAGTCCATCAGGCCTGGTGGGCTGGCAGCTCAGCAACTGCCAGAGATTCTGCCCAAAACAGGTGAGAGACTCAGTGAGAGAGAAGAGGGAGAGGGTGGAGAATTAACTTTAGACATTTTTCATTTTGTTTCTGCAGATCACAGCAATGAAGGAGAAAAGTCTATCCCGGCCTGGCTATCACAGTTTTAAGCACAGAGCATTTCACTTCCATTGCCATTGCAGTTTCAAGCACAGGGCAGGCCAAACAGCTGATTGCATTTTCATTTCACTTCCATTGCCATTGCAGTTCCAAGCACAGGACAGGCCAAGCCAAACAGCTTGGTGCTTGGGTCCTCCAAAATATTCCAACTGGAATTTAAACTGGAGGTGGTGAAGGGAGGGATTAAGCCAGAAAGGGTATAAAGAACACAATCTATAGAATTTAACATAAAACATCCCCACACAGCAGAATCAGAGTTTCCCACTGTGTGGGAAGGCACCAATGTCAGTCTCTTCCTCCACTGTTCCTCGTGGTCAGGGCCTCCCCAAGCCCTCCACAGTTGCAGCTATGGGCGGCCCGATGTCCAGGACCACTCACCGGGGTGTTGTAAGTCCGACATCGGGGCTACGGGACATCCTCAGCGGCGTGGACACCAGAGTCGGCCCCTTCCTACCGGAGTCGGCGGCTTCCAAAGTCCGCAGGCCGCGCCGGGTGGATACTGCTGCTGGCGGCCCTCTGCAAGGCGCCCCAGGACTCCACGATGTTGTTCAGCGCCGCCCGCGTTGGAAGCTCTCCGCACCAGAGCTCCACGATGTTGGAGCAGCGGCCCAATGCTCCGGAGCTCCAAACGGCGACCCAGGTAGGCATTGCCTGCTCCGCGGTGACTCCAGCGCTGCGCCGCCGCTGTAGCAGCCCTGGTCCGGTTCCCGGTACCCGGCAGGAAAGGCCGCTCCGATCCAGCTGGTAGGCCGCGAGGTGGGGGGGCGAGGACGCGACTCGGAGAAATAGTCGCGTCCCCGCCAGGAAGAGACTGGGAAACGGTTTCCCCCTTACCCTGCCCCCCTCCCCCACATAGAAAAGTTAAAGTTTCCCCCTGATTGCATTTGCATTTAATTTCTATTGCCTTTGCAGTTTCAAGCACAGGGCAGGCCAAGCCAAACAGGTCATTGCATTTTCATTTCATTTTCATTGCCATTGCAGTTTCGAGCACAGGGCAGGCCAAGCCAAACAGCTCATTGCATTTATTTCATTTCCATTGCCATTGTAGTTTCAAGCACAGGGCAGGCCAAGCCAAACAGCTGATTGCATTTTCATTTCATTTCCATTGCCATTGCAGTTTCAAGCACAGGGCAGGCCAAGCCAAATAGCTCATTGCCTTTTCATTTCATTTCCATTGCCATTGTAGTTTCAACCACATGGCAGGCCAAGCCAAACAGCTGATTGCATTTTCATTTCATTTCCATTGCCATTGCAATTTCAAGCACAGGGCAGGCCAAACAACTAATTTCATTTTCATTAAGGGCTAACAAATCATTTAGTGCAAGTACATTGCAGACTCACAGTTCAGTTCATTCACAGCTTAGAATGAGAGTCGTGGCCTCTCTCTCTTGATCTTGCAGTGACTGAGTCATCTCCAGGCATCAATCCTGCCCCCCCTCCCCCACCCTGGAAGGGGCGTTACCTTCATCGCGGTGATGGACAGGCAAGAGGATCTCAAGGTTTTTTAAACACTCATAACTTTTTTACTTTTCATTGATGGAAAAAGATGGGAATGAGGTAATTGAAATATGGAGCATGTTCTTCACTAGAAGAAAGATTAAAAAAAGAGATTGTTCTGCTTTCCATTCTAAGAATGGCAGTGTACAAATTAGGGGTTACAGGGGAACACGAGAGAACTGGTCCTTCTTGAGACATTCAGGAACAAGGAAAGGAAGATAGTGGAAGCCGACAGCAGGAGCAGTAGCAGGAGCAGGATCAGGAGAGAATCCCAGCTTCTAAAAGAGAAACAACTGAGATGGCTCTTAAAGGGGAGGTGCCGACTAAAATGAAACTTATTAAATTTACTGAGAGTGCAGCGGTATCTGTGGACCTCGAAGGGAGAGAGGCTCACAATATGCCAGGGTGGGTAGAATTATTCGGAATGGAGTCACAGCATTCCTCACATCACTCTCATGTTCTCAGTTCAGAGACACCATGCACAGCTTGCGAGCAGGGCACTGGGGAGGAGTCATCGGTATCTTCGACTCCTCCCACTAAATGCAAATCCTAAGTGGAAAAATTGGGGAAGGATCTTCTAGCTCCACCATTGGAGGACAGTATGGGAGATCAAGGAGCTAGAAGGAATATTCCGCCAAAGTGGGTACCAAAATTAATTAGGAAATCCAGTAGTGGGAAAGTGAAGGAATCCAGTAGTGGGGAAGTGAAGGAAGTACAGAGACAGTACGAGTAGCTTTTCTGAGGGTGAGACAGCAGGAGGATATGGAGTGGTTGATCCTGACATCGATAGTATTATTAGATCAGATCAATTTCCCGACGAATGGGTTTTGATGAAGGAGGCAATTCCTTTGCAGGATGCTGCCTACTCCACCTCTGGTATTAGGTCCCGCAGTAGGTGTAAGTAGCCACAGACGTTCACAGTGTAATGCAACCTGGTCTGACGGCAGCTCAGAGACCTGTATTAAGAATTCATAAGCGGGAAATAACTTCGGAGGAAGACAAGGAGGAGGAGGAACTTAAAGCTTGGTTTATTTACGCCATTCTGAGAGCCGACCTTTCCTCGGTTTGGTTGGAGAGAGTATAGAGCTGTTAGACCTGATCAGAGCCACAGCTGTTGGGGAATTAGAATATTGGAGCCGATCGTGTCCTGTGATGGAATACCGAGACGAAGGGGGCAAAGAAGAGGGTCACGGTATTTCAGAAATCAGTGGATCCCGAGAGGTTACCGGGACACTTGGGACCCCGAGGGAGAATGAAGAGGACAATGGCCAGGAGATCAGGGGGCAGGGATATTCTGGCAACCAAACCCATTCCGCTGGCCCTGATCTGCCAGAAAATACAACATATGAAATCTGAAGGCATCCTCACATGGCCCAAAAATAACAATAAAAACCAGAAAGAACATCACCCCCTTCCAAATCCTATGAGGAGAGACACAAATAATCTAATTGGAATCGAGAAACCTCACTAAAAGGAATGACTATGAAAAGAGAAATATAGTGACTAGTGGCAATGAGAATGGGAACTAAGTAAGTAAGTAAGTTTATTGGCCAAGTATTCACATACAAGGAATTTGCCTTGCTGCTCTGCCCACAAGTAATAACATGACATACAGTGACAGTTACAAATGACTCATAAAACACTAAACATTAATAATAATAAAACATTAATGATAAAACACCATTGATCAAGCATGTGAACCAACAAATACCAGATCAAAGGGAGGCTACAGATATTTGGTCGTTGAGTAGAGCAACTACTCGTGGATAAAAACTGTTTTTATGTTTGGCTGTGGCAGCTTTGACAGTTCTTAGTCGCCTTCATGAGGAAAGTGATTCAAAGAGTCTGTGGCCAGGGTGAGAGGGGTCAGAGATGATCTTGCCCGCTCGATACCTGGCCCTTGCAGTGTACAGTTCATCAATGGAGGGAAAGTTGCAGCCAATAACCTTCTCTGCTGATCGGACAATTCGCTGCAGCCTCCAGGTGTCGTGCTTGGTGGCTGAGCCAAACCAGACCATGATGGAGAAGGTGAGAACAGACTCTATGATGGCCGTGTAGAATTGGACCATCATTGCCTGTGGCAGATTGTGCTTCCTCAGCTGCCATCGGAAGTACATCCTCTGTTGTGCCTTTTTGACTGTGGAGTCGATGGTGGCCCCCCACTTAAGGTCCTTGGCGATGATGGTTCCCAGGAACATAAAAGACTCCACAGATGTGACTGTGGTGTTGTTGATGGTGAGTGGGGTGAAGGGAGGGGGAGCTCTCCTAAAGTCTACAATCAATTCCACTGTCTTAAGGGCATTGAACTCCAGGTTGTTGCAATGGCACCAGGATGCCAGCTCTGACACTTCCTGTCTGTAGGCAGATTCCACCCCATCCTGGATCAGTCCAATCAGGGTTGTGTCATCTGTAAACCTGAGAAGCTTGACAGAGGTGTCTGTGGAGGTGCAGTAGTTGGTGTAGAGGGAGTAGAGGAGAGAAGAGAGTATGCAGCCTTGCAGTGCTCCTATGCTTGTGTTTGTGGGTCCGAGATGTGCTTTTCCAGCCTCACATGCTGCTTCCTGTCTGTCAGGAAACAGGCGATCCACCGACAGAGGGGTTCAGGCAGTCAACTCGGAAAGTTTGGAGTGTATTAGCTCTGGCACAATGGTGTTGAATGCAGAGCTAAAGTCAACAAACAGGATCATAAGAAGAACTGAAATGGCACTAGGGAGAGAAGAAACAAACTTATTGTGCAGGAGGTATGGGAGTGGGGAAGGAGCTATTATACTAACTTGTTACTAAGTTTGTGCCTGCAGGACAGCATGATTGACAATATACTACCTGGGGAGTGACGTAAAGAATATACAGACCCCTTGAGAACAGGCAGAAGTCAGCTCAGGTAATGTAGCTCCCCAGAAACAGGAACCAATAAGAAGAAGGAAATTATACTGTCCTGTCCCTTTAAGACAGATCTGGGAAGGCCAACAGATAGAGAAAGCTGCTCCTCAGTATCCCTAATCTTTTGAAACTGACATCAAGGAAGAAGAAAAAGATTCTTACCCTGGTGTCCAACTTTAACATCATCTAGCTTTTGACACCAGTGAAAGAAAGGAGAGTAACACTTTCCAAGCTTTCCTAAAGAAACAACACCGCCAACCTATGATGACTAATGGGACAAGCTCCACTTTAAAGAACTGAATTTGAATTTGAATTTGGAAAAATACATTCTTCTGTGGTTTGGGGTAAAACACCTACTTTGTGTTTAAATTATGATTATTAGAAATAAATTTATAAAATTTTGATTTCGATCTCTAAATTGTATGCTAATGAATTGGAGGGACTTTAAAGTTTCAGATTTGGAACCGACTTGTGAGATTTGGCTTAGGAATATTTGGAGTTTGATTATTAATTGATATTGTTATTGTCTTATCCTCAGACAGGCAGCCAAAGATGGGAAGGATTATTCAGAGAACATTAGGAAGGATGGAACTTGGGAAGATCTGGCAACATGGAAATTATTCAGGGAACATGAGGGTTGGAATTGGAAATAGTCAAAAGAGGAACTGTGAACAGCAAGACTTCCCTTTAAGAGGCCAGACTAAAAATTACACATTGATTAGGAAACTAGTATAAGAGAGAATCCCTATGGACTGAGAGCCGAGCCAACATACTAAGGAAGAAGTACTGGAGGAGAAGTTTATTGAATTAGAAGGAGAAACTTGAATGGGTGTGGAGATATCAGAGTCGATGTATTTGACCGATGGATCAAAATTGTTTAACACTTGATAGTAAAGTGGTTTCTATTATCAAGGTGGAAAGAAATTGCCCCTTGAATTGGAATTCTTAATTGGATTTATGATGAAATTGACAGCATATGGAAATTGATTGATTAAATTTGAACAGCTGGGAATTCCACAGGAATTGGAATGGAATTGTGTTATCAGCCACAATGCTGTGGAATGAGAAGGATGACATGGACACTGCAATTTAGAATATTAAATTGAAGGCTGAGACTGAATTTGGTTTAATTGCAACATTTTTCATGGTTTGCTTTAAATAAGAGTCATGCCTGTAGGGAAATCTGGACTGAACCCAGCTGAAATTTATATGAGAAACCATCATCAGATATACATATTATAACATTGTGTGAATACGGAGAGAGCTGATTAATGTTGATCCTAGGATAGTAAAAAGTATATTATAGAACAGAATAATAATAGTACAGTGATAGGGTAGAATATAATAGAGCAGAATAGTGAAATGGGAAAGGGATAGTATTGCAGAATTACATTGCATGTATGGGGAAGCATTAGTACATGTGGTAACTTGCTTTGTCCCATGTTTTTCAGGAATTATAGGTTATAGGTTTGACTATGGAAAGGGATGTAAGAATGGGCAACAACACAGATGTAGGGAATTCGCGCCCACATAAACTCGGGAGGTGAAGACTAATCAGACGGAAATTGTGAAGCTACGCCCACGAAAACTCGGGAAGCTCGACAAGATTCTGGGAAGAAACAACCGTCTTGTTGTTGTTAATAGATGGAGAATGTAATAGACACACATATGTATATCTGGTTTTCTGATTATCTGACTATTTAGTTATCATAAATGATGGTTTATCATATTTGATAAAAAAGGAAGGAATGTTAATTCTGGCCAAATAGGAGAGGCCAGGACACTAAAATTGAGTAAAGACTTCTGGGCTGCTAGGCCATTTGGTCAATTTAAATGTGCCTTCTCCAGAAATAGGACAAGCTTCAGAATGGTGCCAGTTTGTCTAGAGCCTACATAAGAGCTGCAGGAAAGAATGGACACATCTGCAGATCCTGACAATTAGGTGCAAATTGCGTGGAATGGATTGGATGAATGCAAACCAGACATACACATTGTATATAATGTTGTAAAGCTTTGTTTTGCTGGATGTTGATTGGATTAAGTATTGAGCCTTGTCTGGGTTACTTGAATATCAAGGCACAGGTTGCGATGTTTGTTTCTTCTTTGGAAGCACCGTTTGAATACATTGTATTAATCACTCTATTATTGGGTTAGGGAAATGTCTATCATATACTGTGTTAATCGATATCTGTTATTGGACTGTATAGGGACCACCCCTATGTGGTTCATGCCCTCAAGTTTCGGGGACCTATAAAAGAGGTCCAACGAGGTCCTGGGTCGATCTTCTGGGAGAACGCTTAGGACTGCGTGACCTTCTGGAGAGTCCCTGCTTGAGCGAGGCTAAAGAGGGCTTGATCAGGCAGATATGAGGCTATGGTTAGGTATAGTAGTGGAACTGTAATTGTGTGTTGACAAAATTAAGATTAGATGTGCAAGTGCTTGACTCAGTCATTATTGACTGAAACTAGACTGGGGGGAAGCTTAGAACAAGCTATTTAAACAAACAACTACAGTTTCTGGTTAACACACCAAGAAAACAAAGTAACTCAGCAGGTCAGACAACATCTCAGGAAACATGGATAGTTGATATTTCAGGATGAGATACTTCTTCAAACTACCGGTCCAGAAAAGGGCCTGGAATACAGGAGAGTTGATGGCCCTGGCCTGCTGGTAGCCGGGAGAGAGGCAAGGATCAACAGACTCCTTGGTTGCGGCCCGCGGGCAGCCATAGTGCAGGTAAGGGTCAGTAATGGCATTGCGGCACCAGGCATGGCCTGGAAATGGCCATGGAAGCTGTGTGGGCCGGTGGTGGCAGCACATCACTGGTTACTCTAAATATTTCAAGTTCAAGTTCAAGTGAGTTTATTGTCATGTTTCCCTGATAGGACAATGAAATTCTTGCTTTGCTTCAGCACACAGAACATAGCAGGCATTTACTACAAAACAGATCAATGTGTCCATATACTATAATATATACACACATTAATAAATAAAATCATGAAGTGAAAATAACAGATAATTGGTTATTATTATTCAAAGTTTTGTCCGAGCCAGGTTTAAAAGCCTGATGGCTGTGGGAAAGCAGCTATTCCTGAACCTGGTTGTTGCAGTCTTCAGGCTCCTGTACCTTCTACCTGAAGGTAGCAGGGAGATGAGTGTGTGGCCAGGATGGTGTGGGTCTTTGATGATACTGCCAGCATTTTTGAGGCAGCGGCTGCGATAAATACCCTCGATGGAAGGAAGGTCAGAGCCGATGATGGATTGGGCAGTGTTTACAACTTTTTGTAATCTTTTCCTCTCCAGGGCGCACAAGTTGCCGTACCAAGCCACCGGTCAGCATGCTCTCTACTGTGCACCTGTAGAAGTTAGAGAGAGTCCTCTTTGACAAACCGACTCTCCGTAATCTTCTCAGGAAGTAAAGGCGCTGATGAGCTTTCTTGATGATTGCATTAGTGTTCTCGGACCAGGAAAGATCTTCAGAGATGTGCACGCCCAGGAATTTGAAGCTCTTGACCCTTTCAACCATCGACCCGTTGATATAAATGGGGCTGTGGGTCCCCATCCTACTGCATCTAAAGTCCACAATCAGGTCCTTGATTTTGCTGGTGTTTAGGGCCAGGTTATTGTGCTGGCACCATATGGACAGTTGCTCTATCTCTCTTCTATACTCTGACTCATCCCCATCAGTGATATGTCCCACAACAGTGGTGTCATCAGCGAACTTGATGGTGGAGTTTGCATTGTGCCCGGCTACGCAGTCATGAGTATAGAGTGAGTACAGCATGGGGCTGAGCACGCAGCCTTGAGGTGCTCCCGTGCTGATTGTTATCGAGGCTGACACATTTCCACCAATACGTACAGACTGTGGTTTGTGAATGAGGAAATCGAGGATCCAATTGCCGAGGGATGCGCAGCGACCCAGTTCTGCGAGTTTGGTAACCAGCTTGGAGGGAATGATTGTGTTAAATGCCGAGCTGTAATGAGTAACAGCCTGACATACGAGTTTTTGTTGTCCAAGTGGTCCAGAGCAGAGTGGAGGGCCAGCGAGATCGCATCCACCATTGATCTGTTGTGGCGGTAAGCGAACTGCAGTGGGTCCAGGTTTTTGTCGAGGTAGGAGTTGATTTGCTCCATGATCAACCTCTCAAAGCACTTCATCACCACCGGCATTAGTGCCACTGGTCGATAGTCATTGAGGCACGTCACCTTACTCTTCTTGGGCACTGGTATAATTGATGCCCTTTTAAAGCAGGTGGGACCTCAGACCTCAGAAGTGAGAGGTTGAAAATGTCCATTAAAACTCCAGCCAGTTGGTCCGCACAGGTTTTTAGAACACGACCGGGTATACCATCAGGTCCAGGCACTTTTCGAGGGTTCACCCCTCTGAAGGATTTCCTGGCGTCGGCCTCTGTGACAGAGACTGAAATACCATCACAGCGAATGGGGGCTCGGGAAGGCACATCAGTATTCTCCCTATCAAATCGTGCGTAAAACGCATTGAGCTCGTCAGTGAGTGATGTTTCGCCGACATTCGTGCTGCCTCCTGGTTTCGCCTTGCAGGAGGTGATTGCATTCAGGCCCCACCACAGCTGCCGAACATCTGTCTCATCCTCATGTTTCAATGTCCCATTTCAGAAGGATATGGAGGTACAGAACAGAATTATTTGGATGTGAGAACGAAGAACTGCGGATGCTAGTTTAACACAAATTGACACAAAGTGCTTGTATACCTCAACAAGTCAAGCAGCATTTCAGAAGGACGTGGATAGGTTACTATTTGGCGCGAGACCCTTTGATCTGAAATGCCTGCTGAGTTATTCCAGCATTTTTTTTGTCATTTTGCGAATTATTTGAATGGTAGCAGGAATAAGATGCTTTAGAAATGAGGAGAAGGACGTTTAGAAAGTCTCATATTCTAAGCCCAAATTGGACAAAAACAGTTAGGGCAAATATAATGAAATAGGGCAAGTCACCACGTTTTTAGACTCATGCATCACTTAATTTTGGTGGATGAACTGACCGTCAAAATCCCACTGGGTAATGGACATTTTGCCAATTAAACATTAACATTTGACCATGGGTTGAGAAGTCTAACTTCTGCAAAATATTTAATGAAATTATTCATGACATTTCAAACATTTATCTTGATATATTTAATTTGATGTTGTCTGAAAAGCTGTTACTCCAGTATGTTGTGTCTTTTTTTGTAAACTAGCATATGCTTTTCCTTGGACATTCAAAAATTACAGCAGGTTCTGGATCTGCTGGGCAAGTGGGCTGAGGAATGGCACATGGAGTTTAATGCAGATACTGTAAATGTGAGGTGTTGCATTTTTGGAAGTAAAACCAGGATAAGACCTTCACAGTGAATAGCAGAGCCCTGGGAGTGTTGTAGAGCAGAGGAATCTCAAAGTATAGGTTCATAGTTCCCATTAAAGTGGTGTCACACGTGGAATAGGGTGGTCAACAAGGCTTTCCCTGGCTTTTGATTTAGAATAGAGAGTCGATTACGAAAGCTTTTAAAAGGTCTTTTGTGAACCAAATAAACAGGAAAAGAAAATGCATTAAAAAGATCTTGACTTTCTTCTCTAACTCCTTTTCTAATGGGCTTTCTTTTCCCAACACTTTCCTGCACCTTCACGACTCTTTCTCACTTTCCTTACTTCTTTTATTTCTATCTTTTTTTAAACTCAAGTAATGAAGGGGTACAACAAATGTAATGAGATATATGTGGTGTGTATTACTGTAACTTATTGTACTTCTAATAAAAAATAAATTAAAAAAAAAATAAAATAAAAAGATGATGATAAATTTAGTGTGGAAATTTCAGCTGAAATGACAGCTCTGACCATCAGTTTACTTAAAGCGCTAGTTAAAATATCCTCTAATTTTTTACTAGATGTTTTACTAGAATGGATAAAGATGAGATTTGATATTCATCCTCATAATGATGGCTAATTTTGGCAAATAAGGAAAATTATTTCAAATGTTCATTGAGGTGGTAATTAAATGACACAAATGTAATTTCCTCACAAGCCAAACGCAGAGATCTTAGTAGAAGCAGAATCCATAATAGCTTTCAAAATGTAGTGAAGAACGTGAAAAAAATGATACATGGAAATGCAACATTAAATTCATAAAACGTTATTGATTCAACCTCCAGTTTGTATCATGCCTGGCTTTCCTGCCATTGAAGTCTGAAGATCCAGCTCCATATCTCTTTCAGCAGGCCAGCATAGGTGTTAGCTGAATGAGTTTGGTGCTGTAAATTCTTGTGATTCTGCAATTTCATTTCCACTGCTCAGTGAATTGGTAATGTATGATATAGTCTCCCTGCCACTTTAAATGAGTTTTCTAGATTTATCCATCTTGCATTCATGCAATCTCAAAATTCCAGAAGCAATTACCAGCAAGGATTCAGACAATGGAGCACTGTAAATGGCCCTAGGATCATTCTGCTTTTACTTTTCATTGACTTAGCTACCATTGGCAGACTCTGCTTAGTTCCACAGCATTTCAGCAAAAGTGTAGCCTGGCTAATACAGCACATTACTGTCTTGGGAAGAAAAGCAACAAAAGTAAATAAATCTAACTGACAAAAACAGTTTGAAACCAAATGTTGTGTCTCTGCACTATACTGTGATATTAACATCCCTCTTTAAAAACATAGCAAGGGTATAAAGATCATAAGGTATAGGACCAGAATTACAGAATAGGACCAGCCCATCAGGTCGGCTCTTCCATTTGATCATGATTGATATATTTTATCCTCTCAATCCCATTCTACTGCCTGCTTGCCATAACCTTTGCCACCTTTACTAATCAAGAACCTATCAATCTCTGCTTTAAAAATATGACTTGACCTCCACCACTGTCTGTGGCAATGAACTCCACAGATTCACCACCTTCTGGCTAAGGACATTATTTTTCATTTCCTTTCTAAGTATGCTTATATGCTCTGGTGAGAACCTTCTGATGTTGACTATTAATGCAATACTATTATACATGATTCTCTTTTAACCTCAATTATTTTATCATATGAAATTAAATAAAAATGTGTTAAGTGGCATTAAACAGGCTTTGAGAGAGACATGGATATGAAAGAGAATTGAGGGATATAGTTCCTGTAGATTAGTTTATCTTAGCATCATGTTTGCCACAAATATTGCTGGCCTGTTCCAATGCTATACTGTTCTTTGTCTTAAGACATAATGTTTTGATGAGTGACCTTCACTAGTCCACGATTCTAAATGTTATCAATGTAATTAATTGTGTCCCACTAGGGTAATGGCACAAGTGGTATGAAAATATAATTCACATTTTTTTAATATCAACCCACAAAGTAAAGATTAAACTAGTATGTGAACTACCACAAAAAAGTTGTTAAAAAAAAATCATAGTTTCAAATATTTATCTGAGGACACTACAATCCACGAGTGGAAAATAGTAAGATTAAACAAGAACTTACCAGTTTGAAGTTTGATCTTTATTTTATGAGGAGTTACGATGAGGGATTACGTGAAGACCCCACCAGCACGCGTGCGCGACATTCTTCAAAGTAGTGGTGTGGAATCACAGAAAATAGTAATTGAAGTAAACATAGTAAAGACAAGGAGAACTAAGATACCAGTGGACCTGTATAATTGAGGGCGGGAGCGGAGGGCACGTAATCCCTCATCGTAACTCCTCATAAAATAAAGATCAAACTTCAAACTGGTAAGTTCTCGTTTAATCTTACTATTTTACTTCGGAGTCACGTGAGTGACTACGTGAAGATTTTAAAGCTCAGTGATTTCAAGCCGTGGAACAGTCCATGCTTCACTCACTGCCAAAGTCATTCAAGGGAGGAAGTATCTTATTGTATTCAGACATGCATCCAATTCAGGCAATAATAATTTATTTTAACAAAATAATCCTCCCTAGGGCTAAATATATTGCAGAATTCAAACTTGATTCTGCAATACCGCAGGTTTGGTTATTGGCTTATTATAAATAATTGGAAGGTATTTCTCTTGACCATCCTGCTGTAGCCAGGATATGGTCCATAGGCACTTCCTTGTCTCTAGCTGCCGGTGTTGCTGTTGCCCTTGTGGATAGAAACTTAAGATGTCAGTATCCACCCCAGCAGCTCCCAAGCCTGTCTGAGCCATCTAGCAATGATTAGTGCTGATACCCGGCCATTAGGCTGTTTATGGCTGCCCATAGTGCTAATTTACTTCCTCTTAAGTTTTAGTAGTTTTAAAGTATAATAGAAGGTGTGTCATTAGTCAGGTGTCAGTTGGGTATATCTGGAATTCCAAATTTTGTCCTGATGATCATGGTCTATCTTGTTTAACAAGCTCTAATATGCGAAGCTATCTTTTCTGGAGATGCCATCATATATCCCAGTCTCAGTTTATGTAGAAACTGGACCCCTAGAGCTGAGACCAGTACTATCAGCATACTGTTTTTAAATGTCAGTCCCCCCCCCCCCCCAGGGACAGGGACATTGCTGGTGCCCCTAACAATGTTAGTACAACACTGATGTCCCAGATCTGGGAGTACTTTGGTGTTGAAAATAATCCTCATAAGTTTGACAACTAGAGGGTGAGATCCCATGGAGAGTTGTCGTGGCGCCTGCCACCAGCAAGCTGACAGGGCACTCCTGCATAATTATAGTACTGCAGCTCAGTCCTTCATCTACATGAAGGCTGGATAGGAATTCCCAGGTGGTTGTAGCTGTATTATACGCTACACCAGTCCTTGTTGGTTCTTGATAGGCTGCCGTGATCATGCTCATGGTCTTGTCGGCCAGCCCGGATCTAGCATGGTGGACTATGGTTCAGAGACTATGTCCGAGACCACAGGGATCCATGGCTGTGTAGGCCAATCAGGTACTTTCAAGACACTTGATGTAGAGTTTATATGTGTTTTTGCTTAGGATCCGACTGATGAGGCAGGAGGGAAAAACATTGTAAACAATTATTCCGCATTAAGTGAGTAACGTCCATTGCTGCTGCCCCAAGTGTGGTTCACAAGCGGCATGTGTTGCTGACTGGTGATTGGGTCTAGATGCAAATGGATCGATATCTGGTGTCTCTCTTTTGGTAATATCAGCAACTTTTTTGCGGTCCAACAGCCATTCGATACTGTCATTGAATTTTCATGACCTGGTGTGTGGCTCAGTATTGAGCTTACCTGGTAGGTAAGTTTGCTGATAGCCAAATATGTATGTTAACACACCATAGTCAAATATTTTGGCCAGATTGACACATGGTATCAATCTTTTCTCCCATATGATTAATATATGCCACCACTGTGATATTATCGATTCGTAGGCAGACATGCAGATGGTGCATTGTTAACAGTAGGCTTTTAGCCCATAAAACGCACCCAACACCAGTGTTTTTAGTAATTAATTATTTTGTAGGTTTATCCAAGCCTGCTTTACTCTTTAGCAATGTTACAGACATATGGATAACGTTAATTGTAAATCCCAGAAAGTCCAGTTGTGGATGCCATCGACTTAGATTTATCTGGATGGAGATGACCCCAGAGTTTCACCCTATGTTTGGTAGCTAAAACTGCTGATTTAGCTAGATCCAGGGTTTTTTCCCCCACAAATGATATATCATCAAGATATGCCATGACAATATGTTTTTGTTTCTAATATTGCCAAGGCCCGTTTTAATATCTCGGTGAAAAGTCTTGGGGCTGAAGTTACCCCATAAGGCAACGCTATGCCCTGCCATTGTTGCCCCATCCAGTTAAATTTTAGGTATCGACAATGATCCCTCCATGTCTCCCAAAACAAGTGTAATATTCCCCCTGTTAGTACAGGTCATACACCTTTGTGTTCTGGAAGGAACCAGATCCACCTACTTACATGGTTGCCGGTGGTACGTCCCTTTCTTCAATTTCTGCCTCTTCTGCGGAAGAGGCGCCGGAGTGCGGGGTTGACACATTTTCCATGAGGGTCGCTCTGGGCCTTGGCCTAAAATGACCTTTGTGGTGCTGCGTGGCCCTCATGCTTTCACCAGCATCCTGGTGTTGATACCTGCTGATGGATGCATAGGGAGGGGTGCTGTCGTTGCTGATGACGCTGTTATGAGCCCGACGGCTTTAATCTCGTCGTCGAGCTTTTCTCTGTACCATCATCTGGGCGAGCAACCAATGATATGCCCGCTGTCAGAAGTTTAAAAATCTTCTGTAGTTTGACCTCCTGGGTTTTTGTGTCAGTCCCACTGTACCCTCAGATCGCATTGTTTGCTGCAGGCATTTTTAAAATGAAGTAAAGTTCACAGGAGGCCTATACTTCTGCGTAATTTTGTTGCCTGTTCCTGCAGAAGATGGAAGTACAGGTAGTCGATGCTGGCCGCCAGCCTGGTCTGTAATGGTACTTTTCGTTGATCCGTAATTTTGGTGATCACTCCCAGTAGCTCCTTAGGATTCTGCACCCCCTGCACACTGCCGTTTTCTTCAGCCACGTCCCCTTCTTCCGGAGCAGCCCAGCCCTGGTCCACAATGCATTCCTCTATCGAGGGAGATGCATTGTTTTACAGCCCTCGATAAGGTGCTGTTGTGGGAGTGCGAAGACTCCCATAGTGAGCTTGCTCCATCTCCCGGAGCAAGTCACGGGCGGATCTCTGCTGCACTCGGGCAGCGCGCCTCTTCGGCCGGACTCAGATGAGTATGATCGGCCGGGCTGAACCCTGCTGGGCTTTGCCTCCAGCCTGCTGCGCTGCTTTGAGCTGTACGACTCATGGCGCTGGATTCAGCTTGGAGTCGGTATGTGGACAATAGTAACCACGCCAACGGTCACTTTCACTGCCCTTAGGCAGTGCGTCCTTCTGGCCGGATTTCCTGAGTCTATTGGCCGTACCGACTCCTGCCTGCCTGCAGCCCGCTGTGTTGTTTCCAGGTATACAGCTCGCGGTCGTACTCAGCTGTCGGCTGCCGGAACCTTCCTAGTTCCTCACAGGCTGCGGTCCTGGAACCGCTGTTTGCATATGGCTGTGGGCTGCCGGAACTTTCCCTAGTTCCCCGCAGCCTGCGGTCCTGGAGCCGCTGGTTCCCCATGGCTGTGGGCTGCCGGAACCTTCCCTAGTTCCCCGCAGCCTGCGGTCCTGGAACCGGTTTTTGCCCAAGGCTGTCTGCTGCCGGGACCTTCCTGATTCCCCGCAGCCTGCAGTCCCGGAACCGCTGGGCGTCCTTGGTGTCGGCTGCCGGGACCTACCTGGCTCCCCGCGGCAGCCTGCGGTCCTGGAGCTGCTGGACGTTTAGAGTTGTCGGCTGCCGGGAACTGCTTTGTTCCCCGCAGCAGCCTGCGGTCCTGGAGCCGCTGGACGTCTCTGGTGTAGGCTGCCGGGAACTGCCTGGTTCCCCGTGGCAGCCTGCGGTCCTGGTCCGTTTTTTCTTCCCCTTGTCCAACGTGCTGTAACATAAAGCACAGCAAGGGGAAGAATAAAACTTCAGTTTTTCCTTACCTGTGTAGGTCCGTTTGAATTTTTCCCGCGGGAGCGCTCCACCCCCGCCCATCGCTGTTGCACTGCATGAGACGCAATGACGCGCACGCGTGCTGGCGGGGTCTTCACGTAGTCACTCACGTGACTCTGAAGTAAAATTAGTTTTTCATTGTTCACAAAGCTTGTTTAGCAAATACACCGTGAAAATAAGCTTAGAGTCATAGAGTGAAACAGTGTGAAAATAGGGCCTTCTGCCCAACTTGCCCACACTGGCAAACATGTCCCTGCCACACTAGTGCCGCCTGCCTGCGCTTGGTCCATATCCCTCAAAACCTGTCCTATCCATGTGCCTGTTTGTTTCTTAAAATATGGGATAGTCCCAGCCTCAATTACCTCCTCTGGCAGCTTGTTCCATACACGCACCACCCTTCATGTGAAAATGTTACCCCTCAGATTCCTATTAAATCTTTTCCCCTTCACCTTGAACCAATGTCCTCTGGTCCTCGATTCCCCTCCGCTGCACAAGAGATTCTGTGCATCTACCCGATCTATTTGTCTCATTAATTTATACACCTCTATAAAATCACCCCTCATCCTCATGTGCTCCAAGGAATAGAGACCCAACCTCTCCCTATAGCTCACACCCTCTAGTCCTGGCAACATCCTCGTAAATCTTCTCTGAACCCTTTCAAGCTTGATAATATATTTCCTATAACACCAGAACTAAACACAATATTCTAAATGCAGTGTCACCAATATCTTATACAACTGCAACATGACCTCCCAACTTCTATACTCTAATCTTACTGGACCTTCTGTTATAAAATGTGAAAGTTTCCATGGACATTGCAGCAAACATACCCTGGAAATACCTGAAGGTCCTTGTAGGCAGGTGGAAAAAAAAAAGAGAGGCCAATGGAGATTGTAAAGAATTACCAGTTTCAGAAATCCAGGTTTGATCCTGACTACAGGTGCTGTCTGTTCGGAGTTTGCACGTTCTACCTGTGACTGCGTAAGTTTACTCCAAGATCTTCGGTTTTCTCCCACACTCTAAATGTTAATATTGGCTAAATCCCTGCACTTGTCAGAATTGCTTAACCTTTGTCAGCTGAACTTTACTGGTTTGAACTGCTTTGAGTTTGGGGCCTACAAAACAGGGTGTCGAGTGGCCCAAAACTTGGTCATAGTTGGAAGACTGCAGCTGCTTTAACGAGAGCCTGACACACTTCATTGGGCGAGGGGTAGCCCAAGGTTAGATTTGGTATCCAATTGGTGGGGTATAGAAACACATGCCCGACCTACGTATTGATCTATCTTTGCCGTGAGCACGGATTGGAAAATTGCACTCTGAAAATTGGCATCGACAACTGCCAGCGCGAAGAGGCTAGGCACTGAACCCTCAATGCCCAGCAGAGAGGGGTGTCTGCGTGATGATATCTGAGTTCATCCCTGGAGTGACGGATGAGGAATCTCGTAAAGGTACTGGGCTTGGTGATCATAATATAGATTGACTGGGAATACTCTAGTCCATTCGAGAATTTAATTGGGCAATTTTAGTTTAATTAGCAAGCCCGCATATAGAAACATAGAAAATAGGTGCAGGAGTAGGCCATTCGGCTCTTCGAGCCTGCACCGCCATTCAATATGATCATGGCTGATCATCCAACTCAGTATCCTGTACCTGCTTTCTCTCTATACCCCATGATCCCTTTAGCCACAAGGGCCACATCTAACTCCCTCTTAAATATAGCCAATGAACTGGCCTCAACTGCATTCTGTGGCAGAGAATTCCAGAGATTCACCACTCTCTGTGTAAAAAATGTTTTTCTCACCTCAGTCCTAAAAGATTTGCCCTTTATCCTAATGCCCCTGTCCCACTTAGGGAACCTGAACTGAAACCTCTGGAGACTTTGCGCCCCACCCAAGGTTTCCGTGCAGTTCCCGGAGGTTGCAGGTGGTTGCCGGAGGTTGCAGGTAGTGGAAGCAGGTAGGGAAACTGACAAAAACCTCCGGGAACCTCCGGGAACTGCAAGGAAACCTTGGGTGGGGCACAAAGTCTCCAGAGGTTTCCGTTCAGGTTTCCTAAGTGGGACAGGGGCATTAAACTGTGACCCCTTGTTCTGGACTTCCCCAACATCGGGAACAATCTTCCCGCATCTAGCCTGTCCAACCCCTTAAGAATTTTGTACGTTTCTATAAGATCCCCCCTCAATCTTCTAAATACTAGCGAGTACAAGCCAAGTCTATCCAGTCTTTCTTCATATGAAAGTCCTGACATCCCAGGAATCAGTCTGGTGAACGTGGAGTGGTACGCACTAAAACTAGGAGTTCGAGAACGAGTCTAGATTAGCAGAATTAAATTTCCAAATGCAGAATTTCACATTGAAGTTCTGCCTGCAAGGTAGAATTCGAATTCCTGTATATAGAACTTCGGAGTTGGTGCATGTCCATGATCGGTTCCGAATAGCGGCTGATCAACAGTGAATGGTAACCCTCTGATCGATTGCTGATTCGTACCTGATAGTGAAGAGTACTTGAGAGACGGGAACCTGTTTACTCGGTGAAAAGTAATCCAAATGCGAAGAGTACCCCTAATTCTGTAGAACTTAGAGAGGAGGGATAGAGGTCCCCCTATAGAAGTCCAGTCTTAGCGTGAGGATAGTAACATTCAGGAGGAAAAGTAGTAATTTAAGGAGTGGTACCCCTCAGCAAAGAGGAACCAAGGAAGGGGAAAATCTTCGGTATCGGAGGGAGAGGTTCACTGATTGATAACAATGTGACGCGGCGTTGAGATCGAGTATTCGTAAACTGTGTGCTAGTGCTTTAAATCATTTTTGTAAATTGTAAAAATCTAGCTTTTTATATTGTTGTCGGATCCGAATTGTGTAAATATTCCGTGGATGTAAATACATTTAGAGTGTATTAAGATTTAGAAGTTAAGGTTTGGAGTGTGTTAAGTTCGCGGACTGCTATTTGTATTGCTGCTTGTGTGAGTGTTTACGGATTTAGATACTTGAAGTAAAAGTGTGCTTGAGTTAAATATTTGTAATTGTTTACATTGTAGTATTGCGAGAATCCGAGTCATGGTATTTCGATCAGGGATTGTACTCTTTCGATCGCTGTGTTGCGGAAGGAGTCGTTCCGCTGACCGATCGTGCCATGAGGAGGATTTATTAGAGTGTGATTTACAGTTGTAATTAGTGGATCTATGTGATTTATGCGGGAGTGTGGTTATGTATACTTCTAATAAGTGGAATAATTTATTTTCTGTGTTCAATTTTGCTCACGTGTTTGGAGTTCATTTGCATGTGTTAGATTAAGGTCAGGGATAAGAAACCGGCTGCGAGAACATGTGTGATTGTGATTGGTTGTTTAATTGAGCATTTTGATTTGAATATTGTTTAAAACGACTTAGGTAATTTTGAATTAGAAAGGGAAAAATCAAGAGGTGTGAGTAGCTTTAGACTTGCTTCAATATACAATGGAATGGGGAACCACGCAAATGAAAATATGACCGCTGATTCGGAAAGTCCTTTCCAAGAAATATGCAGTGAATTTCCACAAAAAACTGATCAATTGAGAATTCTTTCTGGATCATTAAATAGAGAATTGAGGAGCAAATTATGGTGCCAAGAGGGCATAGATACAGTAAAAGGATTGAAATACATTGAGTAGATTATATGGCAATGTAGCGATAATACAGAGGAACTAATTGAATTGTGGAGAAATTATTATGAACAGAAAGCGAGTGGGGCAGAGGAAAGAATGGCAAGTTGGAAGGAAGCAACTCTAAAGCAGTGGATAAAATTAGAAGATACTGAAGCATTTGAACCTCCAGGTAGTCTAAGGGAAGAGCCTGAGAGTATTATAGATAAAGGGAGAAGGTTATCTTTCACAGAAAGACTGTCACCCATGTCATCAAGCGCGAGGATGCGATGGTTGGCACTGGTTACGAGGGGGATGACGATGATTATTTAGAAGACTGGGAGTGTGTTAGAACTAGAAATTCACGTCCACCACCTTATTCATCTTACGATCCCAATACCTTAGATGCGCATCGTGGAGCTTGTAATGGGAATAGACAATCAAATTCCAGGGCACAAACTTCCTTAACCCCGACCACTCTGCCCATTACAGACAGTCCTGGAGTTCACCGTACCAGAAATCAGACTAGAAATAGACTAAATTCGTTAAGGAGAAAGAAGAGCATACCCCTAGACAAATTGAACGAGCAATTAAGGAAGGAAATAAATCATTTAGAAAGTACCGTGAAGCCCTTGGCGAAGGGGAAGATACATCTGGGGGTGAGACAACAATTGAAGAAGCTGACGTAGATCCTGAAGCTAAACAAACAACACTTAGACAGTTCTCTGTAAGGGAAATGCCTAATCCTTCTTTTGATCCAACTAATGCAGTGAGTGCAAATAATCCCCGTACAATTAGAGTCTATTCCCCATGGAAGCCTAATGAGATGATGGCTATTTTAAGTCAAATACCCGATCGTAGAAAATCACCCGCTTCTTTTGTGGATCACAATACACATTTTTCACGCCAATTACCAGGATTTATGGGCGGTGATCCAGCAAATAATGACCCCAAGTGAGCATGCCAGATTCCTAACGAATTTAGGACTTCCGTCGCATGAAACTCTTGCAAATATAATAGCGGACAATGGAGCAAGGGAGGAAGCTGTTTTAACAGCTCTTGCCAACACCCTTCAGAAACCAATCGATTTGGCCAGAATATTAGATCAAAAAGGGGAGAAGGAGTGGATGAGTTTTTAGAGCGATTCTCTGAATTATATATGGACCAATTGGGTGACAAATTACAGAAATTGAGTAAATTCCTCTCAATATTGTGCCATCTTATTGAATTGCCTTCCCACAAACATAGCTGAATCCATTAAGACCAATAACATGGACTGGACAGAAAACAGTGCCAGTCAAATGGCTCGGGCTGTAAGATATCACTGGAGGGACATAAAGAAGCAGGATAGCCCACCTGCAGTAAAACAAAAAACGGAATATGTGATCAGAAAAGATGTACTGAAATTTGACTCTGTATCATGGATCCCTAGAGCACCAGCAAACTATAGACTGGGAGAAGTTAGAGTCCCGGAATATCCAGACCGATATTTAGAGAAGCATCTGCCCTAGAGCCAGTCCTCCAAAGACCAGGGTTGAGGACAAGCCAGCCATCAGGTGTGAGCCACTGTATAGTTGTGGAGGGGTAGGTGACCGTAGGAGGGGGTGCCCAAATAAAGAAAGGAACGACAGAGGGGGTCAGAAAAAATCTCCAAGATCAAAGAGAATGGAGGGATCAACGTGATCCTAGAGAGCACAGAGGGAACTGGCAGGAAAATCAAGAGCAAAGGGGACAAATCTCATTTTCTCAGAGAAACCCATTCACACGCCTATGATTAGAGAACCTGGTAGTGACTGGATGCAAGTCTGCTGAGGAACCTATGTTGTCTCTACAGGTTGAAAGTAAAATCTGCACCTTCTTAGTGGACACAGGCGCATCCATGTCATCTCTTCAATCAATTTATAATTTACCAGACACAAGAGAAGTTCAAAACCTGTCCGGGTTTCAAGGACAAGTTTGCTAGTACCCATCTCTGAGCCAGTCCAAGTAGTATATGGAGGAAAGGTAATCAAACATAGATTTTACTTCGGAGTCACGTGAGTGATTCCGTGAAGAACCCGTTCAGCACGCATGCGCGGCATTACGTCCAGCAGAGCAACAGCGGCACAGCGGGAGTCAGGCGCTCCCGCTATGGAGGTGAAAGAACGGACCGTCAGATAAGCTGACGTCGGCTTTTTCTTTCACAAGGAGCCTTCTGCTGTCCGGCAGAGAAGAAAGGCTCTGCAACAGACCTGTCCCCTGCTTGACTCCACGGAGGAGCGTCCATCTGGGGGGGGGGGGGTGGGGGCAGCAACAGAACGACCTGTCCCTCGCTTGACTCCATGGAGGAGCGTTCCATCTGGGAAGGGGGGCAGCAACAGAAAGGCGGTAGGATCGCTTACCCAGCGCTCCGCTATCCCGACATTGTGCCGAGTCCAGCCCGCTAGCGCCCAAGCAGTGGGCTGGAAGTACCGCCATGGAAGAGGCGTCTGGCCGGTGGCTCCGACTTATCGGACGGGACGTCTTTCCACCCGCACGGGGGGAAAGACAGCCGCCTGAACAGACCTGCGCCCGCTCGACTCCACGGAGCAGCGTTCCATATCGCGGGGGCAGCAACAAGGCGGTAGGACCGCTTACCGGGCGGTCCGCTACCCCGACACCGTGCTGAGCCCAGCCCCGCTAGCGCCTGAGCAGCGGGCTGGATGCAAAGCCAAGGAAGAGGCGTCCAGCCGGTGGCACCGACTTATCGGACGGGGACGTCTCTCCACCCAGGCGGGGGAGAGACAGCCGCCTGAGCCGCTTGGAGCGGCTCTTGGAGCAGGAGCTCCAGCGAGGTGCACCCCAGGAGGGGCGCTCTCGCAGAGGGGGGTCAGGCACTCCCTCCACAGTGCCTTGTGCACTGTCCATTGCTTCCTCCTTTCCAGAGGATAGCTTTGGTGACCAGGACTGGGCTGGTCAAGAACAGGGGCAATGGCTGAAGATCTCGGGAGTATGCAAGGGGTGCAGGAACAGGAAGAGCTGCTAGGTGTGGTGGACAGCTACGTGGAAACCCCACGTGCAGGAAGCCGTTAAAAGCCTGACGACAGCCATCACATCGTTTTTCCTCGTTCCATGGACAAATACGGAGATGACCACAACCTTCGTAAACAAGTCATAAAGACCTGCCATAAAATCCTACATTGCGGGGTTGTGCATACCCCAGCCACTGAGCCAGACCCACTGCTCTTTGGCAAAAACCTCACAAAGCATATGAAGGACATGCAAGAGGTTTTACAAAACTTTCGGCTCATGAGGCAGGGTCGGGATGAGTAACCACAAACAGTAATTCCTACGCAGCAGCACCCCATCGCATCCATCAGTCAACGTCTACCATATCGGACTGATGAAAGCTCAGTGTCCGCATTCTATCACCAAAAGTCTTTTTTAAGACCAGGGCCCAGAGCGGACCCCATGGAAAATGTGCCACCCCCCAACGTCACCGCCACGTCAAACGACGTGCAACACTCGTTGGACCGGCAGGAAACAGAAGAATACCCATAACCATGGAGGTAGGTGGGTCTGGTTCCTACCAGTATATAGAATAATACTAACACATGGGAGTCTATCACGAGTGATCAGTATATATTCAATGGCATTAGTGAATACAAATACAATTCATACTAGGAAAATTGCCACCAGGTCAACATTCACCCCAGAGGGTATTTTTCCCCCTCTCTGTTAAAGAAACAAGAGGGACAAGCTGAACTGGTGAAAATAATTACAAAGGGTATCATGGGGAAACCTGAACCCTTGAAATTCGTATCAAATATACTCACTAAAACCCCAAAAAGATGGTGGATGTCGCATCATCATTGACTTAACTTCACTAAATATGTTTGTTAAGTATATACATTTCAAAATGGAACCGGTTGTTACTACCAAACAACTAAATTCCAAAAGATACTTCATGGCAAGCATTTATCTTAAAAATGTTTACTATTTAGTACCATACACAAGGATCATCGCAGATATCTGAAATTTACCTGGATGGGGCAGCTATAGCAGTTTAATGCGTTAACCATGGGTTCACATCAGCCCAAAAGTGTCACCAAGACACTAAAACCAGCTCTGGCAATATTCAGAAGACAAAAACATATTGTCATGGCATGTCTTGATGATATCCTAAATGGTAGGCAAGACCATGAATTTGACTATGTTAGCTGTTTCAGCTACCAAACAGTTATTCGAAACCCTGGGGTTGTCTCACATCCAGATAAACCTAAGTTGAAGCCATCCTCTATCATGGACTACTTGGGCTTCACAATTAATTCAGTCCACGTGACTGTAACATTGCCAAAAGACAACATAGTTGAATTGGCACAATCATGCAACAATTTAATGGTCAACAAACTATCAACTACTCGACAAGTAACAGAGTAATTGGGAAAATGGTAGCAGCATTTCCGGCTACATAATTCGAACCTTTGTACCAAAAACGACATACAGATCATTATGATCATTTCATGAAGTTACCCACTGAAGTAATATCAGAACTACAGTGGCGGGCAAAAAAACGTTTGACATAGTTTCAGCCTATTATCATCACTAACCCTACGTCAGTTATCCAAACAGATGCCAGTGCTCAAGACTGGGGAGCAACTAGCTCTATATCCAGCACAAGTAGTAGATGGACTAATCCAGAATCATCATTACCACTTACACTGGGCATTAATTATCTAGAGATGCTGGGTGACTTTTATGGTTTAAAAGCATATGCATAAATATGCATCACTTGCATGTACGGTTATAAATAGATAATACTACGGTGGTGGCCTACATTAACCATATGGGCGGCATAAAATCGGTATCATGCGACAAGTTGGTCAACACAGTTTGGCAATGGTGTGTCCAAAGACATATTTGGCTATCAGTAACTTACCTGCCAGGTAAGCTAAATACAGTGGCAGACACCAGGTCACGTAAATTTAATGACAACATCGAATGGATGTTAAAACCCCCCAAAAAAATTTTCACAAAAGTTACTAAGCAATATGCACGCCAGATATCGATTTATTTGCATCAAGGCTAAATCACCAGGTACCTATGTATGTCGCTTGGGAACCAGACCCTGAGGCAGCAGCGGTAGATGCGTTCACGCTGGATTGGGGAAATTCTTCTTCTATGCATTTCCTCCCTTCTGCCTCATCAGTCGGGGACAACGCACAGTACAAATGGTCTCTGTTTCAGGTTTTTTGATAGTACCCGACTGGCCTATACAGCCATGGTTCCCAATACTCCATGACATGGTTGTTAAAATTCCGATGGTATTCCCCAGTGGCCCAGAGTTACTAACACCCAGTGGCGGGCACAAGCCACCCGTGCCATGAAAAAATCAAACTCCTGGGTTGCAGATTCTGCACAAACCACTTCTGGGACTGGGATTATCATAACAAACCGTCGACACCATGTCAGCATCCCTCCGAACATCCACTGAAAAACAGCACTTGTCCAGCATTAAAAAAAAAAGAAAAAAAAATGGGAGAAGTACTGCTTGGATACAGGGACCAGCTACTCAACCGTTACAGTTACCAACGTACTGGAATTCCTGGCGAACCTTCACCACGATGAAGGACTCAGCTACAGAGCCATCAACACAGCTAGAATTGCCCTGCCTGTCTATTTAAAACCAGCTCCAGGACAACAGGCCATGGGGTCCCACCAGCTGGTGGTCAAACTAATGAAGGGTATTTACAACTCTAAACCCCTAGACCAAGGTACACCCGTATATGGGATGTCAGTGTGGTCCTGACATACCTCAGGGGATGGCCACCAGCCAGATCCCTCAACCTGGAACCATCTATGCTCAAAACTCTCACCTTGATGGCACTTGTAGCTGCACAGAGGGTCCAGTCACTACACCTATTGCGACTGGACACCATGCTCACAGCTCCAGACCAGATCTATGTCGTTATCCAGGGAATGATCAAACAGAGCAGACCAGGAACACCTAATCCAGTCGTGGAATTCCGGACTTACCCGCCAGAAACACGGTTATGTGCCATGACCTTATTATCCTACATAGACACAACCAAAATATTCGAGGGAGATGAAAAGCCTTGTGGGTCAGTCATAAAAAACCTTATGGTCGGGTGATGAGCCACTTCGAGATGGCTCAAGCAGGTGCTAAAAGCTGCTGGGATAAACTAACATGTACAAATTTCATCCCACCAGGGCAGCAACCACGTCGACGGCAAAAAGAATGGACATGCCCATAAACCACATCCTGGCTACAGCAGGATGGTGGGGGGAAAGACCGTTCAGAAATTTTATAATAAGCCGTTGGCAAAACCTGTTTTATTTGCAGGAAAGATTTTACAGACTGCAAATATTTAATTTAAGCCCAGGGGAGCAATTTAATTTATTTGTTGTTATTGTTTAAAAAATACCATTGTGTTTTTCTACAAACAGATTAATTGGTTGGTTACGATAACACACTTCTTCCCTCAAAGACTTCGGCAGTGATGTAGTAATAACTGTTACACGGTTTGAAATCACAGAGCTTTGAAATTTTCCCGGAATCACTCACGTGACTCCAAAGTAAAATAGTAAGATTAAACGAGAACTTACCAGTTTGAAGTTTGATCTGTATTTTATGAGGAGTTACGATGAGGGATTACGTGCCCTCCGCTCTCACCCTCATAATATGGGTCAAATTCATAAACTGATGTCTCCTTGTCTTTACTATGTTTACTTCAATAACTGTGTCTATCTGTGATTCCACACCGCTGCTTTGAAGTATGCCACGCATGCGTGCTGAACGGGTTCTTCACGTAATCCCTCATTGTAACTCCTCATAAAATACAGATCAAACTTCAAACTGGTAAGTTCTCGTTTAATCTTACCATTTGTGATAACCAGTGGATTAGATTGCAACCTGATGGCGAGAGATTTACTCTGTGCTTTCGAACTAAAAATAGAATGTGGCAATAGAGGTATATTAGTGCCCCTCTGGTCCCCTGCACAACAATGTTACTGCATAGTGACCTCTCAATGGTTGTCCTTAGATCTGGATGAAGAACCCACACCTCACTTTACACTGGTTTACGATAGGAGTGGAAAGGACAGTGAGCTGGAAACATTCTTTAAATCATACGAAGGACAGGAATGGGAAATAGAAGTAGTGGAAGGAAAAGTGGGAGCTGCCGAGTATGCTAAAATACCAACACAGTTGTGGATAAGAACTGATGAAGCTGCTCCTCACATCACCCGAAAGGTGAATTTCCCGGCAAGAGCTAAAGACCTAGGAACGATAGTAAGAACGGCAATTACCTTGGCAGACCCAAATAATGACCAAAAGCAGAATTTGTCTAATCAATATGTTGTTTAATTTTACCGGGCCCCATTGAAAGATGTCATACACTTACGTCATCATCTGGGGAGTGAGGTATACGAGTATGTGGACCCTCAAGTATGGGCGGAGGACACAGCTTAAGTAGGATGCGTGAACATCAATCCCATCCGTGTAGCTCTCCAGAAAGGGGAAACACTTCCTTCAATCCAACATTATCCATTGAAACTACAGGCCATCAGCAGCATTGGCAAATTAATTTGGAGTTTGCTAGAACAAGGAATATTGGTGAAGTGCCAATCAATCTGTAACACCCATATTCTTGCCATTCCAAAACCGGGAAAGGAGGGCCAATATAGACTTGTACAAGACTTAAGGGATATCAATTTTGTTTTAGAACCACTTCATGCCCTAGTGCCAAACCCTGCCATATCCTAGCCCCAATACCGGCTGAAGTCAAAGTCTGTTCGACAGTCGATTCGCAACATGCATTATTTTCTCTTCCCCTTCATGAAGACAGCCAATATTTGTTTGCCGTCACATATAGGGGCCAACAATATACCTGGACCAGGTTGCCTCAAGGATTTGTCAATTCGCCTATTTTATTTTCCAGGTATCTGCAGGATCAGCTAAGCATTTTGAAATTCAAAATGAATTCAACATCAGTGCAGTAAGTTGATGACCTATTAGTGGCCAACAAAGATGAATCCAGTAATCGGAAAGACACTGCGCAACTACTAAATCATCTAGATGATCTAGCAATCAGAAGCAGGACATGGCTGTCTATTTTTATAGAGGAAGAAACATCAGTGAGGGAGGACTTGAGGGATGTACCCAATGGAAGACTCTGACATCACATTATATGTGGACAGTAGTGCATCCAATGGGTGAGAGGTTGTCTGGATCTGCAATTATTAATCAAAAGATGGAGATTGTAGAATCAGCTGTTTTTGAATCACCCTATTCAGCACACCAAGCTGAATTATTCACTTTAATTCGGGCTTGTAGTATTGAGGAAGATCTAAAAGTAAATATTTACACAGATTCTCGATATGCATTTGGGGTGATGCATGATTTTGGACAATTATGGAAAAATAGGGGATTCCTAACCTCTGCAGGAACCCAGATATCACACAAACAATTGGTGACAAATTTATTGAAGGCCTTAATGCTACCCAGACAAATCTCTATATTAAAATGTACTGCCCATACTAAAGGACAGATCCTAGTAGACATTGGAAAGCGTAATGCCGATTTGGTATCTAAGAAAGTATCATGGGAACGTAAGGTGGTGGTACCTAGATTGATGAGGCAGACTAAATGTATAACTAACAAGTCCCCCTTGGAGAAACTGATGCCAACCATCCAAGAAATCGTTCGATTACAAGAAGAGGCTACTGAAGTAGATAAGGAGAGATGGAGACAACTGGGATGTATACTGGATTGCATGACTGGGCTGCGGACTACTCCAGCAGGGCAAACTTGCATGACAGACTCATTGGCTGTATGGGTTATCGAATGTATGCACTATGCAACCCAATGTGGTGCAAGGGCAGTATGGGACACTCTATTAACTACTTGGTGGCATCCAAAATTATAATCCTTTGCTCAAAAGGTAAGCAGTAAATGTCTGGTCTGCCAGCAATACAATCCATGGAAAGGAATAGAATGTGAAGGAAGGAAAACACAGTTTCCTATGGTTCCTTTTGTGACATTGCAAATGGAATATATTGAATTAGAAAGATGCCAAGAATATAAATACGTTCTTGTCATAGTCGACTTATTCAGCCGGTGGATCGAAGCCTACCCAACCCAATAAAGCGGCTCCTATTGTCAAGGTGCTAATGTGAGAAATTACACCTATATTAGGCATTCCCATTTGACCTAGCTCAGATAACAGTTCACACTTTATTGGACAAATCAATAAAGAGTTTTGTGAAGAGCTGGGGATTCAGCAGCAATTACACTGTGCTTATTGACTGCAGGGTGCTGAACTTGTAGAAAGGGCAAACCAGACCCCTAAAACTAAATTAGCCAAATTAAAGGCGGAGATTGGACGTGGATGGATTAAATTACTCCCAATAGCCCTATTTCAGATGAGAGTCACGCCTGCAGGAAAATCTAGATTAAGCCCAGCTGAAATTATTTATGGTGGACCCTTAAAAACCCCTTGGAACCAGAATCCAACAAAAATAGTTAATTTCCACTATATGACTGCAGAGATGACCGACTATATCTTAGCCTTAACAAGAGCCTTAAGGGATTTACATTGTAGAGTGAGAGCAACCTATCAGGATATGCCTTCATTAGTAACTCCCATTAAAGTAAACCCTGGAGACTATGTCTTAGTGAAGAATTGGGTAAGGAAAGGATCAGAAGTCCGCTGGGAAGGACCGTACCATGTTCTTTTAATGACTCCGACTGCAGTAAAAGTAGAGGGAAGAAATGTCTAGGTGCATCTCCATCATTGTAAAAGCATTAGTGAAGGTATCAGTAGTTAACTTGTTTTCTCCCAGCTTTTCTTAGAAATTCTCCACTCTATTACGAATCTAGGACCAATGGACTATCAAGATTGATGGATGGGAATTTGAGCCCACGAAAACTCAGGAGGTGAAGACTCATCAGACAGAAATCATAGAGCTACGCCCATGAAGCTACTCAGGAAGCTCGATGAAATTCTGAGAAGCTACATCAACATCTCCTTGTTAGAACATTGTTAAAGTATAGCAGTCATCATTGTATTCAGGAGTTATCATTTATGATGAGGGTTATCATGAATGATAAAATGGGGGAATGTTAATATTAGCCAAATTAAAGGCACCATAAAATGGTGGATCCCTGCACTTGTCAGAATTGCACTTGCCAGAACTGTAATTGTGCTTTGTCAAAATATAGTTTGATGTGCAAGTGCTTGACAGTTATTTTTGACTGAAAATAGACTTTGGGGAAGCTTCGAATGAGCAATTTATATAAGGACGTACAGGTTTGTAGGTTAATTGACTTGGTATAAATGTAAATTGTCCCCAGTAAGTGTAGGATAGTGTTAATGTGCATGGATCGCTGGACGGTGCGGACTCGGTGGGGCTGAAGGGCCTACTTCCGTGCAGTATCTCTCAACTAAACTTAACTAAACTAAACTACTAAAGGGATTGTCCCACAAGCATGCGACTCCATGCGGCAAGCGCGACCTAACGTGGTTGCTTGAGCAGTACTGCCTCGTGGGGCTGGTCCCACTTCGATCACCGGAGCTGTATGGAGTTGTGCGGAGCTGGTCCCGACATCGCGCAGGGCTCCGAAAAACTGATGGGCGTGCGCAGCGTCTCGACGCCATACGCACGACTTGATGCCGTATGTCACGCGTGAATTTCCCGTGGACTTCGCTCGAACTTCACGTCACCCACTCGACCTTCGCGTGGCCCCCGCTTCTGGTTTGGTCGCGCTCACCGCATGTAGGCACATGCTGATGGGACCGGGCCTGTACGGGGATCACTCGACCTCCGCGCGGCCCCCGCTTCCGGTTTGGGTGCGCTTGCTGCATGCAGGTCGCATGCTCATGGGATACGCCCTTAACACTGCTAACATTCCGTAATCTAAAATCCATTGATTCCCACCATCTCTCTGACCTGCTCTCCACCACTCTCCCCCTGGACTCAACCCCCATCTCACCTGATGATCTCACAAACCATCTCAACTCCACCTTGTCTACCTCCCTCAACACTCTGGCCCCCCTCAAAACAAGAACCGTAACTTTCAACACATCCTCACCCTGGTACACACCTGCACTTCGTAAACTGAAACAGATTGGTCGCCAACTCGAACGACTTATAAATAAATCATCTCTCACAGTCATAGAAACATAGAAACATAGAAATTAGGTGCAGGAGTAGGCCATTCGGCCCTTCGAGCCTGCACCGCCATTCAATATGATCATGGCTGATCATCCAACTCAGTATCCCGTACCTGCCTTCTCTCCATACCCTCTGATCCCCTTAGTCACAAGGGCCACATCTAACTCCCTCTTAAATATAGCCAATGAACTGGCCTCGACTACCCTCTGTGGCAGGGAGTTCCAGAGATTCACCACTCTCTGTGTGAAAAAAGTTCTTCTCATCTCGGTTTTAAAGGATTTCCCCCTTATCCTTAAGCTGTGACCCCTTGTCCTGGAATTCCCCAACATCGGGAGCAATCTTCCTGCATCTAGCCTGTCCAACCCCTTAAGAATTTTGTAAGTTTCTATAAGATCACCTCTCAATCTCCTAAATTCTAGAGAGAATAAACCAAGTCTATCCAGTCTTTCTTCATAAGACAGTCCTGACATCCCAGGAATCAGTCTGGTGAACCTTCTCTGCACTCCCTCTATGGCAATAATGTCCTTCCTCAGATTTGGAGACCAAAACTGTACGCAATACTCCAGGTGTGGTCTCACCAAGACCCTGTACAACTGCAGTAGAACCTCCCTGCTCCTATACTCAAATCCTTTTGCTATGAAAGCTAACATACCATTCGCTTTCTTCACTGCCTGCTGCACCTGCATGCCCACTTTCAATGACTGGTGTACCATGACACCCAGGTCTCGCTGCATCTCCCCTTTTCCTAGTCGGCCACCATTTAGATAATAGTCTGCTTTCCTGTTTTTGCCATCAAAATGGATAACCTCACATTTATCCACATTATACTGCATCTGCCACACATTTGCCCACTCACCCAGCCTATCCAAGTCACCTTGCAGTCTCCTAGCATCCTCCTCACAGCTAACACTGCCCCCCAGCTTAGTGTCATCCGCAAACTTGGAGATATTGCCTTCAATTCCCTCATCCAGATCATTAATATATATTGTAAATAGCTGGGGTCCCAGCACTGAGCCTTGCGGTACCCCACTAGTCACTGCCTGCCATTGTGAAAAGGACCCGTTTACTCCTACTCTTTGCTTCCTGTTTGCCAGCCAGTTCTCTATCCACATCAATACTGAACCCCCAATGCCGTGTGCTTTAAGTTTGTAAACTAATCTCTTATGTGGGACCTTGTCGAAAGCCTTCTGGAAGTCCAGATACACCACATCCACTGGTTCTCCCCTATCCACGCTACAAGTTACATCCTCGAAAAATTCTATAAGATTCGTCAGACATGATTTACCTTTTGTAAATCGATGCTGACTTTGTCCAATGATTTCACCACTTTCCAATTGTGCTGCTATCCCATCTTTAATAACTGACTCTAGCAGTTTCCCCACTACCGATGTTAGACTAACTGGTCTGTAATTCCCCGTTTTCTCTCTCCCTCCCTTCTTAAAAAGTGGGGTTACGTTTGCTACCCGCCAATCCTCAGGAACTACTCCAGAATCTAAAGAGTTTTGAAAGATTATTACTAATGCATCCACTATTTCTGGAGCTACTTCCTTAAGTACTCTGGGATGCAGCCTATCAGGCCCTGGGGATTTATCGGCCTTTAATCCATTTAATTTACCCAACACCACTTCCCGGCTAACCTGGATTTCACTCAATTCCTCCAACTCCTTTGACCCGCGGTCCCTGCTATTTTCGGCAGATTATTTATGTCTTCCTTAGTGAAGACGGAATCAAAGTAGTTATTCAATTGGTCCGCCATATCCTTGTTCCCCATGATCAACTCACCTGTTTCTGACTGCAAGGGACCTACATTTGTTTTAACTAATCTCTTTCTTTTCACATATCTATAAAAACTTTTGCAGTCAGTTTTTATGTTCCCTGTCAGTTTTCTTTCATAATCTATTTTTCCTTTCCTAATTAAGCCCTTTGTCCTCCTCTGCTGGTCTCTGAATTTCTCCCAGTCCTCCGGTATGCTGCTTTTTCTGGCTAATTTGTACGCATCATCCTTCGCTTTGATACTATCCCTGATTTCCCTTGTTATCCACGGATGCACTACCTTCCCTGATTTATTCTTTTGCCAAACTGGGATGAACAATTTTTGTAGTTCATCCATGCAGTCTTTAAATGTCTTCCATTGCATATCCACCGTCAACCCTTTTAGAATTAATTGCCAGTCAATCTTGGCCAATTCACGTCTCATACCCTCAAAGTTACGTTTCTTTAAGTTCAGAACCATTGTTTCTGAATTAACAATGTCACTCTCCATCCTAATGAAGAACTGAACCATATTATGGTCACTCTTGCCCAAGGGGGCACGTACAACAAGACTGCTAACTAACCCTTCCTCATTACTCAATACCCAGTCTAAAATAGCCTGCTCTCTCGTTGGTTCCTCTACATGTTGATTTAGATAACTATCCCGCATACATTCCAAAAAATCCTCTTCCTCAGCACCCCTGCCAATTTGATTCACTCAATCTATATGTAGATTGAAGTCACCCATTATAACGGTTTTGCCTTTGTCGCACGCATTTCTAATTTCCTGTTTGATACCATCTCCAACTTCACTACTACTGTTAGGTGGCCTGTACACAACACCCACCAGCGTTTTCTGCCCCTTAGTGTTTCGCAGCTCTACCCATACCGATTCCACATCCTGCAAACTAATGTCCTTCCTTTCCATTGCGTTAATCTCCTGTCTAATCAGCAACGCTACCCCACCTCCTTTTCCTTTCTCTCTATCCCTCCAGAATATTGAATATCCCTGGATGTTCAGCTCCCAGCCTTGGTCACCCTGGAGCCATGTCTACGTGATCCCAACTATATCATAGTCATTAATAGCTATCTGCACATTCAACTCATCCACCTTATTACGAATGCTCCTTGCATTGAGACACAAAGCCTTCAGGCTTGTTTTTACAACACTCTTACCCCTTTTACAATTTTGTTGAAAAGTGGCCCTTTTTGATTTTTGCCCTGGATTTTACGGCCTGCCACTTTTACTTTTCACCTTGCTACCTATTGCTTCTACCCTCATTTTGCACCCCTCTGTCTCTACGCTCACACATTTAAGAAACCCTTTCCCTTTAACTCCATCCACCACTAGACCATTCGACACCCCACCCCCCTTATTCAGTTTAAAACCACCCGTGTAGCAGTGGCAAACCTGCCTGCCAGAATGCTGGTCCCACACCTGTTAAGATGCAATCCGTCCCTTTTGTACAGTTCCCCCTTACCCCAAAGCAGATCCCAGTGATCTAAGAATCTAAATCCCTGCCCCGTGCACCAGTTCCTCAGCCACACGTTCAGGTCCCGTATCTCCCTGTTCCTGCTCTCGCCAGCACGAGGAACTGGAAGCAAACCGGAGATAACAACCCTGGAGGTCCTGCTTTTCAGCATTTTTCCGAGCTCTCTAAAGTCACGCTGCAAAATATTCATCCCCTTCTTTCCGACATCGTTTGTGCCGACATGCACTACCACTTCCGGATGTTCACCTTCGCCCTTGAGGATTTTCTGCACTCTGTCCGTGACATCCTGGATCCTGGCACCAGGAAGGCAGCACACCATCCTTGCATCCCGTCTGTTGCCGCAGAAACCCCTGTCCGTACCTCTCACAGTGGAGTCTCCCACTACAATGGCGTTGCCTGCCTTAGGCCTTTTTGGTTTTGGCTCAACAGCCCTATTTGCATCACAAGCCAGTCCGCCGCCCAGTGTAAACACCTCTTCTGTCCCGACAGCTTCTAAGTGGGTGAACCTGTTCACAAGAGGTACAACACCCGGGGACGTTGGCATTCCATGCTTCCCTCCCGTTCTCACTGTCTCCCACCTTCTCTCTTCCAGTACCTTAGGTGTAACAATCGTACTGTAGGACTTGTCGAGGAACGATTCAGTTTCTCGGACGAACCGGAGGTCATCCACTTGCTTCTCCAGTTCCCCAACACGGCCCTTCAGGAGCTCTACCTGGATGCACCTCTCGTATTTGTAGCAGCCAGAGGCACCGGCGGTGTCCTTGACCTCCCACATACTGCAAGACTCGCACTGAATCAGCTTGCCTGACATCTCCTTCTTTCGTCTCCTCTCCGAAGACTCTCGAGCCAAAGACTCACACTTTTCTCACAGGGCCGCTCACTCACTGCCGCTCGCTAAGAGCACTTGCTTAAATTGATTGATAAATTGCCTGATTTACCAATTTACAAACCAAATTCCTCAGTTTTCAACTGTTTTCCCAGCACTGACTCACTTCTCTCCTCCCACTTGGGCTAGAGCCAATCAGTCGTATCTCTTGCTAAACTCCTGCTGCTGTTGTTGCTCCCAAAACTACAGCAGTTCTGAGTAGATCCTCACAGTCCACCTTGAAGCTTACAAACTCCACCTCACTGACTACAAAGATGACCTCATTGCTGCAAAATCTGCCTACCTCTCCTCCATATTCACCGATCCCTGCCTAAACCACAGAACCCTCTTCTCCACAGTGGGCAACCTCCTCAAGCCTCGAGTCAACACTCTCCCTACCTCTACTCCGGTTCTCTGCAACTCATTCCTCCACCTTTTCGCTGATAAAATCAGCACCATCTATCAATTTTTATCCCCTGTACCCGACTCCCCAGCATCTACTCCACCACCTACCAAGGCCCCTCCTTTCAACATCTCCACTGACCTCCTTACCCCTCCTCCACACTGCTTCCTCTCCCAGTTTGACCTGGTCACCCCTATTGAAATCTCCAAACTCATCAGCTCTTCCAAACCCACTACCTGCTCCCTCGACCCTCTCCCCACTCCCCTGTTGAAGTCCTGCCTCCCCGTTCTCTGCCCCTACCTCACTAATCTCTTCAACTCCTCATTGTCCCAAGGAATTGTCCCCTCCGCTTTCAAAACTGCTGCCGTTACACCAATCTTAAAGAAAACCTGGTCTTGATCCCTCCTCTCTCATTAACTACCGCCCAATCTCAAACCTCCCCTTTCTTTCAAAAACCCAGGAGCGTATCGTTGCGTCGCAACTTCATTCCCACCTCCTTGCGTATAACCTACTTGAACCCCTCCAATCTGGCTTTCGCCCCCTCCATAGCACAGAAACTGCTCTCCTCAAAGTCCTCAACGACCTCCTCACCTCTGCTGACACTGGTTCCCTCAACATCCTCATCCTCCTCGACCTGAGCGCAGCCTTCGATACAGTGAACCATAACATCCTGCTCACCAGAGTCAAAGACCTCGGCATTGAAGGCTCTGCACTCAGCTGGCTCCGTTCCTACCTTTCCAACAGATCCCACTTCATCTCTCTCCACAACCACACCTCTGCTACAGCCGCAGTCACTCAAGGCGTTCCCCAAGGCTCCGTACTCAGCCCCCTCCTCTTCATCATCTACATCCTCCCCCTTGGTCAGATACTCCGCCACTTCAATCTGGACTTCCACTGTTACGCTGATGACACCCAGATTTACCTTGGCACCAAATCCCCCCACAACCCCCCCCCCCCCCCTCTCCCATATCAACTCCTGTTTGTCAGCTATAAAAACCTGGATGCAACATAATTTCCTCAAACTCAACAGCGATAAGACAGAATTCCTCCTCATAGGCTCCAAAGCCACACTCAGCAAAATCAATAACCCCACTCTCACCATCGACGGCACCACTGTCTCCCCATCTCCCCAGGCCCGCAACCTTGGCGTGATCTTTGATTCCACCCTCTCCCTTGAGCCTCACATCCGCCATGTCATTAAAACCTCCTTCTTTCATCTCCGCAACATCGCCAAACTCAGACCCTCTCTCACACCGCCTGCTGCTGAAAGACTCATCCATGCCTTCATCTCCTCCCGACTGGACTATTGCAACTCACTTCTCCTTGGCATCAGCTCCACCTACATCAACCAACTCCAACTGGTCCAGAACGCAGCCGCCCGACTCATCACCCACACCAAATCCTGGCATCACATCACTCCAGTCCTCAAAAAACTTCACTGGCTTCCCATCTCCCACCGGATCACCTACAAAATCCTGGTCCTCACCTACAAAGCCCTCCACCATCTAGCCCCCCCATATCTCACTGACCTCCTCTCCCCCTACCAACCCTCACGGTCCCTCAGATCCACATCAGCCGGTCTCCTCTCCATCCACAAGTCCAACCTCCGCAGTTTTGGGGACAGAGCCTTCTCCAGGGCAGCTCCCAGGCTCTGGAACTCCCTCCCCCAACTGATCCGCAATTCCGTGTCCCTCACCATCTTCCAGTCCCGCCTCAAGACCCATCTCTTCACCTCTGCCTATCCTCAGCCCCACGTCCCCGTCCCTTTTCATCTGTGCATTAATTGCCTCAAACTGTGTTTTGTATTGAATTCTGTCTTTACTTTGTGTACTAGTCATGTCTCTACTATTTATTTCATTCCCCTTACATGTTTTTCCTCTACATGCTCAATTTTAGTAAGGTGTCCTTGAGACTCTTGAAAGGCGCCCATAAATAAAATGTATTATTATTATTATTATAACATGAATCTTAGAATTGCTGCATCAAATAATCATCAAAGTCCAACAGTTGTAGCTAATTTCATGGCGCTTTGATGGCAAATGTGCACCTTTGCATCATTGCATTGCATCTACATATTATTGCCTACTAAGAAGCAACTTTTATATGACATAATGCCAGTTACACAACTCTCTGGGATGGATTTATTTATCACTTCCTTCTTGCCTGCAAACCTTTGAATACACTATGTTGCTTCATTTCTTGCATCTTATAAAAAACCTGTTCAAATAGTCTCAATTGCACCAGTACCTTCAGTGTCAAAGCCCTACGCTCTGGAATTCCTGCTTTAAACTATTCTATCTTTTTGCATCCCCCTCCTCGTTTGATATCCTCTTTAGAAAATATTTTTCGACCAAGTTTTCGATCATCATCATCATCACTAATATCTGAAGAAGGGTCTCGACGTGAAACGTCACCCATTCACTCTCTCCAGAGTTGCTGCCTGTCCTGCTGAGTAACTCCTGCTTTTTCTGTCTATCTTCGGTTTAAACCAGCATCCGCAGTTCCTTTCTGTACATGTCATGTAGTACGCTTTCTCTCCATAACTGAATATGTTGCTTTTTGAATGTTTTATCTTTCAGATACATTATTAAAGCGATATATTGTTGTGATGTGTGAAATTGTAGCAGAATTGTTTTACCACAATTGAAGACGGAAATTTACAGGTGACTTTATCCACTTAAAATACAATATTCACTTTCAATCTGTGACTAGGTGGTTTTAATTTCACAGAATTTTACAACAAGTTTTACATAAATTGAAATTGTTTAATAACATGTATATAAAACTTTAATTTAATAGCAACAGTAAATTTAGCTGATTACGTTTCTGTAATTATTACATCAAAGTACAACATAAAATAAAATAAATGGTTATTACATTGCCGAAAGTAATAAGTATTTATTTTTTACCGTAGCTTTGGCGAAAAGACACCATTGACCTGAGTGGAATTACATGCTAATTCAACATTCTTTCGACTGAAAATGAATCCTTGAACATGACTTTAACTCTGGGGCCCTTGAGAACTTTCATTAACATTTGACTTGAGGCGCTTTTACTTCCAGTGACTGCCACTTGCATTTCTGTGATAGAACTACTTAAATCTTGTTAAAATGCAAATTCCCCTGATGGTGTGTTGGAGTGACAGCAGGAGATCACAAATGACAGAGAGATAGAATCCATTGATAGGGCTACCAGCTTTGACCTCAGTGACCACATGCAAGGGAGATGAATACCTCCCAAACTGTCCCGCTGTAATTTCAGAAGTGTATGATGTGAGAGAAGGATAGGATTGAGCTGAGCTGTGCCACTCAAAGATGCGGTGAAATCAATATGTCAGCTAAAGAAAATACTTAATGAGGGCAAAAAGAAAAAAAAATATGCTCAAAATGTCTTGGATGAAAATGCAGCCAAAGAGCTCTCCATGACGATATAACAGACAAGCAACATTTTACAACAACTAGAAACAGGCAACTGCAGATGCAGATTTCCAAAAAGATACAAAGTGCTTAGCGGATCAGGCAGCATCTCTGGAGAACATAGACAGGTAATGTTTTGCAGTGTTGCAGTGATAATTTTTTAGGTTCCGGAGCTGTCATACAGGGACATAATTTCAGGTTTTGCTTGCGGGGGGGCGGGGGGCGTGGGGGCGGGGGGGGGGGGGGGGGGGGGGGGGGGTGGGCAAGCTAGTCTCCCAAGCCGGTCAAACAAGATTTATAGCCTATGACTACATTCCAGTGTATAAACATATAATACTTAATTTAATAATATGACAAAATATAGCACGGTTGCACACACTAATTACCATGAAATATAATTATCAAGATAATAATGAAAGAGACGGTAATCATGCATTTTTATAGAGGTGCCGGCTCAGCACCAATTCGCCCTGACTCTCCCGCAACTCTGTGCCTACACTCAAATACACATTCACACACACTCACCCACCCCCCTCACTCACTCACCCATTCACTCACCCACCCACTCACCCACCCACTCACTCACTCACTCACCCACTCAACACCCACTCATCCACTCAGTCAGCCATTCACCCACCCACTCACTCACCCACCAACTGACCAACACCCACCCACTCACCCACCCATTCACCCACTCACACCTGCAATGGACCATAACTTCATTCAAAGCCAGATCCACGCCTTCAACAAATGCTTCCTCGCCTATCTGGACTCTACCAAGGATCACAAGCTTGCCCACCTCTAGACCGGTCCCTCCACCAATACTCCTTGACTCGACCGCCCACCCGCTGGACCACGGTGCCGCCTACCCGACCACCACGAGGCCAAGATGGCCACCACAAGGAGCAACAACAAAATCCACCGCCTCTCCGACCCTCACTGCCTTCCCTGCCAAACTCAGGCCCAGCCCACCGAAACTTCCGCGGCTGCCGATCCTCACCGCCTCCCTGGGGCCACTGTTGTTGTCGCCGACCTTCACCTTCTCCCCAGGGCCACCAATACTACTGCCCATATCTCTACTCCAGACCCCCACGGGCCTCCACCAGCGACACTGCCAACCCTCGTCTATCCACCGGCCACCAGCGGACCAGAGCCGTCACCTCACCAGAGTTCCAGGCTCAGCACCAGGCCCACAACCTCCACGATGCAGACAGCACATGGTCTGACTTTGCTGGCTCCCACCCCACCCAACAGGGAACCTCAGTAGTGATGGGTCTTCCCCTTCCCCCTCTTTTAACCAGATTACCCCGACAGCATACTCGCTAGGTAAAATTTCCCGCTGTTTATTTTGGCTATTTGTTATAGAGGTTCGGTGAGCTGCGGCAGCACTGCATCCCTGAAATTTTGGGTCGGGACCCTTCTTCCAGCACTTTGTATCTTTACAACGATAACTCATATTGCTACATGTAATCATTTGCTTTCTTACGTCAAATGTGAGCAAGTCAATTCTTCACAGGAGTGTTACTAACATCAAGAGAAATGAGGACAACAAATGCACCACTAAAGAGAAGCAGTAAAATAGGAATCCACAGAAGGTTAAACACAGGATTCCATACATTTGTGACTCTGATATAGCTACCGATCGTAAAATAAATATGTGCATAATGTATAAATAGGCCATAGTTACAGTGCTAAAGGAATATACAGATAATAGAGTAAACAATTAAAAGAAGTAGAAACAAGGTACTACAGATGCTGGTTTACAAAAAAAACACATAAATTGCTGGAGTAACTCAGCTGGTCTGGCAGCATCTCTGCAGAACGTGGATAGGTAACATTTTGGGTCGGGATTTTTCTTCAGACTTGAAATATTTAAATAGTTGGGGATAGAGCAGACAATTGTGTATACAATCACGAGAAGAATAGATAGGGTTAATGCACTGTTATCTTTCTCTGGATATGGGGAATCAAGAACTAGAGAACATAGGTTTAAGGTGAGAGGGGCAAAATTTAGTACAAACATGAGGGGCAACTTTTTTACTAATAGTGTTGTGGGTATATGGAACGAGCTGCCAGAAGAGATTGTTGAAGCAGATATTATAACAGTATTTAAAAGACACTAGATCAGGTACATGGATAGGAAAGGTTTAGAGGGATATGAGCCAAACACTGACAAATTAAACTGGGGTATCTTGGTCAGCATGGACGAGTTGGGCTGAAGAGCCTGATTCCATGCTGTATGACTCTAGAGAGGAGAGACACAAAGAGCTGGAGTAACTCCGCAGGTCTCAATAACTCAGGAATCACTCCAACTCTTTTTTACACAGAGAGTGGTGAATCTGTGGAATTCTGTGGAATTCTCTGCCACAGAAGGTAGTTGAGGCCAGTTCATTGGCCATATTTAAGAGGGAGTTAGATGTGGCCCTTGTGGCTAAAGGGATCAGGGGGTATGGAGAGAAGGCAGGTACAGGATACTGAGTTGGATGATCAGCCATGATCATATTGAATGGTGGTGCAGGCTCGAAGGGCCAAAGGGCCTAGTCCTGCACCTATTTTCTATGTTTCTATGTTTATGTCCTTTTGTGTATTTACCAGCACCCGCAGTTTTTTTGTTTCTACAGTTACTGGGAGGAATTAAAAATGTGGGTTAGCATTTTAAAACTGAGGCCCAGGAAGACTGTGGAGTGTCCATCGTTGACTGGTGAGTTGGATTTAGAGTGACTTGTGAGTGGGAAAATAATAACTTTTCATAATTTTCATTTTATTTTCATTTTAGTATGAACTCAACGTTATGGACAGTCAGCCTAAACACAATGCCCAGAAACTGGTATGTGTAGGAAGGAACTGCAGATGCTGGTTTACACCAAAGATAGACACAAAATGCTGGAGCAACTCAGCGGGACAGGCAGCAACTCTGGATAGAAGGAATGGGTGACGTTTCGGGTGGAGACCCTTCTTCAGAGACTCATTCCTTCTCTCCAGAGATGCTGCCTGTCTAGAAACTGGATTGGCCATTGAAGGGACCAGCATGTCATATATAAAAAACAAGAGATTAATTCACACCCACTCCTTGCCTGCAGAATTAGAGTTAAATTTAACTTCATTGGATCTCCTTTTGCACTGTAACTTAAGCTGTGTGTTATCATTGTGCAAGAGTTTACCCACCACCACAAGTGCAGTTCCATTAACCTCAATGGAGCTGATTGTGAATACAAATGGCTGACATTCAAACCTGTGTCACACTCCAAACAAAGATATATCCTCCAGTTACTGAATTTTATGATAGGGTACTACACAAATGCAAAACACTGACACCAAGAAGGCAGAACTTTGTCAATATCTTTAAAAATAAAGTGTTTTATACTTCTGATATTGCCCTGATATTATTGTTTCCAACACAATTAGAAAAAAAACACACATTAACACCTGCAGAAGAGACTAGTTGATAAATCTCTGCAGTATATAACTTGCTTAAAATGGGTTCAGAAGCTGCTCTGTCAATTATTGTGTCTCTTGTGCTAAATATGTCATCAAAAGAGTGAGATATGATTAATTCTGAAATCTCATTAAATATGTTTTTCCCCTGATCACCTTCTGTACCCTAATGCATGAACAATTTAAAATAGTGTCCGGAATCCCTTAAGCATGTCAATGTCCTGAAATATACACCTGAAGAAAATTTACATATAGCATTAAATCTGATTAGAGACAAAGTGCAAACAATATGCATGCTGCTCTGTTTTAGTGGATAATTATCCATATTGTAACAGTGCAGGGAATTGCTCCATTGTTACTGAAAGATTTCATTTCAATATGGATAGGCAGTTACAAATCTCAAAAATCAGTAAGGAACAGATCAAATGGCAAGCAACACACATAATTCAAGCATGCAAAATTGTATCTACCATCTGTCAATTAAAAAAAAGTCAGCCTTGCTTTATTCTTTTGCCAATAGACAAATTTCATTTGAACATCAAAGTGATACCTTTCTGTTGGTATTTCTGGGTTGGCTTTGCTCTCCATAACATTAAAATGAATCATATTATGAAGCCTCAGGGATGTGATACTATGGATTAGAACACAGTTCTTTCATCCTTTAGACCCGGGGTTGTATCCATCACAAACTAATGGGATTATAAGCTTTTCTCCCTGACAGCTGTTAAGGGTCCTAGTTGAATCTGAATTTGGATAGGCTCAATCCAGTCTCCAATGGGCATGAGCCCACATCTGAGTACTGCCGTCAATTTGGCTCTGTTTGGAAAACCCATTCAAAAGGTCAGAGCTGCTTTAATATACATGAAAATGCTACATTGCTAAAATAAATGATGATTCTTGAGCATGTAAAAAGTTTTCAACTATTTTTAACCCCACAGTTTATCTGGCCAGGCATAATGGCACTGAATGCCCTATTTCTCCATTAAATGCTATTAGAGTGCATAATGAGAGTAACATGAGAGAGACAGAAAACCTGGTTGAATGGTGCTGCAACATTAACCTGCCACTCAATGTCAACAAAACCAAGGAACTAATTGTTGACTGCAGATAAGTGAGGTCAGTAGATCATGTGCCAGTTTTCATTCTCAGCGGGTCAGGCAGCATCCACGGAGGGAATGGAAGGCAATGTTTCAGCTCTGAAACCTTCTGAAGGGTCCTGACATGAAATGTCGCCTATCCATTCCCTCCACAGATGCTGGCCGGCCTGCTGTGTTACTCTAGCACTTTGCATTTTGCTCAAGATTCCGACATCTGCAGTTCCTTGTGCCTGCTAATTTTCATTCATGCATCAACAATGGAGATAATCTGCAGCTTCAAATTCATGGACATTAACACATGTGTCCAGTACTTTGATGTCATTATGAACAAGGCATGCCAGTGCCTCTACTTTATTGGAAGTTTAAAGAGATACAATATGAGATTTATGGATGTTGCCTGGAGGATTAGTCTAGTGTAGTTTTGTTTATTGTAACGTGTTCCCAGATTTGAGGGACTGGGATATGGAGACGTTGGAGCTGCCAGAAGAGGTAGATGAGGCAGGTACAAAACAGCATTTAAAATACATTAGTACAGGTACATGGATATGAATGGTTTTGAAGGGTATGGGCCAAATGCAGGAAGGTGGGTGTAATCTAGTTGAATCATCTTGGTCGGCATGGGCAATTTGGGCCAAAGGGCCGGTTTCTATTCTGTACAACTGCATGTCTCTATGTCATCTGACATTGAAACAAACTTCTACTTGTTTCATCATGCAGTGGCACGGTAATGATAATTCACAGGAATGCAAGAGGCCGCAGAGAATGGTGGGATTATCCACGTCCATCATTGGCATTGCCCGCCCCGCCATTGAAAACATCTTCAGGAAGCATGCCTCGGGAAGGCAGTACCTATCATCAGCGACCTCTACCATATGGATCATGCTCACATCCCCTACCACCGGGCAAAATATGCACAAGTCCCACACCTGCAGATTCAAGAGCACCTTCATTCGTTCATCCATTAGATTCTAAACTAACCTACACAAGCTTAATCCTACTTCAGCAATGGAACATTATAGACCACCTCTTGCACTAACATGGGTTTGTTTTCTATTGTGTCTTTGCATAAACAGCCTGTTTTGTATATATATATATTTTCTTTTCACTGTCTTTTACAAATCTATGAATACTTTATATACAATTTACGCTTTGTGTGTTGCCTGAGCCTGTGATACTGGGGAAAGTGACATTTCCATTGTAGTGGTACCTCACTGTACTTGTGTAAATGTGAATAAATCTGATTTGACTGAAAAATGGCAAATGGCTGTGGATGAAGCTGCCTACAGAGTTTATGCTTGTGCACAATCAGCTCTCCAGGTGTAATTGCACTTAACATTTTTTGCTAGTTTTGAGAACCTTATTTTCTCAAATTCTGATGAAATCATCTGCATTTTACTGAACAAAAAACCTGCTATGAATGAATGCAATCAAGCAGTGTATTAGAAGAAGTGGAATATTAATTCCACTGCGCTTAGAAAATCTAATTAATCCATGAAATCATGTGTAACACATACTTTTACATTGCAAAGATACATTATCCAGTTTCTGCTAGTCAAGAATTCGGAAGGGCTATTTCATCTCTGCCTATCCACCAGATACAGGGTCAATAGACAATTAAAATTATAAGCATGACTTGTCTGATGAGGCCCAATGTCCTCCCAAAACTTCCTGTTTTAATCTGCTTTTAAATGATGGCTTCCTCTTTTAAATACACAAATTGAACTTTGATTATATCATTGGGCTTGACTGTTATTTTAATCAGAAACCTGAATGGTTTGGTATCAGTGCTTCGAATGTCGAACAGGTAGTGTCTCCCTTTTGGTGCTAACTGAAAAGTTTGCTTTTACCCGTAAATCATGCCAGCAAACCATTCCAAATTAATTCACATGCAATATCACACTGGACAATCCTTTACAAATTCACCTTTACATATTAATGTTTAGTGCGACTGACCTCTCCCAGTCTGTCGATGATTGCTATAACTTACATACCATATACTTCCACCCATATTCATGTAAATTGAAGCTCGATGCTCCTCTACACAATACTACAGAACAATCCCAATGGAACTGGGAATAGATCCTAAGATGGGGCCTCAAACCGAAACGTCATCCATCCATGTTCTCCAGAGATGCTACCTGATCTGCTGAGTTACAGTATGCCAGCATTTTGTGTCCTTTGTCATTTTGCTTATTTGGTGCTTTGAGAGACCCTTTTACTAAAGAAAGGTATCAGTTCTTTAATGTGCAGCAGGATGTGGACTACAGCAGCTGAGTTCAGACATAACAAGAACCACATAAAAACCAGGATAGCCATGGATTGTGCTTAAAAAAAAGTGTCTTTCATAAGAAGATTTCAGATGTAATACACAAGTGAAGAGCTCCCAAAGATAGGATTTTGTAGGCTGGATCAGTGCAGCAGTGCCCTGGAAGTATATGCCAAACAGATAAAGGTGCCAGTAGTAGACTCAAAGTGCTAGAGCAGGTTAGGCAGCCATTCTGGAGAAAAAGGATGGGCACATATTGGGTTGGGACCCTTCTTCGGGCTCAAAGTACGGGATGGGGGGGGGGGGGGGGGGTGAAGAGCTGGAAGCAAGTATAGACCAGGATAAATCAGCCAAATTACCTCAGGCAAAGTGGTCCCCTGGTGGGCCTTTTGTTGGGTAGGGAAGGTATGATCGCAAGAGGGATACAATGTGGAGAACTGTGGAACTGGTTAAATGATTGGGGGGGAGGAAGGGGGCAAGTGGGGAGGGGGGGCGAGGGGAGTATAGGTTACTTAAAATTACAGCATTCGTGTCACTGGATTGTAAGCTACCCATGCAAAATATGAGTTGCTGTTCCTCCAATTTGCATGTGCCAGTAGTGTGTCGAGAGGATTAGGATCAAGAAGCACACGAGGTTGATTCATTATCGTTGAAAACATTAGCGACACAGTGGTGCTGGTTTCTGATGGGAACGGTGATGGAAGCACCACACATCTCTGTCCTCCTGTTCCTGCGGACTTCCGCCGCTGGAAGTACAGGATTTTGGTGTGTGTATGCTTTATCGTCATTCCTTCTAATGCTATGTACGACAGTGATCACAACTTCTACTGAAGAAGGGTCTAGACCCGAAACGTCGCCTATTCCCTTCGCTCCATAGATGCTGCCTCACCCGCTGAGCTTCTCCAGCATTTTTTACTACTCTCGCAACTTCTACTGAAGTGTGGATGGCCGTTGGCTCGCTAGAAGCTCATCCGCTCTTTGACAGGTCTTGTTTTTGGTCCTGCTGGGGGTCCACAGTCCTTCCTCATCTGGCAAACCAGGTGGGGGAGACGGTTTAGTCGCCGACTATCCGACCATGGAGCAGGTAGCACGGGATTACATGGTACCCGTGGCGGGGTGAGCTACCCCTGACCTGACCTTAAACACGAGATTGAAGATGGCTACTGCTAGAAAGATGTTCCTGCTCAGCTTTACTCGTGTCATTTCTTAGCTGAGAAGAGTCAATCAGCATTATCAGTGGAGACTCGAGGGCATCTCTAATAGGGAGGTACTTCTCCTAAAAATGCTTGCAAAATTATTGTCCCACATGCAAGTTGAATGATTCTCTCTGCACTTTACTCTTTATAACCAACATAACAAACCAATGTAGAAACAAGGAACTGCAGGCGTTAGTGGTGGAGTAACACAACGGGTCAGACAGCATCCCTACAGAACCAGTCTGAAGAAGATTGTGACAACCATCTGCCTATCCAAAACCCCACTCACCATAACGGTAGAGCTGCTGCCTTACAGTGCCAGAGTCCCAGGCTCGATCCTGGCAACAGGTGCTTGTGTGTACGGTGTTTGTACGTTCTCCCCATGACCTGTGTGGGTTTACTCTGAGATCTTCAGTTTCCTACCGCACTCCAAAGACATATAGGTTTGTAGGTTAATTGGCTTGGTATAAATGGATAAATGTAAAATTGTCCCTAGTGTGTTAACTTGTGGGGGTCACTGGTCGGTGCGGACTTGTTGGGCCAAAGGTCCTGTTTCCATGCTATATCTCTAAGCTATTGCTGTTCAAACATAATGGCTAATTAATTTCATTCCCACTCCTCACACATTTTCAGCATCAATGTGGAATTGTGGTGAATGTGCATTAGAATATGTAATATGTAATATTCTATATTCCACTCCTAATTGGCAAATCTCCTTTGAGTAGATTTTAAAAAAATCTACGAAATAAAGCAGATTATTAACAGATTTGACAAGCAATTTGTACACCATGGGTGAATATTTATGACAAACAGTATGTTACCCTCTGGCTTTGTAACTAAATATACAAAAATATAATTATTCTATTATAATGACAGAATGATTATCTGCTCCCAATTAAAGTGTGCTCGAGTGTATGTTCTTGATCAATAAATTATTGGCGTGATGAGGAGGGATGAACTATTGGACTTGGTTCTAGGAATTACACCAGGCTAAATGGAGCAAATATCATTGGCGAACTTCTAGAAAACAGGATTGTGTTTGCTGTGGAAAAAGAGACAGGATCCTTTAAATAAAATTAATCAATTGGAAAAGAGCAAACTTCAATGAGATCAGGTCAGATCTGGTTGAAATAAATTGAAAGCAAAATTTGGCAACAAAATATTAAATTGAACTAGGCAAATATTTTTAATATTTGTATGTCCTTCTTCTTGCAAATGAAACATAAACCAAAGGAATAGTTAGATCTCAAGCCGAGTGTTGGACAGCCAGGTTGTTGTCTCTGTATCAATGTCCGCCAGGCCCTGAGCTCCATTTGGTGGGTGGTAGAGCGGGCACCCAGAGATGACATGGTTGGCTGTCTGTTGTTCTGCTTCGCATTCAGAGGCTGGGCTCTGGAGCCCCCATCTCCACATGCTGGCATTGCTGTACTTGCAGTAGAACTTGAACCATTCCACATCACAGCTGCTTTGATTCATCCACATTAGAAAACGTTTCTAGTTTTCTTGACCAAAATATATTAGTTTAGTTTAGTTTAGAGATACAGCATGGAAACACGCCCTTCGGCCCACCGGGTCCGTGGCGACTAGCGATTCATGCAAATTAACATTTTCTTACACACACTAGCGATAATTTTTACATTTACCAAGTCAATTTACTTCCATACCTGTACGTCTTTGGAGCAGGGAGGAAACCAAAGATCCCGGAGAAAACCATTTTGCCATTTTTTTGTGCAATGGTTGAACAGTTCAATGGTTGAATAGTTCTTCAATGTCACATATGCACCATGCAGGGAAATTAGTTTTTGTACAGCTCACACATGTACAGTCAATAATACTTTGGCGACATTTACAAAAAGAAAAATTCCAAAATCCACATGCTGGATGCACTGAAGCGCCCCCGATCACGGCAAGCCCAGTTAAGCCCCAGACTGCTGCTGGGCCTCCTCCATCACCCTCGACCAGCTCGGCATGCAGACCAACGCTCCTCTCCTCCTTGTAAACCAGCCTCTGCAGTTCCTTTATCTATGATTTAACTTAAATGGCTGTAGACGTCTGGGTTTTCCTCTCAGTTTGAACGGCATCATGTAAATGCAGATTTCCATCTTTCTTTCATTGAATGTCCACATAAATGAGTGAGGAGTTCTGCATATTATGAAGTGTTAAGATGAAGTCAAGAAGATCCTTATTGTGCCAATCAATCAAAACTCAGAAGAGAAATGTAAATGAGATGACTGTGTTAATATGGCATTAACAAACAGAGTGAAATCTATATTACTAAAACTAAGATCTAGAACGCTTTCGACTTTTTGTTTCATGATTTCCGAGAGAACACCGCCCTTACGGCTGTCATTTTTGGCCACCTCACTCAGAGTCCCCCTCCGCAGGATTGGACTGGAGGACTTTTCTCATCGATGAAAAATCAGAGAGATATTAACGTTTAAAAACATTTCACCATTCTCTCTGCTCCCCCTGCTGGCGGCAGGGAGGAGGGAGTATAAAACCCAAAAGTGTTGTGCTTCACTCAGTCACTGTGAGATGGAGGAAGCGAGAGATTCACGGCTCTCTGAGCTGCGGATATAACACTGAATAACACTGAATGCACGTCTACTCCACGGTGAGTCCCCTCGATGTGGTTTTCAGAAAATGTGTTTTGTTGGCGTGCAAAGTGTTTTTGCCCAATTGGCTTGGCTTTTAAAGGGCTCTCAGAAAATGTGATTTTTTTGGCTTACAAGGTGTTTTTGCCCAATTGGCCTGGCATTTAAAGGGCTCTCAGAAAATGTATTTTGTTGGCTTGCAAAGTGATTTTGCCCAATTGGCTTGGCTTTTAAAGGTCTTTCAGAAAACGTGTTTTGTTGGCTTATAAAGTATTTTTTGCCCAATTGCCTTGACTTTTAAAGGGCTTTCAGATAACGTGTTTTGTTGGCTTGCGAAGTGTTTTTGCCTGATTTGGCTTTACTTTTAATGGGCTTTCAGAAAATGTGTCTTGTTGGCCTGCATCGTGTTTTTGCCCAATTGGCTTGGCTTTTAAGGGGCTTTCAACAGTTTTTGGATAGATAAAGCATGAATAAACATTTTATTAGATCAGGACTGTGTTTAATTGCAAAATTGGTGCTCATTCCGTGGCAAGATGGCGCTGAGTGCATCATTTCCGGTTCGTGGCAAGATGGCGCTGACTGTAGAAGGCACAGAGTGAAGACGTTGTTGAATAATTCCAGAGAGCTTACTGCTCTGTCTATGGTGAGTGTGTTTGCTGGATGTTATTTAAAGCACGTTTTTGCTTCAGCAGCAGCCTCAACAGGAGGCTTTAAACGTTTGAATCATTTGGTTTTCACAGTGTATGTTCACCACGTTCTGAAGTTACTTGCCATTTTAATATTGGTTGTGTGTGTGTGTGTGTGTGTGTGTGTGTGTGTGTGTGTAAGCCTGTGTGTGTGTGAGCCTGTGTGGGTGTGTGCCTGTGTGTGTGTGTGTGTGTGTGTCTGTGTGTGAGTGAGTCTGTGTGTGTGTGTGTGTCTGAGAGTCTGTGTGTGTGTATAGAGGGGGTTGCACGTAAGGTCTCCAGGTGAAAGGGCTTGACGAACGGAACCGCACAATCCATCTGGAGGACATCGCAGCTTCCGGTATATGATGTTAATACAAGAAACGCGTACTTTCCTATCTGTTAAAAACCGCCAAAATGGTGATTTTTTTGCGCTGTAAATAATTGTGGAAGTCAGGGTAACAGTGAGAGACATCTATCCTACTTCAGAATTCCAAAAGTGAAGAGAAATGAAGGTAAAGAGAAGCGAGAGCTGAAGGGACAACAACAGCTAAAGTGCTTGGCGAACATTGGCCGTACAGATATCGAGATTGAAAATATTGGGCTGAAGGACCTGTTTTCACATTCTATCTCAAAACTAAACTAAAACTACGGACCATATCGGCATAGGGATCAAAATAGTATAAATCTTCCTAAACTCAGAGAAGGCTGCCATTCTTCACCAAGAATGGATAATTTACAAGATTAACTGTTAAAATTCATATTGCATAGAATAAAATTAAAATAATTGAATCAAGAGAATCTAAGAAATTGAATAATCAATTGTAAAAAAAATTAACACACATTTGCCACCCCTCAAGTGATTGCTCTTCAGACAGAATAGCAGCATAAACTGTACATTAGTTATCAGTTATCAATCTGCAGTGGGTAACATTTATAATTCAGTCCAATTATTTCATGGCTTCAGGAGTTATGACTGGATGCTACAATCCCTCATATGTATTTATGTAGAGTGACAAAAATTACCACTAATTGAGAAAGGTGGTTTAATGAGCTAAATCAAACCAGCCAAAATTATCAACCACTCTCTCCCCATCTCCAATTTACATTGTCCAATAAGATGCGTCAGGTCAAACAAAATCAGAACTACTGATGATTTTGTTTGGTACTTCCAGCAAGGTATGAACTTACATCTTTTTTTTTTAAAGCATTTATTATATAGGTCAATCTTTCTTTGAGATGATTCCTTTCAATTCCTTACAGTGGAAGATGATTTGGATTCACTCCAGTTCTGAGCAATAGATGATGCCTGAACATGAATACATTTGAAGTGAGGTAGTCATTGCCCACTTGGTGATTTTGACGGAGTGAGGTTATGCCAATAACAAGGGAATGCAAGGCAACAGGAGCCCAGGATCTGCTGTTCAGTATGTGGACACACGCTCACACGCCCACTCACACATAAACAGCACACACACACACGCATGCGCGCGCACACACATATACACACAGCACAGCACACAGCACAATACGCAGCACATAAACTGAATATCACCCTTTTCATTGGATATTATGGACATTAAGAACATTATTCCCTTAAACATCTCAGCTATGATGCCCTCCTTCTTTTAAGCAAGTCTCCCTCTAACTCCACACTCCCGCAGTCAGACTTTGATTTGCATTAATCCATTCCTTCTTCCTTTTATTTTTGCCACATGAGCCCTCTCTCCTCCACCTCTCCCCCCACCCACCAGCTGCCAGCTGAGGCTCTATAAGGCGCTGGCCAGGCCACATTTGGAGTACTGTGAGCAAATCTGGGCACCCATATCTGAGGAAGGATGTGCTGGCTCTGGAGAGGGTCCAGAGGAGGTTTCCAGGAATGAGTGGGTGAGCATACGATGAGCATTTGACAACACTGGGCCTCGACTCGCGGTAGTTTAGAAAGTTGTGTGGGGAATTCATTGAAACTTGCAGAATAATTAAAGACATAGATAGAGTGGATGTGGAAAAGGATGTTTCCACTGGTAGGAGTGTCTAGGACCAGCGGCCATAGCTTTAGAATTAAAGGGTGCTCTTTTAATTCTTTGCATTTGAGGAAGAACGTCTTTAGTAAGAAGGTAGTTAATCTGTGGAACATTGCCGCAGAGGCCTGTGGAGGCCAAGTCAGTGGACATTTTTAAGGCAGAGATAGACAAGTGCCTGATTAGTATGGGTGACAAGGGTTATGGGGAGAAGGCAGGAAAATGGGATTAGGTGACAGAGATCAGCCATGGTTGAATGGCGGAGTAGACGCAATGGGCCAATTGGCCTAATTCTACTCCTGTAATATATGAACATGTGAACTTTTGTGCTTACCTCTTCATGTACGAGGTAATCACTTCTGCTTCATCATTACTACGTCTCTCTTTTGGGCATTCCAAGACTATCAAGCACTCTTTGTCCTTCACCTCCTTACTTGCACAACAACAAGAGCACTGCCCAAGGCCTGCAGACTGGCCAAGAAACCCTGAACCTCTGGAGGAGAGGCTTCAGCTATTTGCCTGGTGCTGCATGATATACGAAGATCACACTCCCAGTGTTCTGCAGCACTTGATCTCCTAACTGACGGAAGTCAGTTTCATCCTGCAGGAATGGAAGTATCTCACTTACATCATTGTTTGGCATATGCAATGTCTTCAAAATTAGAGATACTTTTTTCCTATGGCCCATCCTTATCCAAGCCAGGGAGACACCAAATTCCAGTGCTCTTGCCATCCTGTAGAGGTTGGAAACAGACTGGGACAATAGTTGACTTTACTGTGTTGTTGCTCTAACAATGCAAATGCAAAGAATCATAACGACACAGTCACACTTTGTCAGCACGGAAACAAGCCCATCGGCCCAACTCGTCCATGCTGACAAAGATGTCCTATTCTAAGGTAGTCCAATTCATAGAAACATAGAAACATAGAAAATAGGTACAGGAATAGGCCATTCGGCCCTTCAAGCCTGCACCACCATTCAATATGATCATGGCTGATCATCCAACTCAGTATCCTGTACCTGCCTTCTCTCCATACCCCCTGATCCCTTTAGCCACAAGGGCCACATCTAACTCCCTCTTAAATATAGCCAATGAACTGGCCTCAACTACCTTCTGTGGCAGAGAATTCCAGAGATTCACCACTCTTTGTGTGAAAAATGTTTTTCTCATCTCGGTCCTAAAAGATTTCCCCCTTATCCTTAAACTGTGATCTGCTTTTGCCCCAAATCCCCCTAAAACTTTCTAATCCCTATACCTATCCAAATGTATTTTGCAGCATAGGCGACAGGCAAGTGTCAAATCATGCTCTAACTTCATCTGTAGGTTTGCAGTTGACAACGCTGTGGTGGGCCAGATCTCAAACAATGTTGAGACAAAAGTAGATAGAGAGTGTAGTAACGTGATGTCAGGGCAATAACCTCTGCCTCAATGTTAGCAAGTTGACGGAGTTAGTTATCAACTTCAGGAAGCATGGTTGAGTACATGCCTCAATTAGCAGTCATTGATGCCGAAGTAGAAATGGTTATGAGCTTCAAGTATCTATGCATAAATATTACCAACAATCTGTCCTGACCTAACTACATTGAAGTTACAGCCAAAAAAACACACCAATGCCTTTAGTTCCTCAGGAGACTGAAGAAATTTGGCATGCCTCTGATGACTCTTGCAAACATTTGTGGATGCACAGTAGAAAGCATGCGGTCAGGTTTGTTTGGGAACAGCTCTGCCCAAGCATGTACAAAATTGCAGAGAGTTGTGGATGTAGTCCTGTCCATTACATAGACCAGACTACCCACCATTGACTCCATCTACACTTCACTACAGTAGACAAGGTCTGCTCCAACATCAAGCTGGGCTACAGGGCTAGACCACTACCACACCTGGGTCAGTCGGACCATATGTCCCTGCTTTTAATTCCTGCATATGCCCCCCTCAGGAAAACCGCTCCTACCATCACAAAGACCATCACAACCTGGCCTGATGGTGCATCTCAGCAGCTGCAGGACTGCTTCGACAGGACCAACTGGGATGTGTTTGAACACCGGGACCTGGAGGTGTTCACAGACAGTGTACTGTGTTACATTAAAAACTGCATGGACACGGTCACAGTGGACAAACGCATCCGGGTCTACCCCAACCAGAAGCCCTGGATGACCCGGGAGGTCCAGCGGCTGTTAAAAGAGAGGGACACCGCTTTTAGGTCTGGCGATAGGGCTTTATATAGCACGGCCCGAGCTAACCTGAAGAGAGGCATCAGAGAGGCCAAATAAGATTACAGGAGGAAGATAGAGGACCACCTGGACAGTAACAACAGCAGGCAGGTGTGGCAGGGGATCCAGTACCTCACCAACTACAAGACCAACCTTGGAGCTGCTGAAGGTGACGCCTCGTTGGCAGAGGAGCTGAACCTCTTCTTTGCTCGCCTTGAAGTGGAGCCACCCGAGACAGCCACATCACACCACATGGTCCACAGCAGCCTAACCCTCAAGATAGAGGAGCATGAGGTGAGGCGCACGCTGTGGGCCATCAATCCAAGGAAGGCTACTGGACCCGACGGCGTCTCTGGTCGCGTGCTGAAGGACTACGCAGATCAGCTGGCTGGAGTCTGTACGAAGATTTTTAACCAGTCTCTGGCCCAGTCCAATGTTCCACCCTGTCTGAAGTCCGCAACCATAGTCCCCTTGCCCAAAAAAAAACACATTTCCAGCCTCAACGACTACCGGCCAGTCGCACTCACACCAGTGGTGATGAAGTGTTTTGAAAAACTGGTCCGGGGTCGTATCACATCACTCCTGCCCCGAAGCTTTGACCCCCACCAGTTTGCGTACAGAGCGAATAGATCTACAGAGGATGCTGTAGCCACAGCTCTCCATGCTGCACTGTCCCACCTGGAGCAGCGGGGGAGCTACGTGCGGATGCTCTTTGTGGACTACAGCTCTGCTTTTAATACCATCCTTCCCCACAAACTGGTGGACAAACTGGGGGACTTGGGACTTCCACACTCCACCTGCATGTGGATAAATAGCTTCCTGTCGGGTCGCAGCCAGAGAGTCAGAGTGGGCCATCACACATCCATGGCCCTCAGCCTCAGTACCAGCTCTCCACAGGGCTGCGTACTGAGCCCCTTGCTCTACACCATCTACACACATGACTGCACCCCCGCCCACCACAGCAACACCATTGTCAAATTTGCGGATGACACTACGGTGGTGGGACTCATCTCCGGGGGGGATGGGTACGCCTACCGGGATGAGGCGGAGCAGCTGACAGTGTGGTGTGGAGAAAATAACCTGCTCCTCAACACCTTAAAGACAAAGGAAATAATAATAGACTTCAGGAAGAATAAAACGGACATGGTGCCATTAATTATCAGAGGGGACTGTGTGGAGAGGGTGGCGGATTTCCGCTTCCTGGGAATCCATATTGAGGAGGACCTGACGTGGAGCGTGAACACCTCTGCGCTGCTGAAAAAGGTCCAGCTGAGACTGCACTTCCTGAGGGTGCTCAGGAAGAATAACATCAATCAGAGACTGCTGCTGTCCTTTTATCGGTGCTCCATTGAGAGCATCCTAACATACTGTGTATGCGTATGGTACACCAGCTGCACAGCGGCTCAGAGGAAAGCGTTCCAGAGGGCCATTGACAACGCCCAGAGGATTGTCGGCCTGCCCTCTCCTTACCTGGGAGGACTTACACAGTTCCCGCTGCATCAAAAAATCCCAGAGTATTATAAAGGACATTTCCCACCCCGGACACTTCCTGTTTGAACTGTTGCCGTCAGGCAGACGGTACAGATCTACAAGGACAAGGACAAACAGACTTAAAAACTGTTTTTACCCCACTGCTATAAAGGCACTAAATGTAGCCGCCAAGGAACGTAGGGGCGATACATACTAAGGGACTGTGGTACACTGTGAAATCGACAGAAGGATGAAGGGTTGGGTGTTTATGCGTGCTATTTTCATGATATTTATTTTAGTTGTTTATCTTTTTTTAATATTTTACCTTGTATGTATCGTTAGTTTTTAGAAATGTTTGAATGGTGCACTGACTGGCTGACATTTTTAAATTTTGTTGTACATGGTTCATGTTACAATGACAATAAAGAAACTATTCTATTCTATTCTATTCTATTCCAAAAAACTCAATAAAGTTCAATTAGGACCACAGATGCAGCCCGTGAGATGTTTGCATCATCTCCCTGAGACCTTGCATGTTTCTGCCCAAAGCCTAGTTTCAAAACTCCAAAGACATGCTGATAGACTTATTTGCATTGTGAATTAACAGTGAGCAAAGAGGTCCTTCTGCAATAGTACAGAGCCCTAGTGAGACCACACCTGGAGTATTGTGTGCTGTTTTGGTCCCCTAATTTGAGGAATGATATTCTTGCTATTGAGGGAGTATAGCGTAGGTTTACAAGGTTAATTCCCGGGATGGTGGGACTGTCATATGCTGAGAGATTGGAGCAGCTGGGCTTGTACACTCTGGAGTTTGGAAGGATGAGAGGCAGTCTCATTGAAACATATAAGAGTGTTAAAGGCTTGGACACGCTAGAGATAGGAAACATATTCCCGATATTGGCGGAGTCCAGAACCAGGGGCCACAGTTTAAGTATAAGGAGTAAGCCTTTTAGAAAAGGGGAAACACTTTTTCTCACAGAGAGTGGTGAGTCTGTGGAATTCTCTGCCTCAGAGGAGGCAGGTTCTCTGGATGCTTTCTAGAGAGAGCTAGATAGGGCTTAAAAATTGCAGTCAGGGGATATGGGGAGAAGGCTGGAACGGGGTACTGATTGGGGATGATCAGCCATGATCACATTGAATGGCGGTGCTGGCTCGGAGGGCCGAATGGCTTACTCCTGCACCTATTGTCTATTGTCTATTAACTCTTGGTGTACGTATATGCTAAAACAAAATAAAAGGTAATTGGCAGGCATATGAGTGGGCATAAGTTGCAATGGGTAGGAAAAAACTTCAGATGCTGGTTTAAATCGAAGGTGCAGTAGATACAAAATGCTGGAGTAACTCAGCGGGACAGGCAGCATCTCTGGAGAATAAGTTGCGATGGTACAGGGAAAGTTGTTTGGTTGTCTGTGATTTTAAAATAGTTGTAAATCTAGGCAAGTGGAACTAGTGTAGATGGGACATGTTGGTCAGTGTGGGCAAGTTGGAACAAAGGGCCTGTTTCTACACTGTAGGACTCTAGTACTCTATGACTATGAACTGATTGTGAAAATTCAGAGTTCACTAAAGGATGAAATTGATAGGAAAGAAACCATAGAATGCAGAGTAGTAACAGAGTTAGAAACAGACTGTCTGAATTTCTCTGTGTAAAAAGGAAAAGATTAACGTAAGTTGATGTTGTTCCCTTGCAAATATAGACGGAAATATTATGGTGGGGAATACAATTAAAATGACAGTGTAGGCTATGAGCAGGATTCAGAATATTTTCCGAGATATGGACTATAAACACTAAATGTTTTTTATTTTGCATGAGCAGAAATTGTGGACCAGGACACTCCACTCTGGAGTCTCTGGAGTCTCTAAGAATAAGTGGGCTCACTGAGAGGTATGCGTCCTTATGCTATTTGACAGTGTAGATGTAGAGTTCATGTTTCTCAATAACTCCGACAATTTCTTTATCTGACCACATTATCAACCAAATCCTGAGCTCCTTTCTTAATTGTCTGAGTCTTGACCATTCTTTTCATTGATTTTACTCCACTGCCTCAAGATTCCTCAGAACTTCCAACCTTACAATCCCATCCCATTTGTTCAACCACACAATCTAATCTCAAACCCATCACCCACAATCCAACCCCAACATGACTTGCAGTTAACCCTTATGGATCCCAAATTGTAAGTCGCCTTCTGATCCTTGAGCCAACCCACTCACTCCCTGATGAGTCCCTTTCCACAGGGCTCACTAGAATGAACTGTGCTCTGCTTTATGTGATTTCTTTCATTGACTCTACAATTTTAGAGCAAGTGGATAGACTTTCTTTCATGGTGAAAAACCTGTTCAGTAATTCATGTTGCCGTGGGCTTCTGCAAACTGACTGCTATCCAAGCAGAGTTTTCAAAAAAAAATCCCTTGGCAACAATTCTTTTTAATTCTCTTTTGATTTTTCTTCCAAGCTACATGATTCAGGGTCCAGGAGTTCAATCTGGAGATTCAAGGGCAATCCTGAAGGACTGGACGTTTTATTGCAGAGATTCATATGTCAATAGTGCACATCACAGAGCATTAAACACAACACCAGGGTGAATTTTGAACTTGACTGCTGAGATGAAAACAGGCAGTAATGGACCAGCTGATTTACACCATGGAAAACGGAGGTCTAGATTTAAATGACTAATGGGTATTCAGTTGGAAACAATGATGACAAATTAATTTCTCACCCATCCATGGCAGAGTAAAATGTGTCAGATTTTAGTTCCCATTTAAATTGGCTGGAGGTGATAAATATCACACAGCCAAGGCAATGAGGCAGGGTGCACCTGTCAGCATCTGCTAAGTCAGAGGATTGGCATTCCTACAGAGATATTATGAAGGGAAATTAGTCTTGTACCTAATTTATTAAAAAAAGATACAAAGTGCTGGAGTAACTCAATGGGTTAGGCAGTATCTCTGGAGAACATGGATAGATGACAATTGACAATCTGGTCAATAGGGGCAAGAATCTCCACCAATGCATATGTTTTCCAATTTAGGCTCATTTGGTTTAGTTTAGTTTAGTTTAATGTCACATGTACAGAGGTACAGTGAAAACCTTTTGTTGCGTGCGTGCGTGCATTCAGCGGGAAGACAATAGTCCCCAGTCAACAGAAAGAAATGGCAGAACAGTTAAACGAGTACTTTGGGTCTGTCTTCACAAAGGAAGACATAAACAATCTCCCGGAAATACTAGGGGACCGAGGATCCAGTGGGAGGGAGGAACGGAAGGGAATCCACATTGGTCAGAAAATTGTGTTTGATAAACTGTTGGGACTTGAAGCAGATACACCCCCAGGGCCAGGTGGTCTGCATCCCAGAGTACTCAAGGAGGTGACTAGAAATCGTGGATGCATTGGTGATCATTTTCCAAAGTTCTCTCGACTCTGGATCAGTTTCTGTGGACTGGAGGGTAGCCAATATAACTCCACTTTTTAAGAAGGAGGGAGAGAGAAAACGAGGAATTGTAGACCAGTTAGCCTCGGTAGTGGGGAAGATGCTGGAGTCAATTATTAAAGGTGTTATAGCAGTCAATTTGGAAAGCAGTGACGGACCAGTTGTAGCGGCACCTGCTGGTGCATGTAAGTAGTCGAACCCAGCAGTCGGCTACCTCGGTCACGTGACTGTGGGAAGGGGTTTGTTTTTGCGTGCTTTTCTGGGCAAGCCCATTCATTCTGTTAACCACCGTTGTGGTAGTAGTACTGTATTTAGCTGTCACAAGATTACCGTTGTTTTCACCACTTTCGCAATGAAGCTCGTTTGGAAATCAACCTACGTGACCAAATATCAACCAAACTGGTGACCCCGACGCGCCCAATTGATATTGGACGGCAATATGCAGGCCGTCGCTGTTCCCGATGCCATTCCCGATGCCCATCAGAGTGCCGTCAGTCTCAAGCTGCCGGTGTTGTGGCCTGAACAGCATCAAGTTTGTTTTGCGCACGTGGAAACGCAGTTCCACGTGCGCCATATCGTAGTTAACAAACCAAATATTTCCACATTGTAGGTGCCCTTATGAAGGAGTCAGCGTGCCATCTGCTGCCTTCCTGCAGAACCCACCTGTGAGCGCCAAGTACCAAGGCCTCAAGGCCCTCCTCTTTCAGACTTTCGGGCTCAGCCGCCGGAACCACGCCACCCGCCTTCTGCACCTGGACGGCTTGGGAGATCGCAAGCCATTGGTTCTCATGGCTGAGATGCTCGCCTTAATGGATGGCCACCGCCCGTGCCTTCTGTTCGAGCTGGCATTCTTAGAACAGATGCCGGACCACGTCCGCCTCATGCTCGCAGGTGCGAACTTCACCGATCCTCTGCAGCTCCCCGAACGGGCCAACGACCTCTGGTTGATAAAATACCAAGATGGCGACACCATTAACCGTGTGTCTGCACCAGCGCGCCCTTCTCCTCAGCATGACCGCGACGAGGCCCCGCCCACGAGTTCCAGCGCGTAGCCACAGCAGCGATCCGGGACTCGTTGGTGTTTAGAAACATAGAAGCATAGAAAATAGGTGCAGGAGTAGGCCGTTCGGCCCTTCGAGCCTGCACCGCCATTCGATATGATCATGGCTGATCATCCAACTCAGTATCCCACTCCTGCCTTCTCTCCATACCTCCTGCTCCCTTTAGCCACCAGGGCCACATCTAACTCCCTCTTAAATATAGCCAATGAACTGGCCTCAACTACCTTCTGTGGCAGAGAATTCCACAGATTCACCACTCTCTGTGTAAAAAATGATTTTCTCATCTCGGTCCTAAAAGACTTCCCTCTTATCCTTAAACTGTGACCCCTAGTTCTGGACTTCCCGAACATCGGGAATAATCTTCCTGCATCTAGCCTGTCCAATCCCTTAAGAATTTTGTATTTTTCTATAAGATCCCCCCTCAATCTTCTGAATTCCAGCGTGTACAAGCCGAGTCTATCCAGTCTTTCTTCATATGAAAGTCCTGCCATCCCAGGAATCAGTCTGGTGAACCTTCTCTGTACTCCCTCTATGGTTTCTATCATCTCTGATGTGGTGCGGAGGCCCGACGCTGCTGCCAGCCCTGTGCATTTCAAGGAAATGCCTCGGCTAATCGTCTGTAGAGGCGATCACGATTGGCTCGAACACCCGCCTCTACGTCCATGACCACCACTCCGGCCGCCGTTTTCTTGTGGCCTCCGGTGCAATTGTCAGCATCCGCCCTCCGACCGGGCGCGACACTCGTGCTGGTAAGCGGGGCCCCATGCTCACAGCCGTCAATGGGAGCGCCATCCGAACGTATGGTACGCGGACCCTTTCGCTTACCTTCGACTCCCGCCCGTACGACATCATGGCAGACATCGCTCAGCTGCTCCTGGGGGCTGATTTCTTGCGCGCCTTTTTCCCTCATCGTGGATGTACAGGGCGGCTGCATGACTCCGCGATCGGCCATCGGCTCCACCGCGCCGCTGCCCCGCCCTCACCCGACACGCAGCTCAGCATCGTCACCGAGGAAAATGGTCCTTACGCCGCCCTGCTCTCAGATTTTTCTGAGCTCCACATCCCCACCAAGGGTCCTCCGGTACTTGCCCGGGTGCGTCGCCTCCCGCTGGTAAAACTGGTGCATCGCCCGGGATGAGATTCAACTAATGGAGCACATGGGCATCATCCGACGGTCAGACAGCCCGTGGGCCTCCCCGCTACATATGGTCCCGAAAGCATCTGGGGGGTAGAGACCATGCGGGGATTACCGGCGTCTGAACGCAATGACCACGGTGGACCGCTACCCAGTGCCTCATATTCAGGACTTCTCCGCACACCTCGAGGGTGCTGCTTTCTTTTCCAAGGTTGACCTCGTCCGGGGTTACAACCAAATCCCCATGCACCCCGATGACTTTAAGAAAGCCGCGCAGGCATTCCAGCGGCTGATGGACCAGGTCGAGCGGGTTCTACCTTTCGTGTTTATTTATTTGGACGACATTCTGGTCGACAGCACCTCGCAAGAGGGGCACATAAACCACCTCCGGACTTTGTTCCAGTGCCTCTGTGAACACGGCCTCGTCATTAATCCCGCGAAGTGCCAGTTGGGCCTCTGCTCCATCTCCTACCTGGGGCATAACGTTGCTCCCCAGGGCGCTACCCCACGCCCCGCTAAGGTTGAGGCCATCCAGCAGTTCCCCCGGCCGTTCAAAGTGAAGGGGCTACAGTAGTTTGGCGGCATGGTGAACTTTTATCACCGTTTCGTGCCAGCAGCTACTAACATTATGGTATCCGGCAGGCAAGCCGCGGGACTTTGTGTGGTCCGCGGAGGCGGACGCGGCTTTCAAGGGTGCCAAGGCAGCCCTGGCCAATGCTACCATGTTGGTACACCCGCGTGGTTCCGCCTCTACTGCGCTCACCGTATATGCCTCGGATGCTGCTGTGGGTGTTGTACTGGAGCAGCTCGTCGACGGCCGAGGGCAGCTGTTAGCCTTTCTCAGTTGCCAGCTGCGTGCTCCAGATTGCAATTACAGCGCTTTTGACCGCGAGCTTCTAGCTGTCAGACATTTCAGATATTTCCTCAAGGGCTGGGCATTCACTGCTTTCACGGACCACAAGCCCCTCATTTTTGCCCAAGGCAAGATTGCTGATCCTTGGTCCGCCCGTCAGCAACGGCATCTTGCCTATATCTCGGAATTTATAACTGACATCTGCCATGTCCTGGGTAAACTGAACGTCATTGCCAACACCTTGTCCTGCCCCGCTATTTCCTCCGTTTCGGCCCACGACCACGGTGTTGACTACGGCCAGCTGGAAGCTTACCGCACTGCAGTTTCTGGCCTTTGGCTGGCTGAAGTGCCTTGTGGAGCGGCAGGCAACATGGTCCTGTGCGCAGTCACCACGGGTCGCGCCCGCCCCATCTCCCCTGTCAGTTGGCGACGCCAGGTTTTCGATGCTGTCCATGGCCTGGCTCATCCGTCCATACGGGTGACGTCCGCACTGATGGCGGCCATGTTCGTCTGGCAAAGGCTCCGTAAGCAGGCGGCTGCCTGAGCCCACACCTGTGTCCCTTGCCAGACCACCAAGGTGCAGCGGCACGTGCGTCGCCCGGTGCAGGAGTTCGCGGTTCCCGCGGGCAGGTTCCAGCACGTGCATGTCGACCTGGTGTGCCTGTTGCCGCAGTCCCACAGCACTACGCACCTGCTCAACGTAGTGGACTGTTTCACGCGGTGGCCAGAGGCGATCCCACTTACTGATACTTCTGCCGTGGCTTGCATTCGGGCTATGGCGGCCCACAGGATTGCCCGGCTCCGGGTGCCTTCTGACATTTCCACTGATCGTGGGGCCCAGTTCACCTCTTCCTTGTGGTCTACCCTAGCCCTGCTCTACGCCGCCCGGTTACACCATACGACCAACTACCGCCCACAGGCCAACGGGCTCATCGAGCGGTTCCATCGGCACCTCAAATCGGCACTGAAGGCTCGGCTCACAGGACTGGATTGGGTGGACCGACTTCCGTGGATCCTCCTTGGCATACGCACCGCTCCCAAGGAAGATATGGCTGCTTCCTCGGCCGAGTTTGTGTATGACTCGGCCCTGCGGGTGCCTGGGGATTTTCTCCCTACCGCCCGTGGCCAGGCCACATCAGCCCGGCTTTGCTGGCTGGCCTTCGGGAGCGGGTGAGCACGTTGGACCCTGTTCCCACTTCCAGGCACGTTTCATCCACGGTGCATGTGCCCGCGGTGTTGCAAAAATGTGCTTATGTTTTCATTCGCAGGTACGCTCATCGTTTGCCATTGCAACGAGAATACAAAGTGCCATTCCGGGTGCTGCGAGCCGGGGTCTCTACGTTCACTGTGGACGTGGGAGGCCGGGAGGAGTTTGTCTCTGTCGGCCGTCTCAAACATGCCCCACGTGGATGTGGACAGCCCAGTGGTTGTTGCTTTGCCGCGACGTAGAGGTCGTCCACTGGCCATTCCACCCGCACTGAGTGTGCCTGTTTCACCCGCCCCAGTTATTTCCGCCCCGTTGCCTGATCCTGGCCTTGTTTCGACCGGCCCCACCATATTACGCCGGCCCCACCTTCGTGGACCACATGTTCTGGTTGTTCCATACGGGTCCCCGCTCGGTTCCGTACCTCGGGTTCTGGGGGGGGAATTCCTGTAGTGGCACCTGCTGGTGCCTGTGAGTTGTCTGTGGTCGGCTACCTCGGTCACGTGATCGTGGGGAGGGGTTTGTTTTTGCGCGCATTTCTGGGCAACCCTATTAATTCTGTTAACCACCATTTTGGTAGTAGCACTGTGTTTAGCTGTCACAAGATTACCATTGTTTTCACCACTTTTGCAATAAAGCTCATTTGGAAATCTCGACTCATTAAACGGTCAAAGTCAGCATGAAGGGGAAATCATGCTTATCTAATATTTTGGAGATGTTGAGGATGTAACAAGTAGAATGGATAAGGGAGAGCCAGTGGTGTGGTGCATCTGGACTTTCAAAAAGCCTTTGACAAGGTCCCACACAAGAGATTAGTGTTGGCTAATAGAGAAATAGAGAACTGGTTGGCAGACAGGAAGCAAAGAGTATGAATTAACAGGTCCTTTTCAGAATGGCAGGAAGTGACTAGTGGAGTGCCGCAAGGCTCGGTGCTGGGACCCCAGTTGTTTACAGTATTTATTAATGATTTAGACGAGTGAATTAAATGTAACATCTCCAAGTTTACGAATGACACAAAGCTAGGTGCCAGTGAGAGCTGCGAGGAGAATGCGATGAGGCTGCAGGGTGACTTGGATAGATTTGGTGAGTGGGCCATTCGGCCCTTCGAGCCAGCACCGCCATTCAATGTGATCATGGCTGATCATCCCCAATCAGTACCCCGTTCCTGCCTTCTCCCCATGTCCTCTGACTCCGCTATCTTTAAGAGCCCTATCTAGCTCTCTCTTCAAAGTATCCAAAGAACCGGCCTCCATCGCACTCTGAGGCAGGGAATTACACAGACTAACAACTCTCTGTTAACTGAATGGTGGCCAATTAGGAAAATGGGAGATGCAACGAGACCTGGGTGTCATGGTACACCAGTCATTGAAAGTAGGCATGCAGGTGCAGCAGGCAGTGAAGAAAGCGAATGGTATGTTAACATTCATAGCAAAAGGATTTGAGTATAGGAGCAGGGAGGTTCTACTGCAGTTGTACAGGGTCTTGGTGAGATCACACCTGGAGTATTGCGTACAGTTTTGGTCTCCTAATCTGAGGAAAGTCATTCTTGCCATAGAGGGAGTACAGAGAAGGTTTGCCAGACTGATTCCTGGGATGGCAGGACTTTCATATGAAGAAAGACTGGATAGATTCGGCTTGTACTCGCTAGAATTTAGAAGATTGAGGGGGGATCTTATAGAAACGTACAAAATTCTTAAGTGGTTGGACAGAGTAGATGCAGGAAGATTGTTCCCGATGTTGGGGAAGTCCAGAACAAGTGATCACAGTTTAAGGATAAGGAGAAATCTTTTAGGGCCGAGATGAGAAAAACATTTTTCACACAGAATCTGTGGAATTCTCTGCCACAGAAGGTAGTTGAGGCCAGTTCATTGGCTATATTTAAGAGGGAGTTAGATGTGACCCTTGTGGCTAAAGGGATCAGGGGGTATGGAGAGAAGGCAGGTACAGGATACTGAGTTGGATGATCAGCCATGATCATATTGAATGGCGGTGCAGGCTCGAAGGGCCGAATGGCCTACTCCTGCACTATTTTCTATGCCTATGTCTATGTGAGAAAAATTGTTTACTTGTCTCCATTCTAAATGGCTTACCCCTTATTCATAAACTGTGGCCTCTGGTTCTGGACTCCCCCAACATCGGGATCATGTTTCCTGTTTCTAGCATATCCAAACGCTTTATAATCTTATATGTTTCCATAAGATCCCCTCACATCCTTCTAAACTCCCAAAGCATACAAGCCCAGCTGCTCCATTCTTTCAGCATATGATAGTCCCGCCATCCCGGGAATTAACCTTGTAAACCTATGCTGCATTCCCTCAATAGCCAGAATGTCCTTCCTCAAATTAGGGTACCAAAACTGCACATAATACTCCAGGTGTGATCTCACTAGGGTCCTGTGCAACTGCAGAAGGGCCTCTTTGTTCCTATACTCAACTCCTCTTGTTATAAAGGCCAATATGCCATTCCCTTTCTTCACTGCCTGCTGTACCTGCATGCTTACTTTCATTGTACACAAAATTGCTGGGGAAACTCAGCGGGTGCAGCAGCATCTATGGAGCGAAGGAAATAGGCGACGTTTCGGGCCGAAACCCTTCTTCAGACGGGTTACTTTCATTGACTGGTGAACAAAGACCCCCAGATCCCGTTGTACTTCCCCTTTTCCCAACTTGACACCATTTAGATAGTAATCTGCATTGCTGTTTTTATTACCAAAGTGGATAACCTCACATTTATCCATACTAAACCACATCTCTCCCAAACATGTCCAAGTCACCCTGCATTCTCATAGCATCCTCCTCACAGTTCATACTGCCACCCAGCTTTGTGTCATCTGCAAATTTGCTAATGTTCCTTTGAATCCCTTCATCTAAATCATTGATATATATTGTAAATAGATGTAGACCGAGCACCGAGATTAGCGGTAACACACTAGTCACTGCCTGCCATTCTGAAAGGGACCCGTTAATCCCTACTCTTTGTTTCATGTCTGCCAACCAATTTTCTATCCATGTCAGCACTCTACCCCCAATACCATGTGCCCTAATTTTGCCCACTAATCTCCTATGTGGGACCTTATCAAATGCTTTCAGAAAGTCCAGGTACACTACATCCACTGGCTCTTCCTTATCCATTTTCCTAGTTACATCCTCAAAAAATTCACATGAGAGTGGTCTCTTAATAATCCAATTACAGATATCGATTAACCCCATACATAATAGACATTTCCCTAACCCATTAATACAGCAACTCAATACATTGTGTAAGAAAGAAAGCTCTCGAAGCAAGCAAACAAGAACAAACATTGAAACATGTGCCCTGAGATTCAAACAATTTCACCAAGGCTCAACTGTTCGACCAATCATCAATTAACAGGATGACCGTCTTGCAACATTATGTATACTGTTTACAATGTTTTTGCAGCAATCCAATACAAATGATGCATTTAAGGTTAGTTTGCAAAACCGCTATACATGTTATCAATTTAAAAGAAACAAGGAGAACACCTGGTCCCCTTAGTATCCTGCATATTAGTCTGAGCCTAGACTGGCTGGCGCCAATCAAAGCTTGTAAAGTTCAGCTGACAAGGGTTAAGCAATTCTGACAAGTACAGGGATCCTCCATTATATGGTGTCTTTAAATTAGCCAATATTAACATTTCCCCGTTTTATTGTTCATGATAACCCTCATCATAAATGATAACTCCAGAATACAATGATGACTGCTATACTTTAACAATGTTCTAACAAGGAGATGTTGATGTTGCTTCTCAGAATTTCATCAAGCTTCCCGAGTTTTTGTGGGCGTAGCTCCATGATTTCCATCTGATGAGTCTTCACCTCCAGAAATTTTTGTGGGTGCGATTCCCATCCATCGGTCTTGATAGTCCTTTGGTCCTTGATTAGAATTGCTAAGAAAAGCTGGGAGAAAACAAGTTAGCTACTGATACCTTCACTAATACTTTTACAATGAGGAAGATGCACCCAGACATTTCTTCTTTCTACCTTTACTGCGGTAGGAGTAAAAGAACTTGGTACGGTCCTTCCCAACAAACTTCTGATCCTTTCTTAACCCAATTCTTTACTAAGACATAGTCTCCAGGTTTTACTTTAATGGGAATTACTAATGAAGGCATATCCTGATAGGCTGCTCTCACTGTACAATGTAAATCCCTTAAGGCCTTTACCAAGGCTAAGATATAGTCGGTCATCTCTGCACTCATATGGTGGAAATTAACTATTTTCATTGCATTTTGGTTTCAAGGTGTTTTCATGGGTCTACCGTAAATAATTTCAGCTGGGCTTAATCTAGATTTTCCTGCAGGCATGAGTATCATCTGAAATAGGGCTATTGGGAGTAATTTAATCCATCCAAGTCCAGTCTCCGCCTTTAATTTGGCTAATTTAGTTTTAAGGGTCTGGTTTGCCCTTTCTACAAGTACGGCAGTCTGTGATCGATAAGCACAGTGTAATTGCTGCTGCATCCCCAACTGTTCACAAAATTCTATATTGATTTGTCCAATAAAGCATGAACCGTTATCAGAGCTAGGTCAAATGGGAATGACGAATCTAGGGACATTTTCTCTCATTAGCTTCTTGACAACTGTAGCCGCTTTACTGTCAAGTGTGGGGTATGCTTCGATCCACCGGCTGAATACATCGACTATGACAAGAACGTATTTGTATCCTTGGCACCTTTTTAATTCAATATAGTCCATTTGCAATGTCTCAAAAGGACACATAGGCAACAGTGTTTTCCCTCCTTCACATCATATTCCTTTCCCTGGACTGTATTTTTGGCAGACCAGGCAATTACTGCTTACCTTTTGAGCAAAATATTGTAATTTTTGATGTCACCAAGTAGCTAACAGTGTGTCCCCTACTGCTCTTGCACCACATTGGGTTGCATAGTGCATACTCTCGACAACCACTACTGACAATGTGTCTGTCATGCAAGTTTGCCCTGCTGGAGTGGTCCATAGCCCAGTCATATAATCCAGTACACATCCCAGTTGGCTCCATCTCTCCTTATCTCCTTATCTTCTTCTAATTGAACGATTTCTTGGATGGTCGGCATCAGTTTCTTCTAGGGGGACTTGTTACTTACAATTTTAGTCTGCCTCGTCATTCTAGGTACCACCACCTTAAGTTCCCATTATACTCTTTTTGCTACTAAATCGGCATTACATAGAAACATAGAAACATAGAAATTAGGTGCAGGAGTAGGCCATTCGGCCCTTCGAGCCTGCACCACCATTCAATATGATCATGGCTGATCATCCAACTCAGTATCCCGTACCTACCTTCTCTCCATACCCTCTGATCCCCTTAGCCACAAGGGCCACATCTAACTCCCTCTTAAATATAGCCAATGAACTGGCCTCGACTACCCTCTGTGGCAGGGAGTTCCAGAGATTCACCACTCTCTGTGTGAAAAAAAGTTCTTCTCATCTCGGTTTTAAAGGATTTCCCCCTTATCCTTAAGCTGTGACCCCTTGTCCTTACGATTTCCAATATCTACTGGGGTCTGTCCTTTAGTATGGGCACTACATTTTATTACTGATATTTGTCTGGGTAGCATTAAGGCCTTCAATACATTTCTCACCAATCATTTGTGTGATATTTGGGTTCCTGCAGAGGTTAGAAATACCCTATTTTCCCAAAATTGTCCAAAATCATGCACCACCCCAAATGCATATTGAGAATCAGTGTAAATTTTTACTTTTAGATCTTCCCCAATAATACAAGCCCTAACTAAAGTGAATAATTCAGCTTGTTGTGCTGAATAGGGTGATTCAAAAGCAGCTGCTTCTACAATCTCCGTCTTTTGATTAATAATTTCATACCCAGACAACCTCTCACATGCTGGTTTTGAAACTGCCCGAACAATGCCGATATTGAATGTGAACTCTACACTACAATTTCCTGCTGGAGTGTCAAATTAGCAGCCAATTGTAAAATATTGTAGATTGCAGTTTAGATTGGAGTGCAAAGAGGACGTCTCCTAGCTACTGGGTCTAATTTGGAGGAGTATTATGCAACTGGGCTATGTCAATCCCCCTGCTTTTACGTTAATACCGAAGTTGCACAATGGCCTTCCCAATGCCGGGGCTCGCATCAAAGATCTTTACAATTTCTCAAATGCTTCCTGTGCCTCCTTTGTTAGTTTAAATTCACCCCCCTTGCTGGTATAGGGTGCTAGCTCCTTTGTTTCTAGAGCTATATTTGGAATCCAGGGTCTGCAATAATTTACCATGCCCAGCCATTGCCTCATTTGTTTGGATTCTTTTGGGATTAGAAATTCGCAGATAGGTTTGAGTCTGCTCTTCTCATGACTTCTTTCAGTGGCCGAAATTATAATCCCTAGAAATTTTATTTTCTCCTGAGCTACCAGTACTTTTGATGGGGAGACCACATATCCTAGATCGGCTAGATGATTTAGTAGTTGTGCAGTGTCTTCCTGATTACTGGATTCATCTTTACTAGCCACCAATAGGTCATCAACATACTGCACTAATGTTGAATTAATTTTAAACTTTAAAGTACTTAGCTGATCCTGCAGACACCTGGAAAATAAAGTGGGCGAGTTGACAAATCCTTGAGGCAATGCGGTCCAGGTATATTGTTGGCCCTTATAGGTGAAAGCAAACAAATATTGGCTGTCTTCATGAAGAGGAAGAGAAAATAATGCATGTTGTAAGTCGACTATCGAAAATACTTTGGGTTCAGCCGGCATTTGGGCTAAGATATGGCAGGGTTTGGCACTAGGGCATGAAGTGGTTCTACAACAGAATTGATTTCCTTAAATGTTGTACGAGTCTGTATTGACCCTCCTTTCCTTATTTTGGGATGGCAAGAATAGGGGTGTTACAGATAGATTGGCACTTCACCAATATTCCTTGTTCTAGCAAATTAATCTGTCTATGCTGCTGATGGCCTGTAGTTTGAATGGATATTGTTGGATTGAAGGAAGTGTTACCCCTTTTTGGAGGGCTACATGGATGGGATTGATGTTCACGCATGCTATCTGAGCAGTGTTCTCCACCCATACTTGAGGGTTCACATACTCATATAACTCACTCCCCAGATGATGATGTAAGTGGGTAACAACCTTCCTTGGGGCCTGGTAAAATTCAACATCAAATTGATTAGACTAATTTTGCTTTTGATAAATATTCGGGTTTGTCAAGGTAATTGCCGTTCTTACCATCGTTCCTAGGTCTTTAGCTCTAGCCGGGAAATTCAACGTTCGGGTGATGTGAGGAGCAGCCCCGTCAGTTCATTTCCATAACTGTGCTGGTATATTAACATATTCGGCAGCTCCCTCTTTCCCTTCCACTAGTGCCAATACTTCTATTTCCCATTCCTGTCCTTTGTATGATTCAAAGAAAGTTTCCAGCTCACTGTCCTTTCCACTCCTATCATAAGCCAGTGTAATATGAAGTGGGGGTTCTTCATCTAGATCTAAGGACCACCATTGAGGGGTCACTATGGAGTAACATTGTCGTGCAGGGGACCAGGGGGTCACTACTAGAACTCTATTGCCACATTCAATTTTTAGTTGGAATAGACAGAGTAGATCTCTCGCCATCAGGTTGCAATCTAATGTGGTGGTTATCTCAATTCTATGTTTGATTGTCTTTCCTCCATACACTACTTTGACTGGCTCCGAGATGGGATTCTGGCAAATTTGTCCTTGAAAACCGGACAGATTCTGAACTTCTCTTGATTCTGTAAATTATAAATTGATTGAAGAGATGACATGGATACGCCTGTGTCTACTAGGAAAGTGCAGATTTTACCTTCAACCTGAGGAAACAACATAGGTTCCTCAGCAGACTTTCATCCAGTCACTACTAGGTTTGCTAATCATAGGCGTGCGAATGGGTTACTCTGAGAAAAGGAGATTTATCCCCTTGGCTCCTGATTTTCCTGCCAGTTCCCTCTGTGCTCTCTAGGAACCCGTTGATCCCTCCTTTCTCTTTGATCTTGGAGGTTTCTTCTGTGACCCCCTCTGTTGTTCCTTTCTTTATTTGGACACCCCCTACTCCAGTGACCCACCCCTTCGCAATGATAACACTGGCTCATTCCTGGTGGCCGGCCTGTCCTTAACCCTGATCTTTGGAGGACTAGGTCGGATGATTCCCTATAACATTGGTCTGGATATTCCGGAAATCTAACTTCTCCCAGTCCATAGTTTTCTGGTGCTCTAGGGATCCATGATTCAGAGTCGAATTTTGGTATTTCTTTTCGGATCACATATTCATTTTTTTGGGTTTACTGCAGGTGGGCTATCCTGCTTCTTTATGTCCCTCCAGTGATATCTTACAGCCCTAGCTATTTGACTGGCACTGTTTTCTGTCCAGTCCATGTTATTGGCCTTAATGGATTTTGCTACGTAGGTGGGAAGGCAATTCAATAAGATGGCACAATATTGAGAGGAATTTACTCAATTTCTGTAATTTGTCACCCGATTGATCCATATATAATTCAGAGAATCTCTCTAAAAACGCACCACTCCTTCTCCCCTTTTTGGTCTTACATCTGATATTCTGGGCAAATCGATTGTTTTCTGAAGGGTGTTGGCAAGAGCTGTTAAAACAGCTTCCTCCCTTGCTCCATTGTCCGCTATTATATTTGCAAGAGCTTCATGCGACCGATGTCCTAAAGTTGTTGGGAATCTGGCATGCTCACTTGGGGTCATTATTTGCTGGATCACCGCCCATAAATCCCGGGAATCAGCGTGATATACGTGCATTGTAGTTGATAAGTGATCCACATAAGAAGCGGGTGATTTTCTATGATCGAGTTTTTGACTTAAAATAGCCATCGTCTCATTAGGCTTCCATGAGAAATATACTCTAATTGTACATGGATTATTTGCACTCACTGCATTGGCTGAATCAAAAGAAGGATTAGGCATTTCCCTTACAGGGAACTGGTCTCACACCCAGATGTATCTTTCACTTCACCACGGGGTTCACGGTACTTTCTAAAGTATTTTTGTCCTTTCTTAACTGCTTGTTCAATTTGTCTAGGGGTATGCTCTTCTTTCTCCATAACTAATTTGGTAATTTCCCTAGTTTGGCTTCTGGTACCGTGAACTCTAGGACTGTCTGTAATAGACGGAGTGGTCGGGGTTAAGGAAGTTTGTGCCCTGGGATTTGATTGTCTATTCCCATTACGAACTCCATGATGTGCATTTGAGGTATTGGGATCGTTAGGTGAATAAGGTGGTGGACCTCAATTTCTAGTTTGAACACTCTCACAGTCTTCTAAATAATCATCATCATTCCCCTCATAACCAGCGCCAACCATCGGGTCCTTAAGACTTATGGATGATGATCTTTCTGTGAAAGGTTTCCTTCTCCCTTTATCTTTATTACACTCAGGCTCTTCCCTTAGGCTACCCAGAGGTTCAAATGCTTCAGTATCTTCTAATACTATCCCCCATTTTATAGTTGCTTCCTTCCAACTTGCCATTCTTTCCTCAGCTCTACTTCCTTTCTGTTCCTCATAATAATTTCTCCACAATTCAATTAATTCCTGTGCCTCTGTATTATCGCTGCACTGTAATATAATCTGCTCAATGTATTTTAATCCCTTTGCTGTATCCATGCTCCCTCGGGCCATCATTCGTTCCCTAATTCTCTATTTAACGATCCGGAAAGGATTTTCAATCGATCAGCTTTTTGTGAAATTCCCTGCCTATTTCTTGCAGAGGACTTTCCGAGTCCGCAATCATATCTTTATTTGCGTGGTTTCCCATTCTGTAGGATAAGGAAGCAACTCTAAACTACTTGCACCTCTTAGCAATTTCCCTTTCTAATTTCGAAATTACTAAAGTCGTTTCAGACAATTTTTGAATCAAAAAGCTCCAGGAAACAACCAATCACACTCATACATCTTCTCACAGCCCGTCTCCTATCCCCGATCTTAATCTGAATGCATGCAAATTAACACTACATACGTGAGCAAAATTGAACACGAAAATGAAATTAGTCCGCTTATCAGAAGTATACCTAACCACAGTCCTGCATAAATCAAATACATTCACTTATTATACATCACACACTCCAAGAAATTCTCCCCATGGCACAATCAGTCAGCGGGATGACTCTTCCCCCGACGCAGCAATCGAAAGAGTACAACCCCTGATCGAACCACCCCGATTCAGATTCTCACAATACGATCTTAAGCAAATACAAATATTTAACTCATATACACTCTTACTTCAAGTATCTAAATCCGTAACACTCACACAACCAGCAACACAAATGACAGTCTGCGGACTTAACATGATCTAAATCTTAACTTTCTAACTCTTAATACACTCTAAGTTTATTTACATACACAGAATATTTACAAAATCCGGATCTGATGACAATACGAAAAGCTAGAATTTTACAATTTACAAATTGATTTAAAGCACTAGCGCACAGTTCATGAACACTTGATCTTGATACTGCATCACACTGTTATCACGCAGTGAACCTTGCCCTCTGATACCGAAGATTTTCCACTTCCGAATCTACTCCATGCTGAGGGGTACCACTCCTTAAATTACTACTTTTCCCCCCGAATGCCACTATCCCCCTGCCAAGACTGGACTTCTATAGGAGGACCTCTAAACCTTCTCTATAAGTTCGACAGAATTAGGGGTACCCTTCGCTATTTGGATTACTTTTCACCAAGTAAACAGGTTCCCGTCTCTCCGGTACTCTTCGCCATCAGATACTAATGAACAATCAATCAGAGGGTTACCATTCACTGTTGATCAGCCGCTATTCGGAATCGATCACGGACATGCACCAACTCCAAAGTTCTATATACAGGAATTCGAATTCCACCTTACTGGCAGAACTTCAAAATGAAATTCAGTATTTGGAAATTTGGCTTTGCAAATATAGACTAATTTTTGAACTCCTAATTTTAGTGCTTATCTCTCCTACTAGGCGGGCACTCAAATCAAACTAAGTTTGCCCAGTTGAATTCTTGAATGGCTGGAGTATTCCAGCCAATCTATACTCTGTCCATCTAAGCCCAGTACCTTTACGAGGTTCCTCGTCCATCACGTCAGGGAGAGACTCCGATACCTTGACGCAGACAATCCTCTCTGCTGGGCACCGAGGATTCAGCACCTAGCCGCTCTGTGCTCTCTGTGATTTATCCATGCCGATTTTCAGAGTGCACCTTTTCCAATTCGCGCTCCCGGCAAAGATCCGATTGATACGTAGGTCAGACCTGTATTTTAATACCCCACCAATTGGAAACCAAATCTAACCCAGAAGCATTAAATCTCTCGTTAAAGCAGCTGCAGTCTGCCAACTAAGACCAAAGTTTTGGGCCTCTAACCCAGGAAAGGGCCTCTAACCCAACCCCAGCACGGCCTCTAACCCCACCCAGGTTTTATGGGCACCTAACCCAAAGGAGCGCTAATCACCACCCCATGCTTGAAAGACTCTGTTCTAATGATCTCGATTAGACCCTTTCCCAAGCCCGCGAATGATCGATCCGCTCTGACTAACGAAGTGCCAAAAATCAATGTGAAAACTGCACCATGGGCCCGATTTCTGAACTCGCGATCAAAACAGCTCAACACCTTAATCGCAATCTTGTGTTTGGGGGTCTTTTAAGATCCCGGACGAGCCCCCAATGTAAATTGCTCATTCTAAGATTCTCCCGAGTAGTTTCAGTCAAAAAACACTGAATCAAGCACTTGAACAACTAATCTTTATTTTAACAAAGCACAATTACAGTTCAACTACTGTACCTATCCCACCGTGGGTTGGATCCTCATATCTGCCTGATCAAGCCCTTTAGGCCTCGCTCAAACAAAGACACTCCAGAAGGTCACGCAGTCTCAAGCGCTCTCCCAGAAGATCGACGCTGGACCACGTGCTAGCGGACTTTTGTATGTCCCGGGATCTTGAGGGGGTGGTCTCTTAATAATCCAATTAGAGATATCAATTAACCCCATACATGACAGATATTTCCCTAACCCAATAATACAGTGGCTAATACATTGTATAACAAAGAAAGCTCTCGCAGGAAGCAAACAAGAACAACATTGAAACATGTGCTCTGAGATTCAAACAATGTTTCCAAGTCTCAATAGTTCAACCAATCATCAATTAACAGGATGACCATCTTGCAACATTATGTATACTGTTTACAATGCTTTTGAAGCGATCCAATAGAAATGATGCATTTAAGGTTTGTTTACAAAACTGCTCTACATGTTATCAATTTAAGAGAAACAAGGAGAACACCTGGACCCCTTACCATCCTGCATATCAGTCTGAGCCAAAGCTGGCTGGTGCCAATCAAAGCCTGTAAAGTTCAGCTGACAAGGGTTAAGCAATTCTGACAAGTGCAGGGATCGTCCATTTTATTGTGTCTTTAATTTAGCCAATATTAACAATTATATGCACGTAAATGTTAAAAGTAAACAGGGGATTTTTTTCCAAGCAGAAGGCTTAGTTTTTCCTCATACAGTATGCAGCAGACACTGTATGCCATGACTTGATGTCCCTCTATTCACTATTTTAACAGTGTAGCCTCATTAAAAATAAATGAAACACTCCGACTGATGAACCTCTCTCCCATGTCTTTGTCAGTTCTGACACTCTCTCAACCAGCCTTTGCCTTAAATATTAACCCAACGACCAAGTGTCCTGCACCCTATATTAATCCCTGGCTCTACAATGCTTCCCCTTTTACATTAGAATCCTTATGTTTTAGATCTATTTCTGAAACTTCCTCTCGCCTTCCTGCTTCCTCCTCTGCCACAAGCTCTTTGTTCTTCTGGGCATCATTTTTTTTGCATTCCCTCCTCTCTTTGCCACACCCGTGGCAGTCACGGTTCAGTCATTAAATGTGATCAAATATATAAACACAGGTTCTTACTTTGTACATCTCTGGTTACTCTCTGCTTTATCGACTTCAGCCTTCAGACAGACTCTTATGTTGGGTCTCTCTTGAATGTTGTCATCACTGCCTATTGATGTTGTCTGGCAGGAGGTGCATTTGCTTCAGGGCATAAAGACTGTGTCACTTTTTTTATTTCCACTAGGTGAGTGGAATTATTGATAGATCCTGTGGAAACTCTGCGGAAACCATTGCCACAGTAGTTTGAAAAGTACTTGGAATATAAGCAGTTGATTCATTTGTTGTGAGTGCTTAATATTCCATTGTTGCTGCAGAAGGATACAATGCCACTTTAACAATGAGATTCTATAAATTACTGAAAATGATGAATATTATCAAATTAATTTTGGCATGATTCTCCGCTAGCTCATGAATTTAGATCAAGGCCTGTCAATCAGGCAAGTCGTTTATCAGCAGCTGCATGCTTTTCACCACATTGTTCATAATACCGCACTTCCTAATTGAACAGCCTTTTTAAAAGCGTATTAAGAAGATTACAAATTCAACTAAACATATACTTCATCAAAGTTTGCAAAGCTCATTCTGATGAGACAATTCTTCTGACACAGATGGAGGATAATTTGTAGGAAGGAACTCCAGATACTGGTCTAAGCCGAAGTAAGACATATTATCCTCTAAAGATAGATGCAAAAAGCTGGAGTAACAGCGGGACAGGCAGCATCTCTGGAGAGTTCAAGTTCAAGTTCAAGTGAGTTTATTGTCATGTGTCCCTGTATAGGACAATGATGGTGTGGGTCTTTGATGATACTGCCAGTCTTTTTGAGGCAGCGACTGCGATAAATCCCCTCGATGGAAGGAAGGTCAGAGCCGATGATGGACTGGGCAGTGTTTACTATTTTTTGTAGTCTTTTCCTCTCCAGGGCGCTCAAATTGCCGAACCAAGCCACGATGCAACCGGTCAGCATGCTCTCGACTGTGCACCTGTAGAAGTTAGAGAGAGTCTTCCTTGACAATCTGACTCTCCGTAATCTTCTCAGGAAGTAGAGGCGCTGATGAGCTTTTTTGATAATTGCGTTAGTGTTCTCGGACCAGGAAAGATCTTCAGAGATGTGCACGCCCAGGAATTTGAAGTTCTTGACCCTTTCAACCATCGACCCGTTGATATAAATGGGGGTGTGGGTCCTTCCAAAGTCCACAATCAGTTCCTTGGTTTTGCTGGTGTTGAGGGCCAGGTTATTGCGCTGGCACCATATGGACAGTTGCTCGATCTCTCTTCTGTACTCTGACTCATCCCCATCAGTGATACGCCCCACAATAGTGGTGTCGTCAGCGAACTTGATGATGGAGTTCGCACTGTGGTTCGCTACGCAGTCATGGGTATAGAGTGAGTACAGCAGGGGGCTGAGCACGCAGCCTTGAGGTGTTCCCGTGCTGATTGTTATTGAGGCTGACACATTTCCACCAATACGAACAGACTGTGGTCTGTGGGCGAGGAAGTCGAGGATCCAGTTGCAGAGGGATGCGCAGAGACCCAGTTCTGCGAGTTTGGTAACCAGTTTGGAGGGGATGATTGTGTTAAATGCCGAGCTGTAATCAATGAATAACAGCCTGACATATGAGTTTTTGTTGTCCAAGTGGTCCAGTGCGGAGTGGAGGGCCAGCGAGATCGCATCCACCGTTGATCTGTTGTGGCGGTATGCGAACTGCAGTGGGTCCAGGTTTTTGTCGATATAGGAGTTGATTTGCTCCATGATCAACCTCTCAAAGCACTTCATCACCACCGGCGTTAGTGCCACTGGTCGATAGTCATTGAGGCATGTCACCTTACTCTTCTTGGGCACCGGTATAATTGATGCCCTTTTAAAGCAGGTGGGGACCTCAGACCTCAGAAGTGAGAGGTTGAAAATGTCCGTAAAAACTCCCGCCAGTTGGTCCGCACAGGTTTTTAGAACACGACCGGGTATACCATCAGGACCAGGTGCTTTTCGGGGGTTCACCCCTCTGAAGGATTTCCTGACATCGGCCTCTGTGACTGAGACTGAAATGCCATCGCAGCGAATGGGGGATCGGGAAGGCACATCAGTATTCATCCTGTCAAAGCGTGCGTAAAACGCATTGAGCTCGTCAGGGAGTGATGTTACACCGACATTCGAGCTGCCTCCTGGTTTTGCCTTGTAGGAGGTGATTGCATTCAGACCCTGCCACAGCTGCCGAACATCTGTCTCGTCCTCCAGTTTGGAGCAGAAGTCCCTTTTGGCCTTTTTGATGGCCTTACCAAGGTCGTATCTGGTCTTCATGTAGGCCACTGTATCATTGGAGGTGAATGCCCTGTGTCTGGACTTCAGGAGAGTGCGGATCTCAAAGTTCATCCAAGGTTTCTGATTGGGAAACACTCGGAAGGTTTTTGTAGGGATGCAGTCCTCCACACATTTCTTTATGAAGTCTGTAACGACTGTGGCATATTCGTTCAAGTCCGTTGCCGAGTCCTTGAACATTGCCCAGTCTACAGACCCCAAACAGTCCTGGAGTTGTTCTTCTGCCCCCCCCCCCCCCCGACCAGCTCTGTGCTGTCCTCACTTCTGGGGGTGCGCTCTTTAATTGCTGCTTGTAGGCAGGAAGAAGCAGCACCGCGGTATGGTCGGACTTACCGAAGTGAGGGCGAGGGATAGAACGATAGGCATTCTTGATGGTGGTGTAGCATTGGTCGAGGGTGTTAGGTCCTCTGGTGCAGCAGGAGACATGTTGGTGGAAGTTGGGGAGTGATTTCTTGAGGTTTGCCTTATTGAAATCCCCAGCAATGGTGGTAAATGCCTTGGGGTAAGACGTCTGGTGTTTGTTGACCACGGCCTGCAGCTCCTCCAGTGCCAGACGGACGTCTGCCTGGGGTGAGATGTAGACCGCGGTCAGGATAACGGTGGTGAATTCTCTCGGGAGGTAGAAGGGACAGCACTTCACCGCCAGATGTTCGAGGTGTGGAGAGCAGGAGTTGGACAGGACTGCCACGTCGGAACACCACGCAGAGTTGACCATGAGGCAGACGCCCCCTCCTCTCCCTTTCCCAGATGCCAGGGTACGGTCCATGCGGTGGATGGAGAACCCTTCAGGCTGGACCGCTGAGTCTGGGGAGCTGGGGGTGAGCCATGTCTCTGTGAAACAGAACACAGAGCATTCCCTCAGCTCCCTTTGATAAAGCAGTCTTTGCCTCATAAAGTAGGCAGGATAGTTGGGAGAGGGGGCCGAAGTCCCCTGCGCATCATTCTGACCTGAAGTCCTGCCCGACGGCCACATTTCTGGACACAATGGAGGCTTCCCCTTTGTTTCCAGGTACTGTACTTGCTGTACCTGCTGTTTCTGCGGACCTGCGCTGGAACGGGGATTCCCTCACAGACGGCAGCTCCAGCTCGGTAACAAACAGGGGTTCCCTCAAAGTCGGCAGCTGCAGCTCCGTTGTTCCTGGAAGATCCAGCCCGTCGGCTCTGGGGGTCATCCCGGGGTTTCAAGGTACAGTACCTGGGATCCTCAGTCGGGTCGGGAGTTCCACAGCCAGCGTGGGAAAATTTATAGTCCGGGTCCCCGCAGCTGCGGGAGATCGCGAAATTGCGAGAGCCTTGAGGTGCTCAAGCAGCTTGTCCGAAACGGCACCGATTTCTGCCGTTTTTCTGATCCAGGTAAGTTGTTGGAAGTTGTAGTTGAGCCTTTTATTTTCCGGAGCTCTGCAAAAGTCGCCGCAAGCAGGCGCCATCTTGTAGCGAAGGAATAGGTGACGGTTTGGGTCGAGATGTTCCCGATGTTGGGGAAGTCCAGAACAAGGGGTCACAGTTTAAGGATAAGGGGGAAATCTTTTAGGACCGAGATGAGGAAAACATTTTTCACACAGAGAGTGGTGAATCTCTGGAATTCTCTGCCACAGAAGGTAGTTGAGGCCAGTTCATTGGCTATATTTAAGAGGGAGTTAGATGTGGCCCTTGTGGCTAAAGGAATCAGGGGGTATGGAGAGAAGGCAGGTACAGGATACTGAGTTGGATGATCAGCCATGATCATATTGAATGGCGGTGCAGGCACGAAGGGCCGAATGGCCTACTCCTGCACCTATTTTCTATGTTTCTATGTTTCTATTCGACCCGTCTGAAGATGGGTCTCGACCCGAAATGTCACCCATTCCTTCTCCCCAGAGATGCTGCCTGTTCCGCTGCGTTACTCCAGCTTTTTGCGTCTATCTTTAGAGGATAATTTGGATTAACACCATCAGTTCTTTGGTTGTTATCTGTGCGACTTGACACCGCGGATTGTGTAAATACCACTGGCATATAATTCTCTGTTGAACTAAGCTTACCCCAAGTTGCTGGAGTGTAAGTGGAGGCAAATCAGCATTGCCAGTGCTGCCATTTTGGAACTCCATCCAACACCTCAAATTAATCTTGCACAGCTAAACACCAGTTAAACAGAAAAGAGAGCCATTTTAAGATTTACAGATGAATTGCTGGGTGATATCTTTTGGCTGTTTCAATAAAATCTGTAATCGCACAAGAAAATAGGAGCAGCAGTAAGCCAGTAGACCCTTAAGCCTGACCCGCCATTCATAATAATAATGTCTGATTATGCTGGTCTCAACTCTTCTGTGTCAGTTCCCCATAACCCTTAATTCATAGAGTCATAGTCATAGAGCGATATAGTGTGGAAACAAGCCTTTCGGCCCAACATACCCACACCGGCCAACATGTCCCAGCTACATTAGTCCCACCTGCCTGCATTTAGTCCATATCCATCCAAACCTGTCCTATTCATGTACCTGTCTAACTGTTTCTTAAATGTTGAGATAGTCCCAGCCTCAACTGCCTCCTTTGGCAGTTTGTTCAAACACCCATCATGCTTTGGGTGAAAAAGTTACCCCTCAGATTCCCATTAAATCTTTTCCCCTTCACCTTAAAGCTATGTCCTCTGGTCCTCGATTCACCTACTCTGGGCAATTGACTTTGTGCATCTACCCAATTTATTCATCTCATAATTTTATACATCTCAGTAAGATCGCCTCTCATCCTCCTGCGCTCCAAGGAATAGAGTCCCAGCCTACTCAACCTCTCCCTATAGCTCAGACCCTCTACCCCTGGCAGCATCTTTGTAAATCTTATCTGTACTCTTTCCAGCTTGACTACATCTTTCTTATAACATGGTCCCCAGAACTGAACACCATACCCTAAATGCAGCATCACCAACGTCTAATACAACTGCAACATGATCTCTCAACTTCTATTCTCAATACTATGACTGGTGAAAGCCAATGTGCCAAAAGCCTTTTTGATCACCCTATCTACTTGTGACTCCACCTTCAAGGAACCATGCACCTGCATTCTTAGATCCCTCTGCTCTACAACACTCCCCAAAGCCCAATCATTCACTGTGTTGGTCCTTCCCATATTAGACTTCACAAAATGCAACACCTCACCCTTCTCTGTATTAAATTCCATCAACCACTCCTCAGCACAACCTGGCCAATCGATCAAGATCCTGCAGCAATTTTTCGCAACCATCTTCACTGTCTGCAAAACCACCCACTTTTGTATCATCTGCAAACTTACTAATGTTGCCGTGTATGTTCTCATCCAAATCATTGATATCGATCTTTAAAAAAACTCATCTACCTTCAGCACAAATGTTTCTCATGATTTGGCTTCCACTGGTCTCGGGGGAAGAGTACTTCAGAGATTTGCTGCCCTCGGGGATATAAAACAAATCTGCAGATGCTCTAAATCTGAACTAAAATTTGAAACTGCTGGAAATATTCAGCAAGGTTAGCAAGGCCATTTAACATGTTAGGAATGCAGCCTGATAGATAGATATTGCTGGCAGGTAATTGATGTGGGTATGGAAAATGTATCAGTGCCCGAGCCTGGCAATGCAATTTGTAGGATTTGGCATTTGAAATTACAGTGGTTGACTGAGTTTTATGGGTACAATCATCAAATGTCTTCTGCACAACAACTAAGTTCTTAGATCTTGACTCCAGACATTGACCTCCAGAGTTATCTACTCACTGTGCCCCTGTGCCTGTATCGGTAAGGTTATCTTGCCGACTATTTCTCCTCAGCTCCACTTTCATCAAGGAGATCTCCAGTATATATTTGGGTAACATGAAACTTGTTCTTTCCTGTGAAACTAAATTCATCATGTTCATAAGTTATAGGAGCATAAGTTCGGCCCATGAATTCTCCTCCGCCATTCAATCACGGCTGATCTGTCTTTCTCTCTCAACCCCATTCTCCTGCTTTCTCCCAATAACCCCTGGCACCCGTACTAATCAAGATTGATTGTAATCATGTATTGCCTTTCTGCTGACTGGTTAGCATGCAACAAAAGCTTTCCACTGTACCTCGGTACACATGACAATAAACCAAATTAAACTGAAATGACATGGCCTACACAGCCATCTGTAGCAATCCTATTCCAGAACAGATTCACTTGTCGAAAATCAGGCTATAATTACCACTGTCACAATGCACCGTCCCTTTAAGTGTTTAGTCAGTTTTAAACAGTTGTAAACTACCTATAATTAGAGCTGAAATATCCTGAAGAAGGGTCTCGACCCGAAACGTTTCCTATTCCTTCACTCCATAGATGCTGCCTCGCCCACTGAGTTTCTCCAGCTTTTTTATCCACCTATAATTAGAACTGGTTATTTATGCTTTTACCCTCCTGCTGATCATTGCAGCCTATGAACAGAAGACAGCATGAAGTTGGTATGCCCCATGCATTCTACTTAAAAACCACTGTTCACAAGTCTGGGGAAAAGTTCTGAACTGTAACGTCACCTATCCATGTTCTCCAGAGATGCTGCCTGACCCATTGAGTTACTCCAGCACTTTGTGTCATTCTTTGGTAAACCAGCATCTGCAGTTCCTTGTTATCATAGGTATTATACTTTTTAATATCTATTTTGCCATTTACCATTCTTTAAGACTTTTGAGTGCTCTGCTTTGGGATTTTCAACCTGTACCATTAGAACATAGAACTTTTATTTTAAGATAAGCAACTAAACTGTTAACATACAGTATCATTAAAGAAAGCTTGACATGAGTTTTACTCATGGGCCTTCATTATATGGATTGAAGTATCTCGGTATTAACTGAACAGATGGTATAACTGCTTGTGAACTCGCCCCCCTCAGGGTAGATTCTAATACCAATCCAGTAAAGTCATCTGGTTTACTGCTTTGTTCTGAAGGGATGCTGCATACCCTGGCAGGATTCTTCCACGGAGGCACCATTCAGGCATTGTCAAGTAGCTACTAAGCAAACTGCAGCATAAGATAACACACGGAGATCAAGACCACTTTTGAATGAAAATACCAGGAAGAAAGATCGCAAGAACAGCTAATCTGAAAACAGCCTTCAAAGGAGGGGAAAGGAGTAAGGTGACTGTGGTGTTGGGAGACAGTGGACAAAATGTGTATGCACCCCTCTCAGCTGACCACAGGATCTGTTGGACTCCTGCATTTCAATAAACCACACACCAAAGACCAACAGGCCCTTTAGCCATCAAGTCCGGGCCGATAATCGACAAGCCATTTTGCTAAACCCATTCCAATCCTATCCCAAAGACAAAAAGATGGAGCAACTCGACGGGTCAGGCAGCATCTCTAAAAGGAAAGGAATAGTTGACGTTTCAGGTCTAGACCCTTCTTCTGACCTTTTTCCAATCCAATCCCATTTCATTCATCCGCACACTAAGGGCAATTAGAAGCAAATGAACTTACCAACCTTCACTTCATTGGATCTTTAGAATGTGGCAGGATGCCGTGCACTCAAAGGAAAGCTATACCATCACAGTGCGGTCATGCAATCTCCACGCAGACAGCAGGCGTGGTCAGGATTGACCTGTGTCTCAGGGTCTGTGATGCAGTGGCTCCATTAACTGCAGTGTGATGCCGCACAGTTTCAGGGCTCATCCTGCATGGTCAAGAACTAGTTCAACGTGTTTATAGTTCCACAGGTAATGTTCTTCTTTGAACAATAGCGGTGTTTTGATTAATTTGCAGTCACATGATGCCATTTCATATCCCCAGAGAAGGAAGTCTGGAAAATTGGCACCATCTCCGGTCTTAATATCGTTAAGATGAGGAAAAATCAATACCACCTTCTGCCCTGTGTGGGTGTAAAAGGTCCCATGGCACCACTTTGAAAAGGAGCAGAGGAGTTTTACGTGTGCTCACAAATTCTTGGGCCAAAATCAACATTCATCAAGGTATTTTATTAGGTAATTATCACAAATGCTTCTTGTCGGCTCCTGCCCCACAAAAAATGCTTGCCGTATTTATTTTCTACATCACAATCGTGGTTATTAATCAAGAGTATAGCATCAACAGTGGTGCTCTTGGCAGAGCTGCTACCTCACAGTACCAGTGACATGGGTTCAATTCTGTGTCAACGTGGGTCTTCTCTGGGTGATCTTGTTTCCTCCCACATCTCAAAGACTTGCAGGTTGTGTATGTTAATTGGCTTCTACAATTGGCCCATAATGTGTAGAGAGTGGATGAGAAAAAGGGCGGCACAGTGGCCCGGGGTTGATCTTAACTATGGGTGCTGTCTGTACTGAGTTTGTACATTTTCCCTGTGACCGTGTGGATTTTTCTGAGAACTTCTGATTCCTCCGCACTCCAAAGACATACAGGTATGCTGGTAAATCGGCTTGGTGTAAGTGTAAATTGTCCCTGCTGTGTGTAGTATAGTGGTAATGTGTTGGGATCGCTGGCCGGTGCGAACTCGGTGGGCCAAAGGGCCTGTTTCCACGCTGTATCTCCAAAAAAAATCTAAAATGGGATAACATAGAGCTAGTGTGAACAGGTTATTGATGGTCGGAGATAGACAGAAAAAGCTGGAGTAACTCAGCGGGTCAGCCAGCATCTCTGGAGAAAGGATGGTCAGCGTGGACTCTTTTGGCCGAGAAGTCTGATTCCATGCTAAATCTTTATGCTTAAAAATCAAGGTTAAGCATTTGTCAGTAAAAAGATGATTTGGTGTATGTTGAAAGGAACATGAAAGACATGGTATAAACATGTCATTATTTTTTAGGAATTTGCAGGAACCGATTCCCTTTCTCCCAGTCTCCTGTCTTCTTCTAGTTTTAAAGTTAGCATTGGGGTTGATGCTCGAACTTGATAATTGCAGGAAAGCAGTTGCTCCTGAATCCGGTGGTGTGCGACTTCAAGCTTCTGTACTTCCTGCCCAATGTTAGCAGTGAGATGAGAGCATGGCCTGAAGCTAGGTATCCTTGATGATAGATGTCACCTTCTTGAAACAGCATCTCATTTGGATGCTTTTGATAGTGGGGAGGCTGTGTTCATGATGGGCTGGGCCCCACCACTCTCTAATTTTGCCCAGGATGGGGATGGTGGTTGAGGCATATACAATAGTTGTATTTAGGAGACATTTGGATAGGCAAATCGATATGCAGGGAACAAAGGGAACAAATTATGTGCAAGCAGCCAAGAGTTTGTCTTGGGATTATAATCAGCATAATCATTGTAACCGAAGGGCCTGTTTGTGTACTGTACTGTTCTATGTTCTTGATCACCGGGTGGTGCCAGCAATGGCTGCCTCGCCAACAGTCTGCCTGTCCTTTCCTTCTTTGTGTTTAAATAGTATGTGTTAAATGTATATTTTAGTGTCTCTTATGGGCCTGTTCCACATAGGCGACTTTTTAGGCGGCTGCAGGAGATTCTGCGCTCGCCACATGGTCGCCACATGTTCGCGGGTGGTTGCTCAGATTCAGATTCAGATTCAGATTCAGATTCAGATTCAGATTCAGATTCAAACTTTATTGTCATTGTGCAGGGTACAAGTACAGAGACAACGAAATGCAGTTAGCATCTCACCCAGAAGTGCGAACACAGAATAATGGAACAGTGAAATATATATATATATGTATATACAGTAGCAGTAGTGCAAATTTCAGGGGGGGGAGATCAGTCACTGGGGGAAGGAGTGTCCGGGGGGGGGGGGGGGGGGTGACTGGCAATCACCAAGGTGCAGAGTTAAGTAGGGTAACAGCCGCAGGGAAGAAGCTGTTCATGAAACTGCTGGTCTGGCAACGGAGAGACCTGTAGCACCTCCCAGATGGGAGGAGGGTAAACAGTCTGTGGTTGTGGTGAGAGCAGTCCTTGACGATGCTGCGCGCCCTTTGCAGACATCGTTTGCTCTGGACAGACTCAATGGAGGGGAGTGAGGAACCGGTGATGCGTTGGGCAGTTTTCACCACCCTCTGCAGTGCTTTCCGGTCAGAGACAGAGCAGTTGGCATATCATACTGTGATACAGTTAGTAAGGATGCTCCTGATGGTGCAGTGGTAGAGGATAACCAGAATGAGGTATTGTGGGTCCAAGAGAGGTCATCAGAGATGTTGACCTCCAGAAACCTGAAGCAGGAAACACGCTCCACCTGCGTCCAGTTAATATGGATGGGGGTGTGCGTGCCGCCCCTATACCTTCTGTGGTCCGCAATGAGCTCCTTGGTCTTCTTGGTGATAAGGGCCAGGTTGTTGTCAGCGCACTATGCTGCTGGAGAGTCGCCTTCATGGCCGTGAGGAGTTCTCGCATTCTGGAAATTAATCGCGGCCTCATTCTGGTCGCCGCAGATTTTTCAGCATGTTGCTGCCATGGAGAGTAGCGGGAATTCTCGTGCCATAGGTGCAGTGGTAGTGGGTCGCCAGGAGGTCCTAGTGGGTTTCCAGGAGGGTGAAGATTCTTGTAGGTTGTAGCCGGTGCTGACCGGTGAATTTCATTGGCTCATTGGGAAAAATAAACGTAAGCAGTAGTTACCGACCGGCAATGTTAAATGTCTGCCGAGCTTCACAGTCGTGTATCTCTGGCTTCTTAAACGATTTCTCCCCCCCGCTTTCTCCCCCCTCTCCCCCCTCTCCCCCCTCTCCCCCCTCTCCCCCCCTCTTTTAAAGGACTTACCGTACACTGTGCTTTCACCGTCTTAATTAAAGCGGCAACCTTCCTGTTCATCGTGATGTTTGTCTGTATCACCTTGGCTTTGCACCATGTGAATTTCACGCAGACAGCGTTCCTCTTGCTTGCCCTGTCCACCACCTGCTTGACGGGCTGGTGAAGGAAGCGATGTGTGTGTGTGTTCCACTCTGACAGTCGCCATTCCAGTTGCCAACTTGACAGTCGCCGGGAGACGCCAGCAGTCACCTGAAAAATCGCCTAAGTGTGACAGGCCCATTAGCATGTTTTATGCGGGGGGTGGGGGGTGCAGTTGGGGGAAACTTTTTCTAATCACTTACCTCAACGTTGATGGGATTTTTTTCCGTATCGTATCTCCGTCCGCACTGCGGCTTAACATCGAGGAGTTGGCGACCTTTGCTGGACATCGACCGGGAGCTCTACTGTGGGTGCCTGCGGACTTACCATCACAGAGCTCATGATCCGTTTGCCAGGGATCGACCTCGGAGCTTCAACCGTGGGTACTTGCAGAGTTCAACATCGCGGAGCTCCCTGTCTATGGTTAGAGACCGATTTTATGGAACTCCAAGCTGCAGGAGCTTCGACCACCCAGATGCGGGAGCTTCGACCGCCGGCTGTGGGAGCTTCGATCGCCCCGATGGATGGTTCGTCTGCCCCGACCGCGGGAGAATAAAGAGGAAGAAGATTGGACTTTTTTGCCTTCCACCACAGTGAGGAATGTGGGGAATTCGCCGTGGTGGATGTTTATTTTAACTTTTATGTAGTTGTGTGTCTTGTTGCTTTTTTTTTCGTATGGCTGTATGGTAATTCATATATCACTATACCTTCATTGATAAACGTGACAATAAAAGACCTTTGAAACCTTTGAAATCTTTATGTTCTTATGTTATTCTGCACTGGTATTTCTGTCCCTGTCAGTGGACTTGGGAGTTTGCAGCCTAAATTTAATACTGTTACCTAGCCAATGGTCTACTTCTTCTTGTTGAGTCCACACACAAGATTAGTAGTTGTTTAGCCAGATCTGAACTCACTTCTCGGAATCGGCATGCAATGGTGTCAATTGTCTCTTCTTGTGCTTGATGTGTGTGGTGATGGAAAGGTTGGTGGAAACAGGGCCGTGACGTGAACACTCTTTCCTTGACCCCAATGGTCTGCTGAGAGCCCAGTACCATTGGACAGACAAAATATGTAGAAAGGAACTGCAGATACTGGTTTAAACCGAAGATAGACACAAAATACTGGAGTAACTCAGCGGGACATGCAGCATCTCTGGAGAGAGCCTTCTCTCCAGAGATGCTGCCGGTCCTGCTGAGTTACTCCACCATTTTGTGTCTACCTGTGGCCAGAGATTGCCTATGTTTCAGATTTCTCTTTGAATTAGGTGTTGGATTGATTAAAATAAGTAATCAGTAGAGTCAAAAGTGTTTCTCCAGAGGGGGGAAAAATATCTGGGAGTGTGAACTAGCTTTTAATCACTCTTGCACAATCAATGTGAGAATTGTCGGGAATGTAGGACATGGACATCTGCCTAACACTTCAGTCAGGAAATGCATAATTGTTTGAATCATCACAAAAATAACGATTGCAGCTAAAGAAATGATCAATTTTCAAAACTAAATTCTAAACGTAACAATAAATTGTATGACAATAGGTGTTTATTACTTTCACTGAATTCATATAAGGGGCTTTCTGTCATAAAAAGGTATCTGCGCCCATTATTAACACTGGCCCTTTGATTTGCTAATGTCGATCAGCTTCAGTTCCCAGTGTAATTAGAACGATGTTTGATTGATGGGCCCAAATTGAGAACGTGTTTCGGTGCCAGATCCCATCTCTGTTGCCGACATGCATGCCAAATAAACGGGGAATACTTGGACCCCTGCTGGATTCAAAATAATTGACCTTGCAACCCTTCGAGCTTTGCTTGCTGTGGTTTTGTGCTGCACTAAAATCCTGCATAACCACACACCTGGTATTTGTTTTATCCTTTCTGAATAATTTTGCTGGGCATTAACTTACTTTTTATTCATTATACAGCAGCCTTATCTTGGGGTGCCATGCTGCCAGCAGATGAGAAACACTTACTTCCCTCGATTTCTTGTAACCAAGGAAAGAAAGAAAACTGTTAATCTAACACAATTTCACACTGCATATAATTTGACTAGTTCAGATATAAAAGCATTTTGAATCCTTGTTATATTGAAATCTCCTATGTACTTTTACATAATGCATGAGACCTCGTTGACTGCCTTAACTGTATTTCAAGTCTCTCCATCACAATATAATGCTTGGACTTTTTTTTTTGCTATTTACTTTAACTGAGCATGCAAGATGTGAGACTCATAACTCGTGTAAAGAATAAGGATTGTGCTTTGGGAAATTCTCTGATTATTATCATTCATAAATGTTCTATTTCTGTGGGCAATAAGAGTCAATAGCTCATTTTTACTCATACATTTTTTTTGAAGCGGCAAGTTTTATTCTAACTGCTCATTCGAGTGGAATATTTCAGTAAAAATTACTTTGTCTTGCTCCGTGAGAAGTTTTGAATTTCCACCTCCTTTCCGTCATCCTTGAAAACTACAAGAGTTTAAAACCTGGGCTTGATGTCAAAGCAAAAGACCCTGAGATGATACAGCAAAATGCAGCAAATCTAAAACAAAGTTACGGAAGACTAGCAACAAACAGCAGGTGGTTCAGCACCTGTGGAGTTAACAGAGAGTAGATATTCTAGGTTTACTCTCTTCTCTACCTCTTGTGAAATGCACTTCTGGCGCAAAGCTATGGAGTCACAGAGTGATACAGTGTGGAAATAGGCCCTTCGTCCCAACTTGCACACACCGGCCAACAATGTCCCAGCTACACTAGTCCCACCTGCCTGTGTTTTGTCCATATCCTTCCAAACCTGTCCTATCCATGTACCTGTCCAACTGTTTCTTAAATGTTGGGATAGTCCCTGCCTCAACTACCTCCTCTGGCAGCTTGTTCCATACACCCACCACCCTTTTGTGTGAGAAACCGTACGTGTGCATTTTTATATATGCCATGAAAATACTATAAGAAAATTATCTGCCTCCCTGAATTACATTCAAATAATGTCAGAGCTCGTAAATTATGGTTCTTTTGATGAAGATGCATTAAATAAACAGTGACTTGGTAGGAGGTGTTGATAACTGGCTTACTGAGACAATATTCATCATGGAGGCCCGTGACCAGCAGAGTTCTACAACGATCTATGATGGTACATCTGTTTTATGTGATATGTATAAATTGAACATAAACATATATGGGTTGGTTAGTAAGTTTGTAGATGACACCAAGATCATGGAATGGTGTCACTAATTGTGAGGAAGGCTAAAGAATATAGCAGGATACAGATCAGCTACAAAAATGGGTGAAGAATTGGGAGACTAATAAGAGCAGGTATGAGGGATAAAAATGCTGGAGAAACTCAGCAGGTGAGGCAGCATCTATGGAGTGAAGAAAGACCCATCTGAAGAAAAGTCTCGACCCGAAACGTCACCTATTCCTTCGCTCCATAGATGCTGCCTCACCTGCAGAGTATCCCCAACATTTTTATCTGCCTTTGATTTTTCCAGCATCTGCAGTTCCTTCTTAAACAGGTATGAGGCAGTGCATTTGTGAGGTAAGGAGAAAATATACTTAACTAAACCCTTAACAGCATTGATGTACAGATGAACTGTCGGGCCCATGGCACAAGGAAGGTTGGGCAGTGTGGCAGGCCTGGCTTGCCCGCCATGGTTGAGCCGCGGGACTGACTACCATCGCCCGGTGTGGTAACAACATATCGCCTCAGCGCAGAGGGAGAATGAGGAGGGAGGAGACTGTAACTTTAAGACTTTTGCCTCCATCACAGTGAGGAGGTGCCTGGTGAACTCACTGTGGTGGATGTTAATTTGTGTTTATTGTGTGTTTTGTTGTTTACTATTAAATGTATGGATGCAGGCAACGACATTTCGTTCAGACCGAAAGGTCTGAATGACAAATAAAGGATCAAGAAGATCAAGGAACTGGAAAACACGCTTAAAGAGGGAAGCAGCCGAGCTTGAAGAGGGTAACCACGGAGCCTGACTCCTGCTCAGCCCAGAGGACCGGAGAACTGGAGAAGAATGTGGAGAGAGTCACCGACGGCGGACACAAGAACAAATGGTTGGTAAGAAACACTAGGTTCCCTCAAGTTTGGCTGCGAGAGGTACCCCCTCTCGCATAAAGGCTGAATGGTAGCTGCATGAGAAGAGGGATGACGGTTCGCTGGACGGACCGGATCAAGGTGACGGGTGTAACGGGACTTTATGGCCAACTGCAGCTTGGATTTTGAAAATATTGTGCTGATGTATAGTTATAATTTATTGGACTGTATGCAAAAAAAGAATGCTGACACAAGAAACTGAAGATCCCGGAGACTGAAATAATACAAAGAGTCTGAAGGGAGAGAGTAAGAAGGAACTGCAGATGCTGGTTTAAACCGAATGGGTGACATTTCGGGTCGAGACACTTCTTCAGACTGAAGAAGGGTTTTGACCCAAAACAGCACCCATTCCTTCTCTCCAGAGATGCTGCCTGTCCCGCTGAGTTACTCCAGTCTTTTGTGTCTATCTTCAGTCTGTTGGAAGAACTTAGTAGGTGAGGCAGAAACGAATAGTCAACATTTTGGATCAAGACCCTTCCCTTCATTTGGACTGGTGCTGTTGGTCTGTTGTGAAGGGCCAAGGCACCCCCAGGAGAAATAAACAAAACTGCAGAGGAACATGTTGATCTGCCTGAAACCTCAACCATCCCACTTTCTGCATTCTTAATAGAACAGTCAAGAATTGCTCAGATATTACATTCAGAGTAAACGTGCCTGTACTATTTCTACTGTCAGGTCTCTCAATCATCTATAAGAAAAGCTCAACTTTGTGATTTTTTCCATCTCACATTATTCCAGTGAACTTTTGAGCTATGCACAACATGCCAACATATGAAACGCAGCGTTCAAGAAGGAACTGCAGATGCTGGAAGATCGAAGGTACACAAAAATGCTGGGAGAAACTCAGCGGGCCGCTGAGGAGGATTTTCACCATCGGGGCTCGGTGTCGGCGTTCTATCAGCCCGGCGAGAGGGCCTGAGCATCGGGCCGCCCGGGGTGGCGACTGCGGGTGCTCGGAAGGCCCCGACCACGGGTGAACATCTGGGAAGATCGGAGGGGAGGCTGGCTGGACTATGGTGCCTTCCTCACCTTGGTGCCATTGTGTTATGTTGTGTCATGGACTTTGTGTTTGTGCTTTTTTTTTAAATTCTATTTTATTTTTAATATGTTTAATTATTTATTTATTATTTATTTATTTTTATGATACTGACTGTAAAGGCAAATTCATTTCATTGTCTCTAATTGAGACAATGACAATAAATTTGAATACAATACAATCTATGGAGCGAAGGAAATAGGCGACGTTTCGGGCCGAAACCCTTCTTCAGACTGATGGGGGGTGGCGGGGAGAAGGAAGGAAAAAGGGAGGAGGAGGAGCCCGAGGGCGGGGGGATGGGAGGAGACAGCTCGAGGGTTAAGGAAGGGGAGGAGACAGCAAGGGCTAGCAAAATTGGGAGAATTCAATGTTCATGCCAACCGGACGCAAGCAACCCAGGCGGAATATGAGGTGCTGTTCCTCCAATTTCCGGTGTTGCTCACTCTGGCAATGGAGGAGACCCAGGACAGAGAGGTCGGATTGGGAATGGGAGGGGGAGTTGAAGTGCTGAGCCACCGCGAGTTCAGGTAGGTTATTGCGGACTGAGCGGAAGTGTTCGGCGAAACGATCGCCCAACCTCCGCTAGTCTCCCTGATGTAAATCAGCAGAAACGCAGCAACTATTTGGTGAATAGAAAGTTTCCAAGCACCAATGAAATAAATGAAGAGAAAATTTGTCTTCAGCATTATTCAAGGTTTAAAAAATTGTTTGGCACTCTTATTCTTAACTCTACTTATTTGGTTATTAGATTCATAGTCATACAGTGTGAAACAGGTCATTCGGCCCGACTTCCCCAGGCTGATCAATATAGTCCCACCTGCCTGCGTTTGGCCCATAATCCTCTAAACCTATCCTATCCATGTACCTGTCCAAATACCTCATTAAACATTATGATAGTACCTGCCTCCTCCAGCAGCTCATTCCAATCCTTTGTGCAAAGAAAGTTACCCCTCGGGCTCCTATTAAATCTTTTCTACTATGGGTAAAAGATTAACCCAATCTATTCCTCTCATGTTTTTGTGCACCTCTAAGATCACCCCTCATCCTCCTGCGCTTCAAGGAATAAAGTCCTAGTCTGCTCAACCTCTCCCTATAGCTCAGACACTCAAGTCCTCCCAATATCCTCATAAATCTTCTCTTCACCCTTTCCAGCTTGGCAACACCTTTCCTATAACATGGTGCCCAAAACTGAACACAATACTCTAAATGTGGCCTCCATATGTCTTAGACAACTGTAACATCACCTCCCAACTTCTATACTAAATCGGTCTGACTGACGAAGGCCAATGTGCCAACAACCTTCTTGTTCACCCTAGCTGCCTATGATGCCACTTTCAAGGAATGATGCACCTGCATTCCTATATCCCTTTGCTCTACAACACTCCCCAGAACCCTTCCATTCTCTGTGTAGTTCCTGCCCTTGTTACACTGCCCAAAATGGAACACCTCACACTTCACTGTATTAAATTACATCAACTATTCCTCAGCCCATCTGCCCAACAAATCAAGACCCAGCTGTAATTTTTGACAACCATCTTCACTACTATAATACCACCCATATAAGTGTCACCCACTAATCATGCCTTGTATATTCTCATCCAAAAATATTAATATTGACACAGATCAAATGCCTTGCCTTGCTGAAATCCATATATACAATGTCTACAGCTTTGCCCTCATCAACTGTGTTGGTCACATCTTCATTAAACTCAGATTCGTGAGACACGATATCCCACGTACAAAAGCATGCTAACTATCTCTAATCAGCCTTTGTCCATTTGTGGCACCCTGGTGTACACAAACTAATAAACTAGTCAAAAGACTAAGGACAAAGGAAATTTATTGTCACATACACCAATTGGTGCCGTGAAATTTGAGTTACCATGCAGCCCACAAATAAGATAAACACAACAGATAAAACATAAAACAACCCCCCACAGTGGAATCAACGTTTCCCACTGAGGGAAGGCAATAAAAGTTCAGTCCTCTTCCTCTTGTTCACCCGTGGTCGGGGCCTATTTGAGGCCTCCGCAGTTGCCGCTACGGATGGCCCGAAGTTTCAGGCCCTCTCGCCGGATGATGGTACTCCAGCATCGGAAGAACACTCTCAGCGGCTTGGGCTATCTGAATCGGCCGCTTAGTACTGGAGACCGTGGTTCCCGAAGTCCACAGGCCGAGCTGGGCTGAGCTCCAACACTGGTGACCTCGGCGAAAGATCCCAGGCCTCCGCGATGTTATAGTCAGTGCCGCCCGTGGCTGAGGGCTCCGCAGACCACAGCTCCACGGTGTTAAAGACGGCAGTCCCAACACTCCGGAGCTCCACACGGTGACCTCGGTAAGGCATCGGCCACTCCGCAATGGTACTTCAGTGCTGCGCCACCGCTGAAGCTGAAGTTCTAGCCGGTCTCTGGCAGGAAAGGCTGTGCCAATCCAGATGGTAGGCCGCGAGGAGGGGGCGAAGTTGCGGCTCGGAGGAAAGACGCATCCTCGACCCAGGTAGCGACTGTAAAAAACAGTTTCCCCCCTCCCTCCACCCCCCCCCCCCCACATAAAAAGACTAAAATACCTCAACAACAGAACTCTTTGACGGACTAAAAGTTTTTTAAAAAGGATGAACGTACGAGCAGCAGCAGGCGAGGCTGCCACACTCAATGGCGCCACTAATCTGATCTAATCTTATATCCCTCACCATTGTAGTGATATGTAAAGATAAGCAGTGTGGTGAGGTATGAGAAGGGGGATTTGAATGGCCACATTGCAGACTTTGAAATAAATGTGATGTTATTGTGCCGACACGTGACACACGTCAAGGAGTAGGCACGTTGATTCTGCTTCACCTTCTCTCCAGTGATATTTAATGATGAAGAAGAAAAAAAACGAAAAGATGAAATGAGCTAGTTTCGGTGAAGACTACTTGCCTAATCCTGTCTTCTCACAAATATATCATCATATTCACATGCTGAATGTTCCCATTGTTTCTCCTTTAATGGCACACTGCTTCAAGTACTTAACCTTTCACAGACATTTTAAGCATAAAATGAAAATAAATTATTACAATGCAATGTTATGAATTGAAACTTCCAACTATTGCCCTTGTATTTTATATCTGTTCCAAAATAACAATGATAATGATCAGCCATGATCATATTGAATGGCGGTGCAGGCTCGAAGGGCCGAATGGCCTACTCCTGCACATATTTTCTATGTTTCTATGTTTCTATAATGACAACAGAAGTTGATGGAACCACACAACAGGTCAGATCAGCACAGACAAAGAAAGTGGAGAGTAGCTTGATTTTTAGGCACCGGAAAGGAAACTGTTGTAATTAGTATTTATCACTACTGCTTTACACACATAAAAAGACAACTCGCAAATGCAAAGGATACAAATTATTATCAAATTATTTACACTTGTATCAAACGTGCTTTAAAGTAATGTCATAACATTAGTGGACTTGCAAAATTCAATTTTTACCTCGTATTATCTGCATTTGAAATCCTTTGGAGAACCAGCATTAATAACACAGAATGACAATGCAAGAAGATATTTGGTGATCAGAAATTGGATTAAATTGGTCCTAAAGTTGTTTCAGTTTAGTTATTAACAGATTCCTGAGTGGTGTGAAATATCTTCCTTCTAGCTTAGATTAACTGGCAACACTTAACTTCAAATATGTAGTCACATCTATACATTAAAAGAAAAATGGACCATCTGATTTTTAAATAAGTACATTTTATAAATCGCTTTGAATTAAAATTAAAAATGCTAAGCATGCTCGGGATCGTAAATATTTAAAGAATACTGTTAGATTGACATTTGGGGAGGGGCTCGTAATCAAATAGTCCAATTTTAAATGCTAATCCTTCTATCACTTTTACATGCTGATTAATCTGCAATGGAGTTTCATCCTGCTTAATTCCTAAATTAGACTCTATTCATATTTATTTTAATTATTTGATTATTTGATGTAATGTTTAATCTATTTGGGAAATAAGTAACAATGTGAAATGCCTTAATGTCAGGCTAGAAGTGTCTTTCCATTACTTCAAAATGACATGTGTGTGGTACATGCAGAATTAGAATTGGCTATCAGTGCAAAATCTACAATGGCTAAACATGGCTGGTTGTGGGAGCCCACTTATTGGAATCTTGATATATTGAATGAGCCCTGATAAGTTTATATATGACAGCCAGGACTTCAGCCATTGAATTGCTGCCATCTGATCATCTCCATTCTGCTGGGATGGCATGTGTTATACTCGAAGAAATTGGTGTTGTTTAAATGTGAATCGCATTATCAATGCAGTGTAATAAAGCATTATGAAATCTAATTATTTGAATTAATCTGTGTACAAAAACAGACATTAGTCTATTTGCAGTTTTAAATTGCGGTGGTGTATGGAGGTAAACAATGGTGCTGGTGAGCAGGCTGAGCGATCACCTCCCATACCCTTAGAAGTGCTCTGGATGTTCCAAGGTCAGCTGAAGGGGGGTGCCCTGGGCACGTATATGGCATGGTGGCCATGTGAGGTGAGAGACAGCTCTCTCATACGTCCGCATGTCCGGATGGAGGTGTGAGGTGAAGGTGCAGTGGGCTGCTGGAGGCCCTGCAGAAGCCTGGGGCCAGATTAGATCACCTGCTGCTCCAAATGGCCGAACGCGAGGATCAGGTGCGCCGGTAGCGGCATGGTGAAGTGGAGCACCGATGGAGGACATCGACATATTGCCTGGCCAGGGTGATCCCTGCAACTCTAACCCAGTGCCGTCACCAGGATAATGGGCCTTTATGGCCAAGTTAAGACTCTAAGATATTTAACAATTCTGAATCTTAAGGATACAAGGGCTCCGGAAGCATGGTGATTCTTATGTACTGCCTCAGTGTGATCTACTATCTTATAGTCTTGTACTTAAGTACGATTGTGTCTAATGTGTAGTTCGATTGTTACAGGATTGTATGCAAAAAAAGAATATCACTGTTCAATGGATTCAATGGGCTGCTTTATTTGTCACACATGCAAACTGTCAAGTCAAGTCAAGTCAAGTTTATTTGTCACATACACATACAAGATGTGCAGTGAAATGAAAGTGGCAATGCCTGCAGATTTTTCAAAAACAACAGAACAGAATAGAACAGAACCAGTTTTAGAAAAAAAAATTAAATTAAATTAAAAAAAATATATATTTTTTTTAAAAAGACACAACACAACAGTAAATTAGTTACTGCACAGTGAAATCCTTTTTGCACATACACATGCAGGCATCACCATGTTTTGGTGCCAATTCCAAAGTCCGGTCAGCCCACGTGTTCGATGTACTGGAGCAGATCCCCGCAAAACAATTTCCCTCTCCTTCTCCGGCCAAATGTGTGTCCCAGGGGCGCCTCATGCAGCTGACCTTCAAGGCACTGGAGGCGATACCCTGGTCCCCCCTCCTACTGGCCCAGGCCTACTGCCCGACATCCCCAGCTCCCTCCCAGTTCCGCCAACTGATGAGCCTTCGGGCAGGTCCGCAGTCGGACGAGCCTTCGGGTGGGGTCCCAGTGACCAGCGAGCCTTTGTCTCGTGGCACCTCAGGAAGATGTCCGCTGCGCCTTCCACCTAAGTACATGTGAGACTAAAGTACCATTGAACATGACAACAAAAGTTAGTTCACACTCCAGACAGACAAGAAGCCAGGATATCAAGCTAACAGAAATTTCAAGGCAATACGAATGGCAAGACCAGAGTAGGGCATAAGATTCATTTATCTTCTTTTATTCTGTTTCCGAATGAATGCGTGTAATTTAGACTCACATTGGATAGTTGATTAAATTAATATTAATGTGCTACACATTTATTTGGCCTGATCTTTGACGTGCAATTGAATACGAGGGCAACATGTGTAATTCTTGAAAGAAAACAATTTATTTTTGAACTGGAACAATGAACATCCAGATATCCAATTCTTATCTTTAAGCTAGGTTGTCAAATGCTCAACAGATGATTAAGAACTTATGAAAATGTAAGCACGGTTCCAATACAGGAAGTATAACTACCAATTTGCTTATGCAACATCCTGCAAATGGCAGAGAGCAATGATGGAAAACCTGAGGGATGAATGTATGCGATGGGAAGAACTTATCATTCCTTCAGACCAGGTCTGCAGATTGTTTGTGTTGAACTGTGAGGACAGAGGAGAGCTGATTATTCCCTCAGAATTGCAGAGAGATATCAGCGTTGCATCTCTCATACAGAGATGTGCATGCAGCCACTGAGGCAAAACAGAAACCTTCAGAAAATAGGAAATTAAGAATGTTAAGGATGATAAGTTAGAACCATTCATCTCAACCAATTCAGCTCATGATTCAAGATCCATCATGCTCCGAAATGGTAATAAATGTGCAATCGAGGTAGCTTTTTCTTTAATACAATCTGTCACAGTGTTTAATATTTATACTGCTGTAGCTTAGTCTAAGATCAATTACTTCATGACCTAACAGCCTTAGCAGCGAGAACAAAGAAACTGAGGTCTAATGGAGCGGCCATTTTGCAGAGGCCATTTTGAGAGCGACTGTATTCAGAAGGAGGTCAAAGAGAGTGCTTCTGTGAATATCAGGCTTTGGTGAAGTAGGCGAGCAGAAGCAAGGCAAGAACAAGGCAACGTGTTTCAGGTTTACTTATTTTTAAGTCTGCTAGATCTGTATTAAGGGGGCAGTAATGTCAGTCAGTGGAGTAGTCTGCTCCCCTTGTCGGATGTGGGAAATCATGGAGAATGTGGAATTTTCCTGACATTTAGCTCAGTTTAATTCAGTTTAGTTTTTTGTCACATGTACCGAAGAACAGTCAAAAGCATTTTGTTGTGTGCTAACCAGTCAGCAGAAAGACAATACATGATTATAATCAATTAATTTACAGCTAAGATAAGGGAATAACATTTAGTGCAAGGTAAAGCCAGCAAGGTCCAGTTAAGGATAGTCTGAGGACATCAAAGAGGTAGCTAGTAGTTCAGCACTGCTCTCTGGTTGTGGTGGGATGATTCAGTTGCCTGACAACTCTGCATCAGGTGGGTCCAGCTACTGCTCCTCCATGGAGGAGGAGCAGCTGAACACATTGACAAGCATAATAGTTTCAGGGAGTCAGTTGCACCAACGATTCAGCCAGATAGATGGGTCACTGCCAGAACAGATAGGCAAGAAGTGCAAGAGTCCCCTTTGGCCACCTCCCTCCAATAAAAACAGAATACCATTTTGGATATTATTGCTGGGGGGAGTGAGGAAGGAGGGTTTAGGTGGTCTCTCAGCCAAAATAGCAACAGCAGGCAAAACAGTGCCACCATGTTGGCATCTGTTGAACAGAAAGGTAAGGCCAAGTTAGGTGGGAATTAGAGATAGGGAACCCTATGGTCAGGGCTACTGACAAACATTTATGTGGATACAAGCAAGACTCCATTGCGATGTCAACCGCCTCAATTTCTCCACTCCCCTGTCTCACTCCAACCTCTCCCCCCCTGAACGCACTGCCATCGAATCACTCCGCAACAACCCAGATTGGGTTATCAAACCAGCCGACAAGGGAGGTGCCATGGTAGTTTGGCGCGTCGATCTCTACAAAGCTGAGGCCACGCGCCAACTCTCGGACACCTCCTCCTACTTACCCCTGGACCATGACCCCACTGACGAGCACCAGGCCACCATCTCTAGCACCATCACCGACTTCATCAACTCCCACGCCCTGCCCGACCGAGCCTCCAACCTCATCGTTCCCCAGCCCTGCACGGCCCGATTTTACCTTCTCCCCAAAATCCACAAACCTGACTGTCCCGGTAGACCCATTGTCTCTGCCTGTTCGTGCCCCACCGACTCATCTCCACATACCTTGACTCCATCCTATCCCCCTTGGTTAAATGCCTTCCTACCTATGTTCAAGACACCTCAGACACTCTCTGCCGCCTCCGCGCATTCCATTCTCTAGGCCCTCACCCCCTCATCTTCACCACGGATGTCCAGTCACTCTACACCTCCATCCCCCACCAGGATGGTCTCAAAGCCCTCCAGTCCTTCCTCGACCAGAGGAGCAACCTATACCCAGCCACTGACACTCTCCTCCGCTTAGCGGAGCTGGTCCTTACCTCAATAACTTCACGTTTGACTCCTCCCTTTTCCTCCAAACACAAGGCGTAGCTATGGGCACACGCATGGGCCCCAGCTACGCCTGCCTCTTTGTCGGGTACGGCGAACAATCCTTGTTCAATACGTACCAGGGCCCCATCCCCGACCTCTACCTCCGTTACATTGACGACTGCTGTGGGGCCACCTCCTGCACCCACACACAACTGACTGACTTCATCCACTTCACCACCAACTTCCATCCGGCACTCCAATACACCTGGACTATTTCCGACACTTCCCTACCATTCCTTGACCTCACTATCTCCATCGCAGGTGATAGACTTCTCACCGACATCCACTACAAACCCACTGACTCCCATGACTATCTGGACTACACTTCTTCCCACCCTGCTTCCTGTAAGGACTCCATCCCCTACTCCCAATTCCTCCGCCTACGCCGCATCTGCTCCCAGGATGAGGCATTCCACACCAGGGCATCTGAAATGTCCTCATTCTTCAGGGAACGGGGGTTCTCCTCCTCCACCATAGATGAGGCTCACACCAGGGTCTCTTCCATACCCAGCAACACTGCTCTCTCTCCCAGCACTCGCAACAAGGGCAGAGTCCCCCTAGTCCTCACTTTTCACCCCACCAGCCGTCACATACAACAAATAATCCTCCGTCATTTTTGCCACCTCCAACGTGACCCCACCACTCGCCACATCTTCCCATCTCCCCCCATATCTTCCTTCCGCAAAGACCGCTCCCTCCGCAACTCCCTTGTCAATTCTTCCCTTCCCTCCCGTACCACCCCCTCCCCGGGCACTTTCCGTTGCAACCGCAAGAAATGCAACACCTGTCCCTTTACCTCCCCCCTCGACTCCATTCAAGGACCCAAGCAGTCGTTCCAGGTGCGACAGAGGTTCACCTGTATCTCCTCCAACCTCAACTACTGCATCCGCTGCTCTAGATGCCAGCTGATCTACATCGGTGAGACTATGCGGAGGTTGGGCGATCGTTTCGCCGAACACCTCCGCTCGGTCCGCAAGAACCTACCTGACCTCCCGGTGGCTCAGCACTTCAATTCCCCCTCCCACTCCGAATCCGACCTCTCTGTCCTGGGTCTCCTCCATGGCCAGAGTGAGCAACACCGGAAATTGGAGGAACAGCACCTTATATTCCGCTTGAGGAGTCTGCATCCTGCGGGCTTGAACATTTAATTCTACCAATTAGCCCTTGTTGTCTCCTCCCCTTCCTCAGCCCTCGGGCTCCTCCTCCTCCTTTTTTCTTGCTTCTCCCCGCCACCCTCTATCAGTCTGAAGAAGGGTTTCGGCCCGAAACCTTGCCTATTTCCTTAGCTCCATAGATGCTGCTGCACCCGCTGAGTTTCTCCAGCTTTTTTGTGTACCTTCGATTGTCCAGCATCTGCAGTTCCTTCTTGAACAAGACTCCAGGATGGTGTGTTGACTCCCTGGTCCCAGGGTGAAGGATGTGCCTAAGCAGGTACAGGATATTTTGAGGGGGGAGAATGAGCAGAAGGTAGCGGAGGAAGGGTGTTATTCTTACTGGTGGACTGTAATCAGTGTTCCGTTGGATTTAGTGCTGGGAATTCTGTTGTTTGTGATATATATATATATATATATATATATATATATATATATATATATATATATATATATATGTAAATAACAGTGTGTAAATGGACATAGGTCATAAGTTTGCTGATGCTGCAAAAAATGGCGGTGTTTTGGCCAATGAAGAAAGCAGTAAAATTATACTGCAGTATATAGATCATTTTGGGATATGGATGGAGTAAAGGACTAAATCATTTAAATTAAGTCACTTTCATCTTTTTAATTATTTAGGTATTTTAAAGTGTATCTATAGTGTCCTTTATCTTATAGTTAATGCATTTAATTTAATGAAAATTATTTTATTGAATTTAAATAGTTTTTAAATATCACTAGACTAAGTGGGACCCGTTGGGTCCCTGTCACACGGGAGGCCTGGTCCCCCAATGCAACCCATTCCCCAATGCAATCTTTCACCACTCGCCCGTTTCCCCAATGCAACTCATCCTGCAACACAATATTGCACCACTCACGAATAGCCCGCAACTGCGCAGGCACGGCTCATTTCCCCTCATCCCCCTGCACTCCCTCCCCCTCCTCTTCACCCTCCCTCTTCTTTCCCCTCTCCAACTCCACTCCTCCAATCCCTCCCTCCCTCTCCTTTCCCCTACACTCAGTCACTCTATACCTCTTATCCCCTCCCTATCCCCCTCCTATCACTCTATCCCCCACTTCTCACCTCCTCCTATCCCCCCCACTATCCCTCCTGACCTCCCCCACTGCCCTCCTCTCCCTCAATTCCCCACTCCCTACCTCCCCCATCCCATCCTCCCCCTCTATTTCCCCCTCCTCCCCCTCTATTCCCCCTCCTCCCCCACTCTGCTCACCTCCCCCACTATCCCCCTCTCCCTCTCCACCCCTTCCTCTCCCTCAATCCCTCCACTCTCCCTCTTCACTTCCCCAGGATCTTTCCCCTCTCCTCCTCCCCTCCCCCAATCCTTCCCTCACCTCTCACTCCCTCTCCTTTCCCCTTCCCTCAGTAACTCTCTCCCTCCATCCCTCCATCCATAAAAAGAAGCATCTGCAGTTCCTTCCTCCACAGGTTATTTTATTGTTAGCTGTGGTTGAGATCCCGTTGACGACGATTGGACCAGTTTGCATCATGTATGTGAGTTACTCAAACTCCGCGTAAACTTCTCAGCCGCCCTGCAACCCTCCCGCTGCCCACTCCGGCTCAGCCTCCGCTCGGCCCGTCCACACCCAGCCTGCCCGCCCACTGCTACCACTCGGCCCATCCCCACCCTGCCCACCCGCGCACCTGCCTGCGTGCTCGTTGCCGCCACCGGGCCGCGCGGGGCGGGGATGAAGTCAGTGTTCGTCACAGTGAGCACCACAAGTTTCGATGAGCTGGTGGAGAAGGTCTCCTCCGAGAAGGCCGTGAGGGTGGGGGGAGGGAGGAGTTTGTGAGTGAGGCGGGACAGGCAGCCGCCGGTGGGGCATGAGGGGGCATCAGCATCCCGGCCGTGGCATTGAATGATAGGAGCAGAGACTAGTCTGCATGGCGCTGACTGAAGAAATCTGCGCATGCACGGTTTTAAACATTTTTAAACCTCGATAACTTTTACAATATAACACGGAATGGAACAAAACTTGTTGCACTCGCAGCACAGGAGAACGTTCAGTAAACTGGCAAAAATAAAAAGCGCTTTCATGTACCGTTTTTGCACATTAAAAAAATGCGCAAACCGGAAGAGCACAAGATCATAGTTCTTGTTATGTGATAGCTATTCAACATATTCAACAACTGTTAAAACCCTTACAACCTTTACAACTGGCAGTCATTGGGGTAATACTTTATCAGCTCTTACAGGCTATGGGACCACTTTAGAGGTGAAACTTTGCCACAGAAGGCTGTAGCGCCCCAAGTCAGTGGATATTTTTAAAGTAGAGTTAGAAAGATTCTCGATTAATACAGGTGTCAGAGGTTATGGGGAGAAGGCAGGAGAATGGGGTTAGCAAGGAGAGATAGATCAGCCAAGATTGAAGGGCAGAGTAGACTTGATGGGCCGAATGGCCTAATTTTACTCCTATTCCTTATGACCTCCAAGGAGAGATAGCTGAATGGAGTGGGCCTAAAACTAAGCTGATGCTCAGAGGGGACCGTGCCTTTGCTGTGTCGGCACCCAAATTATGGAACGATCTGCCTCTCCACATTAAACAGGCCTCTTCTCTGTCTGTTTTTAAATCACTTCTTAAAACCCATCTCTTCTCCGTGGCCTTTGATACCCAGTAAGATGTCGACTTTATTTACTTGATTTAATTTCTTATTTTGATTGCTTTTATTGCGTGGCTATTATTTTTACTCATGTTTTATGTCTTTTAATTTATTGTTGTATTTCATATGTAATTTTTGCGCCTCATGTGAGCTGTTATGTTGGCTGTTTATGTTGTCTGTTTATGATGTCTTGTTTATTCTTCTGTACAGCACTTTGGTCAACATTGGTTGTTTTAAAAGTGCTTAACAAATAAAGTTGGATTGGATTGGATTGGATAGCAAGTTGGCTCCATGGAAGAGGGTGGTGATGCAAGGTTGCTTCTCAGTCTGGAGACCTGTGACTAGTGGTGTGCCTCAAGATTCGATGCTGCGCCCGTTACTGTTTGTCATCTACATCAATAATTTGGATGAGAACATACAGGGTAAGATTAGCAAGTTTGCTGATAATACAAAAGTTAGTGGCTTTGCAGATAGTGATGATGGTTGTGAACGATTGCAACAGGATTTGGAACGATTGGCCAGGTGGGCGGAGAAATAGTTGATGGAATTTAATACAGAAAGTGTGAGGTGTTGCATTTTGGGACATTGAAAAAGGGCAGGACATACACAGTAAATGGTAAGCCTCTGGGTAGTGTTGTAGAGCAGAGCGATCTAAGAGTACAGGTGCATGGTTCCTTCAAGGTCGAGTCGCAGGTAGATACGATGGTCAAAAAGACTTGTGGCACTTTGGCCTTCATCAGTCAGAGTATTGAGTATTGAAGTTGAGAGGTCATGTTGCAGTTGTATAAGGCGTTGGTGAGACCGTATTTAGAATATTGTGTTCATTTCTGGGCACCATGTTATAGGAAAGATATTGTCAAGCTTGAAAGGGTTCAGAAAAGATTTACAAGGAAGTTACCAGGTCTAGAGGCTGTGAGCTATAGGAAGAGATTGTAGGCTGGGTCTCTATTCCATGGAGTGCACAAGGATGAGGGGAGATTTTATAGAGGTGGACAAAATCATGAGAAGAATAGATTTGGTGGATGCACAGAGTGTTTTGCCCAGTGTAGGGGAACCGAGGACCAGAGGACATAGATTCAAGGTGAAGGGGAAACGATTTACCAAAAAGGGCCAAAGGGCCTGATTCCACACTGTATCACTGAATCTATGACTATGTCCTTATGACTATGGGCTGGGTGATAACAAGTTATCCAGACGGTGAAACTCAACAGAACGATGGTGAAACTTGTACGATGAATAGGGTGGAGTAGGGAGGGAGAGCGAGGAGATGAAAGGGTTACTTGAAGTTAGAGCAATCAATATTCTTACTGCTGGGTTGTAAGCTGCCCAAGCAAAATATGAGGTGCTGTGGTGTGAATATAGAGTACTCTATGTAACCCTTTCTTTAAGTAACCCTTGCCACCACTCTCTCTCCGGTGGCCATCCCCCACCCTAGTTGTCCTGTTATATTTCACTGTCTGTATAACTTGTTATCACCTTGCCTACATCCAACAATTCAACCATTCCTTGGTCTTGGTGACATTGAGGGAAAGATATTTGTTTATGACACCATTCGATCAGATCAATAGAAGTGCACACAGATTCTATGAATCATGAAAATTGTCTTTCATGTTTTTATCGTTTGAGGACTTTGAGCAATGAAATGTAGTGAAAAACAAATGACAACATCAAAGCCAGTTACTTGCATTCATATACGGTAGCCTTACTAATGACATCACCCATGATGATTCTTAATAGACAATGATATGCAAGCTTTATTGAGCTTCATCATAAAAACAAACAAACAGAAATGTGTCACTGCTCTGTTAACTCGACAATAAAGTTGATTTTTCATTCAAAAATTATTATCTAGGCAATTTGCCTGTACATAAGATTAAATCATATTTTCCCACAAGAATAACAATAGATGGACACAAAGTGCTGGAGTAACTCTGTGTCCTTTATTGTAAACCTGCATCTTCTGTTCCCTGCATTGACAATTAACAATATATATTGATCACAATTTTTGTTGTCCCATTAAATGAACCATATCCTAATATTTGAAAAGTGAAATACAAAACCATGAGCTCAAATTTGTTGATATCCAAAATATCCAGTGTACAAAACTGACAAAAAATCTCACAGGGAAATAAAAGAGAATGGTCATTTTAATGTATAATTATAAATAAGCAACTTGAAAATTTGAGGGAAGACATAAAAAGAATAATATGTAAAATAGCAAAAAAACAGAAAAAGTCTCTTAACCTCTGAAAGAAACAAAGTTGTCAACATTGCTGATGGCCCCCTTCATCCAAAATTATTATATTTCTTCCAGAAATTTTTGTTACTGATTTGTTATTATCTCAGATTTTCACCATTTATTGTTTGTTTTAAACCATACAACTGCATAATGGTCTGAAGTTAGAAGATCTAACACTAAACAACTGGAATATGAGCATATGTTATACCTGGAAAGATGTTTAAATTGGATCATTAGATTTATGACTTCCATAAAAACCTGGACTGGATTCTATATTTGTTATCAGTGACTGAGTTAACCTAATAGACAATAGACAATAGACAATAGACAATAGGTGCAGGAGTGGGCCATTCAGCATTTCGAGCCAGCACCGCCATTCAATGTGATCATGGCTGATCATCCCCAATCAGTACCCCGTTCCTGCCTTCTCCCCATATCCCCTGACTCCGCTATTTTTAAGAGCCCTATCTAGCTCTCTCTTGAAAGCATCCAGAGAACATGCCTCCACTACCCTCTGAGGCAGAGAATTCCACACCACTCTCTGTGAGAAAAAGTGTTTCCTCGTCTCCGTTCTAAATGGCTTACTCCTTGTTCTTAAACTGTGGCCCCTGGTTCTGGACTCCCCCAATATCGGGAACATGTTTCCTGCCTCAAGCGTATCCAAACCCTTAACAATTTTATATGTTTCAATGAGATACCCTCTCATCCTTCTAAACTCCAGAGTGTACAAGCCCAGCTGATTCATTCTCTCAGCATATGACAGTCCCGCCATCCCCAGAATTAACCTTGTAAACCTATGCTGCATTCCCTCAATGGCAAAAATGTCCTTCCTCAAATTAGGGGACCAAAACTGCACACTATATTCCAGGTGTGGTCTCACTAGAGCTCTGTACAACTGCCAAAGTACCTCTTTGCTCCTATATTTGATTCCTCGTGTTATAAAGGCCAACATGCCATTCGCTTTCTTCACTGCCTGCTGTACCTGCATGCTTACTTTCATAGACTGATGTTCAAGGACCCCCAGATCCTGTTGTACTTCCCCTTTTCCCAACTTGACGCCATTTAGATTATAATCTGCCTTCCTGTTTTTGCTACCAAAGTGGATAACCTCACATTTATCCGCCTTAAACTTCATCTGCTATGCATCTGCCCACGCCCCCAACCTGCCCAAGTCACCCTGCATTCTCATAGCATCCTCCTCACAATTCACACTGCCACCCAACTTTGTGTCATCTGCAAATTTGCTAATGTTACTTTGAATCCTTTCATCCAAATCATTGATGTATATTGTAAATAGCTGCGGTCCCAGCACCGAGCCTTGTGGTACCCCACTAGTCACTGCCTGCCATTCTAAAAGGGACCCGTTAATCCCTACTCTTTGTTTCCTGTCTGCCAACCAATTATCTATCCAGGTCAGCACTCTGCCCCCAATACCATGTGCCCTAATTTTGCCCACTAATCTCCTATGTGGGACCTTATCAAATGCTTTCTGAAAGTCCAGGTACACTACATTCATTGGCTCTCCATTGTCCATTTTCCTAGTTACATCTTCAAAAAATTCCAGAAGATTAGTCCAGCATGATTTCCTCTTCGTAAATCCATGCTGACTCAGACCGATCCTGTTACTGCTATCCAATTGTTCGGATATCTCATCTTTTATGATTGACTCCAGCATCTTCCCCACCACCGATGTCAGGCTCATGGGTCTATAATTCCCTGTTTTCTCTCTCCAGCCTTTCTTAAAAAGTGGGATAACATTAGCTACCCTCCGATACACAGGAACTGATCCTGAATCTATAGAACATTGGAAAATTATCACCAATGCATCCACGATTTCTAGAGCCACTTCCTTAAGAACCCTGGGATGCAGACCATCAGGCCCTGGGGATTTATCATCCTTCAATCCCATCAGTCTATCCAACACCATTTGCTACCTAATGTGGATTTCCTTCAGTTCCTCCGTCAACCCAGATCCTCTAGCCACTACTATATCTAAGGATAAGGGGGAAATCTTTTAGGACCGAGATGAGGAAAACATTTTTCACACAGAGAGTGGTGAATCTCTGGAATTCTCTGCCACAGAAGATAGTTGAGGCCAGTTCATTGGCTATATTTAAGAGGGAGTTAGATGTGGCCCTTGTGGCTAAAGGGATCAGGGGGTATGGAGAGAAGGCAGGTACGGGATACTGAGTTGGATGATCAGCCATGATCATATTGAATGGCGGTGCAGGCTCGAAGGGCCGAATGGCCTACTCCTGCACCTATTTTCTATGTTTCTATGTTTCTATCAGGAATATTGTTTGTGTCCTCCTTAGTGAAGACAGATCCAAAGTACCTGTTCAACTCGTCTTCCATTTCCTTGTTCCCCATAATAAATAGATGAGGTTGGAGGAGATGCAGGTGAACCTCTGTCGCACCTGGAACGACTGCTTGGGTCCTTGAATGGAGTCCAGGGGGGAAGGTAAAGCGACAAGTGTAACATGTAACATTCCCCTTCTCAGCTCTTCTTCAGCCCTCTAGTTCCTTCTCTTCCTTTCTTCTCCCCACCCCCACCACCCTACATCAGACTGAAGAAGGGATTCGGCCCAAAACTTTACCTTCCCCCCTCGACTCCATTCAAGGACCCAAGCAGTTGTTCCAGGTACGACAGAGGTTCACCTGCACCTCCTCCAACCTCATCTATTGCATCCGCTGCTCTAGATGTCAGCTGATCTACATCGGTGAGACCAAGCGTAGGCTTGGCGATCGTATCGCCGAACACCTCCGCTTGGTCCGCATTACCAACCCAATCTCCCTGTGGCTCAGCACTTCAACTCAACCTCCCATTCCGAATCCGACCTTTCTGTCCTGGGCCTCCTCCATGGCCAGAGTGAGCACCACTGGAAATTGGAGGAGCAGCACCTCATACTTGGGCAGTTTGCACCCTAGCGGCATAAACATTGACTTCTCCAATTTCCGTAGCCCTTGCTGTCTCCTCCCCTTCTCAGCTCACCCTCAGCCCTCTGGCTCCTCCTCTTCCTTTCTCCTTTCTTCTCCCCACCCTCCCCACCCTACATCAGTCTGAAGAAGGGTTTTGACCCGAAATGTTGCCTATTTCCTTCGCTCCATAGATGCTGCTGCACCCGCTGAGTTTCTCCAGCACTTTTGTCTACCTTCACTGTACTAATTGGCGCACGTGACAATAAATGTAACTTGAACTTGAACTTGAATTTGAACAACATTGATATACCGAAGGAACCCATAACTCCCTGAAAGTGGCAACACAAGTGGATTGAGTGTTAAAGATGGCATATGGTATGCTTGCTTTCATTGGTCAAAATTTTGTGTAGGAGTATAGGAGTCATGAAGTTATGATGCAGTTTTCTTAGGACTTAGATTAGCTCACATTTGCAGTATTGCAAGCAGTTGGTTGCTCTATTGCAGAAAGTATGTTGGAGCTTTGGAAAGGATGCAGAGGAGGTTTACCTGGATAATACCTTGATTAGGGGGTATTAGTTACATTGAGAGGTTGGACAGACTTGGATTGTTGCTCTGGAATGCCAGGGGTTGTAGAAGTACTTAAAATCATGAGAGGTGTGGATAGGGTAGACAATCAGAACCTTTCACCCAGGATGGAAATAACACATACTAGAGCCTTAAGGTGAGAGGAGAAACGTTTAAAGGAGATGTGCGGGGCAAATCTGTTACACAAATAATGATAAGTGCCTGGAGGTGGTGGTGGAAGCAGATAATATAGTGGCATTTACGAGAATTTTTATAGCACATGAATATGTAGGGAACAGAGGTTTATGGATTATGTGCAGACAGATAAGAGTTGGTCTTGACATTCTGTTCAGCACAGACGTTGTAGGCCAAAATGTCTGTACCTGTGATGCACATTTCTCTGTTCTATGTCCTCTGCTGTGTGCTAATAGAATTGCTTAACATGATAAAGTTTCTTAATGGATTGGATAAGCTTTTAGATACCATGGCTGAATTTAGAGGAACCAATTCTTAAAATTAAAGTTAGGCAATCAGGACCAAATCTATATAGTACTGTTCGACAAAATTAGTGAAAAAATTGAACTTTCTTATCCGTGAGGTTCAATTTCAGAAGTCTCAATCTCAGAAAGATCGATTGACAAATCTGAGCAAAATAAAATTTAAAAAAATTGCATTAAGGGATCAAAGACAAATAAATGGAGTTAGAAGAAGCTCATACATGGTGCAATTCAATGGTGGAACAAGCTCAAAGAGTGGCTGACAGTTGCATGGTTGTAATATAAAAGAACAACATATGACCAAAGCTCTCAAGTACTATCCATTTTTTCTCCTAAATACCTCAGTTAAATCCTTTCATGAAACCACACCACTGTTTAAATATTCTACTTCTCCAAAAACTGGAAAATGAATAAGCAACATAAAAGCACCGTATTACATCATGATTTTAAACAAAAGCATAAAACAGCCTTGTGTCATTGTTATAGGCCTGAACAAAACGCTCTTGGTCTTTGCAACATTTTGCTTTTAGTATCCATAGCAACCTAAGGCAATTATTCCAAATAAACTGCAAACAATGGTATTCTTGAGTGCGTAAAATATTAGATCAGTTGATTGCAAAAACTGTTAGATGGTTGTTTTTGATAGAGTTCAGTATCATTTGTGCTATTGATTTTCAGAAAAAAACTTTATTCCTGATCCACAAACTGATTGCAATAATTTTTAGGAAAATACAGAATTTCATGTTCTGTCCCTTGTCCAAATTCTGCCTGCCATGTTTATATTGATACCAGAGGGCTGATCATTGGAAATTTCTTAATTGTACCCTGCTAACCCACAAGTACTGCATATTTGATTCAAAAGCATTGGAACAGAACTAAATCAATCAGCCTCATGAACCTGTCCTGCCACTTAATGTAATTGCAGCAATTCTACATATCAACTCCAGCTACCCACCTTGGTTTCCATTCTAATTGAAACTGCATAATCACTGTATTTTTTACAAAAGACAGGATTACAAGAGTAATGATTGATTTATCATTCAAGTTTGTCTCATCAGAGTTTGATAAGTATTCATAATTTTAAAATAGTCTCAAACGGAATCATATTTTTTGTCAATACATTGACTAATTCTAAAATCAAATCCCTCATGTTATTATTCTCACCAGGTGACATGTGGACCAACAAATTACAGTTGCTGAAAAACTGAATTGGAAATGTAAAACGCACAAATCACTTAATAACTCAGGTGGAAGCTATGGAGGGGAAACAGAGTCTACATTTCATTGACTCTATCTCCATAGACGCTGCTTCATCTGTTGAGTCCTTCTTATGGTTTTTTGTTTGTTACATGTTTTTTTCTCTCAATCATTTTGATTCCCGTTCTCTGTGATACAAAAAAATCTATCCTGCAATCAAAAATGATTCAGAAAAATGCATTGATGATTAATGTAAAAATGATTTGAATGTTCTGGAAACATTTCAAAGCCATTGAGCAGCTGTTGCAATGCGGAAACTGTTGCAAATTTGAGATAAGGGGGCAGCTCATTTGTACAACATTCTCACAAAACAACAATGCTCAATATTACTTTAATAATATTGATTGAGGAAGAACAATTTATTGGGTACTGCAACAGGAGAACTCCACAGCTCTGCTTTAATGTTGCAGTGAGTTGTTTTATGTACACTTGAGAGGGCAGTCAATAGTTTAACTTCTTTTCCAAAAGACAGCACCTTGAACATTGCAGATTTGATCAGCACTGCGTTGAAGAGTCAGTCTTGATTATGTGCCCAGGACTCTGGAGCAGGATTTGAATCACAACCTTCTAAATCAAAGGTGAAAGTACTTCCTCTAAGCCAATGCTTTCAGTTAAAAGGTCGTATCCACATTATGTGCTCAATTAGCTGATCCTGGTCAGTATGGAAAATAATGGCTCCTTGTTTGTCAATAATAAAATACAAAGGGAAGGATCTACATTTCCATTTTTTCACTGTTATCCATTGATCAGTGTGAGCACATTCATGGTGTCAAAATGGGACATGACTGGGAATATTTTCAAAGAATGAAAGATGTATGGAGATTTCTAACATCATAACAAAAGCGATTTCAGACAGTAGTAAAGATTTTAAATGCATATTTTGATAGCTTTAGAAATATAGAACCTGGGAAAAGAAAAAGGTGGTTCAGTTCCTCAAGTTTTATTTTGTTGTAAGATCAGTATCTTAACTCCATTTAACTCTTATACTTTCCAGCTCTAATTGGCTGAATTCCACCTGGAATAAAATCATAAAGTCAGCTGAACATAAAACAATAAATTGCATCAACTTTAAAAAAAAAACTATTTTAACTTTTGGTGATATTTTAAAACATTTTACTACAAACATATTTCTCATTTGAACCAGCTTCTATTAATTTTGTTGTTTCAATTCTATATAAGAATAAAGATGCATTGTAAAATAGATGCTTAAATTTTACTGAAAATTGTAAGAACATATTGTTAAACATTGCTGGCTTCTGCAAAACATAGACATATTATTTTCAGATTGCAAAACCTGTAACGCCCACATAATTATTTAAGAGCATAAAATTAGGTGGAATATTCAGGATTGTAAATGATGACTGGAAATTATTCAACATTGGGATTTATAGACATTCTTTCATGGTAATTGTAAAAACAATCAAAGATCAAAAATACAACAATTAGTATTGGGTGTAATTTAGATTTAACTAAGGGAATTAAGGGATATGGGGAAAAGGCCAGAGGAATTGGGTACTAGTTTTGGATGATCAGCCATGATCCTATTGAATGGCGGTGCTGGCTCGAGGGACAGAATAGCCCACTCCTGCACCTATTTTCAGTGTTTCTATGTAAAACCGTTAGATAGAAAAGTAAAAACAGCAATAATTGCAAACCTGAAGACTCTTGAGATAATATTAAATATTGTTGGTGTAATTTTTCCAGAAGACATTATGGAGGTTGTTAAGACTTGTTATGACAGGCAGCTAGCAAGATCATTTACCAGACATGGCAATAAACTCTAATGATGAGGAGTTATTTTGTTCACCCTGGAGATAAAACTGTTTAACTATGAGTTATTCAGGTCTTGAAATGCATTTTCTTTGTATCCGGTGGCTTTCTTCTGCAAATGAAAAGCATGTGATATTTTGATATATTTAGCTCTGCCATCTTTATACCTGGAGTTCTCAATTGCATTTTAGCATAGAGGATTATTATTAGCTAATATACTATGATGACATCTCTTTCAATAAGCATGGATTGTCATATTGTTAAAAGCAGAAGGCAGTTTTCATTCTAATCAGAAAGTTAAATTATTAAAATAAGTAGTCTTTTGTTCAAATAATCTTGGTTATCTATGCTGCCCTTACATACCCTCTAATGACATAAAAATAATACACCTAGGGACTAATTTCTACTTATTAAGGAGGTATACTTGATTTTTTGAATAATTCCAACCAATTACTAGCATTGACTTTCCACTGGTGCTCAATCAATATTCACTGGAGCTGCAAATGGAGCATGATTGACTCAATTGCTACCCTATTTCCAATGGCCCAACAGAAAACCTATAATTTCCTCAGTCAACAATGCAATCTGAGCCATACATTTTGTGAAAATATAAATCATAAGCCTATATTTATTATTATTATATAACCTTATTATTTTAAATATGGAACCTAAAAGTCTGGCACCGCTGATATACCCAAACCCAGTGATAAGAACACAGGATCATATTTGCTTTGTGTATAATATGATTTTTTTTGGCACAATTATCAATTCATTGAAATGAGTGAAATTAGCACACTGTGGCCAACATTAAAAGATCAGAGAAGTGAAAAAAAGAACAACTTAGAGAGCAATGTCTCATTATTATAAACAGAAATATTATGAAACAGTAGAACAAAGTATATTCAGTGCACAAGCAAAATTGCTTTTCATTGGATTTTGTGTAATCTTGGTTAAATCAATTCGTATTAAAAATATGCTTTATTAGTTAACAATTAAGGTAGTTTTAAACAAAATGTTAAAAATAAAGGTTTATGTTTTGTCAACTGTCCACTGTGTTCTATATGGACTTAAACCTATAATCATATAGGTTTGAAGCAACAACAGTGAGCCTAGTAGGCAGACACATAGTCTTACAATTTTGTTGCAAAAGTGTCTAATCAATAATAAGGTGTCAGATTTACAAAGATTGATCTGCTGTATTGTCAGATTATGGATAGACTGGTGCCAGTGAATTGAGCGAGAATTTAGCATTGCCATTCAAGATTTTCCTTTTTTAACCGTTCACCCTGCAAATTCCTGACATGCAACACACAATCTCACGGTTTTATGTACTTAATTTTTGTCTCACCAATTAGCCTCCTAACAGTAGGAAATATGAAAGATTTTGTGAATACGGCTAAGAACAGTGCCTGGTTTGACTGACTTGTGCACATTGCTCAAAAGAAGCAATGTCCGAGGCAATAAAACACTAGAAAACATTAAGCTTAACTACAGTCTAAAAATGCAACAAAAAGATGCTGGAAACACTCAGCAGGTCAGGCAGCATCTGTGATCAGAAATAGATGTAATATATCAGGTCCAAAATGCTTCGTCAGCACAATTCTGACCTGAATTATTAACCCTGTTCTTCTTCTCACAGATACTGTTTGATCAGTTGAATGTTTCTAGAATTTTCTGGGTTTTTGTTACAAATTTCCAGCATGCGCAATTTTTAACACATCAATTATAGCAACAATTTTTAACACAGCAATTATAACACAACAGATAGCGGAGTCAGGGGATATGGGTAGAAGGCAGGAATGGGGTACTGATTGTGGATGATCAGCCATGATTACATTGAATGGAGGTGCTGGCATGAAGGGCCGAATGGCCTACTCCTGCACCTATTGTCTATTGTCTATGAATGTAAAATACGAGCATCCTCCAAACTTTAATTTTATTGATTCTGTTGAGGGGTTTAATTTGAGTTATTACTGGATCAGCAGATGTTGACATTTAAAACAAAAAGCCTTTTCACATTTCTGAATTGTTAATTGTTTTCATGTAGCCCAACCAAGGAATCATTTGATGTAGATAAAGATTCTTTTGTCAGAAAGGAAATAAACTAGTTAACCCATCTTTTATTTGTTTGGCAATTGGCCAGTAAATCAAGAGAATTTCACAAACTTCTTCAAATAGTTCTGTGGCATATTCAAAATTCACCCTAAGGAGGTAGACAAGGTCACATGTATCTTTTATTTCAAGGGGACTTTCTCTGCTGAAGTGACGATCACCAATGTCAACCCAAATTACATCTTGAAGTCCTACTGTGGAATTTGAAACTTCAGACTTCTCACCCTGAGCTAAGATATCTGAGCTAAACTGCCAATGCGGTTGATGTGATTGACTGATGACATCTGAGTTAATATTGCCTCAGATAGGCACTTGGGGTGCAGAAAATGGAGGAATATAGAATGTGTGCAGTCAGAGATCAGTTTAACGTGGCATCTTCCAGGGAGATGCTAAATGCATTTTGTTGTCTCTGTATTGTACACTGACAAAGACAATTAAAATTGAATCTGAATCTGAATCTGAATCTGAATCTTGTTCAGCAAGGACATTATTGACAAAAGCTATGTTTCTATGCTATGCTCTTCTATGTTCTATGTTTTAGATGATAGCTTAATGAATAAGTTGTATATTCACATATTTTCTGCACCTATATATTTTGTTAGATACAAAATAGAAGCACGTGGCAGCGGAAGGGCTGCCACAAGAGGCTGCAGATGCTGGAATCTTGAGCAGAGAATAAACTACTCAGTGGTTCGGGAAAAAATTTGTGCAAGGAAATGGACAGTCCACCCTTCTTCAGATTCTGTCCCGACCTGAAACATCATCTATACATTTCCCCCTAGGGGTGCTCCCTGACCCAATGATTTCCTCCACTAGTTTGTTTGCTATTTTCCTGAGCTTAATTAAGGTTTGGATTTCAGATCAGGTTTTGCTTTTCAACATTAGTGCATTTATTCTGGGTGGTACGGTGGCGCAGCGGTAGAGTTACTGCCTTACAGTGCTTATATCATCAGAGACCCGGGTTAAATTCTGGCAGTGGGTGCTTGTCTGTACGGAGTTTGTACGTTCTCCCCGTGACCTGTGCAGGCTTTCTACAAGAATTTGTGTTTCCTCCCACACACCAAAGACGTATAGGTTTGTAGGTAATTTGGCTTGGTATAAATGTAAACATTGTCCTTAGTGTAGGATAAAGGACAAAGGACAAAGGACATTTATTGTCACATACACCAACATTTCACCGCGCAGTGAAATTTAAGTTACCATACAGCACACAAATAATATAAACACAACACTTTAGAATTTAACAAAAAACATAAAAAACATTCCCCCCCCTCCCCCCTCCCCCCCCCCCCCCCCCCCCCCCCCCCCCCCCCCACAGCGGAATCAACGTTTCCCACTGCGAGGGAAGGCACCAATGTTCAGTCCTCTTCCTCCGTTCACCCATGGTCGGGGCCTATTGAGGCAGTCCCCGTAACGGCGGCCCGATGTTTTAGGCCCTCGAACGGAAGGACAATCTCAATGGCCCGGATCCTACAAATCGGCTGCTTCCTACCAGGGACTGCGGCTTCCGAAATCCACAGGCCGAGCTGGGCGGAGATTCAACGCTGGCGACCTCGGCGAGAGATCCCAGGCTCCACCATGTCAAAGTCAGCGCCGCCAGCGGCTGGAAAGTCAGCGCCGCCAGCGGCTAGAAGCTCCCACCGCCCGCGGACGGATGTTCCACAGACCACAGCCCCACGGTGTTCAAAGTCAGCAGCAAAGTCCCAGCACTCCGGAGCTCCAACACAGCGATTCCCGGTTAGGCATCGCTCGCTCCACAATGAAATCCAGTGCTGTGCTGCTGCTGAAGCCAGGAAAGGCCGCGCCAATCCAGATGGTAGGCCGCGAGGAGGGGGCGAAGATGTGGCTCAGAGAATAGTCGCATCCTCAACCAGGAAGTGACTAAGAAAACCTATTCCCCCTCCCCCCACATAAAAACGACTAAAAGACCTCCAAAAACAAACTTTAAAACAGACGAAAAATAACAAAAAGAATGAAAGGACAGACAGCTGCAGGCGAGATAGCCACACTCGATGGCGCCACCACTTGGAATGTGGAACCCGGATAGTGTTCATGTGCAGGAATTGCTTGTCATTGCAGACTCGATGGGCCGAAGTGCCTGTTTCCGTGCTGTATCTATACAAAACTAAAACTGGAAAGATTTTCAATTTCAGTTTTTGCTTGCAGGACATTAGACAAATGATCCAAACCACAGTGAATGGTCATGACCCACTGAGTAGCACAACAAATTACAATGTATAATCCTAAAGATTCTGCAGAAGGCACTTAATTTTACCACAAAGTAGGATGCTGCATGTTGAACCAGGAACCAGCTAACAGTTGAAGAAACATTAATTCCAGAGTGAGCTAAAAATGCTTCTTCACAGACGAAAGGGATAAACATCAGCATCCCCAATGCATGCCTCACAGCTGGTACTCCTGCAACCTAATCTGCCCTCTAAGCATGCCGCAGAACTCATTCACTGATTTCAAATGCAGTCCCTGTTACTTGCTACAGGGCATATCGTATCACTCAGCACACAGTGACCCCCCCAAACAAATTCCTCTCTTGTCTATTTGCTGAGCAGATCACAGCTTCTTAAGCAGCCTTCTGTCATCTAAAATTGGATTATCTGTCACTTATTATTTTGCTTCCTGCAAAACTAAAGAAGCCACAGTGAAACAAAAACAACCTTCTCTACAAAAACAGAACAATTATACTTGAAAAATATCTAACAGCATCTCAACTCTGAGCGACAAACTGACATTTCTAAACCAGACCATTAAATATTAATATCCAGATGCTGGAATGTATTTTTAGTATATTTGCGATGTTTGTCTCACATATTATGTTTATAAATGTCGATAGTTCTTACAGCGATATCAGTTTAATGCTTCATCATTAAATATGACAAGGTTTGAAATGTATTAATTTATTTTGGAAAACCTGTCATTGTTTTATTCTGTAGACTGCAGAATGCTCTTTTATATTTGTCATCAATCTTTTATTTTTTTCCGCATCATTCTGCTCCAGATGTGAGAGACATAAAGGTTCAATGCTGCAGAATCATCAAGGACTCCCGGAGTCAGTGCTGATCAGTGGCTTGGCCAGCTTCCCCACGGCAAAATACACATAATGGGAGGCCCTACGAAATGAAAACTGACATAAGCTCTTCGCACATATTAGTAAAGAAACATAACATTATTAACACAATTTCCAACTTCAAATTTACATCATTATATGCAGCAGTATTTTTGGGCAGAGGATTATGGTTTGTGCATTGCTGTTTTGACATTAATGTGCCGTTTAACTGTTTGTACTCTGAATTGTTTTTCCAGTTTTTAAATCAAGACGTGTTTTAATTTTTAAAGAAATTTGAACTAAACTTTCTCCTCTTTTTGTAATATGTTGTATACTTTTACAGAAGCAGAAGACAGTGATTCTATTAAAGCTTTAACTGATTTTCTTGCACGTACTTATCCTTATAAATTCAACATCTTAATTTGCTATCATATGTTGAACGTGGTTAAATTGACCTTTAAGGTGCAAACAAAATTATCACAATTGCATGTTAATCTCCTTCTGTTTGTTTATCATTAGTTAGAAGATGCCCTTATTAACAATACTGGCATGTCAAGTTCTGACAAAAATCATTCCTGGTACCCCTATGATGAAAATAATAACACAGAGGCCTCCCCTGCCATCACAAATCAATTTATGGACCAGATGAGATCATAAGGAACTACAGATGCTGGAGTCCTGAGTAAAACATAACATTACTGGAGTAACTCAGCAAATCAGGCAGCATCTGTGGAGGGAATGGATAGACGGCATTCGTCTACCATTCCTTCCACGGGAGTTTCTAATGGACTAACTGATCCCCTTTCCAATACTATTTATTTTAACAGAAACATGTTCTGTGGGTCTCTAGCAATTTTCTGACCCCGTACCATCATTGTCCTACTCACAGAGAGCCAGTAGGTAAAATCTGGGCTTATCTTCAGGGATATCAGACAATTTGTATTTCACTGCCTGCATTAATTATTGTGGGGGGTTTTCTGTTTATCTCTTCTGTTTTGTCTTCTTGGTGTTTCTTAATTCTCCATTCCTTTTACCTCATTATGATTAGAATATTGCTTTCCTTCTCAGTATTTTTGGCCACCTACCAGCTATTTAAGTTTAATTTCCTTCATTAATTTCCAGCAGTGTTTTTCTATATTTATCTTCACAACATTATTTTCTTGCTATTATTAGCTGTCTGCCTTTCTTTATTCATGGTGTTTGTCATAATTTTCCCTCTGTTTTCTTTCAAAAAGAAAAACATACCATATTAAGATAGGATACATTAATAAAATGATAGGAAGTGTATACAGTAGGGATTTTGGTAGGGTTCAATGAGACATGGTTGCAGAAAATCTGGTCTTGGATTCAAAACATTTCAGGAGAGAACATAATTAAAATCAATGAAAAATGAGAAAAGCTGGTGTATATCTTAAAGAGAATGTAACTACAGAGGGAAAATAAAATATTGTGACATTCATAAGATCTATCGGCAGATATGGAAGATAATATTGGAATAATCACATGAAAGGGCTCAGTCCATAGATAAATTAACAATGGAAAGGAGGTGGAGGAAGAAATATCCAAATTAATTGAGCAAACTAGGGGAAAACATAGCATGATAATTAAGGGTGGGTTTCTACTGGCTCAAATGTCTTCCCTCGAGTTTCTGCAGTGGAAATGAAATCAGAAATTTGTGCAATAGTGGGTGACCATTCAATCGACCTGGTGGGTGCCTGCCAGAAATCCCCCTACTTAGATCCCTGGGTTTCCAGTGGAAACCTGGAATAAATCATGAGCACCAAAGGCTTTGAGTAGAATAGTCCCTGGAACTTGATCATGGAAATGTAGAAAAATGTTAAACTGTCTAGTTTGGCTGGTATAAACTAAAGCAAAATAATATTATAATCTTATTATCTAAATAGTGAGGGAATGTAGCTATCTGAGATGCAGGGGATTCTGTGTATGCAGGTGCATGGTTTATAATCATATAAGGGGCAAGGTTTGTGCCTCTACACTTTACTTGCATGTTTATATCGAAGATAGACACAAAAAAAGACTGGAGTAAGTCAGCGTTTCAGGCAGCATCTCTGGAGATAAATAATAGGTGACGTTTCAGGTCGAGACCCTTCTTCAGACCTAGATTCAGAGGAAAGTGGAACAAGAGGTATGGATGGCACATAGAACAAATGAATTAAATATATGTAAAAAGCAATGGTGATCAGGGAAAGATGGAGCCCACAATGGTCCATTGTTGGCTGTGAGATAGGTGATAATGAGTTTTACAGACAGTGAAACTCAACAGGACGACAGTGAAACTAGTACGACAACTAGGTTGGGGAAGGGACAGAGAGTGAGGTGATGCAAGGGTTACTTGAAGTTAGAGAAATCAATATCCATGCCGCTGGATTGTAAGCTGCCCAAGCAAAATATGTTTGTACGTTCACTCAGTCGGCATCTGGTACCAGTCCCTACTTTCTAACACGACTTTCTGATAATAAAGGTCCTTTATATGAGCCAAGAAATGGCGATAACTTTCCATATTTTGGGAGCCACTGTCATTGAAGATTCGTAGACTTCAATAATGATATTCAACACTACGTTCACTGCTGCATCCTTTGAAGCAAATATTTGAAGCTCAGGATCTGAAACATAGAACAAAGCCCATGGTCTGCTGGAGAGCTGGACTCCCTGCCCTTAGGCATGGACCATCTTTAGAAAGGTACCTCACATGCTGATTTCACAAAATCCACCAACCCACTGGATAGCTGCGAACCACCGTTTCTTTCAGGCTAACGTTCCCAGCATTAAAGATGTAAACACACTCAATCAGATCATCTAGGCATGCCTTAAATGATAATTCCGTCATGTCGATAATGATAGAGAAAATTATTCCAGGATCCTCCTTGAAAAAAATATAGTATACCTGGCTCATGATCACTCAACGTGAAAAAGGAATAGGTAAGAAACAAATCACCTTGAATCCTTTCAACAGATGAGTGCAACAAAAATGGCAAAGGATAGAGCATCTGTGAGAGTGTTGAACCATCCATTCAATTAAGCATCTCCTCAACCACCTGAGGCACAGATGCAGATCCTGCATAAGACTCTTCAGCAACCTTGGAATCCACAGAATAGAAGTGGAACCTAGTCATTTTTGATCCCAATTGACTCGCAAAAAAGAATCAATAGAAATTACATGATTTCTTTACAACTCCAGATTCAATGCCGACCTCCAGTGTTGTCTGTGTGTAGATTGTACATTCTCCCTGCGACCAAATTGGTTTCTTCTGGGTGCTACAGTGACCTCTCAAATCTCAAATGTTTGCTGATATGTTAATTGGTGGCTCCAAAGCAAGTGGCTGATTGGAGAACTGAGAGATGAGAGAATATATTGCAGGGATGTTCTGGGGGAATAAGGTTGATGGTATTGTTCTGAGAACCATCAAGTTAATAGACTTAATGGGCTGAATGTCTGCATCAGAAGAAAAATATTTTAAAAATGAAAAACATGACTAAGTATTGATCCTCTGACGTAAAGCCTTCCAGTCACTAAAAGTCTCATTAATCATTATTTTTCCTCCCACTGAATCTAACTTTAACCCTATTTACCATTTGGACCTTATGAACTGTCTGACATAGGGGTCATTTGACAAGCACCTTGCTAAATTTTGGTCTGGCAATGACCTGAAGTGTTAGCTGTTTCTCTTTCCATGGATGCAGTATTTTCTTTTATTTTCATCACTAAAAGTATATATATTGTGCTATGTTTAAGAAAGAACTGCAGATGCTGGAAAAATCGAAGCTAGACAAAAATGCTGGAGAAACTCAGCGGGTGAGGCAGCATCTATGGAGCGAAGGAATACATGACGTTTCGGGTCTAGGCCTTTCTTCAGACTTCAGAATTTTATATATTGTGGTATCCTCCTTGAGCCTCCTTTTTACCTCACCTGAAACTTCAGATTCGATCTTCTTTTGTAAATTCATATTAACTATCTTTGATTAACTTGCAGCTTTCTAAGCCTTTACTTACATTGGCTTTCAAAATAGTTTTCAGTAATATTGCCACCATGGACATACGGTTGACACATGAAACTGCAAATGCAGAAATCTTGAGCAAAAAAATCCAACTGCTGGAGTAACTCAGCGGGCCAGGCAACATCTGTGGAGGGAATGGACAGTGTTGAGATCTTTCTTCACTTCTCAATGTTAGGTTGTTTGGTCTATAGTTACATAAGGTCATAAGTGATAGGAGTAGAATTAGGCCATTCGGCCCATCAAGTCTATTCCGCCATTTAATCATGGCTGATCTATCTCTCCCTCCTAACCCCATTCTCCTGCCATCTCCCCATAACCTCTGACACTTGTAGATGTTATTTGCTTGTTCCTACATTTATAAACAATGATACGCAGTCTCAGGTTACAGGGCTAGAGATTTATGAAGTAGATGAGGAGAAATGTCTTCAATCACAGGATGCTGAATATATAGAATTTGCTACCACCAATTAATGTAGAAGACAGATTTTGAGCTATATTTAAGAAAGAGACAGACATATTTTAGACAAAAGGCATCAATGGATCAACAGATAGGGGGAAAAGGCAGTCGGAAAATTTAATACACAGGATCAGCCATGATTGTAATGAATGGTGAACAAGGTTGGAAGGGCTAAAAGGCCTATTCCCGCTTCTATTTTCCATATGCCCTTGTTCCTGTTAGCAAATGTGTCCAAGTCATTTATATATATCACAAACTGCTGTCCCAGCAAAGATCCCTGCAAAAATCCACTGGTCACAGACCTTCAGCCTGAATATATGGGGGAAAGGCAGCAAATTTAACAGTGATAATAAAAGACCAGTTTGAGTTAATTTTAGGTCCATTGCAGTCATTCCACAAGGCCTCTTCATGGTAATTGTACTGATGAGATTAGTTATTGGCAATCCCGTGCCGGGACAGGGAATTCTTGCCACTACACTACACATCAAATAACTCTGGAGGATGCCATCATTGATGGAGGAGAATGACCATGGGATAATATTGGATAGATGACGTTCAAAATTGCTGATGATGTAAAGTTAGGTGGGTTAACAATTTCTGAGGAAACCACAAAGAGCATTCAATAAGGATCTAGATGGATTAAATGTAGACAAGAAATTGACACATCGAGTACAATGTGGAAAACAAGTAAAGTCATTAACATAGATAGAAAGAACATACAAACAAAGGATTATTTAAGCGGTGTGAGTATATATGTTGTAATAATAGGTATCTGCAGCCTTAATATTTGGAACATGAAGAGTTGGCATGCAAGTTCAGCAGCTAATTTTGGAGGCTATGGAACGTAGACCTGAATTGCCAAGACCATGGATGCAAAGAGAGATTTCCAGACCATGCCAGAGTCTTGAGGAAATGCCATGGACCCTCATAGATTGTGCAAGGCTTGCACACTATAAAGGGTTACAAAGCCTAAGCAGGCACTATCGATGCCAACAATGGGTCCTTCCGTATGAGCTCAATGCATTCTACGGACGGTTTGAACAGAAGGTTGATAGGGGAACACCACCCACCTTGCGCATCTACCAATGGTTATAGTACAAGATCTAAAATCAATCTTTTTGAGAATTAATCTGCGGAAAGCAAGAGCCCAAATTGGAGCCTGGCATGAGGTGTTGCACTTTTGGAGGTTGAATGTGAGGGAAGAGTATACAGTTAATGGTAAAACTCTTAACAGCATTGATGTGCAGTAGGATCTAAGGGTCTAATGCCCCTGTCCCACTTAGGAAACCTGAACGGAAACCTCTGGAGACTTTGCGCCCCACCCAAGGTTTCCGTGCGGTTCCCGGAGGTTCCAGGAGGTTTTTGTCAGTCTCCTAGTTGCTAGTTGAAGGTGGTTGCCGGAGGTTGCAGGTAAGACCTTCCACTACCTGCAACCTCCGGCAACCACCTTCAACTAGCATCGCAACCGCCTTAGACTAAAAAATGACCGATTTTTAAAACGGCAACCTATTTCCAGTCACGGAATAATCGCCGGAACGTAGAAGCAGCGGGAACCACTTTCGACCATTAGGGAGACTGGCAAAAACCTCCTGGAACCTCCGGGAACCGCACGGAAACCTTGGGTGGGGCGCAAAGTCTCCATAGGTTTCCGATCAGGTTACCTAAGTGGGACAGGGGCATAAGTGTATAACTCCCTGAAAATACAAACATTTGTAGAAAGAGCAAAGAAAGCATATGAATGAATGATTGAATGAATGAATGAATGAATGAATGAATGAATGAATGAATGAATGAATGAATGAATGAATGAATGAATAAGTTTAATGACCAAGTATGTACACATACAAGGTATTTGCCTTGGTGCGCCGCTCGTAAGTAACAACACGACATACAGTAACAATTAAGATTGCACATAAAATATTAAACATTAATAATAAAACATTATATGGTATGCTTCTCTTCATTGGTTGAGGCATTGAATATAAGAGTCAGGAATTCATGATGCAGCTTTATTGTACTTTGGTTAGACCCCTTTGGGAGTATTACATGATGTACTGCTCGCCCAATACAGGAAGGGTATGGAGGCTTTGGAGAGGGTGCAGAGGATGTTTACCAGAATGCTGCCTGGATTAGAGGGGTTCAGCTACAAGGAGAGGTTGGATAAACTTGGACTGTTTTCTATGGAACTTCGGAGGTTGAGGGGACCTTGATAGAAGTATATAACATTATGAGAGGCATAGATAGGGTAGACAGTCAGAACCTTTTTCCCAGGGTAGAAATGCCCAACCCCAGTGAGCATAGCTGTTAGATGAGAGGGGGGAGATTTTATGTTTTCTTACACAGCAAGTGTGGTGGGGGTCTGGAAAGCATTACCAGGCGTGGCAGTGGAAGCAGTTACGACAGTGGCATTTAAGAAGCTTTCAGATAGGTAGAAGTGCAAGGAATAGAGGTATATATGTAGATCATGTACAAGCAGATGAGATCAATTTAACTACAGACTGGTTAGGGGTAAGGGTAACGAGAGATATTGACCGTGATGTGGAGAGATAAAGAACAATGAATGAAAGATTTGGAAAAAAGTAACGATGATAAAAGAAACAGGCCATTGTTAGCTGTTTGAAGGGTGAAAACGAGTAGCTAGTGCGACTTGGGTGGGGGGAGAGATAGATAGAGAGGGAATGCCGGGGCTACCTGAAGTGAGAGAAATCAATGTTCATACCACTGGGCTGTAAGCTGCCCAAGTGAAATATGAGATGCTGTTCCTCCAATTTGCGTTTAGCCTCACTCTGACAATGGAGGAGACCTAGGACTTTGTAGGAATGGGAAGGAGAATTAAAATGTCCAGCAACCAGGAGATCAGGTTGGTTCACGCGGGCTGAGCGATGGTGTTCCGCGAAACGATCGCCCAGAGTGCATTTGGTTTTGCCGATGTATAAGAGTCCACATCTTGAACAACGGATACAGTAGATGAGGTTGGAGGAGGTGCAAGTAAACCTCTGCCTCACCTGAAAGGACTGTGGGGTCCCTGGAGAGAGTCAAGGGAGGAGGTATTGGGACAGGTGTTGCATCTTCTGCGGTTGCAGTGGAAGGTACCTGCGGAGGGGGTGGTTTGGGTGGGAAGGAATGAATTAACTAGGGAGTTGTGAAGGGTATGGTCTCTGTGGAAGGCAGAAAGAGGTGGAGATGGGAAAATGTGGCTAGTGGTGGGATCCCGTTGGAGGTGGTGGAAAGTTTGCAGGATTATGTGTTCTATGCGATGGCTGATGGGGTGGAAGGTAAGGATGAAGGAGACTCTGTCTCTGTTGTGACTCGGGGGAGGGGGAGCAAAGGTGGAGCTGCGGGGTACCGAGGAGACACAAGTGAGGGCCTCATCTATGATGGCAGAGGGGAACCCCCATTCTCCAAAGAATGAGGACATCTCAGATATCCTGGCATGGAACACCTCATCTTGGGCACAGATGCGGCGTAGATGGAGGAACTGAGAGTAGGGATAGAGTGGTAAATACCAAATGCTATTCCGGAAGTGGCGGCGCTGTGATACAGCTGCGGCTCGCCTGCAGTCTGTCTGTTTTTACTTTTTGTGTTGTTTTTTTTTGTCTAGTTTAGAAATTTTTTTGGTTATTAGGTGGTGTTATGTGTGTGGGGGGAGGGTGAAACAGAGCTTTCTGTCTCTCCCTTCGGGGGAATGCAACTTTTTGTCGTATCCCCCTTCTCTTCCCCCGTCTGCGCTGAGGCCTAATGGCGGAGCTGGCGGCCTCCAACCTGCGACCGACCTCGAGGGTCCGGAGGTAGAGCCAGCCAGGACTCACCAACGCGAGGCTGGCCGTCTTCGAGCTGTGGCGACGTCCGGGTAGCGGCACGACTCGGCGCTCCGGTGAGGGCGGACGGCGCGGGGCTGAGACACTCCTGTGTGAGCGGCACGGCTACTGGCTGGAAGGCGCTCCCGTGTGAGCAGCCCGGTGCGGGGCTGAGACGCTGCCTTGTGGGCGGCCCGGTGACGGTGCTACGGCGGCTGAGGCGGCGTTCTGGCGGCGGCGACCTGGATCCGGGGCTCGGCCGCGGGCCAGTGGAGGACAATGTCGGGAGCTCGCAGGTCACAGGCTGGTGCCTGTTTTCCGGAGCACCCGTTGCAACAGCTGCGGGCAGCTTCGACCACCCCCGGGCCGCGGAGCTTGAATCGCGGGACTGATGCCATCGCCCGGTGGGGTATCGCCTCGGCGCAGAGGGAGAAGAGGAGGGAAGAGACAGTAACTCTAAGACTTTTGCCTCCATCACAGTGAGGAGGTGTTTGGTGAACTCACTGTGGTGGATGTTAATTTGTGTTTATTGTGTTTTGTTATTATTACATGTATGGCTGCAGGCAACAGCATTTCATTCAGACCGAAAGGTCTGAATGACAAATAAAGGATTCAATTCAATTCAGTTTTTGCAGGAAGCAGGATGGGAAACGTCACCCATTCCTTCGCTCCAGAGATGCTGACTGTCCCGCTGAGTTACTCCAGCTTTTTGTGTCTATCTTCTGTTCTGTTTCTATGGGTCCCTGGCCACGTCCTCAGGATCTGTGCAGAATAGCTGGTAGAGGTATTCACAGATATCTTTAACCTCCACTACTCCATTCTAATGTCCTCAGTTGCTTTAGAAGGGCATTATCACCCAAAGAGGATTGAGGTAATGTGCCTTATCGACTACTATCCTGTGGTTCTGACATCCACCTAATGATCAATTTAATCAAGCATGGTGGAATGCATGCCCCTATCAGCATCAATGGTGACCAAATGGAAATATTTGGGAACTTCAAGTTTCTTTGCATTAATATGACCAAACGATATGTTGTCGACCAACCACATTGAAGCAACCAAAAAGGCACTCTTATCCATCTACTTCCTTTGGACACTGAACATATTTTGCTTGTCCCAATGGTCTTCACAAACTTCCAGAGGTATAGAATAGAAAGCATCCTGTCAGGTTGCATCAATGCTTGGCTTGGGAACACCTCTGTAAGAAATGACAGAGAGTTGCAACCTAGTCCTTGACATAGACCAGACTCCCCATTGTTGATTGCATCTATGCTTCACAATGCCTCAGAGAAGCAGCCAACATTCTTAAAGATGTCCCACCCCCATAATTTAATCTGCTCCCTGCTCCCATCAGACAGAAGATATAGAAGCTTGAAACTCCTCACCACCAGACTCAGGAATAGTTTCTTTCCCTCTGTTATCAGGCTTCTGAATGGAACTTCTATAAGCTAGGGTACTGCCCAATTCACTTCCACCCCATAGCAGACACCGGACTTTGTCCGTGGAAATGGTGTGCTACAATGCTGAGAATTATATTCTGCACGCTGAATCTTCCCCTTTGTTTTGCCTACTGTACTTGAGTTTGAATTGATTGTATTGTATTGTATTGTATTCCTGTATTGTCATTCAGACTTTTCAATCTGAACAAAATTTCGTGCCTTGCAGTCATAGCATAGAATAAAATAACAAAGCACACAATAAACACAGATTTAACATCCACCACAGTGAGTCCATCAGGCACCTCCTTACTGTGATGGAAGGCAAAAGTCTTAAAGTCCTTGTCTCTTCCCTCCTTGTTCTCCCTCTGCGTTGAGGCGATCCAGGCTTCTGATGTTGTGACCCCGCCGGGTGATGGTAAGTAAGTCCGGCGGCTGAATCCGAGCTCCGTGAACGGGCCAGTTCAAACTCCGCTGCCGAAGCTGCCACCCTCCAGTCCTGCGGACAAAACTGACGTTGCGGGAGCTCCTGAAAACAGGTCACCAACCTGGGACCTGCGAGCTCCTGACGTTGTCGTCCACTAGGCCCGCGGCCGAGTCTACTGGGCCCGCGGCCGAGCCTCTGAGGCTCCGAAGTCGGGTCGCCTCTGCCGCAACGCCACCACAGCCCTGATGTTGGCCAGCCTCACGTTGGTAAGTCCTGGTTAGCCTCGAGGTCGGTCCCAGTTGGAGGCCACCAGCTCCGCCATTAGGCCTCAGCGCAGATGGAGACGGGGGATACGACAAGAAAAGGTCGCATCCCCCCGAAAGAAGAGACTAAAACAAGTTTCTGCCACCCCCCTACACATACACAACTAAAACAAACTGAAATAAACTGTAGCAACGGGACAAAAGAAAACAAAAAAAAAAAAGACAAATGGACTGCAGGGGAGCCGCAGCTGCAGGGCAGCGCCACCACTTCCGGATTGATTTGATGTGTATAATCTGATTGTATAGCGAGCAAAACAAAGATTTTCACCTTACCTCAGTACACGTGACAATAATAAACAAACCAAAACATAATTGTAGTGGTTATGAGATATAAAAGTAGATATGTTTTTAATGCAACATTACAGGATGCTAATGAGACCGTATCGGAGTAGTTTAGAGATACAGCGTTGAAACAGGCCCTTTGGCCCACTGAGTCCGCATCAACTAGCGATCCCCCGCAAACTAACACTATCCTACACACACTAGGGACAATTTACACGTATACCTAACCAATTAACCTACAAACCTGTACGTCTTTGGAGTGTTCACCCATAGTCGGGGCCAAACATAGGTCTCCAGTGCTGCAAGCGCTGTAAGGTAGCAACTCTACCGCTGTGCCACTGTGCCACCCATAAAGTACTGACACAATTTGCCTCACCAGATATAAGAAAGTATGTACTTACAGGACATGTAATACACAGGAGACAATGCAAAATAGGTTACCAGGCTATTTCCTGGGATGAAGGGGCTGACATATGAAGAGAGATGAACAGGTTGGGCCTATACTCATTAGAGTTTTGAGGGTTGTGAGGTGATCTAATTAAAACATTTAAGATTCTGACAGGGAGTAAAAGACATTGGGACAGGTACATGGATGTGAAATTATTAGGGGATAAGGGGCAAAAGCAGATAATTTTGTCTAGCTTAGATGGGGCATTTTGGTCAGCATGGACAGGTTTGGCCGGAGAGCCTGATTCAATGCTTAATGACACTATGACAGGAGACAATGTTTCCCCTGATGCTAATATCTAGAACTCAGGCCCATTGTTTAGAGTAAGGGATTTCAAAACAAATAGATTTTAATTCAGCAGTTGAATATTATCATATTATTACACAATGGACTGTTTGACATTTATTTTAACGTTACAGCTTTAATCTTATATTTAGAAAATCAGATTCTGCATTATTGGATATTGAACTATTCAACGTTTAATGACATGCACATTGCTTTGCATTTCGTTTAAATATTTTGATGTTTTATTTTGACTAAATGTCTGTATCATAGGACAAAGTAAGTGGATTGTCAAAAGAAGTGCTTGCTACGTGTGAGATTTTAAATGTAGCACAGATATATGTAATTTCATATTAAATGGATGATATGAACTGGAGTGAATTGGACAAAGGAAAAAATTGCTGGACCATTCAGCAATAACAGTGTAGTTCTATAATTGAGTCATCATGGGCAATGGAGAGTATTGCAGATTCCATTTAAGATTGGGTGCAATGTTCTGAATAATGGAATTATTCATTTCTGTCTTCAGTTTTATTGATCCCATGTGAATTATATAAATGCCATTTTAAACCTTCCAAACTTTCTGTAGGTTTGAATACTCTGAAATCTAATTTAAATCTTTATAGATCAACCTATCAAGGAAGATTATTTCAGCAAGGGTGACTTCAATAAAAAAGGATAAACTGCCTTCTGCAAGTTGAAATCAAATGTTGTTTTGAAAAGTAATGGAATCATTCACTGATAAAATTTATAGATCAAATTGTTATGACAAACAACAAGAATAACACTGAACTGCAGTGATTTTGGAGGAAGATGATCATCTTCTTGTGATAATGTTGGCTTTCCCAGGCATGCACAGAAGTTGAGAATAAGTTTCCATAAAACTTTTGTGTGGAATGTATTCAATATCTTGATGTAAATATTTCAAATGCATTTAATAGGAGATTGGACAAGCATTTGAAGGGGGAAAATCCAGAGGGTTGGGCTAAAATATGCAGATGAAGAATGATAGATAAAGCTTAAGTGGGGAATAAATTGTAGCGTGGACTGATGCACTGAATGGTGTGTTTCTAGTCCCTGATGGAATCCGGTGTACCTTGCTGTCTTGATTTGTTCATTCAAGAGATAAGAGACAAGAGAGAGAGAGAGCCAAGATTGTTTTAGAAAATAGGTGCAGGAGTAGGCAATTCGGCCCTTCGAGCCTGCTTCGCCATTCAATATGATCATGGCTGATCATCCAAAATCAGTAGCCCGTTCCTGCTTTTTCCTCATATTTTATTGTCATATGTCCCAAACAGAACAATTAAATCCTTACTTGCAGCAGTACAACAAAATATGCAAACATAGTACTTTAAACAATAGAATAAAGGAAAATAAAAGTTCACTGTATATATAAACAAATAAAAATAATGCAAAAAGACAAAGTCTATGTGGTTCAGAGTTTATTTGGAGGTTGTCGTGTTGAAAGCCTGATGGCAGTAGGAATGAAGCTGTTCCTGACACTGGATGTTACAGTTTTCAGGCTTCTATATCTTCTTCTCGATGGCAGAAGTGAATGCGTGGCCAGGATGGTGTGGGTCTCTGATATTGCTGGCTGCCTTTTTGAAGCAGAGACTCCTGTAAATCCCTTCAATGGTGGGGAGGTCAGTACCCGTAATGGACTGGGCAGCATTCGCCATTTTTTGCATCTTCTTCACTCCTGGACATTCAACTTGCTGAACTAGGTCATGATGCAACCAGCCAATGTGCTCTCTAATTCCTTATTATGAGTGAACAATGGCCAATTGGCTAAAGGTACAGGTAGTGCTTATCTTATTACCTTTAACATTTTGGTTCTCAGATCATGTGTGCATTATGTGCAAAGCTGAGGCCCTGGTTTTGATTCTTGTGTGTACCATTAGTCTTATTTAGTTTAGCGTAACGATACAACATTGAAACAGGAAGGTGGCTGTTGTTTTCTAGGTCAATACATTTGGAGATGACTTTAGATGGGATTATGATGGGAGTCATAGGTCTGGAGAGATTAGAGCAAACGACTGTATCTTTAGCCTATGCTCCAGCGAAATCCCAGCCTATTCTGCTTCCCCTTATAACTCCGGCCCTTCAGTCCTGGTACCGATCTGGTTAATATTTACTGAACTCTTTCCAGCTTACTACCATCCTCATGACATCTTTCCTATAACAGCCGGAACTGCACACAATACTCCAAATGTTGCCTCATCAATATCTTCTACATCTAGCGTGATGTCCCGATTCCTGCACTCAAACCATTATCGATAAAGGCAAGCATTCCAAACCCATTCTTTACCATCATGTCCACCCATATTGGCATTCTCAGCTGCATCCCTTGGTTTCTCTATACTTAACATTATCCAGGGCTGACTATTTACCGGGTATCTTCTTCCATAGCTTTAAGCGTGTGCATCTTATAATACTACTTGCATTCTGTAATCACAGGACATTTTTCTCCATTTTTGCCTCCCTCCTCCAAAGCTTTCAGAGCAGTTTCTATCAACCTTGGAGCCTCTCTGCCCTGGGATGTGCAGCTTTCTTCATGCTTTTCCAGCCCCGATTCACTCTGCTCCCAGATTCACTCAGTCCCCAGCATCTGCCCCGGCTACAATGCATCTTTTAAATTATGTAACTGGCTATAAGGTATATGGGCCAACTTTAACTAGTGCTAAGCTACAATGCACCTGCTGTTTCATGCAGCCAATCAACAGAATTATTAGTGTTGGCTCAACGCAGGGATCATTATGATGAGCCGTCTGTACAAAGTTGGCATACTGCCTTCATTGCAATCAATTTCTATGGGTTATTCGTACGTGATCCCACTGCCTGTTTTTGGTTGCTGTCCAATTTAGCCCTCATTGTTTTCTCGTCATTTCACTTTCCAATTATCCTTCTGAATACACAGTCTCTACCTGAGAGGTCAGGATACTCCAGTTTGCAAAGACCATAATGGGTACTGTCAACCAATAGATAGTGTTTCAATGATCAAACTGAATCAGTTTGCTTTCACTCTGATCCATTTTGAAGGGATCTGGTCAAAGCCCACCAATACATCGATGTATAGGGGAAAATAAGTGTTCGGCACGGACATGAAAGGCCGAGATGGCCTGTTTCTGTGCTGTAATTGTTATATGGTTATATGGTTATATGGTTATAGGTGTAAAGGAAGACTATGATATAATGCTGATTGTTGCAGAATTCAGACTTGAGATTCCCGTACAATAAACCAGTACTCTCACAGACTAGTGAACTCTAACCTGTCACAAGATAATATTATTCAAAAATTAACATGCATAGTTTATGCTTATTATCTCACAAATAAATAACACTTGAGTTTGACTGTCCAAAATAATACATCATGTGGAATTCAAACAAGTCTAAAATCCTTCTGTGCAACATTTAATTGGATTATTCAGGCCACGGTATTGTTAGATTTATTCCGACTCACCTGCTTTCTTATGCACAACAGTGTATTAATATGTACAGATGCATTGGGGCCACACTAGACACGGAGAGCAAATCTGTTCTCTTAATGAGATACTTATACAGCAGAAAGTACAATAGTGAGAATAAACAATTTATTATCACAGCAGGACTTCTATATTGCAAATCCAGATATGTGTCTGTGTGTTTAGCAATTATTTTCGCCACACTACAAGTCCATTGTAAACTCACGTACCTTAGATTCAGCTCAAGTGGTTTGCTTTGAACCATCAGGTCCACAGTGCAGCCTGCAATTTCTATAATCCTTAGGAACTATTTACACAGACAGCACCACGGTCTATTTTCTCATACCTGACATAAGGAGTCTCAAAGGAAAGATGATTAAAGCTGGGCTACACATGTAAGCAAAATCATCATGCTATGCATATAGATATCTGAATAAAAGAGAATATAGGTAAGAATCATATTATTTGCAGAGTGTGTTCTTTTATTGTTGCCACGGACAGAGTTGAAGAATGGTCAGAGGCAATGGAAGAGTGGAGGATATAGGTTTATACACAAGAGGTACCCCAATCCCCACTTCAGGAGGAACACAGCAGAAACAATGATTGATGGGGAACACAGGGATGTACTGGCAAGAGCAGACTGGTTGAAATATTTTCCTCCTCAGCTGAAGCTTAACACATACAGTAGGTGGCAAAGACAAAATACCCAGCAAACCTTTGTCATTCTTGATACTCTGCCTTGGTGGGAATGAAACCAGTTCAACAGTTAATTGAATAATCCCTTTAAAAGGCAAGATTGAAAAAATATCAGTCGATAAGTATGCTAAATGAGGGTATCCTTATGAGGTTTGTAGTTGAGGGATTGATGTGACAATATATTAACCAAGAATGTGTGGGAAAAAAAAATGTTCAATGTGGTTTAAAATCAGAAGTTGTTGAAAATTTCTAGAAACAGTTGTCGAGGGAAAAAGATGGAATAAATATTTTGGGTCAAAGATTTTTCAATGTGGTAAAAGCTTTAACATTTGTAAATAATGCTCTTCGCTTTGAGACAAGAACGGCAAGTCTTCTGCAGGTGTAGGAAGGAACTGCAGATGCTGGTTAACTCAGCGGGACAGGCAGCGTCTCTGTAGAGAAGGGATGGGTAACTTTTCGGGTCGAGTGAAGATGGGTCTCGACCCGAAACGTCACCCATTCCTTCTGTCCAGAGAAGCTGACTGTCACACTGAGTTACTCCAGCATTTTGAGTCAGTTTTCCACAGGGATTGTCTGAAACTGAAATTTCCAGTAGCATCTGAGGCTGAAGCCAGGTCTTATATTTATTATCAGGTTGAGAATATAGGAAAAGTGAGGACACTGCGATTAAGAGATCTATAAGTGGATTTCAGATGCCTTTAATGAACTATACCTGCTACTTACAGCATTTTTCATTCTTAATGATTAATCATCCACCTCTTTGAAACTAAATTAATTATTTGAGGGAAACCATCGGAGAAACATCATTACTTAATGAAAAAGGCTAGTCAAATAAAAATTCATGAGAAAAGTCCAGTGGTCTATACAAATGCGTACTGAGTCATAGTCATACAGCAAAGAAACAGGCCCTTTGGCCCTACTTGTCCATTCCCAGTTTTGTAGTTATTTACACCTAACATCCTTCACATTCCGACAGACCTCAACAGAATCCGTCCTATAGTTTTGTGAAGCAAGATTATTTTCTTTCTATGTAATTATTCTGCTGATTTATTTTGTGATTGCTTCTTTGGTCAAGACAATTATTGCAGCTGCTACTTCACATCTCGAGTTACACAGATTCAATCCTGACCACAAAAGCTGTCTGCATGGAGCCATCCTGTGCTTGCACTGGTTTCCTACTGGCCCTCTGCTTTCATAAGGTCATAAGGTGATAGGAGCAGAATTTGGTCCTTTGGCCTATCAAATCTAGTGCGCCCCGTGACTAGTGGTGTGCCTCAGGGTTCGGTGCTGGGCCCGTTGCTGTTTGTCATCTACATCAATGATTTGCATGAGAACACACATGGCAAAATTAGCAAGTTTGCTGATGATACAAAAGTGGGTAGTTTTGCAGACAGTGAAGATGGTTGTGAAAAATTGCAGCAGGATCTTGATCAATTGGCCAAGTGGGCTGAGGAATGGTTGATGGAATTCAACACAGGGAAATGTGAGGTGTTGCATTTTGGGAAGTCTAACAAGGGCAGGATCTACACAATGAATGATAGGGCTCTGGGGAGTGTTGTAGAACAGAGGGATCTAGGAGTGCAGGTGCATGGTTCCTTGAAGTTCGAGTTGCAGGTAGATAAGATGGTCAAAAAGGCTTTTGGTACATTGGCCTTCATCAATCAGAGCATTGAGTATAGAAGCTGGGAGGTCATAAGACATTGGTGAGATCGCATTTGGAGTATTGTGTTCAGTTCTGGGCATCATGTAACAAGAAAGATGTTGTCAATCTGGAAAGGGTACAGAGAATATTTACGAGGATGTTGTCAGGACTAGAGGGTGTGAGCAATAGTGATAGATTGAGTAGGCTTGGACTCTATTCCATGGAGTGCAGGAGGATGAGTGGTGATCTTATAGAGGTGTATAAAATCATGAGAGGAATAGATCGGGTAGATGCAGAGTCTCTTGCCCAGAATAGGTGAATCGAGAACTAGAGGATGTAGGTTTAAGGTGAAAGGGAAAATATTTAATAGGAATCCGAGGGGTAAAGGGCCTGGCCCACTTAGGCGACTTCTTTGGTGAGTTTAGGAGCCTCTGCGCTCGTCACAAGATCGCCACATGGTCGCCACATGATCGCAGGTGGTCTCCTTCATGGTCGGGAGGAGTTCCTGCATTCAGGGAACTAGTCGCAGCCTCAGTATGGTCGCCTAAAATTTTTCAACGTTGAAAAATTGGTCGCCATGGAGAAAATCGATACTTTTGCAGTCTAGTCATAGTGGGGTTGTAGGTAGTCGTAGGTAATCTTAGGTAGTCGTAGATAGTCTTAGTTAATCACTTTTGCTTACCGGTCATTTTCATTGGTACATTGAGAAAAAAAAGTATGTAAACAGCTGCACGTGATGCGCTGTCATTCCAGTGCACGGTCAATGTGCAATCTTTCTTTCAGTGGATCAGACGGTGAGAGACATGGCTCCGAGAAGAAGGCTCCAGTGCAGGGGTAGGGCACAACCCTCAACACCACCCACCAGGCTGTTATCAACATAAGCACTTCAACTCCCCCTCCCATTCCCAATCCGACCTCTCTGTCCTGGGTCTCCTCCATTGCCAGAGTGAGCAACAGCGGAAATTGGAGGAACAGCACCTCAAATTCCGTCTGGGGACCTTGCGTCCGGATGGCATTAACATTGAATTCTCCCAATTTTGCTAGCCCTTGCTGTTTCCTCCCCTTCCTTAACCCTCTAGCTGTCTCCTCCCACCCTCCCATCCGCCCGCCCTCGGGCTCCTCCTCCTCCTCCCCTTTTCCTTCTTTCTCCCCCCCCCCCCACCCCCCATCAGTCTGAAGAAGGGTTTCGGCCCGAAACGTCGCCTATTTCCTTCGCTCCATAGATGCTGATGCACCCGCTGAGTTTCCCCAGCAATTTTGTGTACCTTCTGTTATCAACATTTGTTTGTTTGTAAGATTTTTGAATGTTTCATTACCAATAAAGGAAATCCTGACTTTTTAACCTCAAATTGATGTATGAATAGCATTCTTTTTCATAGTGGTCCCTCATGTCATCACATACATCTCATATTTCATTTATCATATATTTAGATCATTGAAACACACATAAACACAAGGAAGGAACGCACTGTATTTAAAGTTTGACTTTTCACATTTATTTTGATGAAGAAAACAGACACAAGCACTTCAAATGCATTGCATTTAAAAGGATTTTATTTTTATACATCTCGATAAATCTAACACTAAAACAAGCAATACACTGAATTTAAAAGACCATGTCATTTTTTTAGATGATCTTATCACTATAGAGTTGTAGCCAGTCGTAGCTTGTCATAGCTTGCTTTCTGTGGTCGTGGGTGTAGTCGTCTGTAATGCGAAGGTGGTCGTCTTCAGTCCCCATTATTGGGTCGCCAATTGTCACGAGTGCATTGGCGATTATGTTGTAGATAGTCGTAGCTTGTCCCACATAGTCATAGGATGTCTTCTACATAGTCGTAGGATGCGTTTGATACATTCACTTTTTCGGCGATTCAGCAAGACTATGACACTTGTAAAAGAAGTCACCTAAGTGACTTAACTTTTTTACACAATCGGTGGTGGGTGTATGGAACAAGCTGCCAGAGGAGGTAGTTGAGTCTGGGACAATCCTAATGTATCAAAAGCAGTTGCACAAGTACATGGACAGGTTTGGAGGGATATGGACCAAACGCAGGCAGGTGGGACTAGTGTAGCAGTGGCATGTTGGCGGGTGTGGGCAAATTGGGCCGAAGGGCTTGCTTCCACACTGTATCACTCCATGACTCTATGACTCTATGACTCCATGCTGCCATTCAATCATGGCTGATCTACCTCTCCCTCCTAACCGCCTTCTCCCCATAACCCCTTACACCCAAACTAATCACAAATCCATCTATCTCTGCCTTAAAAGTATCCATTCACTTGGCCTCCACAGCCTTCTGTGGCAATGAATGCCACAGATTCACCACCACCTGACTAAAGTAACATCCTTTAATTAAGAGGCTATGACCTCTGGTCCTAGACACTCCCACTAGTGGAAACATCCTCTTCACATCCACTCTATCCAAGCCTTTGACTATTTGGTAAGTTTCAATGACGTCATCCTTATCCTTCTAAACTCCAGCGAGTTTATACATCTCGTTTATACAATGTTGTCAAATGTTCATCATGTTAAGCTACCCATTCCTGGGGTCATTCTTGTAAACCTCTTCTGCATTCTCCCCAGAATCAGTACATCCATCCTCAGATTTTGTGCCCAAAATCACTCATTGACCACTGTAAATTGTGTAAGCGAATGATGGAATCTGGGGTGAGAGGGGTGGGGGTAGATGGGAAGGGGGTGGATTGAGTTGATAAGAATATGAGAGTTGATAAGAATATGAGAGGAATTGAAAATAAATGTGAAAATAAATAAGTGCAGGACTAATGAAAGAATGGGTTGACTGGGCTTGCATTCATTCACTTGAATTTAGATGGATGAGAGGGGATCATGAATTGAATTGAATTGAAATTCCTTTACTGTCATTCAAACTAGTTTGAACAAAATTTCGTAAGAGGGGATCTTATAATATTCTTATAATATAACATATAATATTCTTAAGGGATTGGACAGGCTAGATGCAGGAAAAATGTTCCCGAATTTGGAGGAGTCCAGAATCAGGGGTCACAGTTTAAGAATAAGTGGTTGGCCATTTAAGACTGTGATGAGGAAAAACTTTTTCACCAGAGAGTTGTGAATCTGTGGAATTCTCTGCCACAAAAGGCAGTGGATGCCAATTCACTGATTGTTTTCAAGACAGAGTTAGATATAGCTCTTAGTGCTAATGGAATCAAGGGATATGGGGAAAAGGCAGGAACGGGTACTGATTTGGATGATCAGCCATGATCATATTGAATGACGGCACTGGCTCGAAGGGCCGAAGGGCCAACTCCTGCACCTAATTTCTCTGTTTCTATGATTCTATGGGTTTTTGATTGTCGACCATGGTCTCCATATAATAACTCTGAATAATCATTGAGCTCCAAAATACTGATTCAATTTATTTTAATCAGAGTTGTAGGCTTTTCTTCAAAAACTATTTGGGATAATTTCCATCGTGTAATTTGTTTTTATAAGGTTCACAAGATTGATCCCTGGGATGGCGGGACTGTCATATGAGGAAAGATTGAAAAGACTAGGCTTGTATTCACTGGAGTTTACAAGAATGAGGGGGGATCTTATAGAAACATATAAAATTATAAAAGGGCTGGAGAAGCTAGATGCAGGAAAAATGTTCCCAATGTTGGGTGAGTCCAGAACCAGGGGCCACAGTCTTAGAATAAAGGGGAAGCCATTTAAGACTGAGTTGAGAAAAAACGTTTTCACCCAGAGAGTTGTGAATTTGTGTAATTCCCTGCCACAGAGGGCAGTGGAGGCCAAATCACTGGATGGATTTAAGAGAGAGTTAGATTGAGCTCTAGGGGCTAGTGGAATCAAGGGATATGGGGAGAAGGCAGGCACGGGTTATTGATTGGGGACGATCAGCCATGATCACAATGAATGGCGTTGATGGCTCGAAGGGCTGAATGGCCTCCTCCTGCACCTATTTTCTATGTTTCTATGTTTCTATGTAAGAATAAACTTTCCCTTTATTCTAATAATAATAATCGTCAATCTATTGTATTTTTCTAAGCCTTGCTATTTCACTGTGATGCATTAATGTTCATAACTCCATTTTCACACGTTGGAGGGCAACCCGGGATAACATTTAATACTTTGGGCTGTGCAATGTTAATCCCCTTAGCAGGAAGTATCAAACAGGTATCTTTAAAATATGATTACTCTCATGATATAGAGCACTCTTCACACTTTTCATGATCCCTCTGGCTTTAAATTGTATTCCATAGTGCAATTTTATGTGTAATCTAATAAATAAAAATGTTATGTGGAAGCTGATTACTAACTCTGTCTGGCATCTCCATGCATATATGCATGGCTCTCTTCAGGAAATAACATGACATCCCTCCATGTGTATGGTAACCTTTTGCATTGAGGTCACTGCCAAATAGCAATGACATAATTCTATATGTAATGCATGACTGATATCACTATTGGATTTCTTCAAGTTCCTAGGTGTGCATATCTCTGAGGAGCTGTCCTGGACCCAGCACATTGGTGCCATCATGATGAAAACCTCTACTTCCTTGGAAAATCTAGGAGATTGATTTGTTCATGAATATTTTCTTATACTTCTACGGCGGTATTGTAGAGAGCATATTGAATGGTTGCATCATGGCCGACTTGGGCAACTCAAATGCCCAGGAGCAAAGGAGCAAAGGAGACTCCAAAAAGTGGTGAACCATGCGTATTGACCTCCCCACAATCGAAGGGATCTATCGGAGTTGCTGTCTGAAAAAGACAGCCAGAATCATCAAGGACTCACACCACCCTGGCCAAACTCTCATTTCAATCTTGCCATCAGGAAGAAGGTATAAGAGTTTGGAAACTGCGACATCGGGTTCAGGAACAGCTTCTTCCGAATGTCTATCAGGCTATTGAACACTACAAATCCAACTAAACTCCAAACTATGAACTGTTTAGTTGAACTTGGGACTTTGTTTTGTTTTTGCACAATAGTGTTTATTTATTTATTTAACTTTTCTTGTTTGTTCATTATATTATCTATTGAGTACTGTGTTTACAAATCTGTTGTGCTGCTGTAAGTAAGAATGTCATTATTACATTTCACTACATATGACAATAAAACACCATTGACTCTTGACACAACTGCAAGAGATGATGTTCAGATGATGAAATGATTGTTCAGGTCAGTCCTTGGAACTCTGGCAGCAAAGTTTTCACCGAATACTCTATTAAACCTCTGTAGTATACAGTGGAGACCATATAAAAGGTTAAATCATTGTTATGGCAACTCAAACGCCCAAGAATGAAGGAGACTGCACAAAATAGTGGATATCACCAGGTCTATCATGTACATCGAACAGATCTGTAGGAAGTGCTGCCACCATCTGAAAGATACAGTATCCTGGGAAACTTTAAAACCAGGTCTGAGAACAGCTTATTTGCGTCAACCATCAGATTCTTGAATTGCACTAGATAGATCTGTAAAGCTCCAGCAAGTAAGTTGTATTCCTGGTGTGTATGACTCTTGACTCTCTTGATTCTAAAACTAATGAACTGATTCCCTTCCATAGGGCAAGCTTTTTGTTCTTTAATGTTGAGAACCCTGAAACAAAATAAACCCTGGCCTGGGTTACCAATGACTACAATTAAATAGGAAAAGCCAATTTAGAAATTGGTTGTAAATTTCTGCTGTAGATTGTGGTTATGTTTGTAAGAATGCTGGTGCAGGTGGTTGCCATTAATGTAGGAAGTGGAAATCAAAAGCACTCCTGATTCATTATTCTCTTAATTAGCAATAATACTGGCAAATCAGCATTATACCAATGCTCAATTCCAGCCGCTACTGTCAATTGTAGTATGTCTTACTTTAATCTATGAATTATGTTTCTTCACTTTAAAGGTACATAAAATGGCTGAGAATTAGAATGAACAGGAGGGCAGTAAGCCAAATTCAGCACAAACGGGTGCGTCAAATTTTGAATTCTCCATTGACAAATGGCATCAGTTTTTCTCCTTTGATCATCAGATTCATTATCATCCAAGAAAGCCACATAGTGCTGGAGTAACTCTGCGGGTCAGGCAGCATCTCTGGAGAAAAGGAATAGGGGACATTTTGGGTTGAGACGTTTCTTCAGACAGAGAGTCAAGGGAAAGGGAAACGAGAGGTATGACAAGGTGCAGAACAAATCAGAGCTGCACCGATGACTCAAGAAAGTGGGAGCCCACAATGGTCCATTGTTGGCTGTGGACAAGGTTTATAATGATCCTTCCTACACACTCAGTAATCATCCATTGTGGGGGAAGGAGCAGAAACAATGGAATTTAAAATGTAATCCTCTTTGTAAGGGTTGCAAGGCATTACATCAGTTTGGTTATCTTTGCAGCTAAGCAATGTTCCAATATCCTTCAAAATAATATTTTGTTATTTTAAAGTTGAAGAGATGGTGGTAAAACTCAGTGTAGGACAGCAACTCATCACTCTAGTCATCAATGAGGAGGCTAGCTCTTCATCTACATTTCATAATGTAAAGCATCATGCACATGAGTAACTAGAAGCAGCTGAGAAAATTAAAGATCACTGGGATGAGTAATCCTTTTCACTCCAATGGAACAAATAACTTGTATGCACAGTCATGCGCTTCTCTTCATTAAATAATGCCTCATTGTGTCTTCAGCACATCCCAATACATTTTACTCAAAAGTGAACATTTTCCAAGTAGAGTCAGTGCTGTTGCATTAATTAGTATAGGTGTAAATTTTTGAGCTGCATGCTCTCATAAACTGGAAATGAATCCATGACTAGTTAATTTGTTTTGGGGATGCTGGTCAAAAGTATATTTTCCCCCTGGTACTTGAAAAATTGTGTGGTTTCAGAAACAGAAACAGGAAAGCCAAAAGACCCTTAAGTCTGGTTCAGTTTCTCTTCCTATCTTGTAACCCTTAATATTTCCAGTGCTTAAAATCTATCATCGTAGGTTTGATCCCAATCTGACGAGCGCTCATAATCTCTGACAATGAGCGATAATGCTTTTCAGCTCATTTTGGACATATGTGAAAGACATTTCTCCTGTTCATGAGCTTTCCCCTTAAGTTGGTCCAAAATGACAAACTTCTTGTCCTGAGTCTATGCTTCCTCATTCGACACAAAAACCTGGAGTAACCTGGGGCAGCACGGTGGCGCAGCGGTAGAGTTGATGCCTTACCGTGCTTTCAGAGACCCAGGTTCGATCCCAACTATGGGTGCTGTCTGTGTGGAGTTTGTACGTTCTTCCCATGACCGTGTGGGTTTTCTCCGAGATCTTCGGTTTCCTCCTACACTCCAAGGACGTACATGTTTGTAGGTTCATTGGCTTGGTGTATCTGTAAATTGTCCCTAGTGTGTGTAGGACAGTAATATTAATCCTGGCCAGATTGGAGAGGGTAGGACTCCACAACTCAGTAAATGCTTCAGGGCTGCTGGGCCATTTGGTCAATTTGAAAGTGCTATCTGTAGAAATGGGACAAGCTGCAGAATGGTGCCAGTTTGTCTGGAGCCTAGATCTGCAGGAAGAGAATGGGAACATCTGCAGACCCTGGCAAATAGGTGTAAAATGCATAGAATGGACTGGCTGAATGCAAACCAGACTTACACATTGTAAATAATTGTAAATAATGTTGCAAAGCTTTAATTTGCTGAATGTTGATTGGGTGAGGTATTGAGACGTCAGGTTTTCTTGCATATCAGAGCAAATGTTGCGATGTTCGTTTCCTCCCAAAACACTGTTTGAATAGAATGTTCACTGTATTATTGGGTTAGGGAAATGTCTGTCTTGTATGGGTTAATCAATATCTGTAATTGGATGGTAAAGAGATCACCGCCATGTGGTTCAGCCTCTTGAGGTCCGGGGATCTATAACAGTAACGCTTGTGATTGTGTGACCTTCTGGAGTGTCTCTGTTTGAGTGAGGCCAAAAGGGCTTGATCAGGCTGATACAAGGATCGAACCCGCTGTGGTTAGGTATAGTAGTGGAACTGTAATTGTGTTTTCTCAAAATAAAGATTAATTGCGCAAGTGTTCCCTGTTCGGTTGAAAGGAAATAGTAAAAATTGGAAAGAGCCATGGTTTTCAAGGGAAATTGGACACGGTTCAGAAAAAGAGAGAGATCTACAATAATTATAGGCAGCATGGAGTAAATGAGGTGCTTGAGGAGTATAAAGAATGTAAAAAGAATCTTAAGAAATAAATTAGAAAAGCTAAAAGAAGATATGAGGTTGCTTTGGCAAATAAGGTGAAAGTAAATCCAAAGGGTTTCTACAGCTATATTAATAGCAAAAGGATAACGAGGTCCATTAGAGAGTCAGAGTGGACAGCTATCTGCAGAGCCAAAAGAGATGGGGAAGATATTGAACAATTTATTTTCTTCGGTATTCACCAAGGAGAAGGATATTGAATTATGTGAGGTGAGGGAAACAAGTAGAGTAGCTATGGAAACTATGAGATTCAAAGAAGAGAAAGTACTGACACTTTTGAGAAATATAAAAGTGGATAAGTCTCCAGGTCCGGACAGGATATTCCCTAGGACATTGAGGGAAGTTAGTGTAGAAATAGCAGGTGCTATGACAGAAATATTTCAAATGTCATGAGAAACGGGAATAGTGCCGGAGGATTGGCGTACTGTGCATGTTGTTCCATTGTTTAAAAAGGGGTCTAAGAGTAAACCTAACAATTATAGACCTGTTAGTTTGACGTCAGTGGTGGGCAAATTAATGGAAAGGATACTTAGAGATAATATATATAAGCATCTGGATAAACAGGGTCTGATTAGGAACAGTCAACATGGATTTGTGCCTGGAAGGTCATGTTTGACTAACCTTCTTGAATGTTTTGAAGAGGTTACTCGGGAAATTGATGAGGGTAAAGCAGTGGATGTTGTATATATGGACTTCAGTAAGGCCTTTGACAAGGTTCCTCACGGAAGGTTAGTTTTGGTTGGGTATTAATGGTGGAGTAGCAAGATGGATTCAACAGTGGCTGAATGGGAGATGCCAGAGAGTAATGGTGGATGGTTGTTTGTCAGGTTGGAGGCCAGTGACTAGTGGGGTGCCACAGGGATCTGTGTTGGGTCCACTGTTGTTTGTCATGTACATCAATGATCTGGATGATGGTGTGGTAAATTGGATTAGTAAGCATGCAGATGATACTAAGATAGGTGGGGTTGTGGATAATGAAGTAGATTTTCAAAGTCTACAGAGAGATTTATGCCAGTTGGAAGAGTGGGCTGAAAGATGGCAGATGGTGTTCAATGCTGATAAGTGTGAGGTGCTACATCTTGGCAGGACAAATCAAAATAGGACGTACATGGTAAATGGTAGGGAATTGAAGAATGCAGGTGAACAGAGGGATCTGGGAATAACTGTGCACAGTTCCTGAAAGTGGAATCTCATGTAGATAGGGTGGAAAAGAAAGCTTTTGGTGTGCTTGCCTTTATAAATCAGAGCTTTGAGTATAGAAGTTGGGATGTAATGTTAAAATTGTACAAGGCATTGGTGAGGCCAATTCTGGATTTTACTTCGGAGTCACGTGAGTGACTACGTGAAGAACCCGCTTCCAACGCATGCGTGTCATATCGCTACACGCATTGCACGAGTCAACAGAAGGGTGGAGGACATCCCCCAGTAACGGGAGAAGGAAAAAAAAAAAGGACCAGCAAAAGGCAGGTAGGGACTCTGCATTTTTATTCACAGCAAAATGGACAGAGTAAAAAGGAAGCGGTCTGCTAAAAAGCTGCCCGAGAAACGCGTTGTAAACGTGGATGAACGGCAGAGACAGCAGCCGTCGGCTCTAGAGGCCTCGGTAGAGGAATCAGCTGTGCCAGAAATCATTCTGGCACCGACGAAACTTACTCACCGGCCGGGAGGCAAAGTTCAAACGAAAACGCACCATCTAGCAGAGCCCGACTTGGAGCAGCAGCTGGCGACCAGCCCGTATCAATATCGGACCAGGGCTGAACGGGTGCGGGAGACGGAACAAACCCGCTATGAGTGGCTGCATACGGAGCAGCCAGGAGAAACAGCTGACCGGGAACAGACGTGGACCGACAGTCAGGACCGGTGTGGCCAGCGGCGGGACGAGGAAAGCCCGCAAACCAGCACCCGTGAGTACCGGGGACGGGAACAGCGGGGATACAGAGAAGAGCAGCACACTGCTGAAAGGCTGCAGGAATGGGAGCAGCCAAAAATAGCAAGTGCAGCTCAACGTAGAGACCGTCTAAAGGAGCTGCAAGAGGAGCTCCTTCACAGTGGCAGTCCCATGAATGTGGAGACTAGCCACAGTGGGCAGGCAAGCCCCATATGGGTACCCCGTGAGGGACCCCCTGAAATCTCGACCTCTTCGGAGGAGAGTGGGCAGGACCCTGATGGGCCAGACCCTGATCACACAGCTTCCCATGATCCTGAATCTGCAGGAAAACATACACTGCTGGACATGGGGGCTGATTACTTCAAACCAAGTCAAACAGGGGCAGACTTGGATTCCAGGATGGCAGCCAGTATTAATTACATGTCTGGCCATCAACTCCAACAACAAATATTCACAGAGACACTGGCCAGACATCTGCCACCTGGTAACTGTGATGCATTACAAATCCCCAGTGTCAACCAATGCATTTGGAAGCATATGGGGAGGGACATCAGGAACCATGATCTCAAAATCCAGAAAGCCTTAAAGGGGCTTACGGCAGGGATCACAGCTTACATCCGCACCCTGGACAAAACAGAGCAAACTAAAGGCCACCAAGACGCACTAGCCCTGTTCTGTAATGTACAATATGAGCTGAATAGCATGTGGAAGGCTGCTATTCAGCCAGCACTGGATCCTAAATATGCAACAATTTGCAAACAAAGAGCCGTTAAAACCCCAACCCTTTTGTTTGGGGAAGCCAAGACACTGGGGCTCATCAAAACCAGCGCAAAGGCTTATTTTGGATCACGGTACCAGCCACATGGAAGACCGAAAAGTGTGGCTTATATCAGTGGCAGTGCCAGAACCCAATATAACCCGCAGCAGCCTTCTTTTAGGGTATGGCCAGGGACGGCCACCCTGGAAGATGCGGAAGCCTCAACCTCCAGTACAACCACGAACACGAATAAAAACAAAACCCCCTTTTTTCAAAAAACAAAGAAAATAATACAACCACCAGTAACCATGGAGGTAGGTGGGTGTGGTTCTTTTGTAAAAAAGGGACCCACGACGGTGGGAGGGAGGTTGCAATACTACAGTGACGAATGGTGTAAAATCACTACAGACTCATATGTTCTAAGCAGTATTCAGGGTTATCTGATAGAATTTACTCATCCCAATAACCCCCCAGTACAACATACACCAGAAAGGCATTTCGTCCTTACAAAAACGAACAATCTAAAGCCCACATGGAGCTACAACAATTGTATACAAAAGGTGTGATTGAGCATACTACTCATGAACAATTAAAATTTATATCAAACATATTTATTAAAAATAAAAAAGATGGGGGTTGCAGGATTATCATTGACCTTTCAACCCTAAACACATTCGTTCAATATGTTCATTTTAAGATGGATACCTTTATCAATGCTAAAGAATTAGTATCAGCTGGTTTCTATATGGCAAGCATTGACTTAAAAGATGCATACTATACAGTACCCATCAGAGGGGAACACAGATGGTAGTTAAGTGTAAATTGATACCAGAAACTAATATGGATTATCTAGGATTCACCATTAATACGGTCAATATATTAGTGACTTTACCAATAGATAAAGCCGCAGCCCTACAGGAGGATTGCAGCGAGCTTCTTAACACCAACAGACCCTCCATTAGACGGGTAGGCCAGATAATTGGGAAGATTGTGGCTACATTCCCGGCCACACATTTTGGGCCATTACATTATCAAAATTTGCATAGAGCAAAAATTAGAGCACTCAAATTTAACAAAGGTCATTTTGATAGACCGATGGAGCTGCCTACGGAAGCTATAATTGAACTACAGTGGTGGGAACATAGCATTAGGTATTGCTCCAACCCCATCATTATTGACAACTCGTCTATGGTATTACAAAATGGTGTATCCAAAGAAACATTTGGATATCGGCAACATACCTACCAGGTAAGCTAAATTCAGTGGCAGACACCAGGTCATGCAAATTTAATGAAAACACGGAATGGATGTTAAATAAAAATGTATTTGCTGAAATTACAGCAAAATATGGTAGACCAGATATTGATATTTTTGCGTCCAGGTTGAATCACCAATTACCAAGGTATGTGTCCTGGGAACCAGACCCTGGGGCAGAAGCTACAGATGCTTTCTCACTGCATTGGGGGAAATGGCGTTTTTTATGCTTTTCCCCCATTCTGCCTCATCAGTCGGGTACAAAGGAAAATTCAACAATATTCGGCATCTGGGATTCTCATAGTACCCGATTGGCCTACTCAACCGTGGTATTCGGGTCATACAGGGGATGGTGTTAGAACCATGTTCCATTATTGGACATAGCCCGAATTTATTAATTCATCCAGTAACTGGGGGGGGGGGGGCAGTCACCCATGCCATAAGACTATGGATTTGTTGATTTGTAGAGTCTGAAAGACCCACTACACGGCATGGGGCTGTCAGACAGGACGATGAATCTCATCACATCCGCACAAAGACTGTCAACACGGAAGCAGTACCTCGGACACATCAAGAAATAGGGCATATACTGCTTTGACAACAACCTAGACCAAAGGGCCAAGAACATTCCGGCCGTATTGGAATTCTTAACAAACCTCCATTATGATAAACGATTGGGCTACAGTGCCATCAATAGTGCCAGAAGTGCACTCTCCAATTACCTATCACAAGGAACGGAGCGGCACACGGTGGGAACGCACCCCCTGGTAACAAAACTTATGAGGGGCATATTCAATGCAAATCCCCCTAAAACCAGGTACTCCAAAATCTGGGATGTGGGTGTCGTTTTGAACATGCTGAGGAGCTGGTCGCCCATAACAGCATTATCACTGCAGAAACTGACTATGAAGATGGTTATGCTCATGGCGTTAGTTTCTGCACAACGAGTCCAGTCATTAAGCAAACTGAGCCTGGACTCCTTGATCATCTCACCAGAGAAACTGGTGTTTGTCATACATGAGTTAATAAAACAAACAGACCAGGTTCATCGGGTCAAGTGATTGAATTTATGGCATATCCATATGACGAACGTCTGTGTATAGCAAGACATATCCAATTATACATGGAATATACTAAGAGCATTCGAGGTCAGGAAATGGCTTTGTTAATTTCTTACAAGAAACCGCACAAAACGGTCACGACCCAAACTATCTCAAGGTGGCTCAAATGTGTCCTAAAGATGGCAGGAATAGACACTAATGGTTTTAAATCTCATTCCACCAGGGCTGCAGCAACATCCGCAGCAAAAATGCTGGAGGTACCCACGGACCAAATCCTCAGAATAGCAGGATGGTCATCGGAAAGGACTTTCCAAAGGTTTTATAATAAACCAGTTTTGGAGCCATCATCATTTTCAGAAAGCATTTTACGTTCAATATTATAATTTGCCCGAAGGGTTACAGGGCTATGATTTCAATTAATAAATTTATTTTCTCGTTATATCACACAAGTCTTTGTATAAGTGTGTCTAAAATTGCTAATGATACTCTCTCCCAATACCCAAGGCAGTTGTGAAGCATGGACTCGTTCCACGGCATGAGGTCACAGAGCTTTGAAATCTTCACGTAGTCACTCACGTGACTCCGAAGTAAAATAGTAAGATTAAACGAGAACTTACCAGTTTGAAGTTTGATCTGTATTTTATGAGGAGGAACGTTGAGGGAATACGTGCCCTCCGCTCCCACCCTCCTATGATCATATCAAAACTGGTATCTCTTTGATAATCTTACTATGTTAGGTCATTATAGTTTCTGTGACCTCACACCGCTGCTTTGAAGAATGACACGCATGCGTTGGAAGCGGGTTCTTCACGTATTCCCTCAACGTTCCTCCTCATAAAATACAGATCAAACTTCAAACTGGTAAGTTCTCGTTTAATCTTACTAGTATGGTGTACAATTTTGATCGCCTAATTATAGGAAGGATGTCAACAAAATAGAGAGATTACAGAGGAGATTTACTAGAATGTTGCCTGGGTTTCAGCAACTAAGTTACAGTGAAAGGTTGAACAAGTTAGGGCTTTATTCTTTGGAGCGCAGAAGGTTAAGGGGGGACTTGATAGAGGTCTTTAAAATGATGAGAGGGATAGACAGAGTTGACGTGGATAAGCTTTACCCACTGAGAGTAGGGAAGATTCAAACAAGGGGACATGACTTGAGAATTAAGGGACAGAAGTTTAGGGGTAACATGAGGGGGAACTTCTTTACTCAGAGAGTGGTGGCTGTGTGGAATGAGCTTCCAGTGAAGGTGGTGGAGGCAGGTTCGTTTTTATCATTTAAAAATAAATTGGATAGTTAAATGGACGGGAAAGGAATGGAGGGTTATGGTCTGAGCGCAGGTATATGGGACTAGGGGAGAATACGTGTTCGGCACGGACTAGAAGGGTCGAGATGGCCTGTTTCCGTGCTGTAATTGTTATATGGTTGTATGGTTATAAGTGCTTGATTCAGTGGTTTTTGACTGAAACTAGACTGGGGAGAAGCTTAGAACGAACAATTTACATTTGGGGCTCGTCTGGGGTCTCAACAGACCCCCAAACACAAGTTTGCGATCTAGGGTGTTGAGCTGTTTCCATCGCGAGTGTAGAAATCGGGCCCACTGTGCGGTTTTCGCATTGGTTTTCGGCACTTCATTAGTCGGAAGGAATCGATCATTCTTGGATTTGGGAAAGGGTCTAATGGAGATAATTAGAGCAGTCTTGCAAGCACGGTTGTAGTTGGCAGACTGCAGCTGCTTTAGCAAGAGCCTGACGCACTTCATTGGGCGAGGAGTGACCCAAGGATAGATTTGGAATCCAATTGGTGGAGTATTGAAACACAGGTCTGACCTACGTATTGATCTATCTTTGCTGGGAGCGCGAATTGAAAAATGCACTCTTAAAATTGGCATTGACGACTGACGACTGACGACTGACGACTGACGACTGACGACTGACAACCCCCAGTGCCCAGCAGAGAGGAGTGTCTGCGTTACGATATCTGAGTCCCTCCCTGGAGTGATGGACAAGAAATCTCGTAAAGATACTGGGCTCGGTGGCCAGAGTATAGATTGGCTGGGAATACTCTAGTCCATTCGAGAATTTATTTGGGCTATTTTAGTTTGATTCAAGAGCCCACGTATGAGGAAGGATACACACTAAAACCTGGAGTTCGAGAAAGAGTTTAGATTTGCGGAGTCAAATTTCTAAATACAGAATTTCACATTGAAGTTCTGCTTGTAAGGTGGAATTCGAATTCTTGTAGATAGAACTTCGGAGTCGGTGCATGTCCGTGATTGATTCCATATAGCGGCTGGTCAACAGTGAATAGTAACCCTCTGATCGATTGTTGATTAGTACCTGATAGCGATGAGTACCTGAGAGATGGCAACCTGATTTACTCGGTGAAAAGTAATCCGAATACAATGAGTACCCCTAATTCTATAGAACTTATGGAGGAGGGATAGAGGTCCCCCTATAGAAGTCCAGTCTTAGCAGGGGGATAGTAACATTCAGGAGGAAAACTAGTCATTTAAGGAATAGTACCCCTCAGCAAAGGGTAACCTAGGAAGGGGAAAGTCTTCGGTATCTGAGTGAGAGGTTCACTGATTGATAACAGCGTTGACGCAGTGTTGAGATCGAGTGTTTGTAAACTGTGTGCAAGTGCTTTAAAGCATTTTTGTAAATTGTAAAAATCTAGCTTTTAGTGTTGTTATCGGATCCGAATTGTGTAAATATTCTGTGTATGTAAATAAATTTAGAGTGTATTAAGATTTAGAAAGTTAAGATTTAGAGCGTGTTAAGTTCACGGACCGCTGTTTGTATTGTTGCGTGTGTGAGTGTTTACGGATTTAGATACTTGAAGTAAATGTGTGTTTGAATGAAATATTTGTAATTGTTTAGATCGTAGTATTGTGAGAATCTGAGTCGTGGTTTGATCGGGGTTGTCCTCTTTTGATCACTGTGACGGGGGAGGAGTCATTCCGATGTCCCACTGCGCCACGAGGAAGATTTATTAGAGAGGGATTTATTGGATGCTTGAAGATTATATTGGGGTGTGTCTTGGGGTATTTGCAATCGGGGGAATATTTTCGTTTTTGATTATAGTTTTATTAGCATGGTTCGGATTTGTCTGCCTGTGCAAACTTAAAGTGGATTAAGCGAGGAAGATTGCTGCGTGGAAAAGACTGTGATTGAGAGCTAGACTTGGATTGAGAAAGCAGAGATCCTTTGTTTAAAAGTTTGGAGTTGAATGAAGTGATAGCGATCTAACTGATAAGAGAGTTGGGAGAATGATTGAATATGAGCGAGTGGTTTGAATAGTTGAATAGGAGCGATTGAGTGAGTGATTGAGTAACAGTTGAAACGGAGCGATTGTGCGAATAGGTATGAATCTGAGAAACTATTAGCCATATTGTGGGAGAGATTCCATTGACCTTGGAGTCTGGAAGGAAGGAGTGAGTTTGAATAGGAATTAGTGTCTGGATTGTAACTATTGTGCAGGAAAAATGGGGAATGTCTCACAGAAGGACTGATCAAATAGATCAGGAAGCCCGATAAGGATAATTTGCGAGGCTTCCACATGAAGCAGACAGACTAAGAGGATTATCTGGAGAATTAAAATTCAGTTTTGAAAAGCGAACTTTGGCCGCTGGGTGAACTAAAATCTGTAAAAGGAATAAACTACATAGAAATGATTGTCAAAAAATATGGTATTAGTGAAGAAGGAAATTAGTTAATTGGAATATGGAGAATGTTTTTCACTAGAAGGAAAATAAATAAAGAGATCATTTTGCTGTCCACCCTAAGAATGGTGGCATATAAATTAGGGATTAGAGGGGAACATGAGAGAACTGGTCCTTCTTGGGACATTCCAGAACAGGGACTGGAAAAACTAATAAGCCAACAGCAGGAGCAAGAGCAGGAGAGAATACCATCTTCTAAAAGGGAAACTACTGAGGTGGCTCTTAAAGGGGATGTGCCGACTAAAATTAAACTTATTAAATTTGGTAAGAGTGCAGCAGTATCTGTAGACCTTGAAGGGAGAGAGACTCACTTTATGCCAGGATGGGCAGAATTTTTCAGAGTAGAGCCACAGCATTCCTCCCAGCAATCTCATGTTCCCAGGGCACACGGGAGGAGTCAGCGTTATCTTCGGCTCCTCCCATTAAATACAAATCTGAAGTGGAGAAATCGGGGAAGGATCCTCTAGCTCCTATGATTGCTCCACCAGTGGAGGACAGTATGGGAGATCAATGAGCTAGAAGGAAGGTTCCACCGAAATGGAAACCAAACTTAATTAGAAACTCCAGTAGTAGGATAGTGAAGGAATCCTTCCTGAAGTACAGAGATAGAACAAATAGGTTGTCTGTGGGTGAGATAGGAAGAGGATACAGTGGGATTGATCCGGACATTGATAATATTATTATGTCGGAGCAGTTCCCTGACGATGGGGGTTTAGAATGGATTCCCCATAGACAGTTTGTTTGGCGGGAGATGCCTACTCCACCTTTGGTATTAAGTCCCATAATAGGTGTAAATGTCCCCCTGACCACAGATGTTCAGACTTTAATGCAGCCTGATCCGATGGCAGCTCAGAGACCTATATTAAAGATTCATAAAAGGGAAATAAAGACGGAAGAAGACAAGGAGGAGGAAGATCTCAAAGCTTGGATATATCTCCCATTCCGAGAACCGACTTGTCCTCGGTTTGGCTGGAGAGGTTATAGAGTGGTCTGGCCCGATCAGTGCTACAACTGTGTGGGATTGGGACATTGGAGTCGGTCGTGTCCTGTGAGGGAGTATTATCGAGAAGGAAGGGGGCAAAGACGAGCGCCACGGGGTTTTAGAAACCAGTGGATTCCGAGAGGTTACCGGGACTCTTGGGACCCCGGGGGTAGAGGACGAGGACACTGGCAAGGAGATCAGGGGGCAGGGACATTTTGTCAATCAAACCCATTTTGTTAGCCCTAACCTGCCAGTTAATACCACCTATTAAACTTGAAGGAATCCTCACGTGGCCCGAGAAACAGCTTTACAAACCAGAAAGAGCATCACCCCTTCCAAATTCTAGGAGGAGACACAAAGAATCTAATTCTCGAGAAACTCTCACTGAAAGGAAGAAATAAGAAACATGGTAGCTGGCGTGAGAAGGAATGGGAACTAAGGAGAAGAAATGGCACTATGGAGAGAGGAGACAAACTTATTGTGCAGGAGGTACGGGAGCAGGGAAATAAGTTATTATACTAACGTGTTACTGAGTGTATGCCTGCAGGATATTACAATTGACAACATACTATCTGGGGAGTGACGTAAAGAATACACAGAAAGTTTTGAGAATGGGCAGAAGACATCAAATGTAATGTAGCTCCCCAGAAACAGGAATCAACGAGCAAGAGGAAAAGATACTGTCCTGCCCCTTTAAGAAAAAAATCTGGGCAGGCCAACCGATAGACAGAGCTCCTCAATACCCCTACTACCTTGAATCTGACACCAGAAAAGAAGAAGAACAAAACCTATCCTAGTGCCCAACTGTAACATCATTTAGCTTTTGAAGCAAGAAAAGGAAGGAAAGTAAAGGACACTATCTAATCTTCCCTAAAGAAACAACGCCGACAACCTGTAAAAACTATTTGGACAAGCTCCTCTTTAAAGAACTGAATTTGAAAAAAAACATTCCTCTGTGGTTTGGGGTAAAACATCTATTTAGAATAGAATAGAATAGAATGTATTTTATTATCATTCAAACAGCTTGGTTTGAATGAAATTGCATTTTCTACAATCTTACAATACAATAAAACCCGAGACCAATATTTAACACAGTTTACACATCCATCACAGTGAATCTCCAACACCTCCTCACTGTGATGGAAGGCAAAATTCTTATCTCTTCCCTTTGTTCCTCTCCCGCGGTCCAGCAGTCCAACTGCAGCGTCGAGGCGAAATGGGGCTAACGATATTAAAGCCCCCGGCAGGCGATGGTAAGTCCCGTGGCCGTTTAAGCCTTGCCGGGTGATGTTAGGCCCCGCTCCGAGTCCTTTAAACCCTGCGATTTCAGCGGGGGAAGTTGCCGTTGTGGGAGCTTCGAAAAGTGGTCTCCCACCAGGGACCTGCGAGCTCCCGATGTTACCGTCCACCGGGCCTGCAGCCGGAGCCACCAAAGCTCCGAAGTCGGGTCGCAGCCATGCGCCACCACAGCTCCTCCCGCTCCGAAGACGGCCAGCTCCGTGATGTCAGGACCGCAAGCTCTGCGACTGGAGCCCTCAGGTTGGTCCTGGCTGGAGGCCGCCACCGGCTCACGATGTTAGGCCCAACGACATTGGAGACCCGAAAGGGAAAAAGTCGGGTCCCCGAACAGGGAAGAGACGAACGGTTTCCCCCATCCCACTCCCCACATATACACAGTTAAAGAAATAAAAAAACTAGAGACAATACATACATTTAACAAGACAAAATTTTTTTAAAAGACAGACGGACTGTAGTCGAGCCGCTGCCGATAGGTGCCGCCACACCACACTCTATTTTGCATCTAAATTATGATTATTAGAAATAAATCTATGAAATTTTGGATTCGGTCTCGAAATTGTATGGTAATGAATTGGAGGGACTTAAAATTTGAGATTTGGAACAGACTTGTGAAATTTGGCTTAGGAATATTTGGAGTTTGATTATTAATTGATATTGTTATTATCTCATCCCCAGACAAGCAGCCAAAGATGGGAAGGATTGTTCAGAGAACATTAGGAAGGATGGAACTTGGGAAGATCTGGTAACATGGAAACTATTCAGGGAATATGAGAGTTGGAATTAAAATTGGAATTAAAATTGGAGCTAATATTTGAATTGGAGTTGTAATTGGAAATGGTCAAAAGAGGAACTGTGAGCAGCAGGACTTCCCTTTAAGAGACCAGACTAGGAAATTACTCAGTAGTTTAAGAACTAGTATAAGCAAGAACCCATAGACTGAGAGCTGAGCCAAGATAATAAGGAAGAAGTGCTGGAGGAGAGACCTAGTGAATAAGAGGGAGAAAACTTGAATGGGTGTTGAGATATCAGAGTCGATGTATTTAACCGATGAATCTAAATTGTGTAACTCTTGATGGTAAAGCGACTTCTATTATCAAGGTGGAAAGAAATTGTCCCCGGAATTGATATTCTTAATTGGATTTATGATGAAATTGACAGCATATGGAAATTGATTGCTTAAATTTGAACTGCTGGGAATTCCACTGGAATTGGAATAGAAGTGTGTTATCAGCCGCAATGCTGTGGAATGAGAAGGATGAGATGGCCATTGAAATTAAAATAGTAAATTGAAGGCTGAGACTGAATTTGGTTAAATCGGACCATTTTTCATGGTTTGCTTTAAATTAGAGTCATGCCTGTAGGGAAATCTGGACTGAACCCAGGTGAAATTTGTATGAGAACCCATTATCAGTTATCTATATAATTACAAGTCTCATCTTGACCACTTCCTGTCAGCGCTGTATATTGATTTTAGAAAAAAACGCTACCCTGTATCACTGTGATTTTTGGCCATCTTACTCACAGTCCTCCTCCGCTGAGCCAGCCTCGAGGATTTTTCCCATCGAAGAAAAAAAATAAAATTATGAGTGTTTAAAAAACTTCAGACCAGCTGATTGGCCCTCTTGCCTGTCAATCACCACAATTAAGGTAACGCCCCTTCTGGGGGGGGGTGGGGACAGGACTATAAAACCCCAGATGCCTGGACGTGAGTCAGTCACTCTGCAAGATCGCGAGGCAGAGGCCATGACTGTCATTCTAAGCTATGAATCAACTGAACTGTGAGGCTGCAATGTACTTGCAATAAATGATTTGTTAGCCCTTAATGACAATGCCATGAGTTGTTTGGCCTGATGCTCTGCCTGTGCTTGAAAGTGCAATGCTTAATTGTAAATGAAATGACAATGCCATGAGTTGTTTGACCTCCCGTGTGAAGCTGGGACCCAACGGGTCCCACTTAGTCTAGTACATATTATAACATCATGTGAATATGGAGAGGGCTGATTAGTGTTGATCCTAGGATAGTAGAAGATATTAGGGAACAGAATAGGAATAGAAATATAACAGAGCAGAATAGAGAAATGGAAAAGGGATAGTATTGCAGAATTACAGTGAATGTATGGGAAGCATGGGTGCATGATGGCAACTTGCTTTGTCCCAAGTTTTTCAGAAATTTAAGGTTATAGATTCAACTATGGAAAGAGATGGAAGAATGCGCAACAACACGGATGGAGGGAATTCGCACCCACAAAAACTCGAGAGGTGAAGACTCATCAGATGTAAATTGTGAAGCTATGCCCATGAAAACTCAAGAAGCATGACAAGATTCTGGGAAGAAACATCGTCATCTTCAGTTGCTGATAGATGGGAAATGTAACGGACACACTATCTGTCTATCTGGTTAGCTGCTTATTTGACTGTTTGGTTATCATAAATGATGGGTTATCATATATGAAAAATAAAGGAAGGAATGTTAATCCTGGCTAGATTGGAGAGGCTAGGATTAAAATTGAGTTAAGGCTTCAGGGCTGCTGGGCCATTTCGTCAATTTGAATATGCTCTGTAGAAATGGGACAAGCTGCAGAATGGTGCCAGTTTGTCTAGAGCCTAGATCTGAGCAGCAGGAAGAGAATGGGACCAACTGCAGACCCTGGCAATTAGGTGCAAAATGCATAGAACAGATTGGATGAATGAAAACCAGACATACACTTTGTAAATAATTGTCTATAATGTTGCAAAGCATTATTTTGCTGAATGATGATTGGATGAGGTATTGTGCCTTGTCTGGTTCTCTTGCATATCAGGGCAAATGTTGTGATGTTCGTTTCCTCCTGAAACACTGTTTGAATAGGGTTAGGGAATTATTGGGTTAGGGAAATGTCTGTCATGTATGGGGTTAATCGATATCTGTAATTGGATTGTAAAGAGATCACCGCCATGTGGTTCGGCCCCTCAAGGTTCGGGGACCTATAAAAGTCCGCTGCCACGAGGTCCTGCATTGATCTTCTGGGAGAGGGCTTGGGACTGCGTGACCTTCTGGAGTCAAGAGGGCTTGATCAGGCAGATATGAGGATCAAACCCGCTGTGGTTATGTATAATAGTGGAGCTGTAATTGTGTTTTGTCAAAATAAAGATTAGTTGCGCAAGTGCTTGATGCAGTGGTTTTTGACTGAAACTAGACTGGGGAAAGCTTAGAATGAGCAATTTACAATGTTAGTGTGCGGGGATCACTGGTCGGTGCTGACTCAGTGGGCCGAAGGGCCTGTTTCCGCACTGTATCTCTAAACTAAAAATAAACTACATTAAACTCAGCAGGTCAGATTGCATTTCTGGAGAACAGGCTAAGTGACATTTTGGGTCGAGACCCTTCTTCTGACTGAGAGTCAGGATTTATCCACGGTTTACACCAGCATCTGCAGTTCCTTCCTATTCGTTCTAGGTCAGTTTTGTTTGTTGTCACATGTACTGTGGTTCTAGAAGATCAAGCTAAGGAAATACTCTGGAATTGTCCTGTCAAACCTCCAGTGAGTATAGGCTAATTTTAGTAAGTGGCTGCTTGTAGAAACTATTCTCATCTTCAGAATGAATCATGGAGTCATAGAGAAATATAGCATGAAAACAAACCCTTCGGCCCACTGAGTCCATGACAACAAATAAGCTCCCATTTACATCAATCCCACGTTTTTTTATTCTCCCCACATTTTCACTTATTATCATGAGTGTTTTTTTAACAGAAACCAATTAACCTCCAAACCTGCACGACTTTGCGGCATAGAAGGAAACCTGTGCATTAGGAGGAAACCCACACGGTCACAGAAAGAACATGCAAATACCACATGATCCTGTAAATCTTTGTTGTACCCAATCTAATGCAAGTACATTCTTCATAAGCAAAATATCTCAAACACAATTTAACAGAAATAAAACAGAAAATATAATTTAGGCAGCAACAGCCGCGAGAAACCCAGCTTTCTCTTTTCACTCCATGGATGCAACCTATCATTATTAGCAGGTCTAAGCATCCTATGACTATTACATTTTTTGTGCCCTTTTTTATTTTATTGTCACGTGTACCGAGGTACAAGCTTTCCTTATCTAAGGAAACAAAATTATGCAAAGTTCTCCCAAATACAGCTTAGTTGTTTTTCAATGCCCAACTGAAGAAGAAAATTAAAACTAGGTTGTTAGATTTCTGATTGGAAACAACACCTGAAAAATAAATGATTTATTTCACACCTTTACTCTTTTCTTAACATTTTCTGCACATGGACATGCATTGCACCAAAGCAATCTCGTAGGCAATTTTACACTTGGATTTACTGTAATAGTTTTTCAAGCTTAAGCTGCCACTTGATGATTTGCATTCCTATTGCTTTGAATGGAGGGTTATGCTTTGGTTGGTCTGCCCCAGAAACTATTTTTCAGTCTGCAGTCACAATCAAAAGCTGGTTATTGAGTCTTTGTAATAATAGACTTTTTTTTATTTTTAGAAATCTGCAACACAGTAATGAGGTATGATGTTAACATCATTTAAATTTTGACATTTATTGAACTACATCTTCAATAGACCAAGGGATCCTGCCTTATTAAAATCAGGAAGGGAAAGAAGAAAGCATTAAAATGAAAGATGAGAGAACTTGATTTATAGCCCGCTTGAAACTTCGAAACCTGGCACCCTGATGTGTTCATTTAATGTCATACAGATTTCTATTTTGTCTCTCCGTCTAATTTATTTCTATCTCTATTGACATACAAAATAACATACTTTAAAAGTCATGGTCTAGTTGGTCTAAAACAAAGCTTTTTTTTTTATTGTTTAATGTATTTTAGGACCTTAAGGACAACATTGTTTCTTCCTTCTGCAGAAAGTGCCTTTCTTCACTGGATAAACTGGAGAAACAATAGGGCTGGCCTATTGCTCTATATGTTCAGAGTAAAGTTGATCTGCAGATTGCAAGTGTTGATTACATATTGGTGTGAACCACTACACAATGTTTTAAAGGGCACATGAACAGTGGCTTTGTGGTTTATCAATTTTGCCCAACAGGATTTTATTTGTGTCCTATTTACTTTATCTGATTGAATGTAATGTATTGTATATTATTTGCTTGTTCCTTATGGATGTAAATTATTCAAGGTTCCAGGTTCAAGTCCAAATTTATTTGTCTCATGCACCACCTAAGGTACAGATAAATGAATTTGACATGCAGCGATGCAATTGAAAAAAAAAACACACAATACTCAATAGAATTTAACATAAACATCCACCACAGCATTGTTCACTGTGGTGGAAGGCAAAAAAGTTCAGTTAGTCCTCCTCCTTTGTTCACCTGTGGTAGGGGCCTTGAGCCCTCTGTAGTCGCTGCTATGGATGGCCGGATGTACAGGCCCTCTCTTTGGGATGATCAAAACTCCGACTTTGGGACGGTCGAACACACTCCGCGGCTTGGAGTGCCCTAATCAGCCACTTTCTTACCAGAGACCGCGGTTTCAGGATGATACAGGCCACAGGCCAGCAGTCGGAGCCCTTCTTCGGCGATCCCCAGCAAGGGTTCCAGGCTCCGGATGGTAAGTCCATGTCACGCCACGCCCGTGACTAGAAGCTCCACAGACCACAGCCCCATGATGCCAAAGTCACCAGGCTAGCGATCGGAGCACTCCATCTGGCGACCCCCTTCAAGGGATCGCTCTACTCCGCAAATGAAAAGTCCACGTTGCACCCGCTGCTGAAGCCCTGGGCCCAACTCCGGGACAGGCCGCACTCATTTAGTTTAATCTTCTTTCTTTCCTCAAAACTGCATCTTTCTTTCAATAGGCAACATTTCGGGTCGAAACCCTTCTTCAAACTGAGTCTGAAGATGGGTTTCGACCCGAAACATTACCTATTTCCTTCGCTCTACAGCCTCAGCCGCTGAGTTCCTCCAGCATATTTGTCTACCTTCGATTTTCCAGCATCTGCAGTTCCTTCTTAAACATCTTTATTTCAATGTTTTGTTCATTCCTTCCTTTAAAAGCTGTTTTTTTGTTTGATCTTTTGATCACTTTGTCTTTCTGAGGCTGTGACAATCATGAATACCTAATATTGGTTCTGCTCTTGCTCCACCCCTAAATTAAGCTGATGTTTTTGTAACTCCATCTGACATAGAGCCATGCTGTACAACTTTAAAAGGCACAAGACAATAATGGGTAACAGCAAATTAGCTGACAAGCTACACTCTACCAGATTTTTTGACCTACAGTTATATCCTAGTGTGTTTAATAATGGCCAAAGGATTTGGCTCACATCTGCTTTTTCATCTCTGGCCTTTGACCAACAATCAGCCTTCCGTCATGCTTGTGTTCACCTATTACCGAACTTGCTTTGTCCTGCCCCTCCTTCTTCCACCTTTCCTTCCCAACCCCTATCCCCTGCAAACAGCCTGAAGTGGGGTCCCAATCTGAAAAGTCACCTATCCATTTTCTTCAAGATGCTGCATGACCTGTTGAGTTACTCCAACCTTTGAGTCTTTCTTTGATGTTAATCAGAGGCTGATTAACCATATAACCATATAACAATTACAGCACGGAAACAGGCCATCTTGGCCCTACAAGTCCGTGCCGAACAATTATTTTCCCCTAGTCCCATCTACCTGCACTCAGACTATAACCCTCCATTCCTTTCCCATCCATATACCTATCCAATTTATTTTTAAATGATAAAATCGAACCTGCCTCCACCACTTCCACTGGAAGCTCATTCCACACAGCTACCACTCTCTGAGTAAAGATGTTCCCCCTCATGTTACCCCTAAACTTCGGTCCCTTAATTCTGAAGTCATGTCCTCTTGTTTGAATCTTTCCTACACTCAATGGGAAAAGCTTGTCTAAGTCAACTCTGTCTATCCCTCTCATCATTTTAAAGACCTCTATCAAGTCCTCCCTTAACCTTCTGCGCTCCAGAGAATAAAGACCTAACTTATTCAAACTTTCTCTGTAACTTAGTTGCTGAAACCCAGGCAACATTCTAGTAAATCTCCTCTGTACTCTCTCTATTTTGTTGACATCCTTCCTATAATTGGGCGACCAAAATTGTACACCATACTCCAGAATTGGTCTCACCAATGCCTTGTACAATTTTAACATTACATCCCAACTTCTATACTCAATGCTCTGATTTATAAAGGCTAGTATACCAAAAGCTTTCTTTGCCACCCTATCTACATGAGATTCCACCTTCAGGGAACTATGCACAGTTATTCCTAGATCCCTCTGTTCAATTATTATCCAATAAAAAGGGACTTAAATTTTCTTTTGTTTTTAAATGCAACTTCTGAAGCTGTTAGTAGCGATATTTTGCTGATGATTTCTTTTTTTTTTAACATATCTTTAACAATTGGTTGCTATTTCTGTTTTCATAAACAGGACATCTAAAGCACAGTACATATCTTTTTAGTGAGCCTTCAGAAAGCTTCAGTAACACAATAGATTACATTTTGCACGTGCATGTTGCTGGCACGGACCCAATGGGCTGAATGATCTCCTTCTGTGTTGCAACCTGAGATTCCATCATTAATCATAATGGGATGTGCAGCACAGGGGATGGATGCTGATCATGGATTGATTGTGAATTAAGTAAGTAAGTAAGTAACTAAGTTTATTGGCCAAGTATTCACATGCAAGGAATATTCCTTGGTGCTCCACCCACAAGTAACAACATGACATACAGTGACAGTTACGAATGACTCAGAAAACACTAAACATTAATAATAATAAAACATTAATGATAAAACACCATTGATCAAGCATGTGAACCAACAAAATACCAGATCAGGGGGACGCTACAGATTTTTGGCTGTTGAGTAGAGCAACTACTCGTGGATAAAAACTGTTTTTATGTCTGGCTGTGGCAGCTTTGACAGTCCGGAGTCGCCTTCCAGAGGGAAGTGATTCAAAGAGTTTGTGGCCAGGGTGAGAGGGGTCAGAGATGATCTTGCCCGCTCACTTCCTGGCCCCTGCAGTGTACAGTTCATCAATGGAGGGAAGGTTGCAGCCAATAGCCTTCTCTGCTGATCGGACGATTCGCTTCAGCCTCCGGATGTCGTGCTTGGTGGCTGAGTCAAACCAGACCATGATGGAAATGCTGACAACAGACTCTATGATGGCCGTGCTGAATTGGAGCATCATTGCCTGTGGCAGATTGTGTTTCCTCAGCTGTCATAGAAAGTACATCCTCTGTTGTGCCTTTTTGACTGTAGAGTCGATGGTGGCCCCCCACTTAAGGTCCTTGGAGATGATGGTTCCCAGGAACTTAAAAGTCTCCACAGATGTGACTGTGGTGTTGTTGATGGTTAGTGGGGTGAGGGGAGGGGAAGCACTCCTAAAGTCTACAATCAATTCCACTGTCTTAAGAGCATTGTTGCGATGGCACCAGGAAGCCAGCTGTGACACTTCCTGTCTGTAGGCAGATTCCTCCCCATCCTGGAGCAGTCCAATCAGGGCTGTGTCGTCCGCAAACTTGGGAAGCTTGACAGAGGTGTCTGTGGAGGTGCAGTCGTTGGAGTAGAGAGAGTAGAGGGGAGGAGAGAGTACGCAGCCTTGCGGTGCTACTATGCTGAGCGTTTGCGCGTCCGAGATGTGCTTTCCCAGCCTCACATGGTGCTTCCTGTCTGTCAGGAAGCTGGTGATCCACTGACAGAGGGGTTCAGGCACAGTCAACTCGGAAAGTTTGGAGTGTAGTAGCTCTGGCACAATGGTGTCGAATGCAGAGCTAAAATCAGCAAACAGGATTCTCGCATAGGTACCCTGGCGGTCCAGGTGCTGTAGGATGAAGTGCAGGCGCAGGTTGACTGCATCATCCACAGATCTATTGGCCCGATATGCAAACTGCAGAGGTTCCAGCAGGGCATTTGTGATATTTTTAAGCTTGGCCAGCACAAGCCTTTCGAGTGTCTTCATGACTACAGAGGTCAGTGCGACAGGCCTGTAGTCATTAAGTCAAGTAATCCTTGCCTTTTTAGGTACAGGGACAATAGTGAAGTCTTTGAAGCAGGCAGGGACAGTACATGTTTGCAGGGACTGGTTATAAATGTCTGTATATACTGGTGCCAGCTGTTTGGCAGAGCTTAAGAGTAGAGGGGGTAACATTGTCCTGGAGTATTCCGGCTTTTTGTCCTCCGAAAAACCTTTCCACCGCCTCTATTTTTATTGTGATGATGGAGAAGTGATGTTGTGCAGCTCGGAGGTTGTGGGTGATTGGGTGTGAAGTGGTGATTGGAAGGGGGTGGGTGTAGAAGGACCCAGTCTTTGCAGAATTAGGTCAGGCTGTGAGTGGGTGTGAGTGTTGGTTGAGGTGGGAAATGGTCCAATATTTTCATACTGGAGTCTTGCCTTAAGTAATAGACAATAGACAATAGACAATACACAATAGGCACAGGAGCAGGCCATTTGGCCCTGCGAGCCAGCACCGCCTTTCAATGTGATCATGGCTGATCATCCACAATCGTTCCTGCCTTCTCCCCATATCCCCTGACTCCGCTATTTTTAAGAGCCCTATCTAGCTCTCTCTTGAAAGCATCCAGAGAACCTGCCTCCACTGCCCTCTGACGCAGAGAATTCCACAGACTCACCACTCTCTGTGAGAAAAAGTGTTTCCTCGTCTCTGTTCTAAATGGCTTACTCCTTATTCTTAAACTGTGGCTGCTGGTTCTGGACTCCCCCAACATCAAGATCATGTTTCCTGCCTCTAGTTTGTCAAAGCCCCTACCAATCTTCTGATTTACAATCTTAGTAGGTAAGAAGTGGTGAATGGGATGGAGAGGGTGCGGGGTTCATTCTTTGTAGACTGGGGTCTGGCTGTGTTATTTGGGGACGGGGACGGGGGGGGGGGGGGCGGGGGGGACGGGGGGGCCGGGGGGGGGGAGGGGGACGGGGGGGGGGGGTACCAGGGTTATGTTTCTGATTTTCAAACTTGCAGTAAAACTCATTTAGATCGTTGGTGTTGGTGTTTTGATGTTTGCCTTTTTTTAATTAATGGAACTGCTTCCAAGTGAAGACTGTACTATTAAATTAAATTAAATTTCTTTATTTATATAGCACATTTTTAGTCAACTTGCATTGACCCCAAAGTGCTTCACATAATTACATTCACACACACAGGCAAAGATGGGTGAAGTGTCTTGCCCAAGGACACACACAGGCAAAGGTGGGTGAAGTGTCTTGCCCAAGGACACAACGACAGTATGCACTCCAAGCGGGATTCGAACCAGCTACCTTCCGGTTGCCAGCCGAACACTTAGCCCATTGTGCCATCTGTCGTCCCACTATGAAGAGTACCTAACTATTCAGGGCAGACAATGGAAAAGTTCACCTTTTTGTTTTGACAAGATTTTCTCGTCAAGTTCTGTCATGTTTTGATCGTTTTTTTCTAGTCGGTGCAAAGGGACTGAAAGGGAGTCAAAGCCTATGTCCTCTGGTTCTTGCTTCCCTTATTCCAGGAAAAAATACCCTGTACATTTACCCCATCTATTCCTCATGATTTTATACACCACTATAAGACCACCCCGAGCCAGTCCAACCTCAGCCCATAGCTGAGGCAACATCTTGAAATTCTTCTCTGCATTCTTCCTGGCTTAACAACACCCTTCTTATAGCAGGGTGGCCAAAACTGAAAACAAAACTCCAAATGCAGTCTCATCAGTGTCTTGCACAATTGTAACATACCCAAAACTCTGACTGATGAAGGCCACTCTACCTGCCTGTGTCACTATTGAGATTATTATAGGGACATACACTTCAGTAAAAAGAATCACACTACTTCAACCTAAAACAATGATGTGACTACAATACACACAGATAAGATATAATAAAAACAACATTAATAACACTAATATTAGGTAACCTTAATGCAAGGAACAAAGACTGTAGTGCAATCAGACATAGTCCATGGAAGATCATGTTTGTTGAGATTAGTGTTGTTTAGTGTTCAAGAGCTTGATGGTAGTTGGAAAGAAGCTATTCTTGAACCTGGTGGTCACGGTCTTCAGGCTCCCATTTGTTCTTCCCGATGGTAGTGGCAAAATGAGGGCGTGGCTAGGGTGGGGTGGGTCTTTGATGATAATGGCTGCCTTTTTGAGACATATAAGATCCTATTTGAGATACGAGAGAATAGATGTTTCCAGTGGTATGAGAAACTTGATTGAGCACACATGGTTGTAACATAAGAGGGGTGGGCACATTTTTAATTGTGTGCCATAGGAAGTTTTGACTTAATAGGAGATTAATTTCTAGAAATCTCTTCCCCAAAAGACTGTGTGGAGAGATCACTAGAGGTTTTTGAAGAGGAAATAGATCATTTTTTGATATTGGGGGGTGGAAGATATAGATAACTGGCAAAGAGGAGAGGCAGTGACCTGGGACATGCCAATAGTGAAAATATTGAAGGGCAGGTTAGGCTTGAGGGACCTTGTGAGTATTCTTGCTCAAATTTTCTTACTCTCAGCGTAAAAGGTGAAAAATCAGTTGACCAATTTAAAAGAAAATCAATTTGTATTTTATTAGATTAATCTAATTCCGAAACATTTATTCTGAAAGAGTGAGACTCCATAGGTACAAAATTAGATTTCTCAGGGCCAAAGCTTAGTATATTGTTGAATATACACAAACAGCCATCATTCAGGAAATCACACCACCTTCAGTTGCTTTAACAGAGTATTTCCGAGATGTTTGAAGGTCATATCAAATCTATAAAGCAGTTCTGGTTGCCCCAGTCCAGACAGCAACAGGGGAGCCCCCCTAAAGGTGGGGCGAGAGATTACTAACAGCAAATTGCACTTTTTCACATTTACTAAGATATGTGTGGGTGCCTGTCATTTACCCAGGATTATATTGGAATCATTTCAACAAGGAATTATATAACACCATTTTTGCCTTGTATTTTCATCTTAAATTTATAAGCAAAATTATAACGGGGAAAGATAATTTACTTTGACACAATGAAATGCTGGTTAACAAAAAACGACACAATGTGCTGGAGCAATTCAACAGGTATGAGAATGCGAAGGGGAATTTAAATGGTTAGCAACTGGGAGGTTTAGGCGGACAGAGCACAAGTGTTCGGCAAAATGGTCGCCTAGTCTCACCGTTGTAAAGGAGGACACATAGGTTAGCGGAGGTTACTGTGAACCCTGTTCTCAGTTAAAATGGCTGTTGGGATACATGGATCGATGAGAAAGAATCTCAAAAACAACACAAAAATGGTAGATATATTTGTGTCCAAATTTATGCTGTACATATTTATTAAATTGATTCCTGGGCAAAGTGGATTAAGTTCATATATCACAGGACCAGAATCAGGCCATTCAGCCCATCGAGTCTACTTTGCCATTCAATTATGGCTGATCTATCTTTCCCTCTTAATCTCATTCTCCTGCCTTCTCCTCACAACCTTGGGCACCCTTACTAATCCAGAACCTGTCAATCTCCGCTTTAAAAATACCCAATGACTTGACCTCCACAGCATTCTGTGGCAATGAATTCCACAGGTTCAACACCATCTGACTAAAGAAATACTCCTCATTTCTTTTCTAAAGGTACGTTCCTTTATTCTGAGGCTGTGCTCTCGGGTCCTAAGCTCTCCCACTGGGGGAAAGATCCTCTCCACATCCACCCCATCCAGGCCTTTCACTATGCAGTAAGTTTCAATAAGAAACATAGAAACATAGAAAATAGGTGCAGGAGTAGGCCATTCGATCCTTCGAGCCCGCACCGCCATTCAATATGATCATGGCTGATCATCCAACTCAGTATCCTGTACATGCCTTCTCTCCATACCACCTGATCCCTTTAGCCACAAGGGCCACATCTAACTCCCTCTTAAATATAGCCAATGAACTGGCCTCAACTACCTTCTGCGGGAGAGAATTCCAGAGATTCACCACTCTCTGTGTGAAAAAAGTTTTCCTCATCTCGGTCCTAAAAGATTTCCCCCTTATCCTTAAACTGTGACCCCTTGTTCTGGACTTCCCCAACATCGGGAACAATCTTCCTGCATCTAGCCTGTCCAACCCCTTAAGAACTTTGTAAGTTTCTATAAGATTCCCCCTCAATCTTCTAAATTCTAGCGAGTACAAACCGAGTCTATCCAGTCTTTCTTCATATGAAAGTCCTGACATCCCAGGAATCAGTCTGGTGAACCTTCTCTGTACTCCCTCTATGGCAATAATGTCCTTCCTCAGATTAGGAGAGCAAAACTGTACGCAATACTCCAGGTGTGGTCTCACCAAGACCCTGTACAACTGCAGTAGAACCTCCCTGCTCCTATACTCAAATCCTTTTGCTATGAATGCTAACATACCATTCGCCTTCTTCACTGCCTGCTGCACCTGCATGCCTACTTTCAAGGACTGGTGTACCATGACAGCCAGGTCTCGCTGCATCTCCCCCTTTCCTAATCGGCCACCATTCAGATAATAGTCTACTTTCCTGTTTTTGCCACCAAAGTGGATAACCTCACATTTATCCACATTATACTGCATCTGCCAATGCATTTGCCCACTCACCCAGCCTATCCAAGTCACCTTGCAGTCTCCTAGCATCCTCCTCACAGCTAACACTGCCCCCCAGCTTAGTGTCATCCGCAAACTTGGAGATATTGCCTTCAATTCCCTCATCCAGATCATTAATATATATTGTAAATAGCTGGGGTCCCAGCACTGAGCCTTGCGGTACCCCACTAGTCACTGCCTGCCATTGTGAAAAGGACCCTGTTTACTCCTACTCTTTGCTTCCTGTTTGCCAGCCAGTTCTCTATCCACATCAATACTGAACCCCCAATGCCGTGTGCTTTAAGTTTGTATACTAATCTCTTATGTGGGACCTTGTCGAAAGCCTTCTGAAAGTCCAGATATAACACATCCACTGGTTCTCCCTTATCCACTCTACTAGTTACATCCTCGAAAAATTCTATAAGATTCGTCAGACATGATTTACCCTTCATAAATCCATGCTGACTTTGTCCAATGATTTCACCACTTTCCAAATGTGCTGCTATCCCATGTTTAATAACTGATTCTAGCAGTTTCCCCACTACCGACGTTGGACTAACTGGTCTGTAATTCCCCGTTTTCTCTCCCCCTCCCTTTTTAAGGGTTACATTAGCTTCCCTCCAATCCTCAGGAACTACTCCAGAATCTAAAGAGTTTTGAAAAATTATCACTAATGCATCCACTATTTCTGGGGCTACTTCCTTAAGTACTCTGGGATGCAGCCTATCTGGCCCTGGGGATTTATCGGCCTTTAATCCATTCAATTTACCTAACATCACTTCCCGGCTAACCTGGATTTCACTCAGTTCCTCCATCTCATTTGACCCCCGGTCCCATGCTATTTCCGGCAGATTATTTATGTCTTCCTTAGTGAAGACAGAACCAAAGCAGTTATTCAAATGATCTGCCATGTCCTTGTTCCCCATGATCAATTCACCCGTTTCTGACTGCAAGGGACCTACATTTGTTTTAACTAATCTTTTTCTCTTCACATATCTATAAAAGCTTTTGCAGTCAGTTTTTATGTTCCCTGCCAGTTTTCTTTCATAATCTATTTTCCCTTTCCTAATTAAGCCCTTTGTCCTCCTCTGCTGGTCTCTGAATTTCTCCCAGTCCTCTGGTAGGCTGCTTTTTCTGGCTAATTTGTACGCTTCATCTTTTGTTTGGTACTATCCCTGATTTCCCTTGTTATCCACGGATGCACTACCTTCCCTGATTTATTTTTTTGCCAAACTGGGATGAACAATTGTTGTAGTTCATCCATGCAGTCTTTAAATGCCTTCCATTGCATATCCACCATCAGCCCATTAAGAATCAAGCGCCAGTCTATCTTGGCCAATTCACGTCTCATACCCTCAAAGTTACCTTTCTTTAAGTTCAGGACCCTTGTTTCTGAATTAACGATGTCACTCTCCATCCTAATGAAGAACTCAACCATATTATGGTCACTCTTGCCCAAGGGGCCACGCACAACAAGACTGCTAACTAACCCTTCCTCATTACTCAATACCCAGTCTAGAATAGCCTGCTCCCTCGTTGGTCCTCCTCATCCTTCTAAACCCCAGTGAGTACAATTCCAGTGTCATCAAACGTTCATCATATGTTAATCCAATCATCTCCAGGATCATTCACGCATACCTCATCGGGATCGCCAGCACATTCTTCCTATAATATGGGGCCCAAAACTGCTGACAATATTCCAAATGTGGTCTGACCAGTATCTTATAAAGCCTCAGCATGGCATCCCTGTTTTTATATTCTGGTCTTCTCAAAATAAATGGTAACATTGCATTTAATCTTGTTACTACCGCTTCAACTTGCAAATTAACCCTCTGGGAATTGTGCACCAGCACACCCAAGTTCCTTTGCACCTCCAATTTCTGAATTCTCTCCCCATTTAGCAAATAGTCCACACATTTATTCCTACTATCAAAGTGCATGACTGCCCACTTTGTTACGCTGGATTCCCTCTGCCACTTCTTTGCCCCACTCTCCCAACCTTTTAATTACAACAGTCCGCATGCAAGGGTGTTTAGAATAATGAGAAATAATCTCATTGATACATAACAACATGAAAGGGATTAATAGATAAGATGCCAATAAAATGTTTGACCTAACTGGAGATTGCAGAACAAGGGGATGTGTCTTCTGGATAGTGAATTGCTCATGAAGGACTTGAGGGGGAATTTCTTCACTCAGAGGCTTGTGAACCATTGGAATTTAGCCAGAGTTGAGATCTGTGGAATTTTGGAGTATCAAAGAAAATGAGCATCAAAGGAATCTGAAATATAGGACTTTGCTTAATTTTTCAATGTCATGGTATCTCAAATTTCGAAGTTCTATATTTCACTGATATTGGAAGGCTTGGGATGGCTTATTCTTAATATTATTGTGCTAAAAATGCATTGTAACTTAATACAGCTATTAACAACAATATCGTTTCAACCAAACATCATATAGTAGAATGCAACTGCATCCTTGGTTAATGAGTTAGGCAAAAGTAAATCTTTAAAAAATCGTTTTTTCTGAACACCTTGAATTTACCAAAAAGTCACCTATTCCTTTTCTCCAGGGATGCTGCCTGACCCGCTGAGTTACTCGAGCAATTTGTGTCTACCTTGAATTAAAAATTCCCTTCCTTGATGTCAAGCTTTCCACGCTCACATCATTGTTATAATCTCTTCCAGTTTTGTTGCCCTTTGAGTTATTTGTAACCATTAATTTTGCATTCCCGTTGACCTAGAAATGTATTCATTCCAGTATTCCATTATTGCCATCTACACCATCAGACCTTATATTGTGGAATCTGCCCCTCAAACATTTTCATGCCCATACTTTTCCTATGCCTTTTAAGTTACTCTATAGTTGATTAATGCTGCATTGCTCAAGCTTTAGGTAATCTGTAATTTATGCTTCATTATAAGCCTGTTAAATATTTTGGGATGATTTGATAATGAAATGTCCTTGAATAGACATTTTCAAAGGGGTTACAGTAGAGATGAGGCCATTTGTCCCATTTTATTCTGGATCACTATAAGAACAATTGACTTGGGCGGCACTGTGGCGCAGCAATAGAGCTGCTGCCTTATAGCGCCAGAGACCCGGGTTTGGAATTCCCTCATATTCTTCCTACAATATGATACCAGAATTGAACACCAAACTGCAGTTGAAGATGGAACGCGTTATAAAAATAGTTGAACTTAATCTTCCTGCTTTTATACTCTATTGAGAGAGCCCAAAATTATGTATGCCTTACCATCTGCTTTCTCAATCCTCACTGCTACTTTCAATGATTTACATAAAGTCCCAGATCTCTCTGCTTAAATATCACGTTTAGAACAGTATTTTTAATTCTACATTGTATCTCTTCATTTTTCTCATCCAAATGCATCATCTCATATTTTGCCACATTTAACTTCATCTGCCAGGCATCTGCCCACTACTGTTATCTTGGTAATTGGCAAGTAATGATTTGGCATTTATCCTTAAGACATTCCCACTTCTGTTGCATAACTTATGTTGCATCATATTCCAAAGACGTATAGATTTGTAGGTTAATTGGCTTCGGTAATGATTGTAAATTGTCCCTAGTGTGTAGGATAGTGCTAGTGTTCGGGGATTGCTGGTCGGCGCGGAATTGGTGGGCCGAAGGGCTTGTTTCCGTGCTGTATCTCTAAGCTAAACTTCGTATTTCTTCATCACCCATTACCTATTCTAAAAGTATGGTAGCACCACAAGCCCTTTTGATATGATGTCAATTGTTTATTTGGAAATTAAGCAATAGATGAAGGAAACACAAATACAAAGTCTTTCCATATTATAGTGGTCATAGGTCAGGGCTATAATGGACTACTATAGTGGAAATCCAGCAATACTAAGGTTTAGTTTAGTTTAGTTTATTGTCACATGTACTGAGGTACAGTGAAAAGCTTTTGTTGCTTGCTAACCAGTCACGTTGCAAACCATTTTTGATTGCTGCCCATCCAGCTAAACATTCATTTCCTTTACCACCAGCACACATGTAGATGAAATGTATGTCATCTATAAAGTTCAATGCACATAATTGCCGAGGCACTCCATCAGGACCTAATCCTGTAACCTTCTTCAACAAGAAGGGCAAGTACATCAGGTATATGGAAACCTGCAGGTTCACCTGCAAGTCATGGCATATCATGGAAATTTATGTATGTTGCCATTGCATCATAGTTATTAGATCCAATTCCTGTAAATGTCATGGTTCTTCGCGTGTACCTTCACAAGAAGATAAATCATTACCTTCTTCTCAAAGAAAATTAGTGATGGATAAAGAGTGCTGGTTTTCCAAGTGAACACTAAACATTGAATGGAGAAACAAGTAAGTACTGACAGAGAGAGTACACTAGTAAAGGTGGTCTGCTTTGGGATGTACTAATAAACAAAGTCTTTCATCCTCCCTCTCAACTGGATATAGCCTTTGCAAGGTCATGAGTCATAGAGTCATACAGCACTGAAACGGACACTTCGGCCCAACTTGCCCATGCCAACCATGCCCCAACTATGCTTGTCCCACCTACCTGCATTTGACCCATATCCCTCTAAACCTTTCCTATTCATGTACCTGTCCAAGAATCATGAGGGGTGCACAGCAGCGCAGTGGCAGAGTTGCTGCCTTAGAGCATCAGAGACTCAGGTTCGATCCTGCCTATGGATGCTGTATGTACGAGTTTGTATGTTCTCCCTGTGACTGAGTGGGCTTTCTCTGGGTGCTCCAGTTTCCTCCCACACTTAAAGACGTACAGATTTGTTAGTTAATTGGCTTTGATAAAATTGTAAATTGTCCCTAGTGCTTGTGTACGGGGATTGCTGGTCAGTGTGGACTTGGTGGGCCGAAGGGTCTATTTCCACGCTGTATCTCTAAAGTCCAAAAGTCAAGAGCCAAATGTCATAGGTACTGAGAATGGAGCAATTACATTCTTAGTTCCTGCAGCTTTACAAACCCATCAATACAATCACACACAAATAAATATACAATAATCACTAATACAATAAATTAATAATTAGTGACATTAGGGAACCAGACTATAATAGTTCAAAACCAAAGTCCAAAATCCATGCTAGATCATCGTTGCTAAGGTAGAGTTGTGGTTAAAGTCACACAGTGTTCAAGAACTTAATGATTTCCAGGAAGAAGCTGTTTTTGAACCTGGAGGTCACGGTTCTCAGGCTCAAATACCTTTTATTTGACAGTAGTAGCGCGATGTGATCATGGTCATAGTGTGGTGTGTCTTTGATGATATTGGCGGGCTTTCTGAGACAGCGCCTCCTGTAGATCTCTTCAATGGGGAGGGATCAATACCCATGATGGACCGGGCAATGTCTACCATTTTCTACATACTCCTTTGATCCAACGCGTTCAAGTTACTAATATATCTTTCTTGAGCATTAATGCTCAAAATAATTTGCAGTTTTGCTAAGGCATAGTACATCTTTTGCAAAATTTTAAATTCCTGTTTTCAGCATTCCTAATGTTTTTCAAAAATTTACTCTTTGCTCCTCTGCACCTTAATGTAAAGAAGTTTGTAAATGACTATTCGTTTTTCTTTGTTCCTTCAAAGTCATAATTTCACTTCATTAAGAAAAATCCCATTTTTTTATTCCCAGATTTTACAAGAACCTCAACCTGTCTGAGTTTGGCCAGTTCACGTTATACTCTTTTAATTCTGATTTTCACCTGCTGCATATGAGTTAAATAAAAAACAATGCAGTAAGATTGCCCACATTATCATCTTAAAAATGAAGTCGTTTTCATAAACCTGAATTGTGGAATGGATAAACCAAAAAAGTAAGTTCAGCTATATTATTTGTCAACATAAAAATAAAATCTCTTTTCATTGATCTCTGCTGTTCAAAGGATATTCAGTTGATTAATTCTCTGTTTTACAATAATGAGATAGGGATCTGTAATTAATAATAAAAAGAGAGATTTCACCACATTTAGCAAGGCAAGCTGGTCATCCTGTATAGTTATCTTTTATACACCCTTTAATTTATTTCTATGTCTTCAACATCAAGCTATCCGTAATGTTCAAAACAATTAAGCAAAGCCACAAATGCTTCCTCTGCCTCCTGCGGTGGGATTGGCAGGAAGATGGGATTTATCATAATCCTGCAAGCTGTCATCTTTTTCATTGGCAAAATCTGCTGGTGTTTTACTGACAGTCCTGAGATTTCTCTATGTATTTGATTATCTGAAACCATCTCCTCAGACTCTCGGTTTTAAAATATCTCAGAGCAGCGAGCAGCAGTACCTGGAGGTTCATTTGGCTTTTTGGTTTATGCAGTTCTATTGTCCCTGTTTGATTCCACGCAATAGGGGGAGACGATTCTGACATACTGTTAACGGTTGTATATAGTTGTGTTTGTTACAGCATTCCAGGCAGCCTGTACAAAATAAATTGCTTTCTTCGAGTTGATACACTCCAAATCTTTACTCTTGCCAATCATCTCAAGGCAATGTTAAACAAGCTGGCTGAGCTGTTTCAATGTGGTTCTTAGAGGGCATTGCTTGCATTAAAAATGTCCCTATTTTAGTTCCAATTTAAAGTTTTTCTCAGGCACATTTCACGATAAATTTTATCAACATAATATCCTTGCGTGAGACCATGAAAAACTGTCATGTCAGAATCTACACATATATTAATGACAAATTATTTTGATCTCTTCAATGACTCTCATTTGCTTGTCTAGGAAACATTGTTTCATAGGTCTAAATTTCCTCCAGTGTGATTTCAGGAAGACCAACACCACAGTCTTCAATCTGACCATGACAAAAAGCACATTATTTTGTCGTTAATTTTAATTTATCCCTAGCCAATAACTGAGGATGAACTGCCTTTAACATTATGTTAAGTGCAGAGTTTGGCTTCTGACCCTGTTTCCTCTCCATCTCCATTTAGTTCCAGCTCCATAACATCACAGCTTGGTTTGGGAACAGCTCCACCCAAGACCGCAAGAAATTGCCCAGACCATCACACAAACCAACCGCCCTTCCATTGACTCCTCACGCTGCCTCAGCAAGGCCTGCAGCATAATCAAGAATGAGTCCAGACATAATCAAGAATGAGTTGGGCGAGTCCAGAACCAGGGGCCACAGTCTTAGTATAAAGGGGAGGCCATTTAAGACTGAGGTGAGAAAAAAACGTTTTCACCCAGAGAGTTGTGAATTTATGGAATTCCCTGCCACAGAGGGCAGTGGAGGCCAGGTCACTGGATGGATTTAAGAGAGAGTTAGATAGAGCTCTAGGGGCTAGTGGAGTCAAGGGATATGGGGAGAAGGCAGGCACGGGTTATTGATAGGGGACGATCAGCCATGATCACAATGAATGGCGGTGCTGGCTCGAAGGGCCAAATGGCCTCCTCCTGCACCTATTTTCTATGTTTCTATGTTTCTATGAGTCACACCCTGGCCACTCCCTCTTCTCCCCTCGCCCAATTGGTAAAAGGCCTTGGAGAAGAGCAAGGGCCAGGCTTGGCAGCTTCCCTCTCTAGGACGAGCTTCCCGGTTCCACTGTGGGTGAGCCAGGTCTGCTGTTGGCGGATAGGCACAGCACCACGGTGGATAAGGTGTTCCTGAACCTGAAGGTAATGGTTCTCAGGTCCAACATAAGCTTGAGAAACACCATCTCATCTTTCATCTGGGTATATACTAGCCATAATATAAAATTTTAGGTCATTTATTCTTGATTCCTGACTTGATTGGATAGCACATAAAACAAAGCTTTTCATTGTAACTTTTGGTACACTGGCAATAATAAACCTAAATGTAAAATTAGACTTAAAGCCTAACCTTGAACATCTCCACCTTTAAACATTCCATAGATGGTGCATTTGACCAAATAAGTCCCTAATCAATGATGTTTTCTTCATACACCTTCCTGCCCTTCTGTCCCACTTTCCTATTTAATGATTTTTCCTATACCAAATTTTAATCTCTAACGGCCTGGCACATACTGATGACTAGCTGGATGATCACAAAAAATGATCTACCAACTGCAGCTGTCGGAAAGGGTGTTCTTGAATGCCATATCAGTACACAAAAAGTGAAGAAGATGTGAATGCTCCTGGAGCTAGAAGTGTCTGTATTAAACCCCTGCCTGCATCTCCAGATTAATTCTGCTTTCATCTCTAGATTCATTCTTTCATCTCCAGATTCATTATGCTGTGTTTGGCCCATGTCCCTCTAAACCTATCTGATCCATGCACCTGTCCAAATGTTTCTTAAACATGTTGATAATACCTGCCACAACTACCTCCTCCGGCAGCTTGTTTCATATACCTACCACACTTGGGCAGGGTAAAAAAATTGCCCACTAATAAAAAAGCTCCTATTAAATTGTCCCCCCCTCCCCCCCCCTTCACCTTAAATCTATAAACAAATGTTCTCAGACTATTTTGATCATTATTATTATTGTTTCAATGGTTTCTGAAAAGCGGCACTTGGAAGCATGGAAAAGGCCTTTAGACGGCACGAACTGGGCATGGAGCTAAATGTTGTGGAGTGGTCTCTGCTTATTGACTGCATCTTCCACACTGTATTCAGCAGGTGAGGCTAGGTATTAATCCTGGGTATGAAACTTAAAACGTCACAGTGTTTATTTATTGCAAATTGACTTGGCTTTAGATTCTTTAAAGAAGCCAGAAAGATTGTTAGAAGGGGATCTTCCCTGTTTAAATGCATGGCAATTGCTGTTATCTGGTTGCTGCTGCAAAGATAATCCTGATTAGGAATTGCATTACTTAAATGGAATCAGAGTGATGGCTGGAGTTACCAGTGTTTATTCCATTATTCTTTTTCAATGAGTACCCAGTGTGCTGCAGATAACGTTGCTGTCTCACATCACTGGTGACTGCTGTAGAAAGGAACTGCAGATGCTGGTATATACTGAAAATATACACAAAGAGCTGGAGTAACTCAGTGAATCAGGCAGCATCTCTGGAGAAAAAGAATGGGTGACATTTTGGGGTCTGAAGAAGGGTCTCAACCTGAAATGTCACCCATCCTTTTTCTCCAGAGCTGCTGTGTAACTGATCCGCTGAGTTACTCCAGCACTTTGTGTCTATCTCAGATGATTGGTGTTCGATTCTAACCTCTGGTGCCAATTGTGTGTGCATGCACGCTCTCCCAGTGGCCACCCTTGAGTTTCCCCAGGTGTTCTGTTTTCCATCCACAACTGGAAAATATTCCTAATTCGAAGAAGGACATCCTTGCTATTGAGGGAGTGCAGCGTAGGTTCACAAGGTTAGGACGACAGATGGCACAATGGGCTAAGTGTTCGGATGGCAACCTGAAGGTGGCCGGTTCGAATCCTGCTTGGAGTGTGTACTGTCGTTGTGTCCTTCGGCAAGACACTTCACCTACCTTTGCCTGGGACTAGAGACGGAAATTAGCTGCTGATTGGCTACAATCTCGCATATTTACATGCAAATGTTCATTAATATGCACTGTCCCTATAAACAAATTAAAAAAAATAAAAATAAAAATAAAAAATAAAAATAAAAAAAATCCCCGGGATGGCAGGACTGTCATATAAGGAAAGATTGCAAAGACTTGTATTCACTGGAAATTAAAAGGATGAGGGGGTATCTCAAAGAAACATATAAAATTATAAAAGGACTGGACAAACTAGATACAGGAAAAATCTTCCTAATGTTGGGGGAGTCCAAGAATAAAGCGGATGCCGTTTCAAACTGAGATGAGAAAAAAACTTTCACCCAGAGAGTTTTGAATTTGGGGAATTCTCTGCCAAGGAAGGCAGTGGAGGCCAATTCACTGGATGAATTTAAAAGAGAGTTAGATAGAACTCTTGGGGCTAGCGGAACCAAGGCGCATGGTGAGAAGGCAGGCACGGGTTACTGATTGCAATGATCACAATGAATTTCAGTGCTTGCTCGAAGGGCCCAATGGCCTCCTCATGCATCTATTGTCTATGTTTCTATGTAGGTGAATTAGCTGCTGTAAAACATTCCTAGTATTGGTGAGGTGTGGGAGAATTGATTGAGGGAGGCATTGGGAAAGATACATTTTAATAGACATGTGAGAGTAGATAGATGACAGGAAAAATAAATTGGTAATGTAATTGATAGGTTTGCTTCGAGAGTTGGCTGAGAGAATGGAAACATATGAAACACTGTGAGTATTTCTCTCAGGGCTTCTTCCATTGCCTTGACTCCATCATGATGATCTTTCACTTGTCACAGTTTAAGAATAAGGGGAAGGCCATTTATCAAATATATCACTTTTTATTGTAAGATCTGAATTTTTTTTATTTTATATTTAGCCTTGAAGCTTACATTTTGCCAGATCTCTGCTGACTTCTCTGATCAGCTTGTTTTTTTTGTTATTTTTTCTTTTCATTTTCATCTTTCATTCATCATTGTTGTTTTCATCCTGGCGATCCACTTCCCCTTTCTCCCCCTGGGATGTGGAGGTTGTTTTCCTCTATTTGTTAATCCACTTACGTTTGTGCTGGTGCAGGCTGAGTTTGTTGATTTTCAGTATGTGCTCTTCCTCCTGCTCAGCATTTTGCCTCCGAGAATCTGTAAAAAGGCAGGCAGCAACTTCCAGGTAGATCAATTAAATGAATTCTTCGGTGCAACAAGGCTTCTCTACATGAGGAATGGCAATTTACCTGCTGTTTCTGACACCAGCCACAAGCATAAAATGAATCTTCCACATTCTGTTTCCTCGGGCCTTTAAGGAGTCCTGGAATCAAAGATTTTTACATTTCTTATTCAAACGATGAGTCCATTAAATCAGAAAAACTCAGGAGAAAACACACGCAACAGCTGGATAACAAATTGGGCATCTAATCTCCCCCTCCTCTACCTGGCTCCATCTGTTCACCAGTTTCCCCTCATCTGGCTCTATTCGAGTCATAGTCATAGAGTGATACAGTGTGGAAACAGGCCCTTCGTCCCAACAATATCCCAGCTACACTAGTCCCACTTGCCTGCGCTTGGTCCATATCCCTCCAAACCTGTCCTATCTATGTACCTGTCTAACTATTTTTTAAATGATTGGATAGTCCCGGCCTCAACTACCTCCTCTGGCAGCTTGTTCCATCCATCCACCACCCTTTGTGTGAAAAAGTTACCCCTCGGATTCCTAATAAATCTTTTCCCCTTCACCTTGAATCTATATCCTCTGGTCCACAATTCCCCTACTCTGTGCATCTACCCGATCTATTCCTCTCATGATTTTGTATACCTCTATCAGATCACCCTCATCCTCCTGCGCCCCATGGAATAGAGACCCAGCCTACTCAACCTCTCCCTCTTGCTCACACCCTCTTGTCCTGGCAACATCCTCGTAAATCTTTTCTGAACCCTTTCAAGCTTGACAATATCTTTCCTATAACAGGGTGCCCAGAACTTAACTCAATATTCTAAATGTGGCCTCACGGACGTCTTTAACAACTGCAACATGACCTCACAACGTCCATACTCAATACTCTGATTGATAAAGGCCAAAAAATGCCAAAAGCCCTTTTGACCAACTTATCCGCCTGCGACTCGACCTTCAAGGAACCATGCACCTGTACTCCTAGATCTCTCTGCTCTACAACACTACACAGAGGCCTACCATTTACTGTGTAGGTCCTGCCCTTGTTCGGCATCCCAAAATGCAACACCTCACACTTCTCTGTATTAAATTCCATCAACCATTCCTCCGCCCTCCTGGCCAATTGATCCAGATCCTGCTGCAATCTTTCACAACCATCTTCACTATCTGCAAAACCCCTAACTTTTGTATCATCAGCAAACGTGCAAATCTTGCCCTACATGTTCTCATCCAATTATTGATGTAGATGACAAACAGTAACTGGACCAGCACTGAACACCGAGGCACACCACTAGTCACAGGCCTCAGTCTGAGAAGCAACCTTCCATCAACACCTTCTGCTTCCTTCCATGGAGCCAATTTGCTATCCATTCAGCTATCTCTCCTTGGATCCCATCCGATTAATAAAATATGTTACTAATCAAATACCAGCCTTTGTCTCGCCCCTCCTTCTCCTCTCTAAACTGGCTATTTTCCCTCTATACTCCGAATCCTGATGCAGAATCTCAACTGAATCGGCCAAAACTTATGCCTTCATGGATGCTGCTTAATGTGTTGAGTTCTTCCAGCATTATTTTTGCTCCATGTTTAAGCATCTGCAGATCTTGTATCTTTTGGCCATCTAATTACATTTGGGGCCAACAGAGAAGGAAGATGGACACAAAGTGCTCGAGTAACTCAGCGCGTCAGGCAGCATTTCTGGAGAACATGGATAGGAAAGGATTTGGGTCGGTACCCTTCTTCAGACTGGGTCCCGACCCAAAGGAAGGAAGAAATATTGATCCTGTTAGACTAGACATCGCAACTCATAGTTTTGTACCTGCACACGATGATCATTAATCGGGATAAAGATTTATTGCAAGATTTTTCTCTGCATGCTTATTTAAACAGAATGAAGATTCCTTTCTGCATGGGGTAGAGACATAACGTGAATGCTACTGTCACAGTAACAGCATTTAGACATACATGCAACTTCTCAGTATGCATTTATGCTAAATACTAAATAATTTATCTGCTTGTATAAAATAGACACAGAAATTGGCCAGCGATAAAATTGTACAGATATTTAATAATTCCAGCAAAAATACAGATGTAATTCCTAATTTTACAGCAATTTGAAGTCATACAGCAAGGAAACTCATCCACACTGACCAAAGTGACTATCAAAGCTTGTCTCATTTGCTTGCATTTATTCTGTATCCCTCTAAATTTAAAATATCATTTTACATAGCAATAATATCCACTACCACCTCTTCTAGTAGCTTGTTCAATATACCCACCACTCTGTGTGAAACAGTTGTTCCTCAGATCTCCTTTAAATATTTCCCCTCTTACTTTAAACCATTGCTCTCTAGTTTTAGACTAGCCTGTCCTGGCAAAAAGAGTGGCCATTCATCTTATCTATGTCCCTCATTAAGTTATAAACCTCTATAAGGTCACCCTTCAGCCTCCTTAATTTCAGGGAAGGAGGAGCTCTTCAGAGAATAGCACAAGCCTATCCATTCTTCCCTTATAACTCAAACCTTTCAATTCGAGCAAAATCCTTGTGATTATTTTTTGCACCCCATCTAGTTTACTCACATTCTTCCGAAAGCATAGTGTCCAGAACTGCACATAACAGTCCAAGTGCGGTCTCACAGACGTCATGTGCAGCTGCATCAGTAATCTTGTTTTCTTCTTTTCTTTACATAGATTTTTGAGAAATTTAATAATTATTTCCCTATGTCCTTCTTAACTGTTGCTGTGGTAATGTCACACCAAATCTCACTCTGGCCAATCCCTATTCCGTGATTTTATGAGCGAGTGTTGCTGTGATTCTAAGAATTTTATGTTTTGAAATTTGTAACCCCAGACACTTGTTGAAATGCACTCTCAAGAACCATTCCCCAAAAGAAATGACAAATGCTGGAATCATTCAAATACAGTAAAATGCTGACTCCGTAGCAGAAGCGTCCACATCGCGGGGCTGGGAACTGGAAGTATCCCGAGCTAATTCTGCTACCACCATCATCTATTGCAACAAGTGATGGCTCCCCCTGATTGTTGAGGGAAGATTACGTCCTTTTCAGGACGGACGATGACAGCGATGTCAACATTTGAAACATGGAAGATGGACACGAAAGAAGAAGTAAAATGTTTCAACATGAAATACAGAGCAGATTATTGCAACACCAAAAGTAATCTCTGGTCATTCAACAATAAACCATTAGGCAGGGGGTTTGCATAACTCAATTTGTGAAAAGGAATTGCACTGTCAGAGGTTTTACTGACAGGAGCTGTACCATATTCTCCACACTGAGCTTTAGCCAAATTCCTCTGCAGGCGTAGCTTAGCCAGCAATTGGCATGATCATAAGTGTCCTTTTAAGTTTTGTTATTGCCCAAGACTAGCAATCTCAGCAAAAATAAAATCTGCCGCAAATATATTTTGCTCTGCCAGCAAAAAAGTAATTCCACCACTTACTCATAAACTATTAACAGGTTTTCTCTGTTCCAGAATGATAGGATTTCTGAAGGCTTATTTGTGGAATTTCAATGTCTGACAAGCTCACTAGAACACTGCATCTATGTAAATGGAAAGGTATTTCATGACTTTTTTTTAATAACCACATACACTGGTTTATCCAAACTAAAGCACACTATCTAAGCAGTGGTAATTGTGCTCCAATTTTACATCAGTCCAGTTCTGCCATCAATATTTAACTTTGAAAGATAAACGCCAACCTGTCAAGTTTGTTTACTATAGTCATGGTTCATGATACCTCTTGGTAGTACAGGGCTCTGGCTGAACATTAGTGTAATGAGGTACATGTATCTACTTAAGTACTTATTATGAGCATCCTTTCAATGCAGATGTACATTTTGAATAACTGGATCAAACTGCATGATGTCTACAGCACAGCAACACTAAGGCTTCAAGAGTTGCTGCCAGATGCTATCCTTTGGTAATGAGGGACAAGTAACAATGCGAGCCATAAGATAGTTTTTCTTAACTCATAAATGTGCCTGTTGCATTGTGACCAATCTAAATATACCCACATTCTCCACAAATGCAATTTCACTTGCAATATATGAAACCTTCCAGGCAAGTCATGAAACCTGATGGAATGTGATGTTAAGCCTTAGCAAAAATATTTTTTTTCAATTTTAAACCACAACAGAGAAAGTTTCATATTTTTGCTTTCAGTATTTGATGCATAAGCTGTAAATAATATTTAATTCAGGCACTTCATCAATGGCCGAATAAAACAGTGTACCTGGCTTTTGTGACTGCATAGGGGTGTCTCATGAGTGAAGTAGATACCTCTGCACAGCAGCTGAAACCAGAGATTAGCTGTAATTTTAATCACCCTGATCTTAAATTATATATACTAGGTCAAGGCTCAAGTCAAGAGTGTCCCCTTGTTATATGCATCAAATATGAACCGGAAAAATGAAATTCGTACTTGCTGCAGTTTTATAGCCTGCAGTTTTAACTTTAGATGCAGCAACAACAATAAATATACAAATATTATCAATTTTTTCAAATAAACGTGAGCATGATAGTGCAAAAGTATGATAGTACTGAAAAAAATACATATAGTACTGCAAAGTCTGTATTGGTTCAGCTCTATGGTTGGGAGTTGTGTTGGATGGTTCAAGAATGATAATTGATGTGAAGAAACTGTTCTTGAAGCTGAGGGTAATGGTTCTCAGGGTCCTGTACCTTCTTCCTGATAGTAGCAGTGTGAAGAGAGTATGGCAAGGATGATGTAGGTTTTTTTCAGGCAGCGCTTCCCATTGATCCTGTTGATGATGTTGCCAGTTACACATCATTTGTCTAATGAGGGTGGCATTATCAACATCACCGTCTGACCAACATGCTAAATTGTACCCATACCTTACTTTATCATTCCCTTTTTTATTTGTTCATTCACAGACTGTAAGCATCGTTGCTGAAGCCAGCATCAGATGCCCATCCCTCCGAATACAGTCCCCCTCTCAATACTGACCAAGCAAAATGTACAACTGCAAATTTAATATAAATGTTCATTAAAACAAAACTAAAGTTAGGTTAGAACTAAACTAAAGTTAGAAAACAAAACTAAAGTTAGAAATCAAACTGTATAACTCCTGAAAATGGACACAAGGATGAGAATGGATGATTAGCTTGTGCTTATTGACTGGTATAAGGGCAACATGCCAATGTCAGCCTGCTTGCTCATTTACATATTCCAGCACGTGCTGTTCAACAGTTAGATACCAACAGTAGGGGGCTATTATGTTGTGAATAGTTGATAGCTATTAACATTAGCCAGCACTATTAAAGCTGGCCTGTAGCTTTTAAAGAGGAGGTGCATTGTAGGAAAGCAAATTCTTGCAAGTGAATCAGCCATGAGAGAGACAGAGTAAGGGATTGCCTATTGTAGATGGAAAAGTGTAGAATAGCGTGACATAGAAGCAAGAGTGATTCATTGATTTCAAAAGATAAATTGGGTGACTTGGTGGAGGAGGAGGAAACCAAAGGAAGCATTCTTTCTTTTTTTTTTTTTTTGAGTCTTAGATATATCCTTCATAATATGAATTGGTGTAAATGTTTAGCTAACAACATACGCAATCTCAACATTTATTTTTCAGATATGAAAAATAGTAAATTGAAATTAACTATCTATAAGATAAGTTGAATGTGTGGAGTTCTCTGCCTCAGGGGGCGGTGGAGGCAGATTCTCTGGATGCTTTCAAGAGAGAGATGGATAGGGCTCTTAAAGATAGCGGAGTCAGGGGACATGGGGAAAAGGCAGGAACGGGGCACCGACTGGGTATGATCAGCCATGATCACACTGAATGGCGGTGCCAGCTCGAGAAGCATTCTATAGTTTACTTTAGTTTTTTTTCGAGACACAGCATGGAAACAGGGAGTTCACATCGACCATTAATAACCCGTACACTATTTCTATATTATCTCACTTTCGCATCCGACACACTTGGGGCAAATTACAGAAGCCAATTAACCTCCAAATCTGTACGTCCTTGGTATGTGGAAGGAATCCGGAACACCTGGAAGAAACCCATGCGTGCACAGGGAGAATGTACAAACTCCGCACTGACAAGAGTCGAACCCGTGACTGTGGTTTAGTAAGGCAGCAACTTTATCGCTGCGCCACTGTGCTGCCCAGTTGTGGTCCAATGCATGCCGTGTTGAACAGTAACAAAGGAAAGGCAAATTGCAGGTTGTTAGTGCTTTGGTTATGCTTACTAGAATTGAACTCAATAAACATTTTCATTGACCACCCAGGGTTTTCTAAGAGCCCCTTTTATTCAAGTGGCTCTTAGACTAGCTATCACAGTTGTGAAATCATAAACATAGGTGACCCACAGATTGAACCAAAGCTTGTATTCTCTTTATTACAGAAATCACACACAAACAGGTGGCTTGCTTCTGGATCAGGTGATCCTAACCAATGCAATATTCTCATTTGAAATAAACAAGCCTAGAATTTCTAACAAACTTCGCCTCACCGAATACAAAAATCAATTTTCGGAGAGATTGAAGGAGAATTTATAAGAGTTCTTGAAAAGCAGATCACAATGGAATATCATTGTTGCCCACCTCGTTTCCATTACTACACAATAAATTAAGGGCAGTAGGATTCAACTTCTACAAAAAGTTATTGCTTTTACTGCTTAAGGGAGCAATTAACAATATTGAACCCAGAAGAAAGCTATAATTGTAGCAGACATATATAAATTCCACAGTTAACATCCAACAACCGCATATGCAACCAAAGTTATCAGTGTAGAAATCCATAAAGAATATTTTTTGTCTATGTTGAAGAATTGTTGATGGACAAATATCTGGCCTTGATATTCATGAACTTTATGAATCATGGTGTTTCCACTTCTTTCTATTACATGCTGTGCTATAGCTTTGAAATTTCAACATTTTGTTCAACTGCTGGATGCTCCTAAACATCAATTTGCCACTTATCTTTGATCTTAGAATAATTGCACCATGCATTCTACCATTTTCTTGTGGAATACATTTTTCTGCTGCCTGAGGGCACTCAGTATCGTTGCACCAGATGTCCTGACTCGGCTGCTGACAAATGATTTCTCACCAATTAGCCATTTCAAAAGCCATTTCCAAATTGTCTGAAACTGTTACTGTAAGTGATGAACTCAATTCCTTCCCATCCAATGCAACCATATCTGACAACCCAAAACAATGAATCCATAAACTTTGCAGTTTTGCATTCCCCTTCACTCCTTACTTCATGTAGTTGCGTGTATCGACAAAATGATTTATATTCTCTTCCTGCAGTTGACAATTTATGTTGTTCTTGAGAAATGTACTTGTCATTCAGATGCTAAGGACAGACTTCATTTTAAAACTGATTCCATACTGTTGTTACTTCTCCCAAGACAAAAGTCAACACTAATGTGTTCTGAGGTAAGGCAGAAGCTAGTTGTAAAATGCTTTCCAAGCTGAAAAAAAAATTCATCTGAACTTAAAGAGGTTTATATTTCCACACTAGATATGGTTTTTTTTTCATGTGTATTCATGTCTAATGTTTAGTTTAGTAAGGGTCACTGAATTCCTGGAAACGTTTTGAGTTTATTTAATCCTGAATGACATTGTGAAGCATTTGATCTGTGCAGATTCACTCAGAAGGCGGTGGGTATATGGAACATGTTGACAGAGGAAGTAGCTAAGTCTGGTAGTACAAGAATATTTAAAAGACATTTGGACAGATACATAAACAGGTAAGAATTTGAGGGATGCATCTGTAGAAGTTGCGGAGAGTTTAGGGGACAAGCCAAACTTAAGCCTTCTAAGGAAGTAGAGGTGTTTGTTTGCCTTCTTGGTCATTGCTTCAATATGGGCGGTCCGGGAGAAGTTATTGGTGATATTGACTCTGAGAAATTTGAAGTTTTCGACCATCTCTACTTTGGCACCATCAATGCAAACTGGGGTATCTGTACCGTTTTGCTTCAAGAAGTCAATCACTATCTCCTTAGTCTTGCCGATATTGAGAGAAAGGTTGTTGTCTCGACACCAGGACATGAGGTTATCAATCTCATATTTCGTTTGGGGAGTTTAAACCACAATGGTATGAACAATTACTTCTCTAACTTCAAATAGCCCTTGCTTTCTCTCTATCTCCATCCCCTCCCCATTCCCAGTTCTCCCACCAGTCTTACCGTCTCTGATCACATTCTATCCATGCCCCGCCCACTTCCCTGACATCAGTCTGAAAAAGGGTCTCGACCCAAAACGTCACCCATTCCTTCTCTCCAGAAATGCTGCCTGTCCCGCTGAGTTACTCCAGAATTTTGTTTCTCTCTTCGATTTAAACCAGCATCTGCAGTTTATTCCTGCACACTGTATATCCAATTAGGTAGCTATCCCTGGATCCTATACAATTTAATCTTCCAGACTAGCCTAAAATGCAGTACATTTCAGAGGCCTTATTAAAGTCCACATAGACAACATGCAGCATTCTGCCTTCATCAGTCTTCTTGGTTAGCTCTTCAAAGAGCTCTAACTGATTTGTGAGGCACAATTTACAACACACAACACTGTGCTGACTATACCTAATTATCCATGTGTATCCGAATGCTGGTAGATTCTGTTCCACAAAATCCCTCCAATAACTTACCCACCACTGATGTTAAGCTCTCCATCCTGTTGTTCCTTGGCTTGTCCTTGCTGCTCTTCTTAATTACAACATTGCTACAACATTAGACCCTCTCTGGTCTTCCATATTGTCCCCTATGGCTAAGAGAATCTGCATCTAAATCCTGCAACCCCCTGCACAATTAGCAGCATTCCAAAGCACAGTAGCAGGTCAAAGAAGCAGTTCATCATTTGTGGAATAAGGTTGTGGAATGGAATGGAATGAAAGATGGAATACTTTATTGTCACATGTGACAAGGCACAGTGAAATCTTTTGCTTGCATACCCAATGTATACAAATAGTGGCCATCTATGGCACTGACAAAGTTACAAAGCACGCCGGCTTCTCCTTTGTTCTGCTCCCCCCCTTCACCCACTGGAGTTCCCCCACGCGGGGTCCTACATTGTTCATTGTTCTTCCCCCTCCCTCATGGCGGTCACATAAAAAGTCAATATGGGGAGAAAAGATGAGGTAGCCAAGAATATAAAGGAGGATAGTAAAAGCTTCTTTAGGTATGTGAAGAGGAACAAATTAGTTAAGACCTAAGTTGGACCCTTGAAGACTGAAAAAGGTGAATTTATTATGGGGAACAAGGAAATGGCAGATGAGTTGAACAGGTACTTTGGATCCATCTTGACTAAGGAGGACACAAATAATCTTCCTGATATACTAGTGGCCAGAGGATCTGGGGTGACGGAGGAACATTAGGCAGGAAATGGTGTTTTGGGTAGACTGATGGGACGGAAGGCTGATAAATCCCCTGGGCCTGATGGTCTGCATCCCAGGGTACTTAAGGAAGTGGCTCTAGAAATCGTGGACGCATTGGTGTTCATTTTCCAATGTTCTATAGATTCAGGATCAGTTCCTGGGGATTGGAGGGTAGCTAATGTTATCCCACTTTTGGGGGAAGATGCTGGAGTCAATCATAAAAGATGAAATAGCGGCATATTTGGATAGCAGTAACAGGATCGGTCCAAGTCAGCATGGATTTACGAAGGGGAAATCATGCTTGATTAATCTTCTGGAATTTTTTGAGGATGTAACAAGGAAAATGAACAAGGGAGAGCCAGTGGATGTAGTGTACCTGGATTTTCAGAAAGCATTTGATAAGGTCCCACATGGGAGATTAGTGGGCAAAATTAGGGCACATGGTATTGGGGGTAGAGTGCTGACATGGATAGAAAATTGGTTGGCAGACAGGATACAAAGAGTAGGGATTGACGGGTCCTTTCAGAATGGCAGGCGGTGACTAGTGGAGTACCGCAAGGATTATTGATGGGACCGCAGCTATTTACAATATATATTAATGATTTAGATGAAGGGATTACAAGTAACATTAGCAAATTTGCAGATGACACAAAGCTGGGTGGCTGTGTGAACTGTGAGGAGGATGCTATGAGAATGCAGGGTGACATGGACAGGTTGGGGGAGTGGGCAGATGCATGGCAGATGCAGTTTCATGTGGATAAATGTGAGGTTATCCACTTTGGTAACAAAAACAGGAAGGAAGATTATTATCTAAATGGTGTCATGTTGGGAAAAGGGGAAGGACAACGGGATCTAGGGGTCCTTGTTCATCAGTCAATGAAAGGTACAGCAGGCAGTGAGGAAAGCAAATGGCATGTTGGCCTTCATAACATAAGGAGTTGAGTAAAGGAGCAAAGAGATCCTTCTGCAGTTGTACAGGGCCCTAGTGAGACCACACCTGGCGTATTGTGTGCAGTTTTGGTCTCCAAATTTGAGGAAGGACATAATTGTATAAGGGGTAAGAGTGTTGTAAAAACAAGCCTGAAGGCTTTGTGTCTCTATGCAAGGAGCATTCGTATTAAGGTGAATGAGTTGAATGTGCAGATAGCTATTAATAACTATGATATAGTTGGGATCACGGAGTGGTGACCAAGGCTGGGGGCTGAACATCCAGGGATATTCAATATTCAGGAGGGATAGACAGAAAGGAAAAGGAGGTGGGGTAGAGTTGCTGGTTAGAGAGGAGATTAACGCAATAGAAAGTAAGGACATTAGCTTGGTGGATGTGGAATCGATATGGGAAGAGCTGCGTAACACTAAGGGGCAGAAAACGCTAGTGCGAGTTGTGTACGGGCCACCTAACCATAGTAGTGGAGTTGGGGAAGAGTGACCATAATATGGTTGTGTTCTTCATTAGGATGGGGAGTGACATAATTAATTCAGAAACAAGGGTTCTGGACTTAAAGAAAGGTAACTTTGAGGGTATGAGACGTGAATTGGCCAAGATAGACTGGCAATTGATTCTTAAAGGGTTGACGGTGGATATGCAATGGAAGGCATTTAAAGACTGCATGGATGAACTGCAACAATTGTTCACCCCAGTTTGGCAAAAGAATAAATCAGGGAAGGTAGTGCATCTGTGGATAACAAGGGAAATCAGGGATAGTATCAAAACAAAAGATGAAGCATACAAATTAGCCAGAAAAAGCAGCCTACCAGAGGACTGGGAGAAATTCAGAGTCCAGCAGAGGAGGACAAAGGGCTTAATTAGGAAAGGGAAAATAGATTATGAAATAAAACTGGCAGGGAACATAAAAACTGACTGCAAAAGTTTTTATAGATATGTGAAGATAAAAAGATTAGTTAAATCAAATGTAGGTCCCTTGCAGTCAGATGCAGGTGAATTGATCATGGGGTACACGGACATGGCAGACCAATTGAATAACTACTTTGGTTCTTCTGTCTTCACTAAGGAAGAGATAAATAATCTGCCGGAAATAGCAGGGGACCGCGGGTCAAATGAGACGGAGGAACTGAGTGAAATCCAGGTTAGCCGGGAAGTGGTGTTAGGTAAATTGAATGGATTAAAGGCTAATAAATCCCCAGGGCCAGATAGGCTGCATCCTAGAGCACTTAAGGAAGAAGCCCCAGAAATAGTGGATGCATTAGTGATAATTTTTCAAAACTGTTTAGATTCTTGAGTAGTTCCTGAGGATTGGAGGGTAACTAATGCAACCCCACTTTTTAAAACGGGAGGGAGAGAGAAAACGGGGAATTACAGACCAGTTAGTCTAACATCGGTAGTGGGGAAACTGCTAGAGTCAGTTATTAAAGATGGGATAGCAGCACATTTGGAAAGTGGTGAAATCATTGGACAAAGTCAGCATGGATTTATGAAAGGTAAATCATGTCTGACGAATCTTATAGAAATTTTCGAGGATGTAACTAGTACAGTGGATAAGGGAGAACCAGTGGATGTGTTATATCTGGGCTTTCAGAAGGCTTTCGACAAGGTCCCACATAAGAGATTAGTATACAAACTTAAAGCACACGGTATTGGGGGTTCAGTATTGATGTGGATAGAGAACTGGCTGGCAGACAGGAAGCAAAGAGTAGGAGTAAACGGGTCCTTTTCACAATGGCAGGCAGTGACTAGTGGGGTACCGCAAGGCTCAGTGCTGGTACCCCAACTATTTACATTATACAGTATATTAATGATTTGGACGAGGGAATTGAATGCAACATCTCCAAGTTTGCAGATGACACGAAGCTGGGGGGTAGTGTTAGCTGTGAGTAGGATGCTAGGCAGCTGCAAGGAGAGTTGGATAGGCTGGGTGAGTGGGCAAATGCATGGCAGATGCAGTATAATGTGGTTAAATGTGAGGTTATCCACTTTGGTGGTAAAAACAGGAAAGTAGACTATTATCTGAATGGTGGCCGATTAGGAAAAGCAGAGATGCAACGAGACCTGGGTGTCATGTTTCACCAGTCATTGAAAGTAGGCATGCAGGTGCAGCAGGCAGTGAAGAAAGCGAATGGTATGTTAGCATTCATAGCAAAAGGATTTGAGTATAGGAGCAGGGAAGTTCTACTGCAGTTGTACAGGGTCTTGGTGAGACCACACCTGGAGTATTGCGTACAGTTTTGGTCTCCAAATCTGAGGAAAGACATTCTTGCCATAAAGGGAGTACAGAGAAGGTTCACCAGACTGATTCCAGGGTTGTCAGGACTTTCATATGAAGAAAGATTGGATAGACTCAGCTTGTACTCGCTAGAATTTAGAAGATTGAGGGGGGATCTTATAGAAACTTACACAATTCTTAAAGGGTTGGACAGGCTAGATGCAGGAAGATTGTTCCCGATGTTGGGGAAGTCCAGAACAAGGGGTCACAGTTTAAGGATAAGGGGGAAATCTTTTAGGACCGAGATGAGAAAAACATTTTTCCCACAGTGAGTGGTGAATCTCTGGAATTCTCTGCCACAGAAGGTAGTTGAGGCCAGTTCATTGGCTATATTTAAGAGGGAGTTAGATGTGGCACTTGTGGCTAAAGGGATCAGGTGGTATGGAGAGAAGGCAGGTACAGGATACTGAGTTGGATGATCAGCCATGTCCATAGTGAATGGCGGTGCAAGCTCGAAGGGCGGAATGGCCTACTCCTGCACCTATTTTCTATGTTTCTATGTTTCTATTACTATTGAGGGAGTGCAGCGTAGGTTCACAAGGTTAATTCCCAGGATGTGGGACTGTGATATGCTGAGAGAATGGAGCAGCTGGGCTTGTATACTCTGGACTGTAGAAGGATGAGAGGGCTTCTAATTGAAACATGTAAGATTATTAAGGGTTTGGACATGCCAGAGGCAGGAAACATGTTCCCGATATTGGGGGAGTCGAGAACCAGGGGCCACAGTTTAAGAATAAAGGGGCTGTCCACTTGGGCGACCTATTCCGCGAGTTCTGGTGACTCATACCCGCAGCATGGTCGACACGAGGTATTTGTAACTCTCCTCCATGCTCGAGAGTAATCCCCGTGTACTCGAGGCCTCAGCTAGGTCGCAGCATATTTTTCAACATGTTGAAAAGTGCCCGCAAGTAAAAAAAGGTCGCCATGGAAAAAATCGATACTTTGTTTACTCGTAGTAGGTCGTAGTAGGTCGTCATGGTATTTGTAGGTAATCGAGGGTAGTCGAAGGTAGTTGAAGGTAGTCGTAGATAGTCTTCATCATAGTTGAAGGGAGGTCAAAGGGAGGTCGAAGGAGATCGAAGTAGGTCTTCTTCTCTCTCCTCTATTCGGTGTCCAATTTTCCCGAAGTTAATCGTAGCTACTCGTAGCTAGTCGAAGATAGTCGTCAACATAGTCGAAGGAGGTCGAAGGAGGTCTTCTACATGGTCGAAGGAGGTCTTCAACGTGACATTTTTTCAAACTCCCCTAAACTCTTCTAAACTCGCTAATTAGGTCGCCCAAGTTGGACAGCCCCTTAAGGGGTAAGCCATTTAGAAGGGAGATGAGGAAACACTTTTTCACACAGAGAGTTGTGAGTCCGTGGAATTCTCTGCCTCAGAGGGCGATGGAGGCTGGTTCTCTAGATACTTTCAAGAGAGAGCTAGATAGGGCTCTTGAAAATAGCAAAGTCAGGGGATATGGGGAGAAGGCAGGAACAGGGTACTGATTGTGGATGATCAGCCATGATCACATTAAATGGCAGTGCTGGCTTGAAGGGCCGAATGGCCTACTCCTGCACCTATTGTCTATTGTCATGTGTGCTAATAACTGGCCTTGCTACCAATATCAAAAAAAGAATAACATTTAAAAAATGAGCTTCAAGTGCTCCATTTGTCCTCATAAATATCCTCTAAAACTTTTGTCTGCAATGAGCTACATGAATTTACAGTTTAAACCAAGACCACGGGAAGAATGACCAAAATAAAATCATTGACATCATTGCAATCATTAAACTCTCTTGAGATAATAGTTTTCTTTAAATATTTTTCATGTTGATTGGCACCGTTGTGCAGCTACCTAAACTGTCTTATAATCCTGCACGATTTTTAGGGATAAAGGTTTTTTTCCCCCCCAAAGATTTACGTTTCCTAAGTGTATTTAACTGGCTTCTTCTGCTCGAAATTGCTTTTGTCAAATTTCTGATGATGGCACATTTGATCGCAATAAAACATTGGCCAAATTGTTTTGAACTACCTGTCTCTCCTGTCTTCTTGAAACATTCTTATACTGATGGGCTTTGTGTTTCACTCCATGATTACTCCCCTGTGCCTGGAAGAATCTGCTGAAGTACATAGACCTTAACAACCTGGCCTTAGAACAGATATGACAATTGCATAGGGTAACAGATTGTCCTCATAATAAAACTCCTGTTTACCACATCCCCCCCCCAAAAATACTAAGAACATACATTTTCAACATTCCATTTGTTTCAGGATGAATGTTGACCAGCCCATGATGGAGAACTCTCTGTTGTCCTTCAAAGTAATGTTTTGTTTATATCCACCTGTGATGCCAGATGTCTGACCTTATGATGTTCGAATGATATGTTGTTTAATATCCTTGCAAGTCTAATAATCCTATGACTCCTAGGACTGAATGCCATTACTTAACTTGGGCCAATCCGACCATCGATGCCTACTCAGACTGGCAAAGCCTATGGCCTAATCGTGTCTCCTGAAGCCTTGACGTCGTGTAGCTGCTGACCTGACCAGACTGGACCCTGATTTGAAGGAACAGATGTTGCCGACTGAGTGCAGGTCCCAACGTTGAGTAGTTGCAGCATCGATCAGTTCACCGGGTGCGTGCCCTGAGGTCGAAGAAGCAGTGACTCGATTTGATCTCCAATGACCCGCTGGAGTACCCAAGGCTGCTTTCCGACAATGAGGCCTGACCTACCAGAGGGCCTGATGCTGCTAGCTGGAGTCCAGATGGGCCGAATGCTTTCACTGACCTGATGGCACAGCCAGCTCACAATATGGTTCACCCCTGCCTCACCTGACTATGCCATTCAACTGGATGGTAGCAATGTTACAACATTTTGAGATTTTAAAAATCAAGTCTGCAATTTATCCCATCAGATAAAGCATAAAAAGAAGTTTAATTTTACACGTAATTCACTTTCATATCTTCAGCATTAAAAAAGTTATGACCATTTTCGTAAATTAGCATTTTGTTCCCTATTGCTGTTCCATTGACTTAACACAAAAGCTGTGATCGAGGACAGTCAAAAGCCCATAACTTTCTTAAATATTAAGAGAACTGAATGAATTTTTCAATTATTATAGATTGAAGCATTCTGAAACAAACATGAAACAATCTTACTTGGATGACCAGAAATTAAAGCATAAAATTTGTTAGTTACCTAATTGTAGCTAATTACAAAATTCAATTGCTAGATCTAAACATCTATCCATTTCTTAAGAAAAGGTTAACATTTTTAAATAGCCTAAGTGTCCAAATACCATTCACACAAAAATTCACAATATAATATGATTTTTAAATCTCATTGTCATGAATTTATAGGCCAAATAGAAGGAATCTAATGTTTAATTCCCGTAAATTAATGGGCATTTAAATCATTTTGCGAGTGAGAGTTTCTGGAACGCGATCGATTGGAACGTTGCAGTTGTGGTGAATTTGAACCCCATATCGGCAGGAAAAACACTGCCGGTTCGTATGGGGCCATAATCACAATTTTGCCAATGAAATTTTGATTAAAGTCATCCTGAGAAACAAGTTTATATGTAAAATATACGACTTACGCTGTGTTTTGTCCAAGACATGAGATTCGTCCCGTTGTAGGCATTGAGGGCATCAGAAGTAGCTTTAATTTTACTCCAGTAATTAAATTGTCCCACGATTTTTTTTTTAAACTTCCGAGAACGGAAGTCGGAACGATTTTTCTGCATCAGCTGGCAGGCCGAGGAAATCCATCTTGGACAGGCAGGTGAAAACGGCATTTTAACCCCCCCCCCCACCCTCAAAGGCGCCAAAGTCGTGCACACGGCCAGTGGCAGAACTGCAGCGCCGCTGAAGGTAAGTTTTGTAACATCGCTACTGATGGCTTCTCGTTACACCAGATCGAACACAGGGTGAACTTGGGCAAGGTTAAGTACGGAGGGATCTGTTTTTAACTCTGCATAGTGCTGAGACTATCAGTGTCGCAAAAAAGTAAGTTAGTGTGCTTTAATGACAATCGTCTAGTGGCTCTGACATCCACCATCGTGAAGTGCTTTGAGAGACTGGTGATGGTACACATTAACTCCAGCCTCCCAGCCAGCATTAATCACTGCAGTTTGCAACAACTCCACAGCAGACACCATCGCCCTAAGTTCAACTCCAGAACACCGAGATTTCAAGGACTCCTATGTATCGACTTTAGCTAGAGGTGAGGTTGTCCCCAACTTGAAAAGGCTGGCTTGATAGATTCTACTTGTACCATATATCTTTCTGTTATAGATTTCAATAATTGAAGGCAGGATCAATAATGTATTATACAACATAGAACAATGGAACCCACTATGTGTGCGCCAAATATGATGCCAAGTTAAACTAAATTTTACTTCGGAGTCACCTGAGTGACTACGTGAAGACCCCGCCAGCACGCATGCGCGACATAGCATCTCACGCAGTGCAACAGCGACGGGCGGGAGCACAAGCCCTCCCGCAACAAGTTTAAAAACGGGACCTCCAGGTAAGTAAAACTTACTCTGAGGTCGTATTTGGACTCCTTGTTCTGCTTTATCATTACAGAGAACATGAACAAGGGAAGACAAGCAAAGAAGGTCATACCCCGTCCGGCTGCGATGGCCCAGGAGGGTCCCAGCAGTGGGGGGCAACCGGCGGCATCTGGACCGCACTCGCTGCGGTCCACAGTCACCGACAAAATTTCTGTACAGCCGAGCCCAGCGCCGCTAGCTGCACAGCTCGAACAACCGCAGCGGGCTGCAGGCAAGGCTAAACAGAAGTCGGTCCGGCCGGTTTACTCTGATGAGTCCGGTCCGGAAGACTCACCGCCCGAATGCGGCAGAGGTGACCGTTTGGGCTGCATGGAGTAGCTCATGGAGCAAATGCTCCAGTGGGACTTGCTCCGGGAGATGGGGCAAGCCCACCAAGGGAATACAAGCACTCCCGCTACATTTCATTACCAAGCACTGGCCATCGCATCACCCTCAGCAGAGGGGAGCGTTGGTGACCAGGGCTGGGCTGGTCAAGAACAGGGGTCATTGGCTGAAGAACACGGCAGTATGCTGGGGGTACAGGAACAGGAAGAGCTGCTGGGAGTGGTAAAACGCTACGCCATAACACCGCGAGCGGGACAGCCGTTACAGCCCAAACTGGCGGCCAGCATTGACTACCTGTCCTTTAATCCACTCCAAGAACAGGTAGTCAATGAGGCGATGGATCTATACACGCCTCCAGAAAACTGTATATCGCTCACTGTACCAGCTGTCAACAGCCAAATCTGGGGGTACATTGGGCTGGGTATCTGAACCCAAGAACTAAAATTACAAAAAATACTAAAGCTCCTGACGTCGGCTATAACCTCATACGCTCGTTCCGTGGCCAGTGTCGATATGGCAAATAACCAACAAGACACCCTGGCTCTGCTGTGTAACACACAGTATGAAATCAATAACCTCCGGAAAGAGCCATAAGACCTAGCCTCAACCCCAAATTCGCAGGACCGTGCAAAACGCCGACCTCACAACCACAAATCCTGCTATTTGGCAAAGATCTACCAAAACAGGTAAAAGATCTGGACGAGGAGTCCAAAGCACTTGGATTCATGAGGGCAGGCCCCGGAACGAGCAAGACCACGCAACCCAGACGGCAGTACCCCTACGCATCCACCTGTAGGCGTGCACAACATGGTATTGGTGAAAGCATGGGGCCCGCATATCATCCCCGGAAGTCTTTTTTAGGACAGGGCCCAGAGCGAACCCCATAGAAGATGCGCCACCCCCACACAGCACCACCTCGACAGATAAAGAGCCGGAAGCCCAAGAAATTTATATTCTACCAGTAACAATGGAGGTAGGTGGGTCTGGTTCCTTCCAGAACATAAAAGGTGCAGGGCCTTTACTAACAGGATGGAGGTTACACCTGTTTTTAGAAGCATGGAGGACTATCACTCTTGACAATTATATACTACAAAGTATTCAAGGATACAAAATTGAATTTATTCAAGAAAGTATGCCACCCGTTCAGCATGCACCCCACAGGGAATTTACCCTCTCACAAAAAGAAAAATGCGAGGGACAAGCAGAACTGGTGAGACTACATACAAAGGGGATCATAGAAAAATCAAAACATGACCCTTTGGAATTCGTATCAAATATCTATACTAAAACCAAAAAAGATGGTGGATGTCGCATCAACATTGACTTAACGACATTGAATAATTTTGTCAAGTATATACATTTCAAAATGGAAACATTTGTTACTGCCAAACAATTGATTTCCAAAGGATACTTTATGGCATGCATCGACTTAAAAGATGCATACTATTCAGTATCCATTCATAAGGATCATCGTAGATACCTAAAGTTTAACTGGATGGGGCAACAATGGCAGTACAAATCGTTGCCTAATGTTCTAACATCAGCCCCAAGACTGTTTACCAAGATGTTAAAACCAGCCCTGGTAATACTAAGAAAACAAAAACATATTGTCATGGCATATCTTGATGATATATTGATAATAGGCAAAACCCTGGAATTAGCTAATTCAGCAGTATTAGCTACTAAACATTTATTTGAAACTTTGGGATTTGTCATACATCCAGATAAATCTAAGTTGACGCCATCCACAACAATGGACTATCTGGGATTCACAATTAACTCAGTCCACAAGTCTGTAACGTCGCCAAAAGAAAAAGCAGCAGAATTGGCACAAGCCTGCAACAAATTAATGATTACCAATCAACCAACCATTCGACAAGTGGCAAGAGTAATTGGGAAATTAATAGCAGCATTTCCAGCTACCCAGCTTGGACCTATGCATTACCAAAAATTACAAAGAGCAAAGGTGCAAGCGCTAAAACAACATGCAGGTCATTTTGACCGAACCATGAAATTACCAACTAAAGCAATATCAGAATTACAATGGTGGAAAGAGAACATTTGGCATAGTTCCAGTCCCATCATTATCAATAATCCAACATTTACAATACAAACGAATGCTAGTGCTCAAGGCTGGGGAGCAACTAATACTATATCTAGTACGGGTGGTAGATGGAATACTCAAGAATCATCACTACTACAAACACTGGGTATAAACTATTTGGAAATGTTGGGTGCGTTTTATGGGTTAAAAGCATATTGTTCAAATATGCACCATTTGCATGTCCGCTTACAAATTGACAATACCACAGTGGTGGCCTATATTAATCATATGGGCGGGATAAAACCGATATCATGTGATAATCTGGTCAACACAATCTGGCAATGGTGTGTCGACAGACATATTTGGCTATCAGCAACTTACCTACCAGGTAAACTAAATACAGTGGCAGACACCAGGTCACGCAAATTCAATGATAACACCGAATGGATGTTAAACCCCAAAGCATTTGCTGAAATTACAAAGCAATATGGAACACCAGATATCGATCTCTTTGAATCCCGACTGAATCACCAGGTATCAATATATGTTGCTTGGGAACCAGACCCTGACGCAGCGGCGATGGACGCATCTCGCTGAACTGGGGAAAAATATTTTTCTATGCCTTTACCCCCTTCTGCCTCATCAGTCGGGTACTACGCAAAATACAGATGGACTCTGCTTCAAGTATTTTGGTAGTACCCAACTGGCCTACACAGCCATGGTTCCCAGTGGTCCTTGACATGGTCACTGAACCACACATGACCATCCCCAGCAGACAAGATCTATTGATCCACCCTCACAGGTGAGAGTCACCCATGCCATGACAGAATAAATCTGTTGGGTTGCAGATTTTAAAAAGACCATTATTGGACCTGGGATTGTCAAATAGGACCGTGGACATGATGACAGCATCTCCCCGACTTTCCTCCAAGAAACAATATCTCTCCAGCATCAGAAAATGGGAAGCATACTGTTCAAGAACAGGGACAACATACAGAACAGCAACCATAACTAACGTACTGGAGTTCCTGTCCAGCCTTCACCACGATGAAGGTCTGAGCTATAGTACAATCAATTGTGCTAGGTGTGCACATTCAGCCTATCTGGGGCAGGCACCAGGACAACAGTCCATAGGGTCTCATCCACTGGTGGCCAAATTAATGAAAGGCATCTTCAATACCAACCCCCCTAGACCTAGGTACACCCAGATCTGGGATGTCAGTGTCGTCCTGACATACCTAAGGGGATGGCCACCAGCCAGATCCCTCACTCTGGAACAGCTTACCCTGAAAATGGCTATGCTGATGGCTTTAGTCTCAGCACAAAGGATCCAGTCCCTTCACCTACTCAGACTGGACAACATGGTCATAACATCTGACCAAGTAACTTTTACTATCCGGGAGCTGGTAAAACAGAGCAGACCAGGAACTTCAGGACTAATTATGGAATTCCGGGTGTACCCACCTGACTCCCGTTTATGTGTCATGACACATCTACTACAATACCTCAACACAACCAAAGATCCCCGAGGGAGAGAAAAGGCACTATGGGTCAGCTACAAAAAGCCACATGGTCGGGTGACGGTACAAACCATCTCTAGATGGCTCAGACAGGTATTGGGAGCTGCTGGGGTGGATACTGACATTTACACATCTCACTCCACCAGGGCAGCATCTACATCGGCGGCTAAGCATATGGACGTGCCATTGGACCACATCCTGGCAACAGCGGGGTGGTCCACCGAAAGAACTTTACAAACGTTCTACAATAAGCCGATTGTAAAACCTGTGTCATTTGCAGAGAGGATTTTGGACTCTGCAAATATATAATTTAAGCCCAGGGGAGTGTTACTTTCTTTGTTATTGTTTAAAATAAATATCGTTATTGTTTTATAAAACAGATTCATGTTCAATTACGATAACATACTTCCTCCCTTGGATGACTTCGGCAGTGAGTGAAGCATGGACTGTTACACGGTTTGAAATCACAGAGCTTTAAAATCTTCACGTAGTCACTCACGTGACTCCGAAGTAAAATAGTAAGATTAAACGAGAATTTACCAGTTTGAAGTTTGATCTTTATTTTATGAGGAGTTACGATGAGGGATTACGTGCCCTCCGCTCCCACCCTCAATTATAAAGGTCAACTGGTATCTTAGTTCTCCTTATCTTTACTATGTTTATTTCAATTACTGTGTTTTTTCTGTGATTCCACACCGCTGCTTTGAAGAATGTCGCGCATGCGTGCTGGCGGGGTCTTCACGTGATTCCTCATCGTAACTCCTCATAAAATAAAGATCAAACTTCAAACTGGTAAGTTCTCGTTTAATCTTACTATTCATTTGCCTGCATGTAATCTATATCCCTTCATTCTGTGCATATTTATGTAACAATCTAGAAACCTATTGAAAGCCACTATCGCATCTGCCTCAATGACCACCCCTGGCAGCTTGTTCCAGGCACCCACCATGTTCTGTGTAAAAAAAATCCCTGCACATTACCTCTGTCCTACACCCACTAGGGCAATTTACATTTATACCAAAACAATTAATCTACAAACTTGTATGTCCTTGGAGTGTGGGAGCAAACTGAACATCTCGGAGAAAACCCACGCGGGGCACGGGGAGAACGTACACACACTGTACAGACAGCACCCATAGTCGGGATCGAACCCAGGTCTCCAGTGCTGCATTCGCTGTAAAGGCCCTGTCTCACGGTACAAGTTCATTCCAAGAGCTCTCCCGAGTTTGCCCTGATTCGAACACGGAGAGTTACGGTACTCGGGGCTCTCATGGACATTTTTCAATATGTTGAGAAATCTTCACGAGTCTTCCCGTACTTACCTGCCATTAGCGAGTCTTCCTGAGTACCTGCCGTTATCGTTATGAGCCGCTAAGAGACGTCCCCGAGCTCCAACGTACCCGCTACGTTCATTCTCCGTGCTTACCACGAGTTTGATTTTTTTTTAAACTCGGGAGAGCTCTTGGAATGAACTCGTACCGTGGGACAGGGCTTTAAGGCAGCAACTCTATTGCTGCGCCACTGTGCCACCCTTAACTCAAAGACACCAAGAGAACAGTTCTGAGCCTCTACCTCATCTATGGCTATTATAATTTTATATATTTAATTGGCATACTCTTCAGTCTTCGATGCTCCAGAGAAAACTTCCCACGTTTGTCCAACCTCTCCTTAGAGTTAATGCCTTCTATTCCAGGCAGGATTCTGGTGTAATTCCACATCCTTCCTGTAATGGAGTGACCAGAATGACATGGAATATGGAAATGCTGCCTAAACGAAGTCCTATAAAACTGCACGATGACTTGCTGACTCTGATACTCAATGCCCCGACTCATGATAGCAAGCATACCATACGCCCTCTTTTCCACTAAAGCTACTTTTTTTTACCACTTTCAGGGAGCTGTGATTTTGAATTCCCAGGATTCCTCTGTACAACAAGGCTGTGAAGGATATCTCCATTAACTGTACACTTTCCGTTAACATTCAAATATTTTCTCTTTACATTTGAATACTTTCCCATTAGATTTAATTTCAAGTATTAGATTTTAAGTGGTTATCTCTTGACTCCAAACAGCAACTATCTAAAAATGCTGCACAATAACTAACAGAGAGGCAGTGCTTTACTGGTCTCATATAATGATGCATAAATAGTCATTCCACTCAAATTAAATGCATATTGATACTCCTAATAGTTCATGAATGTGCTAAAATTTGGAAAGGACCACATCGCATACAATCTGATGCTGTCATTGATCCTCAGACGTGGAAAAATCTGGGATTGACGCCAACCTACTTCCATATTCTTGCTTTCCATAAGAAATGTGGTGACAAATAAGACATCACTTCTCCATTTAATAGAACCTTGTATTATGGACTGGCAGACGTTCCTGTTGATCCCTGTTGCAGCCTAGAAGGAGCCTAAGGCAAAGCAAAGTGATTTTGCCTGCAACAATCTGTGGTCTTCTAACCATAACAGGTCTTCTAACAGACTGTGTCACAACCTGGTCACTGCCTCCCTGGGAAAGTAGTTTCCTTATACATTGGAACTCGGATGATTCCAGGAATGTTCCCCTGCTCCTCTAAACATTGTTGGGAAGAAGAAATGGCACACTATCCTTCTCTTTGCTCCCTGACTGGCTATAAGAAACATATACAAAATGTTGGAGTAACTCAGTGGGTCAGGCAGCATCTCTGGAGAACCTGGTTAGGTGACGTTTTGGGAACTTCTTCAGACTTAGTAAGTCGCCTTTTACTATGTGGTCAAGAAAAATGCTAGAAAGAAATTCAAGATCAAAAGTTTCAAAATCAAATAATGCAAGTCAAATTATATGTTTATGATCAAATGCACAAATACGACGAGGTGCAAGTGCAATGAAGTTATTGCTTGAAGCAGCTTAACAGGAACATAGACTACACAGAAGAATATAAAGAAGATTCATAGTCATAGAATCATAGAGTCATAGAGTGATACAGTGTGGAAACAGGCTCTTCGGCCCAGCTCGTCCACACCGGCCAACAATGTCCCAGCTACACTAGTCCCACTTCCCTGCGCTTGGTCCATATCCCTCCAAACCTGTCCTATCCATGTACCTGTCTAACTGTTTCTTAAACGATGGGATAGTCCCAGCCTCGTCTACCTCCTCTGGCAGCTTGTTCCATACCCCACCACCCTCTGTGTGAAAAAGTTACCCCCTCGGATTCCTATTAAATCTTTTCCCCTTCACCTTGAACCTATGTCCTCTGGTGCATAAATTCTGCATAAGAGAACATAAATTCCACATATATTCTGCAAGACAGTGAAAAAAAAGTGCAAAACTCAATTAGAAAACAAGTCCGTGGTTGTGCAATGAGTGGTCCATGGTGCTTCATTGCCGGACATGAAAATGGGGTTGAGAGGAAAAAAATAGATCAGTTATGATTGAATGGCGGAGTGAATTTGATGGGTCGAATAGCCTAATTCTGCTTCTATGTCTAGTGGTCTTATGGTGGTAGGATAAAGGATGTGCAGGATGGGGCAAGAATCTGAAGGGTGCAGGAAGGTAGCTGTTTCTGAACAAGAAGGTTTGTTGCTTTCGGCTTTTGTACCTCCTGCCTAACAGTAACAGAGGTAAGAGGGCTTGGTGGTGTCCCTTTATGACAGATTGTATCCTCTTGAGGTGTATTTGAGTGCTCTGGACAACTTTGCATGGCATTAGCAAGAGCGCTTTGCATGGCATTAGGAAGAGCCACCCAAAAACATTTTCATCCTTCTTTTCTTTATAGGTGGGCGTAAGGCGTGGTATTTATTAAAAAGTATAGCATCAATTTGTATCTTGCAACAAACTTTGTCAGCACATGGGGTTGAAAGTGGTCTAATACTCAGATACTCATATGTTGGCGAGATTTTAACCTTCTTGGGCCTAATTTAAATGGTCTGCTTCCCAATTGGTCTACGCAGGGAAAAGACACAGTGAAGCAGGTTGCACAAAAAATGCTGTGATCCTTGGGTGCCCTATCTTGTAGCAGAGATAATGTTTATGTACCAGGCTCCCTCCAGAGAAAAGAAGACACTTTAAACTACAGTGATACAATTTGAGTTAGACATAAGTGGAACACTAAATCCACCTACCACATCTCAAATGTTCTCTCACTCCCTTTGCTGATTTCCACTAAAATTATTTCTCACAATGTTAGACCCACCTAGTCATCTAACCACAAAATGTATGCATTCAATGGGCCTCCCTACCTTTCTGGTGGAAGCACCACTGCTCGAAATGTCACCGTAAGAGCAAAATCAGGTGAGTTTTGCACCGCAAATACAATGGCATTCCATTTTTCACCCTTATTTTCTCATTGCCAAGTGTGAATTCACTCCAAGTTCACTCACTTCAAAAATGCATCCACTTGAAATAAGATTTCAAGTGGATGCATTTTCCATGATTTTCCAAAGCCAGTTTTTACACTTTAAGAATGTATCCCTTGATTTATGAACCAGATATTGGTGTGCACTCAGGATTGGCAATTGACTTTGTAATTTTGAAAAAAGCAAAAGTGAACAATTGCATTGTTTCTTTTCTAATGAAGGTAAACAGTTGTCTTTACACTGCGATAAGTCGTCGCCATACTTAACTAAAAAAAAGACAAATGCATTTACAAAATTTGACCTTCAGGATATTTGCATGCTGGATTTTCTTGCAATTAAAATGCAAGTGATTGATTTATTTGATGACTATGAATTATCGGTTATGACAAACATGAAGTGTCTGAGTTTGAGAATCATCTGCTTCATTTTCCTCTGTATTGTCTCAAGGGTATTGATCTCCTTGATGTTTGTATTAGTTCGCACTGCCTGGTTAAGTTGATGGTTAGGATAGGCTCAGTATATCATTATCCTAATCATCAGTGTGTTGTGCTGAACATGTCCCGGTGATGTAAATACCGAGGTGTTACTGCTCATGTGTTTGGCCAACTGATCAGGCATTTAACCCACAGACATAATGGCAGAATTTAGAAATCAAGATTCCGACTTCACTTTTAGTTGTTTTCTTTCCAAATACACCTTGTATTGCATTGTGTAAATCTGCTCGCACTGGCAGTTTTCCATCTTTGATCATGTGTATGAATTGGGATTGCCAGATCTGACTTCAAGGTTAAATCGAAAATTTTCCACAACATAGCCTGTTCAATTTTGAATCTGTGCGTTGGTTTTAAAGAGGGAAGTGCACAGACGGCCAACATGCTCAGATGACTTTGTACGACAGCATGCAATGCCATTTAGTAATTTACAGCATGACTGCTATTAAGAAGTAGAAAATCTCTAATATTATATTATGTCAATGATTGTTTTGACTGGGGTGAGGGACTCATAAACCTGAGCCTCGGTGCTTATTTTCCAGTAGCCTTGATGCCTTTGTCAGTAAGGATTATAATGTCACATATTATTTATGTTTCTTACACCAAATATAGTTGCCTCCTGATGTTTTGAAGAACAGACCAGTTAGTCTAACGTCGGTAGTGGGGAAACTGCTAGAATCAGTTATTAAAGATGGGATAGCAGCACATTTGGAAAGTGGTGAAATCATTGGATAATGTCAGCATGGATTTACAAAAGGTAAATCATGTCTGACAAATCTTATAGAATTTTTCGAGGATGTAACTAGTAGAGTGGATAAGGGAGAACCAGTGGATGTGGTGTATCTGGACTTTCAGAAGGCTTTCGACAAGGTCCCACATAAGAGATTAGTATACAAACTTAAAGCACATGGTATTGGGGGTTCAGTATTGATGTGGATAGAGAACTGGCTGGCAGACAGGAAGCAAAGAGTAGGAGTAAACGGGTCCTTTTCACAATGGCAGGCAGTGACTAGTGGGGTACCGCAAGGCTCAGTTCTGGGACCCCAGCTATTTACGATATATATTAATGATTTGGACGAGGGAATTGAATGCAACATCTCCAAGTTTGCGGATGACACGAAGCTGGGGGGCAGTGTTAGCTGTGAGGAGGATGCTAGGAGGCTGCAAGGTGACTTAGATAGGCTGGGTGAGTGGGCAACTGCATGGCAGATGCAGTATAATGTGGATAAATGTGAGGTTATCCACTTTGGTGGCAAAAACAGGAAAGTAGATTATTATCTGAATGGTGGCCGATTAGGAAAGGGGGAGATGCAACGAGACCTGGGTGTCATGGTACACCAGTCATTAAAAGTAGGCATGCAGGTGCAGCAGGCAGTGAAGAAGGCGAATGGTATGTTAGCATTCATAGCAAAATGATTTGAGTGTAGGAGCAGGGAGGTTCTACTGCAGTTGTACAGGGTCTTGGTGAGACCACACCTGGAGTATTGCGTACAGTTTTGGTCTCCTAATCTGAGGAAAGACATTCTTGCCATAGAGGGAGTACAGAGAAGGTTCACCAGACTGATTCCTGGGATGTCAGGACTTTCATATGAAGAAAGACTGGATAGAATCGGTTTGTACTCGCTAGAATTTAGAAGATTGAGGGGGGATCTTATAGAAACGTACAAAATTCTTAAGGGGTTGGACAGGCTAGATGCAGGAAGATTGTTCCCGATGTTGGGGAAGTCCAGAACAAGGAGTCACAGTTTAAGGATAAAGGGGAAATCTTTTAGGACCGAGATGATGAAAACTTTTTTCACACAGAGAGTGGTGAATCTGTAGAATTCTCTCCCGCAGAAGGTAGTTGAGGCCAGTTCATTGGCTATATTTAAGAGGGAGTTAGATGTGGCCCTTGTGGCTAAAGGGATCAGGGGGTATGGAGAGAAGGCAGGTACAGGATACTGAGTTGGATGATCAGCCATGATCATATTGAATGGCGGTGCAGGCTCGAAGGGCCGAATGGCCTACTCCTACACCTATTTTCTATGTTTCTATCACCAATTAGATCTGTGGCAATGTAGGTACCTGTCTTGCCTGACTGATCCGAACCCCATGTTTGCGTACGAACAATGAACTGGGACTAAGAACAAAGACTGCAGAATTTACTAATATTGCCTAATAGCAGAATCTATTGATGTAGCATAACTTTAATTCATCATTCCTTTCTGTATGTGCATATTTTATTCTCCAGCTGATCAATAGATTTACCAAGCAATGTTATGCTTGCATCAATTATGTTTCAAGTAGCATTTGTTTGCATTACAGTTTAAAAAAAAGAACTCATTGTGTGCATAGATGTGTCCTTTTTACAGTTCTAGCTCCAATTCAAAAATATTGTGCTCATGATATTCAACCCAGAACAGGATCCTTTAAAGAAATTCTGCCTGTCAATAAAGATTTGGTATTTTTTACTAATTATATTCATGTTCAGGTTCTTGCACTGACCTCTGGGCAGATGTGAAAGTTATAGGACCAAGTAAAGAATAAATTACTTTCAAGTAACATTAATGCTTCCTTCACCACCCTCCCCCACCAACCAGCGCCTTGTGTGCAGATAACCTTGTGTCTTATTTCAATTCAGACATCAGAACACATTTCCATTATTCTAATACGTACATTAAACCTTGGATGTGTCTATGGTTGTGGAAAATCCTGTGAAGTCAAGACTAAATGAGATGGCTCTATGAAAAAGGAATAAAGTTCCTTTGGAAATGCTTCAAAGGGTGCGAGTGCCAGCAATCAGATTAATGGCACGCTGCTTGCCCAGCCAGATGTCACTTCAAAAATCATTTAATGAGGCATAAAGCGTAATGGTGGGCAAATTGTTAGGGTGAGCAACTGAGGTGGAGATAAAAAGGAAGTACGTGTCTTTTGTTCACAATAAATTGCTTACATCAAATTAAGTGACATAGCATTTAAGACACATTGTTTAGTTGCTGTAGAGAAGAACAGCTTTGATTCAAAAGGCAGTGATTACCAACACTTGAATCAAGTATATCATATGATACCAAGACTCTTCCTCAAAAATAATCATTATATAAATACTGTATTGCACTGGAATTTTAAATATAATGCTGTTGTTTTCAATAGCTCAGATTAATTGAAAGACCAACAAAGTGCTGTGAATGCATGTTCGAGAACATGCTGTTAATGTGTCCTAGTAATGCCCCTTTGTCTGTTTCACACTCCACATTCAATGCTGCAGGACAACCTAAAGACTGAAATTGTAAGTGGTTGAGTGGCAGTAAGCATGATTTCAAGGAGCATGTTATTAGGAAAAGGAATTAAAATGTGATAACGTTTAATACATCTAAATAAATATGCTGTCCATCTTTATTTGCAATGAGAAGGTGGTAAATGGCGATCATACCGAATTGCCGCATTCCAATGATGTTATGGAAAAAACTCCAGAATTTTGATGCACACGCAAAAAAAAGATAATACGTCCAAAATGAATGGTTCACTAATCCTTTACACAAGATGCTAATTGCAGAATAAACTTTCACGTTTGTGATAACAAAGTATGTTCTATTGTTGCTATTTATTGCAAGCTAAATGCTGTAGCACTCCCAGTTCATGACTTACTATTCCTGGACTTTACTGGACTTAATGATATCCAGGAACTGGATTCCTCGACTTTATGATACTTTTTCAAGCTGACTGAAATACTTCATCACTCTAATTCTTGACCTACAATTCCTGGACTTCATCTTTCTCTAGGGAATCAAATTTGAAATATGTGATTGTGATCATTCTTAATAGTACACAGGGATGCTGAGAGAGAGTGTCATGGTGGTATGCAGAGTGGCAAGTCTCATCAGGGTTGTTTTCAAAGTCACTGAATCAGTCGAAGTATGCCAATTAAAATAATGTGCAATTAAGCAAAGTCTCCTGATGACTTGCCGATTACAGACCATAGTTTCCATAGTTTCCATGGTTTCGATTTTCCAGCATCTGCAGTTCCTTCTTAAACAGACCATAGTTCTATTAGGTTTAAAATAGTTGTGGACAGATACAAGATTGGTCCACAAGTTAATGTTCTAAATTGGAGTATGGTGCACTTTGACAGTATTAAACAAGAGCTTGTATAAGTTGCTTGGAGTTGGGTTTTTCTAGGCAAAAGTGCACCTGGTAAGTGGGAGGCTTTTAAAATTGAGATAATGAGTTCAGGGTCTGAATGTTGCTGTTATAGTGAAGGCTGGCAGGAGTGGGGAAAGCCTGGGTGGAGAGATATTGTGGCTCTGGTCAGAGAAAAAGTAGGTATAGTTCAGGTACAGGTAGATAGAACAATATAGTGAATGCAGGAGTATGCTTAGGAAGGAACTAAGAAGGGAAAAAGGGGGGCATGAGATAATTTTAGCAGAGAAGATTAAGGGGAACCCAAAGAGATTTAATGAACATTAAATATATAAGATTACTAATGGAGAGAATAGAGCCCCTTAAAAATCAAAGTGTATATCTGTCTATGGAGCTGCAGGAGGTGGTCAAAGTTATCAATGAATAGTTCTTCTCAGTTCTAGCCATGGAGAAAGACATGAAGGCCAGGGATCTTGAGAAAATTAATGGGGTTGTCTTGCGCATAGTCCACATTGCATTAAAGGAGGTGCTGGATGTATTAAAATGTATGAAGGCAGTTGAATCTCCAAGTATACCAAGAACACTGTGGGAAGTTAGGAAGGAAATTGTGGGAGCCCTGGCTGGAATATGTACTGTGCATCATTATGAGCCACAAGTGATGTGCTGGAGGACTGGTGCTTTTGTTCTGTCTTTATTTAAGAACAGCTGCAAAGAAAAGCCTGGGAATTATAGATCAGTAAGCCTATCATCTGTTCTTGGTGTATTACTGGAGAGGATTCTGAGGGATAAGATATATATGCATTTAGAAAGGCACGGGTTGATTCAGGATAATTAGCATGGCTTTATGCATGGGATATCATATCTCGTGAAAGTAATTGAGTTTATTGAAGAAGTAACCAATATGGGTGATGAGGGAGGACAGGGGGTGTAGTCGAATGGACTTCATCTAGGCCTTTGACAAGGTTCTGCATTGTCAGCTACTCTGGAGGATAAGATCACATGAGATCTAGGGAGAGATAATTTAATGAACAAATAATGGGTTCAATGGTAGGAAGCAGAATGTGGTGGCATGAGGTTGTTTATCAGAATGGAAGCCCTTCACTATTGCTCTCAGTGTTAGGCCCATTGCTGTTTGCCATCTACATCAACAATTTGGATGAAAATGTACAAGGCAGTGTTAGTAAGTTTGCAGATGACACTAAAATCAGTGGTATCATAGAAAACGCAGATGGTTATCAAGAATTGTAACGGGATTGCAGATGGGCAAGTTGGCTAAGCAATGGCAAATAGAGTTTAATTCAGATAAATGAGAGGTGTTGCATCTTGGGGCAAGACCTTCACAGTGAGTGGCATGGCCCTGGGGAATACGGCAGAGCAAATGGATCTAGTAGTACAGGTACAAAGTTCCCTTAAAGTGGTGTCACGGGTAGACGTGGTGACATAGAAGGCTATATTTGCTATATTGGCCTTTATCAGTCAGGGTACTGAGTATTGAAGTTGTGATGTTATGTTACAGTCATGCAAGTCATCGGTGAAATCGCACTTGGAGTATGTGTTCTGTTATGGCCATCCTGCTATAGAAAATATGTCATTTAACTGTAAAAACATGCTGAAAAGATTTACAACAATGTTGCCAGGACTTGAAGGACTGGGATATCGGGAGAGTTTGAACCAGTTGGGACTTTATTTCTTGGAATGTCGTAGTCTGAGAGGTGATCGTATGGAAGTGTGTGAAATCATGAAGGGTATAGATAGGATGAATACACCATCCTTTTCCCAGGGTTTTCAAATGAATTAGAGGCAAAGGTTAAAGTTGAGAGGCAAAAGACTTAAAAGAGATGCAAGAGAGCTGTAACAAATGTAAGGTGATGGGTATACAGTACAAGCCCTCAGAGAAAGTGACATAAAGTTCCCGAGTAACTCAGGGCAGGTCAACCAGCATCTTCCGAGACCATTGAAAGATAATGTTTTGGGTTGGGACAACTTCTTCAGACTGATTATTAGTTTAATTTAATTATTATGGTCGGGGGGGGGGGGGGGGGGGTGGGGTGGGGTGGGGGGGGGAGAGGGATAAAGGTGGAAGAGAGGAGGGGCAGGACAATGTCTAGTGAGTGATAGGTGGACACAGGTGAGGGGTGTTTTTGTTAGCGGATGGTTGGAAAAAGGCCAGAGATGAAAAGACAAATGGGGTGGATTCCACATTTATCTCCTGGATATACGACTACCTGACGGGTCGACCACAGTTTGTCAAGCTGGGGGACAGCGTCTCTGGCACAGTGGTGTGCAATGCTGGAGCCCCACAGGGAACGGTTCTGGCCCCGTTCCTCTTCACCCTGTATACAGCAAACTTTAACTATAAGTCTGACACATGCCACGTACAGAAATATTCAGATGGTACAGCGATTATGGCATGTGTAAGGAACGGGCAGGAGAAGGAATACAGGAACTTGACCAGTGCCTTTTGTGCCTGGAGTGAAGAGAACTGTCTCATCCTGAACACAACTAAGACTAAAGAGATGGTGGTTAACTTTGGCAGGTCCAAGCTCCCCCTTCAGCCGGTCAATGCTGCAGGGGCTGACATTGAGGTGGTGCAGACATATAAATACCTTGGAGTGCACCTTGATAACAAACTGGACTGGTCTGTCAACTCTGACTCCCTCTGCAAAAAAGGCCAGAGCAGACTCTTTTTCCTCAGAAGGCTCAAATCCTTCAATGTGTGTAATGATATGCTGCACATGTTTTACAACACTGTGGTTGCAAGTGCTATTGTCTACGCTGTTGTCTGCTGGGGCAACAGCATTAGTGCAAAAAACAACAAGAAGCTGGTCAAACTGGTTAAACGAGCTAGCTCAGTGCTGGAGGGGAGAGTAGACTCTGGGATGGATGTGCTTGAGAGGCGTATGAGGCACAAGGTGCAGGTCATCCTGAAAAACCCCGGGCATCCCCTCCATGTAATTCTGGAGAGTCAAAAGAGCACTCGGAACAACAACCGGCTCCTCTCCCTGCCCTGTAGAACGGAGCGGTTCAGGAGATCCTTCACCCCTGCAGCCATTAGATTTTATAATTCGGACCGCTAGGCTGTAGGGGGATGCATTTTGCAATTTTTAATTTTTAATTGTTAATTATTGGTCTTTTTAAGTATTTATTGCTCTCAGGTAGTGTCCACATTGTATTCTATGTATTTTCTGTCTGCGTTCGTTTTGAATCTGTGGGTTTGTTGGTTGGGGGCTTCTGGACATCTGAATTTCCCTGAGGGGATCAATAAAGTATTTATTATTATTATTATTATTATTATTATTATTATTATTATTATTATTATTATTATTATTATTATTATTATTATTATTATTATTATTATTATTATTATTATTATTATTATTAAATGATGTGAGATAGGACAGAACAATTGTAAAGCCAAAGGGAGATTATAGGTGAAAGGGGAGGGGGAAGGGGAGAAATACCTTCTTCCCGATGGCAGAAGTGAAATAGTAGTGTGGCCAGGGTGATTTGGGTCCTTAATAATGGTGGGTGCCTTTTTGAGTCAGTGCTTCGATGGTAGGAGTGCTAAGTACCCGTGATGGGCTGGGCAGTAACCATCACGAGGTGTTCAAGTTGCCGAACCCCTGGCTTCTACTTCTTCTTTTGTATGGCGTGCACAGCCTAAAGTTGTAAGACAACTTGTTCTATTTGATCTTATTTGATTGTCCACCCCCCGAACCAGGCTGTGCTCAATCTTCTAAAGAAGTAAATGTGTTGATGGGCTTTCTTTATGATTGCATCAATGTGCCGGGTCCAGGACAGATCTTTAGAGATATGCATGCCCAGGAACTTTAACTTGTTTACCCTCTCTACCACCGACCTGCAATGAATACAGGTTTGTGAATCCTCAGCCTTCCTCTTCAGCAAACAATCCCTTGATTTTAATAAGATCATGACAGATCTTATCTAACTTCCTGGCCTATTCCCTACTGAGTGAGTTATAATCCTCGATGGGCAAAAATGAACTCTCCTGTGCTGTAAGGAAATCATTAACATCAAATATACCAGTCAGTGCAGAAAAGAAAGAAGACCAACAGAATCCTTTCTGCTCTCCAGAGGACAGGTTCAAGGCAAAGGGGAAAAGATTAATAGGAATCTGAGGGGTGACCTTTTCACACTAAGGGTGGTGGATGTATGGAACAAGCTGCCAGAGGAGATAGTTGAGGCATGGACTATCCCAACATTTAAGAAGCAGTTAGACAGATACATGGATAGGACAGATTTGGAGGGATCTGGACCAAACACAGACAGGTGGGATTAGTGTAGCTGGGACATGTTGGCCAGTGTGGGCAAGTTCTGGCGAATGACCTGTTTCCACACTATATCACTCTATGACTCCCCTATCCACTAGGGCTGCTGTGCTAAAAGTACAGTTAAAATACAATTTAAATATTCATAATAAAATGTCTATCAATTAATCTTTAAAGCAATTGCAATAAGTGTAAGATAACAACGTGTTAAATCGATAGTGAGATGCTTTGCTTGCATTGCGATTATGGATATGGGTGCATTTACATGACAGCTACTGGTAGGAGATAGCTGCTGTGGTCCAGGTTCGACATCAGGATCATCTCATTTAGTTTGCTTGGCTGTTGCTGGGTCTGTAAAAATACTTGCTCAAGGGAGAACAGTCTACATGGTTGGTTGAACATAATGGGCCAAATTGAGTTGGCCGAGGCTGGGAGTTCTAATGGGAACTGCCAGTGTACTGCAGTTAAGTATCTGGCTCCACTGTAAGTCTGCAATGAATTGGGTAACAGATCCTGTTGCTAAAGGGTATGTGGGAACCTAATGTACAATCAGAATCTCCCGTTCACTGGAATTCTAGACATTTGGATTAAGAAGAAGCGATATGTTTATTACTTTAGTTTTCTTTTTACTTACATTATTCATTATAATGTTTTGATTATGTAATAATGCTTGAACACATTTTGATGAATAGTATATTTGTAACAGTTTGAATAATGTACTTATTTACTTATGAAAAACACTTTTAAACACTGTTTAAATAACTCTGGGGTGCTTTTAAAATGCTGACAATATGTTGAGAACTTTGTCTGAAGTTGAGGATTTGGTACGAAGGAACTGTAGAGGCTGGTTTACACTAAAGAAAGAGACAAAAGCTTGGTGTAACTCTCGACCCGATGCTGCCTGACACACTGAATTACTCCAGCAATTTGTGTCTATCTTCGATGAGATGTCTTCAGCAGTCATAGCCTGGGGGCCTAGTCACACCCGACTTTGTTGCATGACCCTGAGGGATGGAGAGTCAGCGACCTATGTCCGCCATGGTCAGTAGGATGGACAGGATTGTAAAGTATAAACTGGAGAAAATCAACTGGTATCTGTCGTGGGAAATGGATGATGGATGTGTTGGGTCAAGTCCATACCTCTGGACTGAAAGAGTAGAGGGGAGATAGCTAGTGTAAGGAGGTGAGGTTAAGTTAAGAGGAGCATCTCAGTGAGGAAGGGCAGGTTTGTGGATGGAGCCAGGTGGGGAGAGAAGGGTAGAGATAACAACAGAGGCTGGGACGTGATTTGTGATTATAACCAGAGGGGCAGATATGGAATCTGATGGGGAAGGAAGGTGGAGTACAGGACTAAATAAGGACTAAGTAAGTAAGCGCACCTCTTATTCCACCTCAGCAGTTTACTAATGAATGGCATGAACATTGAATAAGTTCAAGTACAAGTTCAAGTACAAGTTCAAGTTCAAGCTACATTTATTATCACATGCACTACTTGGTATAGTGAGATTTGAATTACCATACAACCATACGAATAAGGGGGAATTTTATTGAAACCACCTGGGTATGGAAGGGCCAGGATAGAGTGGACATGGAAAGGATGTTTCCAGTTATGGGGAGGGTCCAGAACCAGAGGGCACAGCTTCAGAATAAAAGGATGTACTTTTAGATTGGAGATGAGGAATTTCTTTAGCCAAACGGTGATGAATTTGTGGAATTTATTGACATAGATGGATGTGGAGGCCAAGACATTGGATATTTAAAAAAAGGAGATTGATAGATTCCTCATTTTGTCAAAGGTTATGCGGAGAGGACAGAATTATGGGGTTGAGATGGAAAAGTAAATCAGTGACAATTGAATGGTGGAGTCAACTTGATGGGCCGAATGGCCTAATTCTGCTCCTAAGTCTTATGGTCTTTGGACATTAGACTTTTACTTTGGACTTTCGCGAAACAGCATGTAAACAGGCTCTTCAGCCCACCAAGTCCACGCCGACCAGTGATCACCCCATACACTAGCACAATCCTTCATACTAGGGACAATACACAATTTTACCAAAGCCAATTAACCTATGAACCTGTACGTCTTTAGAGTGTGGGAGGAAACTGGAACACCCAGAGAAAATCCATGCAGTCACAGGGAGAATGTACAAACTCCGTACAGACAGCACCCATAGTCAGGATTGAACTCGGGTCCTCTAGCGCTGCAACTCTACTGCTGTGCCACTGCTCCGCACCTGATGGTCTTATGGAATTCTCTAATTTCAGGTAACCTGCTCTCCCTTGGTCCCACTATCTATCCAAATCCACCCATTCACACCTTACTTTCCCGTAACAACACACCCCTCTCAGCCAGTTTTTTCCACTGCCACTCCAACTGCCCATCACCCACACACTACTCCTCTCAGTCCCCTCCCCCAGGGTTGCCATCTTCCCACCTAACCTCCTCTATTCACTTTCCTTTCCCATCAGATTCCATCATCTGCAACCCTTGGTTACTTCCACCAAATGCGTGAATCTGGATGTAAAGCTAGTGACACAGTGTTGAAAAGGGTGAGGGGTGTAGCTGAAACATGTTTTATTTGAGTGAATAGCATTGATGAAGTACCTCTCATGGATGCTCTTAAGAAACTGACTCAATGTTGAGTGATGAACACAAGAGTTCTTTCGCCTTGTCAAGTCCTCTCGCTCTCCGCTACTTCACTAACATTGATGCTGGCTATTGTGCCTTTGTCATAAAAAACTGTCATTCGATCAGTCACAGAGGTTTTTAAGGAGTTAACTTCTTTGGGGGAAATCATGCTTTGTCCCAATGTCTTTGGCGGAAGTTATAGCAGGAGAATTTTCACGGAATTATTTTTCCTATCTTCCCACTATTAGCAATCCATACAATTTAACAATAGCCCTTATGAAGAGATGTAAACATGAACAATGTCAAACCAGGGAACCTAATTCCATTATCCCCGAGTTGGGAATTCAGAGGCACTTAATAAAAATTATATGGAAATAAACTTCCACTGACTAGAGGACAAACAACTTCAGGAATGTAATAATTATTGTGAAACAATGAAATTTCAGCAGCTGCAGAATGCTGAATGAAAATAACATATGTCCTACTCTAAGAGACCATAATAATTCCTCAGCTGGGTTTTAAAATGAATTTTGAATTAATTTAGTCTGCATAAAAATGGAACCAGTTGCAATGTAAGGTGAAGAGGTGATTTAATTGATTGATGGGCAGAGGAGGTGGAGAGCATTTGCAACTCTCCCATTTGAAACAAGTTAAGCATGACTGAACGTGTGAAAGTCATTTTGACTTGGACCATTTTTACTGCTCTCTCAAACCTTGCTGTCCATGTACATCTACACGTCTACAGTTCATAACTTGTTGGAGCAGAATTAGGCCATTCGGCCCATTCAGTCTACTCTGCCATTCAATGGCGGATCTATCTTTCCCTCTTAACCCCATTCAACTGACTTTTCCTCATAACCCCTGACACACGAACTAATTAAGAATTCATCTATCTCCGCCTTAAAAATATCCATTGACTTGGCCTCCACAGCCTCTGTAGCAATGAATTCAACAGATTCACCACCATCGCCTTCCTAAAGGAACGTCCTTTTATTCTGAGGCTATGACCCCTGCTCCTAGACTCACCCACTAATGGAAATTTCCACTCCACATCCACTCTATACAATGGTTATGACTCTAGTTCACTTAATGAAAATATTACTATTCACCAAAAACAGTTATATTTTTATTTGTTATTAGTCGGCGTTGGTAGAATATTCAATATCGCATTAATATTGTAACTATGATATGATTATTTCCTGGAATTAGCTGCTTTCACTAATTCATGGATGCTATGAAGGAATGACTCAAAGTTGAGTAATGAACACAACATCCTTCACTTCAAGGATAAAAGCCCAGCTTATCCATCCTTTGCTTGTAACTCATGCTCTCCAGTCCTGTTAACATCAGTTGGACCAAATCCACCAACTGCACTTTTTTAATAAATCATTGCTTACTGTAGATACAGATGCTGGAATCTGGACTTCTTCCAGAAGATCAAAGACATGTAGGTTTGTTGTTGAGGTCCTAGTTGGAGTAAAGCTCGTTGAGATTAGATTTGAATCCTTAGATCTTAGATCCATTTTGCATTAACAGTGCATCACTCAATTGCAGTCACAGGTCCTCTTTTTTCAAACAGAGAAAAATCCATCTCCTTTAACGTGAGTCGTGAACAAGACGTGACATGAGCATGGGAACCCTTCCAGGTTGTATGTTCTGGAATAGCCAGTGAGTGTTTGTCCAGCTCATGTGACACACAGCCCTTCAACCAACTGCTCGTCATCAACTGGAAATGATACGACTCGCTGGAGATCTAGATCTCATGCTCCTGCAAGGACAACTGACATATAAGGCCAAGATTAGACTCGATATTTTTAGGAACTTAATTTTTAAGAACTTAATACTTGAAAGCTACAAGATGGTACCAGAAATGTGGGAACTCTTTGTGCACTGCCTCAGAAGAAATCGACTTTATTTAAACTACAATCGTCGCACTATTTTACCTGTGCATGAGTCTTTGTAAAACAAAGCATTTCTCTGTATCTAACAACATGTGACAATAAAATAGTTATTAAATTGTTGGATTATTGTTTGTGAGAACAAAGAATAAACTGGTCCTTGTGGTCAAAATCATGCACTGGGTAAGCTCCCATGATGTTTCCATACTGGATGACTCCATGACGCAATGTCTTTATGACATTGAGTTTCCCTGAAGTCTTCTCCACAGAGGATCTTTCTCATTTCTCATGTTTTCTTATGACAAATAATGGGACCAGTCAGCCCATTGAGAGTATCCCAGCTATCAAACCATTCCCCACTTATTTCCCTGTGATTTTATTATTTTCTCTCTCCCACACCAATCAACTCCCATTGATTCTCTTTCCACCCACCTATATTAGTAAGAATCTTCCAGTAAACTACCGACTTAGGATGCGGGATGATACCTCAGCATCCAAGGGGAACTCTCAAGGGGGCAAGATACAGATACCACACACAGCACCTGAGATCAAAATTGAATCTTGATCAACGGAGTTGTGCGGTAGAAGCAGTAACTACAACACGATCTGGCAATCATTCGGGCAAAACTCTTTATAAAAGAATAATAAAATCCATCTGGCTCAGGAAAGGATATCTGACAATCTCAGCTGGCCATTCCTACGTGTAACTCTTGATGCACTTGAAATGGAATTGAATAAAGATTTGAAGGCTTTTGAAGTTGTGGGGAGTGAGTAGAGGAGTGAGATTAATTGGAAAGCTCTACCTAAGAGCTGATCCATGCACAATCAGCGGATCACTGTCCTTCTGTGCTTATTGCTAATGATTTTCCTCATCATGGATCAGGTATTAAAACAGGTTGTTTCTTGATTTGTACCTGGTGGAGCTTTATTGCACTTCATCGACTGAGTACTTACCTCCTGCAGTGGGAAGCTACCGACTGTGCCAAGTGATCGCCTGAATTAATAATAATTATTGCAAACTGTTGGAGGGATTTGCCATCTACATCTTTTGAGGTCCATGCAATACAAAATGCTAGACACAGTTCAGAAACTTTAATATAATTTAACAATTATTGACCAATGCAGGGATTCAAAAAAATAAATAAATCGATAAGTATCTTTGAGTCATTTGCCAGATATCCTATTGTTCTCAAAATAGTATGTTTCTAAATAGTCTTTCATTGTTAGAACGGCACTTAATACGTACCTGTCAAAATCTATATTGTTCACTGGCAAATTCCTTTACTCCTTGTAAAATTTGGTAAAAACATTTAAAAGAATTGTTACTGAATTGACAGTAAATTAGAAGATGATTCTTTTTATGAAATTTACTTTCAATATCTGTGTCTTGCAAAGTAATTAATACATTGTGTGATCTTTGTTTTGAAGTATGGAATTATTTGCATAATCAATTTTCCCCTTATATATTCATGAATTGGGAATTTGGGATATTGCTCTCAAACCAATCTAACCCAAGATCAGACATTTATTTTTGCATATAAATAGAAAATATTGGAAATACTCAGCAGGGTAGGCAGTAACTATGGAAAAGGAAACAGCACTCACATTTCAGGGGTTAAACACCATTTATTCTGACCATTTGTGTACTTGTTTTCATTTCAGAATTTTAGTAGCTGCAGTTTTTATTTAATGTTCTTTCTTGACAAAAGAGTGGAATGATTCAATGCATTCAAAAGAAGAAGATAACAGTGTAGTGTTTCACTGGTGTAGTTTTATTTATCATTGCAATGGGAGACCCATGTGGATTTAAATGATTTCTCATGTACTCACAGAAATTTTCTACTTTACTTTTACTTTACGGGATCTGGAAGTCCTGGTTCATCAGTGACTGAAAGTGGGTATGCAGGTACAGCAGGCAGTGAAGAAAGCGAATTGCATGTTGGCCTTCATAACACGAGGAGTTGAGTATCGGAGCAAAGAGGTCCTCCTGCAGTTGTGCAGGGCTCTAGTGAGACCACACCTGGAGTATTATGTGCAGTTTTGTTAATGGCAAACTTGAGGAAGGATATTCTTGCTATTGAAGGAGTGCAGAGTAGATTCACGAGGTTAATTCCCGGGATGGCAGGACTGTCATATGTTGATAGATTGGAGCGGCTGGGCTTGTGTACTCTGGAATTTAGAAGGATGAGAGGATATCTTATTGAAACATATAAGATTATTAAGGGTTTGGACACACTAGAGGCAGGAAATATGTTCCCAATGTTGGGGGAGTCCAGAACCAGGGGCCATAATTTAAAAATAAATGGTAAGCCATTTAGAACGGAGATGAGGAAAAACTTTTTCACGCAGAGAGTTGTGAATGTGTGGAATTCTCTGCCTCAGAGGGCAGTGCAGGCTGGTTCTCTGTATGCTTTCAAGAGAGTTAAGCCCCTGTCCCACTTAGGAAACCTGAATGGAAACCCAAGGTTTCTGTGCGGTTCCCGGAGGTTTTTGTCAGTCTCCCTACCTGCTTCCACTACCTGCAACCTCCGGCAACCACCTGCAACCTCCGGGAACCGCACGGAAACCTTGGGTGGGGCGCAAAGTCTCCAGAGGTTTCCGTTCAGGTTTCTTAAGTGGGACAGGGGCATTAGATAGAGCTCTTAGGGATAGTTATGATCACATTGAATGGCAGTGCTGGCTCGAAGGTCCGAATGGCCTACTCCTGCACCTATTGTATATTGTCTATTGTCTATTGTCTATTTTCAGTGTAGAACTGGGACTTTTCTTCCTGGCTTCTTGGTCACTTGCTTAATTTGACTGAATCAGCCATGATTTTGTCAGCCAGTAATTCCACGGAAACACAACTTCATTGGAAATATTGAAATCTCGTGAGCACCTTTGAAGAGTCTCAGACCGGAAACCTTTACAACGTTTCTCCTCCCACTGAGGCTGCATAACCTGTTGATTGTTTCCAGCAACTTCAGTTGTTATTCCTAATTGAAACTTTGCAGATCAGAATCACATGAGGTTGTTTGTACCACAATGTTATTATGTTGCAGGAAAGGATGATATCTATTGATTGCAAGATGTTTAGTTTAGGTTAGTTTAATTTAGTTAAGTTTATTGTCATGTGAACTGAGGTACAGTGAAAATCTTTTTGTTGTGAGCTAACCAGTCATTGGAAAGACTATATATGATTACAAATGAGCTGTCCACAGTATACAGATATATGTTAAAGGGAATAAAGTTTAGCGCAAGATAAGGTCCAGTAAATGGGAAATAGCAAAGCGCCTTGGCCATTAAAGAGATCACCAGGACTAAAAATAGGAGGATTAAAAATAAAAATCTGTTATATTTTTTTCTGATTGCAGGAGAAACAGAATAGTTTTCCTATTAATTCATTTGCTCTATTTCTATCAATATCCACAGCACATATTCCCACACCCCACACCAGCTTGCTATGTGAATGGTTCATGAGATATCAAGTACCCTCCATTAGGAGAGTGAAATGTCAATCCATGCCTACAGCAAGCACCAGCAGCTGACTGAGAAAGAGCTTCTGCCATCAGAATGAATCAAGTCTCCAGATGACGATCCTGGCTTGGAATGCTAATTAATCCACATACCACATTACAGCGTAAAATCCAACCACAATATTTCTATGAACCCAGATCTTTGCACAGTCTTACTATCAAAGAGGTGTGCTGATTTAGCCTTTCTAAGTCATGGCAGTTAGGTCCCCATAAATAGTTTCCATCCCTTGACGAAGGGCCTTGTTTAATCTCTTTATTTAAGATTTGCTGCGTGTGCTTTTGCAAGTTCTATTTTTATTTCAGAATTCCATCATAGACAGCTTATTTGTCCTGCAGACCACAGGACTGAGTAAGAATGGGGGTGGGGGGGAGATAAAATGAATCATGATTTCTACTCCAGCTCAATGTCCACTCACAAACGTTGGGAAGATTAAAAATGAGGATGCAGATTTTTTATTCAGTAACAAAGTGTGCCACTTGAACAAAGTATCAGAAAGCAGTTGTAATCCAGCACATATAAAAATTTGAGTAACTCAGCGGGACAGGCAGCATCTCTGGAGAGAAGGAATGAGTGACGTTTTGGGTTGGTGGGTCTTGACCCGAAACGTCACCCAATATCTCTCTACATAGATGATGCCTGTCCCGCTGAGTTACTCCAGCATTTTGTGTCTATCTTTGGATTAAACCAGCATCTGCAGTTCCTTCATACTCATGCAAAAACTTTACTGGGTCAAAACCACCAAGTGCAGAATCCTAAAAGTGTTTAAAGAAAAATATCAAGTACTTCCTACCGACCAGCAGATGCCAGGGAACTCTGTTTTTCTTCATTCAGGCAAGGTCAACCACAACTTGCTGAAACTCCATCAAAATGGTTATGGGTATGGAGCGGACAAAGAAGATACTGAACATACGTTACCATAAGAAGAATGTCTTCTTGTCAGTAACGCACCTTTAGATTTCTGGTGAATTAATAAACTGTGATGGCCTCATTCTCAATTGATGACATTTTCAACATGCTGCTAGGCAGCAGTACTGTCTCACTCATCTTTTATGTAAACATCTGATTTGTACATTAATGTAAACATCTTATTAATGAAAATACTATGTAATTCATTGGTTCTATTGAGGGTTCTATTGTCTCCAGTAAAAATATTCATTGTTTTACACAAACATATTATGATGCATTTACTTTGATCAAACTCATTGCACTCCAAATATTGATATTAATTCATACCAGTCATTGCTGATTTGCACTGATCCCCGTCACCGGCTGACTATTTTTTTTTCTTGGTGTGTGAGGTGAGCAGGTCAGACAAGCTGAGAGGTAAAATCCAACACCAGGCAATAATAGCACTCACATCAGCAAGCTTTTAGAATTCATTTACCATAAATGTGTAAAAAGCAAATGGGATTTTATAGAGCAGTGCCACAGCAAACATTATTATTAATTCATTGTCATGACATCATGACTCATAAGATTGAAACCCATTGACTACTTGGTCCAGTTTTTTTTGCAAAACATGTAATTATAAATGAAGTGCCCTTTCTTGGACAAAGACCCACCTACCTTCTCTCCTCGAGGGGAAAACTAACATAGAAGCGCTGACCTCTTTCTCTGATAGAAAATGAGACATTTTGTAACAGTGGTGCAGCATCGTCCCAAAGGTGTTTCACATATATTATAGAAATATTGGTCCAGAGGAAGCGCTCAAGCCCAGTGCCCCTATACTAGTGGCAGCACACCCACAGGAGCCAGTGACTGTTATAACCATATAACCATATAACCATATAACAATTACAGCACGGAAACAGGCCATCTCGACCCTTCTAGTCCGTGCCGAACACGTATTCTCCCCTAGTCCCATATACCTGCGCTCAGACCATAACCCTCCATTCCTTTCCCATCTATATAACTATCCAATTTATTTTTAAATGATAAAAACAAACCTGCCTCCACCACCTTCACTGGAAGCTCATTCCACACAGCCACCACTCTCTGAGTAAAGAATTTCCCCCTCATGTTACCCCTAAACTTCAGTCCCTTAATTCTCAAGTCATGTCCCCTTGTTTGAATCTTCCCTACTCTCAGTGGGAAAAGCTTATCCACGTCAACTCTGTCTATCTCTCTCATCATTTTAGACCTCTATCAAGTCCCCCCTTAACCTTCTGCGCTCCAAAGAATAAAGCCCTAACTTGTTCAACCTTTCTCTGTAACTTAGTTGCTGAAACCCAGGCAACATTCTAGTAAATCTCCTCTGTACTCTCTCTATTTTGTTGACATCCTTCCTATAATTAGGCGACCAAAATTGTACACCATGCTCCAGAATTGGCCTCACCAATGCCTTGTACAATTTTAACATTACATCCCAACTTCTATACTTAATGCTCTGATTTATTAAGGCCAGCACACCAAAAGCTTTCTTTACCACCCTATCTACATGCGATTCCACTTTCAGGGAACTGTGCACAGTTATTCCCAGATCCCTCTGTTCACCTACATTCTTCAATTCCCTACCATTTACCATGTACGTCCTATTTTTATTTGTCCTGCCAAGATTTAGCACCTCACACTTATCAGCATTAAACTCCATCTGCCATCTTTCAGCCCACTCTTCCAACTGGCATAAATCTCTCTGTAGACTTTGAAAATCTACTTCATTATCCACAACCCCACCTATCTTAGTATCATCTGCATACTTACTAATCCAATTTACCACACCATCATCCAGATCATTGATGTACATGACAAACAACAGTGGACCCAACACAGATCCCTGTGGCACCCCACTAGTCACTGGCCTCCAACCTGACAAACAACCATCCACCATTACTCTCTGGCATCTCCCATTCAGCCACTGTTGAATCCATCTTGCTACTCCACCATTAATACGCAACAATTGAACCTTCTTAACCAACCTTCCATGAGGAACCTTGTCAAAGGCCTTACTGAAGTCCATATATACAACATCCACTAATTTACCCTCATCAATTTCCCGAGTAACCTCTTCAAAAAATTCAAGAAGATTAGTCAAACATGACCTTCCAGGCATAAATCCATGTTGACTGTTCCTAATCAGACCCTGTTTATCCAGATGCTTATATATATTATCTCTAAGTATCCTTTCCATTAATTTGCCCACCACTGACGTCAAACTAACAGGTCTATAATTGCTAGGTTTACTCTTAGACCACTTTTTAAACAATGGAACAACATGCGCAGTACGCCAATCCTCCGGCACTATTCCCGTTTCTAATGATATTTGAAATATTTCTGTCATAGCCCCTGCTATTTCTACACTAACTTCCCTCAATGTCCTAGGGAATATCCTGTCCGGACCTGGAGACTTATCCACTTTTATATTTCTCAAAAGTGTCAGTACTTCCTCTTCTTTGAATCTCATAGTTTCCATAGCTACTCTACTTGTTTCCCTTACCTCACATAATTCAATATCCTTGTCCTTGGTGAATACCGAAGAAAATAAATTGTTCAATATCTCCCCCATCTCTTTTGGTTCTGCAGGCAGCTGTCCATTCTGACTCTCTAATGGACCAATTTTATCCCTCGTTATCCTTTTGCTATTAATATAGCTGTAGGAACCCTTTGGATTTACTTTCACCTTACTTGCCAAAGCAACCTCATATCTTCTTTTAGCTTTTCTAATTTCTTTCTTAAGATTCTTTTTACGGTTATAATACAAAATATTCAAATAACAAAATATCCTTATATGCAGACGATGTATTAATGTATATCACAAAACCCCAAATCAGTATACCAAACATATTAAATCTAATTGAGGACTTTGGATCTTTCTCAGGATATAGAATAAACTGGAACAAAAGTGAAATTATGTCGATAAAACCGAAAGACTCAACACATCTCTTGAAATTCCCCTTTAAAATAGCCACAGAAAAATTTAAATATTTAGGAATTGAAATCACTAGAAACTATCACGCTATGTTTAACGCCAATTATAGCCCCTTACTTAAGAAACTAAATAATCTAATCAAATTCTGGAAAACGCTCCCGATGTCTTTAATAGGTCGAATAAATGCTATTAAAATGATCTTTTTACCACAAATCCTATATTTATTTCAATTAATTCCAACATATCTTTCAAAAAAGTTTTTCAATAAACTAGACTCAGACATTACAAATTTTATATGGGATTATAAATCCCACAGAATACAAAGAGCACACCCTAGTAAACTAAAAGAGATGGGTGGTCTAGCACTCCCTAATTTTATGTACTATAATTGGGCAGTAAATATTAAAAATATGATCCACCTGCTGGACAATTCTGCCCAGCAGGTGGACTGGATTGTAATGGAGAGAGAGGACTGCTCTCCGTGTAATACAGGAGCGACTCTCCTCTCACCAATGAATCTGAATAACAAAAATTATAATAAAAATCCAATGATACAGAGCACAATTAGAACTTGGAAACAAATAAAACAGAATCTAAAATTAAGAAATCTATCTCTTTTAATGCCAATAGTCAATAACCCGTCGTTTAAACCTTCAATTAGAGATAAATCATTTACACAATGGGAAAGAATGGGAATTAAAACGCTCGGAGACTTGTATGAATTAGGAAAATTATCATCATTTCAACAACTACAACTGAAATATAATTTGAAAAATAATCAATATTTTAAATATCTTCAAATCCGTGACCATCTGAAAAAATACACAAAAGACTATCATAACATGTCCCCAGACTTATTGGATGAAGCCATGAAGACAAAGGCTGAATCAGCAAATCTAATATCATACTTATACAGCATTATTTTAAATATAGAAATACCTACAACTGATGGTATTAGAAGAGACTGGGAACAAGAACTAGCTATAAAAACTTCAAAAGAGAGCTGGGATAAACACTTACTATATGTGCATAAATGCTCGATCAACGTACGACATACTCCAATTCAATATAAAACATTACATAGACTATATTATTCAAAAACTAAAATAAATAAACTTTTCCCCAATGTCTCACCCATTTGTGATAAATGTCAGTCACAAGAAGCTACCATAGCGCACTCTTTTGTTTTTTGTATTAAAATCCAAAAATTTTGGAACGAAATATTTGAAATCTTCACAAAATTATTTAAAATAAAACTTGTACCAAAAGCAGAATGGATCATTTTTGGAATATCGGAAGGTAACCCCGAATTAAACATGTTTCAAAAGAACTTACTTAACTACGGGCTAATAATGGGAAAAAAACTTATACTCAAATTTTGGAAAAATGCTCCAATACCAACAATAAAAATGTGGATTTCAAACATGTTCGAAACACTACACTTGGAAGAGATGAGACTCCTCCTAGCAGGCAAAGCAGACCACTTCCAAAAGACGTGGTCTGCATTTATGGAACTATTACAAGCATAAGGTGCAATAGTAATTTAAAATATAAATGCTACCAGGATCTGGTAACGGGGGGTATAAAATAAAAAAATTTTAAAACACGGTCGGTATATCCTTTTTTTGCGAGTTTTGTGTTACAATAGAGCGATTGTTTTTCCTTTTTTTTCTTTTCTTTCTAGGGTCTTATTTCCTTTCTTTACTTCCTTCTCTAACTTCCTCCCTAAGGGGATTTCTTTTCCCAACTTTCCTGCACCTTCACGATTCTTGCTCACTTTCCTTACTTCTTTTATTTCTATCTTTTTTAAAGCTCGAAAAACGAAGTGGTACAACAAATGTGATAAGATATATCGGATGTGTATTATTGTAATTTACTGTACTTCTAATAAAAATAAAATTCATTAAAAAAAAGAAGAAAAAAAAGAGATTATTTTTACATTCTTTATACTCCTCAAGATCCTCATTTACTCCATGCTGCCTATAATTATTGTAGATCTCTCTCTTTATCCGAACCGTGTCCAATTTCCCTTGAAAACCATGGCTTTTTCCAATTTTTACTATTTACTTTCAACCGAACAGGGACATAAAGATTCTGTACTCTTAAAATTTCACCTTTAAATGTCCTCCAATTCTCTTCCACATCTTTCCCATAAAACAAACTGTCCCAATTTACTCCTTTTAAATCCTTTCGCATCTCCTCAAAGTTAGCCTTTTTTCAATCAAAAATCTCAAACCTAGGTCCAGTTCTGACCCTCTCCATAATTATATTGAAACTAATGGTATTGTGATCACTGGTCCCGAACTGTTCCCCAACGCATACCTCTGCCACCTGACCCGTCTAACAGGAGGTCCAGCACCGCGCCTTCACTAGTAGATACTTCTATGTATTGCTGCAAAAAACTATCCTGCACACATTTTACAAACTCCAACCCATCCAGCCCATTTACAGAATGTGTTTCCCAGTCTATGTGTGGAAATTTGAAATCTCCCACAATCACTACCTTGTGCTTACTACTAATATCTGCAATCTCCTTACACATTTGCTCTTCCAATTCTCGCTCCCCATTTGGCGGTCTATAATATACCCCTATAAGTGTTCCTACCCCTTTCCCATTTCTCAGTTCCACCCAAATAGCCTCCCTAGACGAGCCCTCTAATCTATCCTGCCAAAGCACTGCTGTAATATCTTCCCTGATAAGCAATGCAACACCTCCACCTCTTGCCCCTCCAATTCTATCACACCTGAAGCAACAAAATCCTGGAATATTTAGTTTCCAATCACAGCCCTCCTGCAACCATGTTTCACTGATCGCCACAACATCATACTTCCAGGTGTCAATCCAGGCTCTGAGTTCATCCACCTTTCTTACAATGCTCCTAGCATTAAAATATACACATTTAAGAAACCCACCCTCTCTTATTCTCTGTTTATTGTCATTTTCTTCTCTCTCCCCTACATTTTGGGTCAGAGTGCTACCATTCTCTGCCTCCTGCCTCACACACTGACTGCTAGCTTTCCCAATTTGAGTCCCTCCCCCCAACCATACTAGTTTAAAGTCTCCCCAGTAGCCTTTGCAAATCTCCCCGCCAGGATATTGGTCCCCCTCGAGTTCAAGTGCAAACCGTCCTTTCTGTACAGGTCGCACCTTCCCCAAAAGAGGTCCCAATGATCCAGAAACTTGAATCCATACCCACTGCACTAGTCCCTCATCCACTCATTTATTCTCCACCTCGTTCCATTCCTACTCTCACTGTCGCGTGGCACAGGCAGTAATCCTGAGATTGTTACCTTTGCAGTCCTTCTCCTTAACTCTCTACCTAACTCCCTAAATTCTTCTTTCAGGACCTCTTCTCTTTTTTTACCTATGTCGTTGGTACTTGTATGTACCACAAGCTCAGGCTCCTCTCCCTCCCATTTCAGGATTTCTTGGACACGTTGCTTCTGCTGGTCTCAGTGGGTAATGTTCTTGTCTATGGTGTAGAAGGTTGTGGGTTCACGTCCTCCTCCAGAGTTTCAAACATAAAACTCGTCCTTGGTGGTCTTGTTTAGTTTTGAGATACAGGGCAGAAACAAGCCCTTTGGCCCATTGAGTCTGTGCTGATCAGTGATCCCCGCACACTAATATTATCCAACACACACACACTGGGGACAATTTACAAATTCACCAAAGCCAATTAACCTTCAAACATATATGTCTGGACTGTGGGAGGAAACCGGAGCACCCGGAGAAAACCCGTACAAATTCCTTACAGACAGCACCCGTAGTCAGGATCGAACCCAGGTCTCTGGCGCTGTATGGCAACAACTCTACCGTTGCACCACAGCACCTCTAGTACAGAGGGTGTGTCATGATTATGGATAAGAAGATCTCAAGACACTGTTTTGAAGGTGATTAGGGATCTCACTCCTGAGGGTCCAGTCAATCAACATTATCAAAACAATTTATCTGATCATTATTACTTTGCAGCGTGCAAAATTGGCTAACATATCACTTACCTGATGAGCAACACTTCATACGCTGCAAAGCAGTGTGAGACCTCCCAGTATCACGAATATCATGATAGAAGTGCTCTTTTTTTTCTATGAGCTTCTTGAATACTTTTTCTTTTTTGTATGTTTACTTTTCCAACTCCCTTCTTAAAATCTTGTTCGACTCCATCTCTAATTGGGAAAAGTGGAAGTACAACGAGACCTGGGGGTCCTTGTTCATCAGTCTATGAAAGTAAGCATGCAGGTTCAACAGGCAGTGAAGAAAGCGAATGGCATGTTGGCCTTTATAACAAGAGGAGTCGAGTATAGGAGCATAGAGGTCCTTCTGCAGTTATACAGAGCCTTAGTGAGACCACACCTGGAGTATTGTGTGCAGTTTTGGTCCCCTAATTTCAGGAAGGACATTCTTGCTATTGAGGGAGTGCAGCACAGGGAAGGACTTGGAACTTTATTTTTGCCTTCCATCACAGTGAGCAATGTATAGGAATCACTGTGATGGATGTTTATGTTAAAATGTGTTTTCTGAGTCTATTGCTTTTTTAAATTGTATGACTGACCTGGCCAGTGAATTTCATTACACCAATTGGTGTATGTGACAATAAATGAACTTATGAACTTATGAACTTGTCTATTGTCTATTGTCTAATATACAGAGAGTGAGATCTAGATTATTAGCAGTTTCAATAAAATAATGCTTCTCACATCCTGCTATAATGTTTACTGTTGCTTGAAATCTGTCCCTTCAGTTTTGAACCATCCAATAATGGGAACAACCTTTTCCCATCAAAATCAATCATGATCTTAGACACCTCTGTCAAATATCCTCGTAAATCTTCATTGAATCAAGGAAAACAACCACAGCTTTCCAACTTTAATCTTATAATTGAAATCCCTCCCCTCTGAAGCTATTCCAGTTCTCCCAAGGCCAACTCTTAGGTCCTCTTTTGTTTTCCCCTGATCAGCTTCTATTAGAGAAAACAATTTATTTTGCTGCATGTGATCATTACTGGAACAATTTTACTTGCCTTCCAAATGCAACCTTATATACACAGTATAGAAAAATCCATAAGCTGGAGTAAGACTCAATAACCAATTAATTTCTTATTTGGCAGTGTTGCTCAAGATAATAAAGCTGACCAAGAGACCAATAGACTTGCGCACTCTTTAAAAAAATTATTAGATCATCTATCTTTGAGCTAAGCAGAAAGTAATATGTTACCCTTCTCTGGTCTGGTAATGCTCGATACCCACAGACAGCAAAGATGAAATGGCAGTGGATACTTGTTGTGCCAAGTTTCAGTCTGACAATATTACCTTGTGATTCCTGGAGCATCTCTTAAGATAGCTAAATCTTTCAAATTTTAGGTCATTATATAATTATGTAACTGGGTGATACCGCGTTGATGCCACAGTCAAGTAGGCCCACTAATACCTCTTTTTTCCTGAGGAGATTGAGAACATTTGGCATATCTCCAGTGACTCCTACAAGCTTCTACAGATACACCATAGAAAGCATACTGATGGGTTGCATCAAAACTTGGTTTGGGTACAGCTCAGAAAAGGCACCTACCAAATCAATGATTTGTCCCATCTGGTCCTTGTTCTTCCCCCTGCTCCAGTCCATGGAAGACGAAAGTTCGCACCACCACACTTAGGAACAGCTTCTTAACCTCTGTTATCAGGCTTCTGAAAGCCAGGTTTCTATCTCATTCCCCACTGCTCCATAGTGGTCATTGGATTTGGCTATGGAAATGATGCACAACAATGCTGCAAATGACATTCTGCATTCGGTGACTTGCTCTTTGCTCTCTCAATTATACTTGAGTTTGACTTGATTGTAGTTATGCAAGTTATATATGATCTGTTTTGATAGCATGCAAAACAAAACTTTCTACTGTACCTCAGTGCACGAGACAATAATAATAAATCAATGATACTTACTGTTAGCAAATTAAAATATTTTAATCCACTTTATAGAAATACATAAAAAGTAATTTTTATGAAGAAGTACTAGCATTAAAATATACACATTTAAGAAACCCACCCTCTCTTATTCTCTATTTATTGTCTTTTTCTTCTCTCTCCCCTACATTTTGGGTCAGAGTGCTACCATTCTCTGCCTCCTGCCTCACACACTGACTGCTAGCTTTCCCAATTTGAGTCCCTCCCCAACCATACTAGTTTAAAGTCTCCCCAGTAGCCTTTGCAAATCTCCCCGCCAGGATATTGGTCCCCCTCGAGTTCAAGTGCAACCCGTCCTTTCTGTACAGGTCGCACCTTCCCCAAAAGAGGTCCCAATGAACCAGAAACTTGAATCCATACCCGCTGCACCAGTCCCTCATCCACTCATTTATCCTCCACCTCGCTCCATTCCTACTCTCATTGTCACGTGGCACAGGCAGTAATCCTGAGATTGTTACCTTTGCAGTCCTTCTCCTTAACTCTCTACCTAACTCCCTAAATTCCTCTTTCAGGACCTCTTCTCTTTTTTTACCTATGTCGTTGGTACCTATATGTACCACAACCTCAGGCTCCTCTCCCTCCCATTTCAGGATTTCTTGGACACGTTCAGACACATCCCTGACCCTGGCACCAGGGAGGCAAACTACCATCCGGGTCTCCTGTCTGTGTCCACAGAATCGCCTATCCGACCCCCTGACTATAGAGTCCCCTATTACAATTGCCCTCCTCTTCTTTTCCTTACCCTTCTGAGCAACAGGACCGGTCTTTGTGCCAGAGGCAGACGTTGCAGATTTTGGCTCCTCCCTCTGTAACGGCTCCTGGGCATCTGTTGAAACAAGCCCCGCGATGGGTTTTACACTCACCGCACGGACGTCGCTCCTCCCTCACCAACAGCTCCTGGGCCTTAACTCCCAGAATCCTTAACTCCCAGAATCCTTAACTCCCAAAATCCTTAACCTGAAAGCAGAAATGTAAGCTGCTTCCTCCGGTCCTCTTCCACCAATCAGAGGCTTCTTATCATAAGGGCATGTCATGAAAAACTTTGTCAAAGAGCATACTAAAGGAGGAATTGAAGATTGAGAGGGAAAAGCAACTTTACGGAGAGTATTTTGAAACCATTGGCTTTGGCAGCTTGACATCCGACAGTGCATTCGTGATTACACCGGGAAATTGTCAAAAGACATTTTAACAAAACAATCCTACCAACAACTAGAGAGCAGTCCTGAGCTACCATCTACCTCATTGGAAAACCTCAGACTATCCTTAATCAGACTTTCCTGGACTTTATCTTGCATGAAAAGCTATTCCCTTTATCATGTATCTGTAC